>NC_133579.1:61457648-62118766 GCF_964106895.1 Numenius arquata | reverse complement strand
AATGTATTACATTAAAAGCTCTGTTTATTAGACTATCCTGTTTCTCTGAAGCACTGAGTCCATTTAACCTACTGTGCTAGTTATTTTCCTAAGGATTTCCAGACCTGTACTTTTAAAATAAAAATTAACAGTGGGAGAAAAGATGGGTGGATGGGAAATTCAGTGAAATCTGACTTGGACAACATAAGAAATTCTCAATTATGGAATCAAGTGACAAGGGAAGTAATATTTTAAGCCTGGCCTGCACAAACCTGCAGCCATATGGAATCTTCACATTTGCCTTCACTTGGGCTTTGGATCAGGCCCTGGAGATATCAGCCATATTTCAAGGGTTTATGGTCATTGCTAACTTTGGAAACACTGCCAGACTTCAGAAAAGGGGCTGCATTCCACATGCACCAGGAGTAGCCTTTTCCCTGCTTTGAGTAATGTTACAGGAACAATAAAAAATTCTTGCTACTGGGAGCACCAAGCTCTGCGGGACTTAGATGAGACCTGACATTTATACAGTTCATCACTACTGTAGATCAAGGAACGCTACTTTTAGCAAAGAATGCATATTCATTCCTTTTTGTTAACCTTTGCTTCAGTGCACTCATGACATGATTGTATGGGTATGTAGCTGTGTTTTAACAGTTTTTTAATTTCAGTTGTTGCTTGAAGCGCTATGCTGGAAATTAGACACTTTTAGTAGTTCAATTATTGTTGATTTATTCATCCCTCTTGTAGATACAGTGAATGTAGTTACTATAGTAAGGTTATCTAGTTCTGAATGCCAAATGCCAAGTTTCAGAGCTTACATCTTGGCAACTGCAAGACTTATTGGCTTGGAATTTGTCATGCCAGCAGTACTGCCTTGTAGCATTTATTTCACAGATTTTCATTAAATGGGGGAAGACAAGAGAGAATAGTGCTACTAGTGACATCGCACATCAAACTGTTTACTAATGTTACAGGGGAATCAGCTCAAAATAATTTACTCCAGGATTCATTCTGCCATTTTCCTAGACTTCATTGGAAGAATGGCCGCATTACACTAAATGTAAAGAAATAAAAATGCTAATCGGGAAAAAAAAATATTTAATATCACCCTTTTTGAAAAAAGTGGGAAGCTTAGAACAGCAAAATAAACTAAAAATGCTGTATAATGCTTGAACATTCATTAACTTCATTCTAATTTCTCTTTTGGAGCAATGAGTCAGCAGAAACTTACTTAAGTTCCACCAGCTTTAGCATCTGCTCTGAGTATTTTTCTAAAGACAGCGAATGCTGCAGAAATGCAAAGGGGCAGATCCTCAACTGAGGTAGGTTGTTCAAGTGCCATTTCCAGTGGAGTGATGAGAGTTTCCTCTGACTGAAGAGTAAACTTTCATGCTAAGCTACTGTAATACTTTCCGTCACACTCTGGACTGTCTACACGTGAAATATAATGCACCTAATGGCATTTAAATTAGCTATTATTGGAGGCATCTGTCATACTATAATCTTTCCCAGTCATTTGTAAGGTCCTCTACCACTTAGCCTCCCTCTACTTTTCAGTAGTGTGGCTTGTGGTGGTGTTACACTACACCCAAAAATATCAGCTCTCATCTCCCCTTTCCACTACTTCTAAATGCAGCTTTAACCTATTCCTTTCACTTGGAAGTAACTCCTCATGATATCTATGAAGTCTTTCCTCTAATCCTATCCTCCCCAAAAAGGCAACTACAGATCATTAACATCTAGCTCTGCTTAGTGTGATGATAACCTGAGACTGTTGAGACTAACGTGTTGTCAAATGAAAACACAGCCCCATACATGGTTTTCAGCTTACATTTGTGTTTAATTCTCCACCATGCAGTTTCAATGCTACATTATGATCTCCTTGAAGCACGAACTGTCAATGTTATTAGTTCATCCAGCACCTTGGATGCTTCTAGAATAATAAAAAAAGGAATGCCAATTAATAATTTGTGTTCACCGTTTAGCAATAACAGAACTTCAGCTGAGGGTCAGTATCACTGTAAGAAGCTGATTCTAATAGTTTAGGCAAAAACTGTAGCAGGCCTATGAGAATAGCTGATACACTCAATGGAGTGATCCTTAGTCAGCTGATAAATAACACTATGTACTGTAGTTATTATTTTCTTTCAGTGGCTGTCATCAACTAAAGATTTTGTCTTTGTTTAGGATTCAAATGAAAAATCACAGATCTTTCTTAATTCATCTCAAAGCTCATCTTCAGCTCAAAGCTTCTCTCCAAAATAACTAAAGCAAAAAATTCAGTTGGATAAAGAAGGAGCATAGACATTTTTCCACTGTGATTATTTTGTCCTGGAGGGTGAGGACAGTATTCTACACTTTAAACAGAGAGTCTGCACTGATGCATACGGTATTCACCAAAATGTGAAGATTTTGACTTTAGGAAAATGATGCCTTTTGCAATAACACTACTTTGTTATCTGGATTTAAAAAAAGCTAGTGCTTTTTTTAAAGAAACACCAAACTTAAAAGATATCAAATTCTAATGTTCTTTTGATCTATATTTGTATTTCTCATTGTCTTTGAATCCTTGATTTATTAACTCTCTCTTCTTTGCTAATTTGTGTATGTGAAATATTTCTGATTTCATTGCTGTCCCCTTTGCCTCATTAGTGGTTCACAGGTTTTCTCAGGCAGTTGAAAAACACATGCTGTTGCAGGGTACGTTCTAATCCATGTTTGCCACTAACTGAATTATACATGGGTGGCATAGCACATATTCAGTCTTTCATCCTTATCTGTTACTTTGTCATTATTTTCAGTCTGCAGTGAAAAATGTGACTAACATGTTTTGTGGTATAAATAGACACTGCAAGTTGAGATCATTTATGCATGGTTTGAATTTTGATGAAATTTTATACTGCCCTCTGGGCTAAACACTTAACCTAAGTGATTGTCCCAATAATTTTGTTGAATCAAACCTTTTCAGATGGAAGTTTTACCTTTCATTATCTTCTAAATTGTTTACTATAAAGCTTTCCAGGAGCGTTAGGAAGCAAATAAAAAGGACACAGTTGATGTTTACCAGCGGTTCTGCGAATCATTGTCTCGTCATTATAAATGACTGGAAGTAGGAATATAAAATACTTTAACTCAAAAGACTATGTTTTCAAGTTGCAGGCCATCCTCAATATGGTTTTGCTTTTTCATCCACAAGGTTGGGGGTTATACAAAATGTGAAATTGTAAGTGCAGATCTATCTATATACAAGTATTTGTGTATAAATCTATTTGCCTTTGGTACAGTTCAATGTACCAATTTATGTAATTCTAAATTTTAATTTATCAATTGCTACAGCTGTGTGATATTCCCATATTTATTTATTTGCTATTAAAATTACTTCAGCTGTATTTCTGTTATTTTTAAAAAATGATGCTTCGGGCCTATATTTGGGATATTTTTTCCTCTCAATTACAAACATTCTCTCCATGTAGCTTTATTGTTTCTAATGTTCAAAAGTCTAGAATTTATTGTTATGAGCTGAAACCAATCATTGAACACTGACATTTTAAGTATGACAATAATGCAAGTAATTGTCATTCACTTAGTTAAGATATTTCTATTTCTTGCAAGAACCAATTATAATACAGTGCTCCTGTCTTTTAACTGGAAAAATGTCTCCATTTTCAGCTGAGTATTTTGTCAAGATTTTCATTGTTCATAACTATGGCAAGTTGCTGATCAAACACCACCCACTACTTTCCCTTAGCCATTTTTAACTTAACAGCCCTAATTTGTTGATGAAATTTAGGAAAAGGAATTTCTTTTCCCCCTCCAGAAAACAAGAGCTTTTTGACAAAGTTGAAACATCCAGTCCAGAAGAATTAAGTGTCTCGGTTCAGAGAGGTTGTAGCATGGTACCCTCCGTAGTCCCTGACTTCTGGTCGTCTTGACAGAGGTAGGTCATGGAGTAGTCTCCTACCCTGCCTGTCCACCTGGGTTTCTTTGACGGAAACCTGAGGACATGGGGTTAGGGTGATGGGGATGACACTTAAGTGTCATCTCCCCATTTTCCTCTAAAGCCAAGGCTTCCCGGGCAGGCTGTATGCATGGCCCCTGTGCAGCATGTTCCCTCAGCCCTTGCTTTGCACATGGGGACATTTGATTGGGGTATATCCAAGTGAGGTGATCTGGCAAAAGTGCCTCACACAGCACATGGGCTGTGGAAATGAAGAGCTGCTTACTGATTCTAATGAGAGGGGCTGCTGAAACAAAACAGTTTTATTTTTTTCAGGGTGAAAATCTGAACATTTTATGAAGAAAAAAATATTCTCATGGAAAGGCAATTTTCTGGCAACCACTACTAGTCAGATGTCTCAGTTCTCCTTCACACAACAGTTTCAATGGAAAATTTTATGGCTAAGCCCTAGTGCAGACTCTTTCAGAGGTGTTGAACACCCACTGTGCCCATTAATTTAAATAAGCCCATAATGTGGTTTACATTTAATAAAGTTGCAGCCTCCACATGAACCAGGTTTACTGAGTGTTGCCTTCTTTCCTGCTGGGTTTGAGTCTGCTGGTCTGGATAGTGTAAGAGTTTTGGACCTAGAGCATGCCTTCACCCTTTGTAGTCATTAGAAATCTCCAAGCAAATACTACAGAGAGTGTGTTTTCACCCTGTAGAGATTACTTTTATTGTGGATAAGCTTGCACACAAGTAAAGTGGGAAATGAACAGGTTTTTACTTGGAAGAGCCCTTTTGTTGGTTGCCCTACTACTAACTTACCAGAGCTGAACTCTGATAATTCTGTTAAATATAGGCAATGTATTGCTTTAGTACTTGCACAGCACTAGAAAGATAGTGTACTATTTATTTTAAAATCTGCAGATATAGTGGTAGAATGAAAACCATCAAGTGCATATTAAGAAAATAAGCAAAATGAAAATAGATCAGATGCTTCACCAGTGTGAATTAGCTTGCAAGTCGGGTGGCTTCAGCAGGGCAGTTATTTCAGCTGAAAAACTGAAGTTTAGTTGCACTTTTTACAAAAGGAAATATGTGCTGTTTAAAGAAAGGAAGTGTGAAAAGCAATGTATGTGTGATTGTGTGCTGATTTGTTCATATTTACAGTAAGGGAGCCCAAGTAACTGTAGCTCACGGCAAACATTATTCATTTTTGGCATTCTGAATTTAAATAGACTGGTGGTGGATGCTTTTGTAACCAAGCCTAGTCTCATAGGCTGGCTGCATATGTTTCCAACATTGTGTCATCCAACTCTGCTCATAATAAATCTAACCAGTTTATTGTTCAAGCCTTTGCACCAAGCCCCTGTCTACAATTGAGTCTTGGCTTATTTGTTATTAAGGAGGAAAAGAAGATTTGTGGGAAAAACTTTTGTTAAAGACCAATGCAGACAACTGTCTAGGGTTTTCAGTACTTTAACTGGTTAAACAGATACACAATCACCTTTTAGCTGGTTGATTGGTGTGGCAAAACATTAGTTTTCCCTTTTGGTGGTGTCCCGAGGGGTGACTTGCTCAGTGTAGAGTTTCTCCCCTTCTCTTTCCTTCCCAGAACTTGCCAAGCATTCCCCAGTCCTCCCACACAGCCTCCGGCAGCCCTCTGGCCAAGTTGGAGCACAGTCTTTTAGCATAAGGACAGTCTCCAGATCCCTTGGATCACACAATGGAAGATGTATTTTCAATTTACACTCCTCTTTCTCACTATGAGTGCAATCTCAGTGCCCTGTATAGTCTGCCACAACGCCTGTTTGAGTGGTGCCAGAATGGGTGACACACCAGTATTTTATAGTCTGTCTCAAGCTACCCACTGAAATGAAGGAAACACATGACCCCATCAGAATCAAGGATGTGTGGTATTACTGCCGTGGTTGAGGTTTTTCTTTGACAAAGCACTTTTCACTGGAAAACAAAGACTTTCAAAAAATGAAATTGTGGGAAAAAGCTGGTGTTAACTCTTCTTCCAGTTCAGCAAAGGATAATTGGAAGAAAGTTTGGAGGATCTTGAAATATTCCTTCTTGATACTTTGAGAAGAATATTTGTTTTGAAAGGACTTTTGTTTCGCATGTTTTAATGTATACAGGAGGGTTAATTATCTATTGAAAAGGTCAAAATAATTTCAAAGCAGTTTAAATTACAAAAATAGGGCCTTTCATTAACCAGAATATCAGTACATGAACACTTGTTTTCAACTTTTTCATCCCAGTTTGGGATCAGAATTGTTTTTTGAAAATCTTCACATGAAGGGAAAGCTAATTCTCATCCATCTTTATTCTGCAATTGAAAAATTCAAAGTGACCTTCATGTATTAGCTACAATGAGGTCCCATGAAATAAGTCATGCAGGTTCTCTGCCTGCATTGGTAAGTACCCTGTGTAACTCCCACATCTCAACAACACAGAATTAGATTCAGCATAAAAGAAGAACAAATGAACAGTAAGTACAGTTCCCCAACCTGCTACTGCCTTACTTTATATTGGAGAGTATTCTTGCTGTCTGTGCCTCAGCATCCTTATTGTATTCTTCTTATGATGTGTGTTATGGAAAAATGTTATGGATACAGACCTTCATGCTCATTCTGCTTCCTGTAGATGGTTTTTACATGACTTTGTTCTTGCTCACAAACTCTTGCTCTGCCATTTCTCTGCCAATTCTCTAATATTTTCCCTGCTCTCTTGTTTCACTTTCTGTCAAAATCAATAAAGTTCAGGCCAATGATAGCTATGAAATTCCCTGAATTTTTAGTACTGATTGGCCAGAGTGTTCAAAAAGTGTCCGATAATAGAAGGACATTCACAGAGAAATGTTACTGAATTTTATGTTCATTTCTCACCCAACTTCATAGAACCTGTTTTTTCCTGGATTCTCCCTTTTGGGCCTGGGTGGAAGCTTTCAACATTTGTTCAAGGTGTCTGGATCTTGGACAGTCCATGTGGAAAATCCAGATGCATCCACTGGGCTGTACAGACTTGCTCTACAGCACATGAGAAGGGAAGACATGTGCTTTAGACATGTTAGACCTATTGTGTGTGGACTAACAGCCTTCAAATGTGCAAGAAATCTGGTGCTCTCTAGATGCCTTGGACTTGCTGCACACATGCAGCTCAATGGACAGTACTTCTGTACTACTTCCTTGACTGTTGGTCTGAGTGTGTTTATGCTCTGCAGCGCATGCAGATCTGTGTCTTATGGGGAAGTCCAGAGATATGAATACCCTAAGCAGGATGGCTGAGATTATTGAATAGAAAATGAAAAATATAATAATGATTTTATTTATTTATTTATGAAATCATAGAGGTCTGACATACTGTTATGCAGTGATTTTAATTCTACACAAAGAGCTGTATTTTCCAGTATGGCTCCTTATTATGAGATTTATTACTATGATCTGCTAGGTGCTAATTTCCCAATTGCGCCACTTAATCTACATATGAAAAAATAACACCAAACAAATATTGTAAGCAGGATTTTTTCAGCTTCTGGAATTATGGCTTAAAGAATCTGCCAGTGTGAAGTTCTCAAATGCTGCATCATGTTGGGGATCCCATAGACTTTTGTGCCAGAATACAAACTGCAGATGTAATATGTGACTCACCTACCTTCTCAGTGTTTCCTTTTCTTCCTAACTTCATGTAGGACAGAAATACCAATTGCTGAAGTAGCAGGGGCAATTATAACGATGCATTAAATAAGCTTAGATGAGCCTATATACACAGCATAACCGTCTTGATCAAAGGATTTGCTGTCAGGCAAAAAGTTGACTAACGGGCAAATGATTGGAAACAGCTTTTTTCCAGCCTGGATTGGGTGATAATAATGTGAAAAGAATGGAAGCATTAAGAAAAATGCTCTTTCACTGGCTATGTTGGAGAAAGTATGAAAGGCTGTTGCAGAGTGGAAGAGGCAGTCTCCTTCAGAGGAGATATTATTGCTGGGAAAGGAGAGGTAGAGGAGATCCTGATGTGCTAAAAGGAACTCTGATCTCAGTCAAAGTAGTGCTCAAGAGCAGTGTGGACATGCAGAAAGGAGGACACGTTTGGGCTTTTCTAAGCTTGTGTTTTTACCACCATATGCCCCAGGAGAGACACATCATTAACACAGAGCAGTCACAAAACTGGAGTACTGCAGTCTGGGAGGTTAGACCTGACCTGGAGAGAGGCTAAGGCAGCTGAGCTAGTACACCTCATTTTTCTGGAGGTCTAACGCCATTGCCCAGGAAGTACACTGAGAGGCCAAGGAAATAAATGTTATTTCTCTTTCCTAGCAAAGCGACACAAGATCACTCAGAGAAAGAAAGTATGTCAAGGTAATTTGGGAATTGACACATAAAGGCTTATAGGCTATATTAAAGAACTATTAGACATGTCAATTAATTTTCCTTTGCCTCATTAATGGGCATCTTAGCTATGCATCTTCTGTTTGAAGTAAGCAGTCATTTTTCCAGGTTCCTTCATGCTATGACAAGTCACAGCCCTCCCGAGACATACATGAGACAGGGTATAATATACTATGATTATTGTTCCTAATTTCATGAATGACTCTTAACTTTTGAATTGAAGGAAAATATAATACTTATTTTGAAAGTTAAATGATGTCTCTGAAAAAAAGAAACCTATGCAATTCAACAGTTTTTGAAGCACTAGCTTGTTCCATACTTTCAATTTGATTCTCTTGCATTAACTGAGTTTATCCACTAACTCCAGTGTCAGAGTCCAATCAAAGTCCCAGAAAGAAGGAAGGGGCAAAAAATCCCCATACCTCAAAACCAAAGCCAGAACACACTCTTTTCTTTTGCCATGGGAGCTATGAAGTTGCTGATGACCTTCATTAAATGCCGCAGCCAACTTCTGACGTGCTCAGCAGTGAGTCTCATGACCCACAAACAGAAAGCCAATCTAAATCATGGAGTGGTTGTATTTGTCTTTTGTGTCTAGAAATCCGCTGCTGGAATTTGCTGAATACCTCTAAAAATGTATCAGAAGGTTCACTGACAAAAAGCATTGTCTTTGTAAATTT
This sequence comes from Numenius arquata, assembly GCF_964106895.1. Classification (NCBI taxonomy): domain Eukaryota; kingdom Metazoa; phylum Chordata; class Aves; order Charadriiformes; family Scolopacidae; genus Numenius; species Numenius arquata. The sequence continues at coordinate 62,109,767 of NC_133579.1, read as the reverse complement.
TACCTTCAAACCTTGAGCCCAGCAAGCAAAAACTATTTAATAAGCAGACAAAAAAAACCTCCAAAACCTAAACCACTGAAACCTTTTCTCTTTCTTTTTTTTGAAATGATTTGAAGTCTTTAAGCTGAAAGAATAACATCAAATGCGACCTGTGAACCAATTTGCCTTCAGGTTAAAACAGAAGCAAAATAAAAAATAACACAGTGTGTTAATACAATTTTAAGGTTACACAACTAAAATATAACCAACAAGAAACTAGGAGATGTGAAAACTAAAGTTTTAACATAAGTTCTGATGCGTTGTGGATCAAGTAAGTTTTAGATTGATCCTTAAGGAAATAAAGATAATTTAAGCTACATATTAAGCAAGAAAAAGAGGCTCAAAAATACTAAGAGCTGAGAGAGCATTATTGTCTGAACCAAAGCAGAGGTTTTCAAAGTACTCTGTATCCTGTAACCACAGTGCTCTTTCTAGTTGCATTTCAGCAGCTGTATTCCTTTGGTATCTTTGGAAACCTCACCCTGACTGCCCTGCCTGACTTCTTGAGGTTTTTGCATCCATACTCTGCTACCAAACTTATGGGAACCCATGGGAAGGTGAGCAGGCTGCTTAACTAAATTGAATTAATGCTGTGTAAGTATATCTGATTACGAGGCTTTGCAATTAAACAGAAAGATCTAGATAGGAAGGAAGGACTGGTAAGGGTCCTGCTGCACCAGTAGCTGTTGGAGGGGAAAGGAGCACCAGACTCAGTATTGCTCTCAGCCCGTCACACTGAGTTTTGACAAGGGACAGTTTGTACAGGGAGGGAAGGTTTCACTGTTTGGTAGGTGCTTCTATTTGAATGAATTATCGGTTGTGTTGAGTCACAGGAGCACAGTCTACTGCAAGTCAGTGAAATCTTGTCTGAATTCAAACCAATAGTGGAAAACCTTATGGATCTAAGATAATGGGATTTTGTCCTCTAGGACTGTGTGGATGTCTTTATTGTAGATAGAAAGATAGAAAATTAACAAGTGTTAAGGCTGATTGGCAAACTGACACCACCACCACCATCACCCCAATAATCCAGCCTTTCAGCAGAATAAAAGAACGCTTAAGCTTAAATTCAGAACCACTTCTGTGGTGCCTCTTGAAGGTTATTTAAGCGTTTCTTACCTTTATTGTCTGGGTGAACCTGGCTCTTCGAAAAACTGCAATTGTGTCTTTCAGATATTTGGAATTCTTTGATGAAAAATCTAAAGCTTCCAAGAAAAAGCAAAATCATATCTTTTTGTAAAGACAGTAAAAAAATATTTTCTGAGAATTTTTACAAAAAATTTCCAACTGTATTGTTTACAAATACACTTGCAGACAAATATATACAGAAGAAAAAAAAATTGCAGAGAAGTTATTTGCATGGTAAGTTCAATACCTGCCAACTATAATTTATCAGAGACAGCAAAATAACAAGGCTTTTTTTCTGCCCAAATGCATTATTTTTCTGTTTTGGAAGCTTTACACCAATGGCTCACAAACATCAGGGGTTATTTCTTAGCCAGGTTTTTTAGGAAGGCAAGGTGTATACAGTTAGGCTGCCTGTCACTCTACCTCTAGTAACTTCTGAATCTGCTGGCCAGTTTTAGCAAAAGGGATCGAGTAGAGGGGAATAGCTCAATTATTGCCCCTGCAGAGAGAAATGCTGAGGTGGAACCCAACACAAAGTTAATTCTACTGTTCCTGGAAATCCTTATTTTATGTGAAGATGGGTGAAGACTCGCAACTGAGTCTGTTTTAGACAGGTACTTTTTGAAATTACGCGTGTAGTGGATAATAGTGTAATACTTTCTATTTGAAGTGAAAGAAGAAGTCTCTTGCCATCTTTAAAAAGTATGTGGCCCTTCCTTACTCTTGCACAAAACTTTCTTTTGGTTAGGAGTTGAAATATTGAAATATTTTATTTTCTTTAATAAATGTTTCTCTCTGTCTTTTTTCAATCTGATGAAATTGCTATTACCTAGGAGCCATACCAAAAGCTCTCTGAAACTGCAAAGGTTCATATAGATGTTGATTAGCTATGTATTTTACAAGTCAATTTTTATTTTTAAAGGAATGTGGCTTTTCTACATCCTCACTTTCTGCTCTCTTAGTAGATAAAGCTTTCTGTGAGGGTGCTAATGTTTTAGGCCAGCACACTGCACAGACAGGTGAGACAACACAGGCAGTGTAGATGCACAAATGAATGTGTTTTTTGCAGGGACTTGTTTGTAGGCAGGTTGTCCTTTTTGCACCCCAAAATCCATTACCTACCATTCTGCTTCTTATTATTCTCTTATAACTATTGTTTTTCATGGTGTTGCTGTTTTGTGTTTTGGCTTATACTGGAGGTCATTTACTCACACCTGGGATAGCAGTTTTGAATGTGTCTGAGAGGAAATGCCCCCAAAGAAAAACACAGAGCCAGAGCACCTTTTTATCTAGAACACACAGAAAACACAAAATTAGTTTATTATATTACACTTCTAGTATTGCAAAGCAACATTTCTACCAGGAAAAGAATGGCCCCTGTCTCATTTGAGCTTGTTTTTTTACGCTGTTAGAGCTATGTATTACCATGATGCTGTGCAGTAATTAGCAGGAAGTTTCAGGATTTCTTAGCATCAGGCACAAAGGCTTACTTCTCATAGCAAATGTCCCCTTTGGGAAGGAAATTTCAGATGAAGAGCATTTCACTGGATCAATAGATGACACCAACAGAAAAGGAAGCCTGCATTTGTCTTGCCGTGTCTTACATGCAGCTATGGGCAATAGAGGAAAGTATGTTATCTAGAGATTGTCTCTGATAAGGGGATATCCCTCAAACTCCCAGTGCAGCTAGCAATCATGCATCGATTTTTGAGGAACAAGCTATGGCAATTTTTTAATTTCTGTTTTATACTGTGGAAGTAGAGGAATAAAGCCATATCTTCACGTTGAAATAAAATTTGTGAAATTTCTTTCCAAAGGCAGCCAGGCAGCCTGTTATAACACTACTTGAACACCTTAAACACGGCTAGTATCCATTATGTCACATAGCATAACAAGCGAGAAGGAAAGCACTGTACAAGAAATTACACAGTTTGTCTCTTTCTTTCTTTCTTTCTTTCTTTCTTTCTCATTCTCTCTTTTTTTTTTTTTTTTTGTTTTTAAGGCGGGAGACCTGATTTCTGTAAACAACCCCTAAAGGTACTCCCCTCCCAATAGCAGTCCACTGTAAAATACATAAGGTTCTCATTATGTATCCTCCATGTCTTGATCATAATTTCTATCATGGTTGACATTCTGGTCCAGTTATATCAGGTACATTCTGTGTAAGTCCTTTAGAAGACTGGGATAAAACCCTGCTGAATGCAGGATCATTTTGCCTTGGGGAGAGAGTTAGTCAAAGTGCACATAGTTCAAGGTGGATTTCTAGTCAGATTCTGCAGTACTGGGACATTCTAAAAGAAATATTTTTGAATCAAACATAGCTCAGAAGGAATTAAATTAGTTCTTTAATGCTTGGTTTTTCTCCAGAGCCATCAACACAAATTACTTTCTAGAATAGGCAGCTAAATATAATAATGCAGCATTAAACCGAAAAGAAAAAGTTAATACTGTTATTATGTGATGCATTTTGTTTGTCTAAATTGTATAGATAATTTCCACCATAATTTCAGTGGTGTTTATAGATATCTTTTAAAAAGATTTCAGTTTAACATTTCCTATTGCTGTGTTTTTTCATAATGTAATTGAATTTAAGATATCTGTACAGTATCTAAGTTTTCTCATCTTGATAACTGCTGAATGATGTTTTAAATATAATAGTATCCTAGAGTATTCTGCATATACACCTAACTTTTTCCCCTTCTCTTCCGTTTTTTTTTCCGAAGGCTCTTAAAGATTTAATTAAGCTGGCCTAACACAGATATATTTTTCTTTCAGAAAACAGGTTTTATTAAAGCAAAAGTGTTTTTTAAAATGCAGTTTTATAACATCATTCATCTGCTGAAACCTGAGATTGTTCTCTTTCATCAAAACCTTGAGGAAGAGTTCTTCCAAAATGGTTCGTTATACCTACATTAGAACAAAATATTGTTTGTAAATGCTCTAAGTATTTCAGGCAATTTTCTGTTTCTGAGATTTATTTTTCAGTGTATTACATTTTCATTGTAGTTTCATTAATTGCCTTATCTGGCCTTGTTTAAATCTGCAAGGAATTTTTTTTAACTGCATTCTAATTGGCAATACCTGGGTCACATCATAACTTCACTTTCTTCACTGATTGCTGTTCCTCTGTCAAACTTTTTTTGTGCATGGACATGGTGCACAAAATAATATTAACTAAAAAAAGGTGATAGATATGAATTAAAAAATTAATTCTCAATGTCAAATTGCTCTACATACACGTTCCATTGTTCCCCCGGACTCCATCTGTTTTGCTTGCTTAGTTCTTCCTTGTAAAATTTGCTATGAAAAAGGAAAGGTCATTTTTGCCAGGTCAGTACAGAATCTTCTAGAGGTCTGACTGGAATAACACTGATGGTCTTTTAGAAGCATTTTTATGTCCAAGCTACAGTCATCGATTCACTTTTTTTCTTTCATCTTCATACCCATTTATGCCTATGGTGCATGAGTATTATAAATCTGCATATGAAGAGAACGGTGCGTTCAGTTTAACAATCGACATCCTAACTCCAGCACCTCCACACGTGTACAATTTAATTGTGGCAAGGGAAACAATGCAAACATGCAGGAATTCAATTTCTGTTTCAGCCTGTCGCTGTGAAAAAACAGACACAACTGAAGAAGTCAAGGGGCTTTGACTCGTGGCTTGTCTGTGTTTGTGTAAGATGAAGTTTCATCACTGTGTAGCCAGACAAAAAAAGGTCTTTCTGAAATGGAGGATCATCCTGTGCAATGCGTCTGCTGCCCACTCTGTCCACAGCAGCCACGAGCCTGTTTGCTCTCACTGAAGGAAGGTGGCAGTTTGACTCCAGCTGTACAGACCCACGATCCTAGTGTGATGCTGCTGCTAATTAAGCCCAGGATGGAAAAGATCAAAGCTGTGCCTTTTCTTTTTTTCTTTTTCTTTTTTTTTTTCTTTTCCACACCACAAGGCTGTTTCTTATTTTGAAGCTTCATTGCTCTCTGCTACAACGTTCACCAGAAACCTCACCTGTTTGCTTGGTAGAGTTTCGCCTGGTACTGGATTGCCATTTTAACTTGGCAACTTCAGAGTCTTGTTTCCCAATGGCCTGCCAGCTAAATTGGTGTGTTACAGATGAATGCACAGCTCACAGATGGTGTTTGAGTGTTTAGTGGCTCTCAGAATTAGATATGTATTTGGTCAGGAGGAAGATTACATTTTTCCTCCAGACAGAGCAAATGTCCTTGGGGATGTTTTCTGTGTCAAGGTAGAAACTGTTCCACATATCAGGTACAGGGGACTCTCTTAGCTTAAGCAAGAGTACTACCTACATATATATGTATTTCTTTTTCTCCTGGATAGGGTATGCTGTTACTATTAACGTAAATGTCAAGATTTTTATCTTGATTCTCCTGACCACCTATAGATGTTTTAGACCTAACATCTCCTTTAGTCTTTTTTTTCTTTTTAACTGAGATGAACTTGAAGGTGTATTTATTACTCTGGTTGCCCTGTGATGTTCTTCCCCAGATCCTAAAGTCTTTGTTTTATTGCTCATGCATAAGGTTGAAAGTTCATGCTTACCTACTGGTAGAACAGCTTTACAGATAGTGCTGTGTTTGTGAGATCTATACCTCTCGCATCTTCCCCTATATGGATTGTGTCTTTTTCTCATTCATTCATTGTTTTCTTATTTACTTAAAGCAGTCAGAGGGCAAGGAGTAGGGGAGGAGTTACAAGCTTTCTTTTGCCTTTTGCCTGGCCTAGTCATGTCATGAGGATGAATAACAGAGACTGTCTGCTGTCTTTTGTTCCTTTCTAGAATGAAATATAAAACAGAGCTTCTTAAAAGTTCTGAAAGCTGCACTCGAGTTTCCTCATTTCATGTTTGTTCCCATCCAGAGTTGGAACCAGACAGACTGGAATATTTTAACAAAGTCTGTTCTTGTAAGATTTCCAGACTGTTTTGCCAAGTCAATAGGATCATGAAAATGCAGTTAAGCATGAAATAGGCAAAGTTTTAGTTGCCTACCTAAACTGCAGCCATGACGATAATAATTTTGGTTTTTGTCATTTTTGCTTTGTCATTGTCAGATGCTGCTCAAAGCTGAAACGTGCAAAGCTTTGCCAGCTCTCTACAAGGAACCACACTGTCTTCCAGCACTATTGCTGCTCTGTTTAAATTTTGTAATTCTTCCTTCCTCGTATGCTTCCCTTCCCAGCTTGGTAAGGAGTCTCATCTTGTGAATTTCTTAGTTAATTTCTTCAGGAAATTCTTAGTTAGCTGAAGGCGGAAGATGGGCTCTCCTGCCAGCCCTACACCATTGGCTAAAAGGACAGATGAGGACAGGAATCTGCTGTTGTTTGCCAATTTTCTGTTGCCGTAAACTCTTCTATAGTGAGATCTGTGTGTCCACCATTTTGGGGCTAGCACAGATGTATTCAGAAGAATATCAAGCTGTTAGGACTCCCTTCCCTTCCTCTTTTAACGAACACATCTTGGTCCACTGACCCACAGTGTCCAGCCCCCGATATGAAAGAACTTAGTGGTCCCCCAAGGCAACAGCTGTGCCAGCATATATCCCTGTGAGCTTCTTGGCACGGGTGGGTTGTGGGAAAAGTTCAACTGATGTGTTTGTTCTGGCTTCTGGCTACACACGTGATGCAAATACACCTGGGCTGTTGCTGATCCAGAGCTTGCTGCCTGCTGGCCATCTACTCATGAGCTGGCACAGTCTGGACCTTGGAAGGAACTTGGCCACCGTTGCCCTCCTCCTCCCCAGCTTGGTGGGGCAGTGTGGGTGTTGCCAGGTGCACTCACATACCTGTGTCATGTTCTTTGCAACAACCCAAAACAATTATTGCAGTTATTGGCTGACTATTTTTCCTGCTTTGCAAGGATGTTTAATTCCTAAAACTTTCCTTCAGAGTCTTTGGATTTTGCATGCTTCTGGCAGTTTCTCTTTTTTTCTACCACAGGTGCACCTGAATTATAAACCTGTTGTGATTTCCAGCATTTCTTTTGTACCATGATTTTGGATTTTTCAGCAAACTGTAGAACGAATTCTCCTATGAGCAGTTGTATGTTAAGGAATTATCTAATGTCCCCTCAGGTCTTTTGCCACCTCTCTTACAGCAGATAGCCCATATAACTTCGTGGTACTCACTTTCTTGGTGTTTGCGAACTGAAGAATATGAAGTATAGGTGTGTCATAGAAACATGAGAAAAAGCAGTGTTCTCATCCTTAGCAAATGTTCTCCCTGGTTATATTCATTCCGCATACAAATAAACAAAAAAAGTAATATTTTATTAGGAATCCAGTGGATAGAATAATGGACTGTAACTTAGCAGAGCTTAGTTCACAGCTCTGCCATTGGCTTATTGGGCAAATTCATTTGTATCATCACCATACAGCCTGGGATAAAGACAATCTCTTTGCAATGCGATATGACATCTATAAAGGAAAAATATGCAGAAGGAATAATAATAAAGTCCTTCTAATGATAATAAGATTACATGTTTTATACATATATGTTGTGCACAGTGGAATGAACCAGATTCCATTCTGCCTCATGCTTTATCAATGGTGCTCTTGACTGGTTTCCATTTTAATGGCTACATGTATTAGTGTATTATTTTTAGCTGAACCTTCAGATACAGGTGTGCTTTTCCACTGAAAGTGATAACGTTTCATTGCAGTAACGCTGGGCAGCATTTCCTGCATCTTCGTTACTGTTGATAAGCCATAAAGGATTTTATGGCTAACCTTAAACACCTACCATTTATGGTGATGGTGGGGAGGGGTCTTTTTTATTTCTGAACGGAGCAAATACATTGCACAGATTCTTGGTCTGCGAGTACTGTGATTCCCTGAAAGTAATGTGCATAAAGTCATTCATGTCTGTATTTGCTCTTTAAGTCTCTGGCTCTACGGGTAACATAAAACATTTATTTTGCCTTATTTTATGCAATGTAAATAATAGATACGTTCAGGACTAGATCCTGAATGCCTCAGCTAGTATACACCAGTGTAGCTCTGGAACAAGCAGGGTTGCATTGGCTGAGAATCTACCCCCACCATCAGCTGTAAGTGCCAGTCTTGGAGTGCATTATACAAATGTTCGTTGTAGTTTGTCAGCAGCAAAGCTGTCACCCAACAGTATGTACTGCCTTCTATCAGCCATTACTTTTCTGTCATCATCATCAAGTGTAGCTTAAGAGAGTCTGTGCATCATTTCTTTCCTTCTGAACAATTTCCATTGAAATAATTGACCTGCTTTTATGGTAATTTGGTCTCTGCTATTTGTTACTGCAGCATTTTGCAAAGAAAAATGCAAAACTAATGCCCTAGAACAGAAACATTCAGCCAAATTACTTACCAGTAATCCAAGGAATCATGGATAAATCCATTGCTCAAGTGGCTTCTCATTTGGAGCTTTATATAGTTTTCACCCAAGGGTTGAGATTTGGGGTTTTTGTGGGTGGAGGGGTTGATTTGTTTTTGAAAGGTAATACTCATGCTCTCTGCCCTAAAGCAACTTTATATAAATCTCTTCTGAAAACTGTATCTGCCAGCACTGTCACTCCACCCACAAGCTTTCACTGGTAACACCAGCTAAAAATATTTAAAGGGGCTGTTTCCACTTGTTTGGTGCATTTCTTTTCATGTTTCTGCCTCCTTCTTTCTTCATTCTTCAAAAAAGTCAATAAGAGATATCATATAAGCCCATCGTTTTGAAGTGACAACCTGTAAAGAATAGTTTGCTGTAACTTACATGTAGTAAGTTGGGGCCTGCTGATTTTGTGTTAAAGTAAATGAAGATATTCCAGTTGGTTGGGGCCTTCACTGAGTCATTAGATATGCTATATTTTCCACCAGTTTCTACTGCTGGCTGATGATGTTCACGTCAAGGTGTTACAGTTGCAGGGAAGTACAAGCTAGCACAGAAGTTGAATCTAGACTGTCTGACAAGTTAAACAGTAAGGAGGACTTTAATTTCCATTTAAAAGCTGCAAACGATGCTCATGGTGTGTGATGAAAACCATGAAGTCTTTTAAAGAAAAAATGGTTCTTCAAAAAATCAAAATTAATGTTGTTTGGTTTTGCCTGATGGATATATTTTTCTTGAATTCTTTGACTTCCAGCAAGTTTGGATTTTTGTGGTGTTTCTGGTCTGTTATTGCTTTTTTCAGGGAAAGATGCACCACAGTAAAGAGATCACAGCTATTGTCCTGCTGGTTTAAGCAGGGTCATTGCCAGTGGAAAATGTCTAGGGTTTGATAACAGCAAATATGCTCCAAATTTCTGTACTTTACTTTGGAAGTTTGTTGAGTAGGTGTATTCTTGTGGCTGAGAGCCAGCAGGGGTGACAACACCCAGACCTCTGTTCTGCTCTTTATCATCTTCATGTCCTAAAAAGTGCAACTTTCTTGATAGCTCGCAGGCGGAGTCATTAGCTCTATTTTAACCTCTGGAAAGTGGAAGTAGACTGTGGAGCGAGGGAGCTATGAAGGCACAGGTTGAATGTTTTCACTGCTGCCTAAATCTTAGGGAGGTTTGATAGCCCCCCTTTGTATTGTGTGCTCATGGTGCTTATGCAAGCAGCTTTCACACAGTGAGTTACAGAGCTGGAATAAGTGTATTTATGAAACTCCTATGAAAGTGCTGATTGCATCACCAGAATCCTGTCTCTGTAAGGAAGAAGATTACCTCACCTTCCCAACCCAGCGTTTTGGTCACTAACGTTTCTCAGTGTTTCTGATGCTCCAGGACAGCTGTGAATGAAAAAGGACTTGGTATTTTCGGCACTCTGAGCTACTCTCCCTCCTTCTCGATATGTGTGTTGGGTTAGAGGGAGGACTTATGTCTTGAAACATTTTACGGGTGGTATATTGAACATTTCACTCTGGTGTTGCTTGTTTGGAGGTAGTTTCATTAAGTAAACTGAGCCCAAATATTCTAAATTATTAGATTATAAATGACTTACATGAAATGAGGAGGTGATCTCAATCCAGATTTTTGTGGAAAATACATGGTTATTCATGCTTTTAGCACAGAGGTGCAGATTGGCAGTGATCCCTATAGGATGTGGATTTCTGACATGGGTGAGGCTGGGTGAGACATCTATGTAATTCTGCTTGTTTGATTAAGGATGAGAAGAGTATTATGAGCTAAGATAGTATTCTTTTATCTTTTCTTTTTTTTTTTAAATCTTTTTCCTTTTTTTTTTTTTTTGCACAAACAACAAACTATTTGGTGTGACTAAATAACCACGTGACTAATCCTGCCCTATTAACTCTCCTCCTGTAAGAGTAAACTTTGATGGAAATGATTAAAGATGACAAAATTTTCTTTATATAAAAAGAAATGTAGTACAATCTAGCTTCAGATTTCAGTACATCCAGAATGCCATGGGTTTTGTAGTATAATATCACAGTCAATTATATTTCTTATTTTACATTTTTCTTTGTCCCTTTCTCACACAAGCCTGGACTATGATTTCATAATGTTAATGAAATGTGTTGTGTTGTTTCTTTAGGCTGCTGTGGGTAAATAATTACAATATGAGGAAGGTGTTTCATGATGTGACACTAAGTCTCTAAAGGAGTACTTTATGGCTGATTAGGATATAAGCAAAGTGGACTGCAGTCCACTATAAGAAAGTCCACTATAAGAAAGGAGTGGACTCTCAAAAAGCCCGTCAAAACCCCTGGCAGATCAACCTCTAGTCAGTGCAAGGATCACCTGTCTCAGCCCAACATATACTTCTGTAAGAAGTTTTGGTGATTTCTTACTACATTGCCTTCTTAGTGACCCAAAAAATATTTTTGGTGGTGTGTCCCTGACAACTTCTCCTCCTGTTCTTCAGCCAATCAGGTAACAGAAGCCTGAGCCTTTTCATGAGGAAAGGGGCTGGCTGACAGCATGCCTTCTCTCCTGCTCAGCACTGAGGGTCAGGAGTATTGTGGTGCCAAGGCTGGTCCTAAAATCCAGACCAATGAATGGCAAGTTTGGAATTTTTATTTCTCTTGCTCATTCAAACTTAGACCAGATGCAGAATCCTTTTAAGCTTCTCTGTTGCTATTTCTAGTTCTCTTGGTGACTGCTAGAGAAAGAAATGTACACAGCTATTTAAGAAATTCGTATGTGTAGGCAGAAAAATGCTTTAAAAGAGTAGGAAACACAGTGCAAGTATTGCTGTCACTTCTTCTCCAGTCATATGCTACACTTTATAAAGCCAGGATATTTTCTTCCACAAAAAGATCTTTACTTTTCTGAACTTTCAGAAGCCTTAATCAATATAAATAACAGTTTGAGCATGATGACATCATATTTAGTCCTAGAGTTGCGTATCTCAGCTGCTTAGTCATTTAAATCAGTGGAAATAAGTATAGCAGTTAGAAGTTTCAAAAGGTCAAAGAAGCTACTGTCTTTTCAGCTTTGAATCAGCTGAGAGACTCCAGTTTGTTGGAAACATAATGCCAAGGCTGCATCTCTGCATCTCATTTCTTCTTTTTCTTCCTTCCTTTGAAGCAGTATAGTAATTATCTTAAAGGGCAAATCACACCACACTCAGTAGCAGAATACTGTTCAGCACGAGTTCCTTTCTGTTTTCTCTTTCACTTGAAACTAGTTTAAAGAGAAGTTTTAGCCCACATTGTGTACTGAAATATTTGACTGAAGTTCTTTTATCCAAATGCCAAAAAGCTGTTCACTTTTTTTCAATAAAATGAATACTTTTTCAGTACAAATATGACAAGTTGTTTTAGCATTTTCTCAGAAGGAAAATAAGTGATAAAGTGTTCCTCAGAGAGCAATTTCTGAGAAAATTAAAATCAAAATGAAAACTAAATACTTTTTAAAACTTTGTTTCAAATGTGATTTGTTGTTTTCTTTATAAAAATAGCAGCATGATTTCTGGGAGGAAGCCACCTATCATCTAGACTGCAATGGAAAATACTGTTCCTTTTTTTCCTGTGAGATGCATCTGTCAATCAAAAGTTACAATCAGAGTGTGCGCCACATTTATCTGTATAATAGATACTCTGAAGTGTTTTAGGGACTACTTCTTGTATGTTTTTGTGAATGACTCTCTATTTTATTTCCATATATTTCCAGCTGCCGTTCTGCTGCTGAAGTGAAACTGTTCAGGCGGGTTGTCGAGCGTTTCCATTTCGTAGTATACGCAGCCTTCTCAGAGCTGGGAGCTGCATGCTGGCGCTCCAGGGACTTCTGGCTGCTCGTGCTGCTGGTAGTTTTGCTGTGGTTTGTGAGACTTTACCTGCATTATCTGAGCCAATGGCTCTTCCTTCAGACCATCTCAGTTCCTGTTACAAAGTAAGTCCTGCTGCCTTCTTTCTCTGTTGGAATATTTCTACAAGTAGCTTGATTCAAAGTGGTTCCTTCACACTACAAAGAGAACTGATGATTAAGACAGGGCATGCAAGCCCTGATAGAAGCCTCTGCAGAAATGAGGATAACAAGGAGCACATCTAGACTCCAGATGATCTGATATGTAAATGTGACCCTAACAGAAATGTGAAGGTATTAATAATGTAAATTTTCAACCAAGAACAGGTTGTGTCCATTTGTGCATCTTGTGTCATGCCTACCCCTCCCCATTCTGAGATACCCAGCAGGTTATGTAGCTTCCACAAGAGTCAGTTATCATTTTGGATCAAGTATTTCAAAATGCCTAAGTGCACAAAACTGAAGAAGCATGTAAATCATATTTGATGTTACCAAAGTGATCTATGAGTAAAATACTTTGAAGAATTTAACTTTGATGTATCAGTTTTACTGTGAGGACTACAATGGGTTGACATATTTTAACTATATGATACATTGACTTTAGCTTGGAAATCAGAGCTCTCTAAGAGAGCTCCAGGGAAATCATTACTTGTCATTACTTGATATGAAAAAAAAAAAAAAAAAGAAAAAAGATGGAGAACAAGTCAACAAGGTGATATATACCTGATTCTCCATATGTTGCGGTGGGGTAGAGAATGGGTTTACAGAGCAAAAAAGGTCCATTGTACTTAGGGAAGGGAAGAGTTCTCCAACAGAAACTTTTTTTTTCTTTTCTTCATTTTAAAGGATCATGCAAACCTGAATCAGTCAGTAGGAGCCAGTAACTTGCAACTCCGTGACCTGTGTCTGCTCTGATACTGGGATTATTGGCTAAAACTGGAACAGGGCATGTGAGCAGACTCTGGACAGCAGTGGATATTGTTAAGGTGGTCTTCTAGATCTTAACACAAACCCAGCCATCTCTCGCTTCTGGCCTTGCACAGACCAGGCGGGCTCAGCCAGCTGGCATTGAAACTTTTGGGAGGCCAAGCATCAAGTGTACGAAAGCAAAGGAAATGCAACAGAAGGAAGCAACGTGTGAGAGAGAGGTGGTCATGTTCGAAGCCACTAATGACAGCTGTCCCAGGCAGTCAGCTAGATAAAGGACGATGTTCTTGAGCCAAGATGCCCTGGATCAGTGTCCAAATCCATAGCTGTGTGCCCACAGAAGAGACTGAATTGTGTGCTCTCTAGTCCTGCCAAGTACAGTGATAGCACTCATGAGTCAGAACCAAAGTGAGAATCAAACTACTTCACCTTTTCTCAGGAGCGAAATTTAAGCCATTTTGATTTGCTTGAAATTTTTGCCTTAAATTTCAGCATCTGTATGTAGCTCACAATACCATGCAGTTCCTGTTTCCTATAGTGCCAGCAAATTTGCTCATTTTGGGAGCTTTCCAAATCCCACCATCTCATGGTGGTAAGAGGGACATTTTCAGTCACTTTAGGGATGCTAAAAGCTATGTCTTGACATGTTTTTCCACTTTGTGCAGTGTCCAGAGGTGCTGCAGTATGCAGAGAGACATGAGCTCCTGGGGCATGTGCTCACATTGGTGCTTCTGGGAGCTAACACTGGAGTCCCAAGGGCCTGGGTGTGCATCCACTGAACAAAGGGGATCAAAGGACATGGAGGCAGGAGCAGGAGAAAAATTTTGGTTTTTTGAGTAGCTTCATACAGGTTTTGATCAGAGGGTTGTGACCAAGATAGGGATGCAACTTTACGGTGCAACGTGCTGTATGCATTCTTCTATGTTTTTTAATGGTTTGCTCGGGAGCACAAACTCTCTTCTTTTGCTTATTTACAGATTCCAGCTTTTTCCTCACACTGTCGAACTGTGCTACCAGAACTCCTTGCTGCAGACAAGTGAAGAGTTGGTCATGGTTGTGGTGGGACCCCTAACCTTGAACGCAGGGCTGCTTCTTATGGTCCTGATCAGATGGGGCTGTCAGCAGCTGTTTGACTCATTCCCTTCCTTCTTGTCAAAGTTTATCATAGCTCTGGGACTCTGGACAGTGTTAGACCCCTTGGCAGTGTTCATAGTGGATTCAGTCCTGGGGGTAAGTCACTTAAAATAACTTGGACATGAGACCTTGACGTAGAAGTTTGTTTTATTCAGTGAATCACTGAAAGATATGAAATTCCACCCCTGGCAATGGAACATGAAGTTAAAAAGAAATTAAATAATAATGTTATACATTACCTTTTTATTAACAAAATTCCCATCTAATGGAGTCACTGTGTTTCTGCATAAAATTAAGAGCACTGTACAAGCCATATATGGAGATAAGAAAGTAAATCCACCACTGGAATGATTGCATCTGCTTTGAAAAGGATTACTGCAATTTTGGATGTTAATGGAGATGGGTTAATGAGCAGTCCTGATTACTAGCGCTTCAGATTTTTCTAAGTGCTGAAACAGACAAACTGAAAAAATAGTAAAACCAAAAGGAGAGGTTATTGTGCACTTCTTTGACATGCAACGTAGTTAATATAACTTGCTGGCACACCTAAAAAGACTTGTGAGTTTGAAAGACAGACATCTTTAAGGAAACAACTTCACCACATGTAAAATTATGAGAGCAAGCTCCCAATTCTGTCTGTGCCTAGGTATGCACCATGTAGCCCAACTATACTCTGGTGGCCGGGGACTTTTATCACATCCGAGGTAATGCCAAGTCTCCCAGAACATGAATTTCAGATTTGGCTCTCTCTCTGTTGGTGACACGGGGTCCTTTCAATGGGCACAGGGTGCTGCGAGCTTTTCTAGGGGTGTGGTATTGTTGTCCTTCTGCCCTTGTCTGCCTTTCAAAGGCATCTTTGTTTCTGTTGCTCACTCCAGTTCAAAGAGTAATCCACAGTCCTTGTTGTGGATCAGGTTTTCTCAGGTGTCTTGGTTCCTCATTCAGTAACCTGTGCTCTGCTTTTTAAAAGTCCTGTTAAAAATGTGATTTTCCACTGTTTACATGCTGTTTCCCATTCCACTGGTTTTGAAAATTAAAATTCAACTGGTCAAGATATTTAGTTGGAGCTTGCTTGGGAGGTAATTGCAATATTTTAAGCATGTGGCAAGACACTGTAGTTTTCACTTGGATAGTCTGCTCGTTTTAGTTTGTTTGGTTTTTGGTTTTGTGGTTTTTTTTGTAGGTTTGTTTTTTTTTTTTTTTAGTTTCATGGTCTAAACCATACACAGAATTGAATTGTAATTGTAATTATTCTGATGATGATTCTTTTTCCTAGGACAAAAAGGGGTATTTACCCAAGATCCAGGATAGAAATATTTAAATATTTAAAAAGCTTCCCCCCCTGCTTCGTAATGCTGGTGCGTTCATAAAAACTGGAGGAAAGGCTGAGGTCTGGCTTGTCTTTCTCACACTTGCTTTGGGAAAATCATTGCATTGACTTCTGTGGAATTTTGTTCAGTTGTAGTCAGACTGGGTTTGTTATCAGTTTCAAATAGGGCTTCTCTGCTTGGTCAGAGAGAAACGTGAGATATGAATAAAGTAAGTTTTTCATTACAGCATTAAAAAAGCACACCTCTCTCTGTTCTTCATACTGAAAATTTGGCAGTTTTACCCACCAAGTTTATCTTTGGTAGAAACTAATTTGCTCAGATATTACACAATATATTGTGTGTATCCTTTCCAAAATGAAACTATATCTTTTATGTGTTTCCGTTATTGCATTTGTATTTTTTTTTCTCCTGACATTCTTTCAGCAGCTATTTTAGATTTACTTGCCAATCTATTTCAGATCAAGCATTTTCAAAACGTTGTGTTGTGGTAATATGAGTTATTCTAGTGATAGAATGTATTTTAGTATCCTAAATGGCCTTAATACTTATGAAAGGTGACAGATAGCCCTGGAGACAAAGTTTTCTCTGTTTACTAACTAATTTTTTTTATTATTATTAAGGGAAGAGTAGGGAGCCAGTTTCATGTTTGGGGGGTTTCAACTCACAATTCAAGATACTCTGTCAAGTGTGTGATTCCAGGCTTGATTTACTATCAGCTTATAGAATGATGTTCCAGGGGTAAGAAACTTTCCTATGATTTTGGAGAATGCAGGTCTAGTTCCAGTTCTGCCAGAGCTTTCCCAAGACCAGTCACTTGGTCTCTCTGTAGCTTGTAAAATGCAGAGAGTAACATCTCTTTAGCCACATGGATATGTGTCACCATAAGAAATGTTAGAGATTGCAAAGTGCTCACATGCCCATCACTCTGTGGCGTGATAAGTATCTAAGACAGATATTGACAGATATTATTGAAACAATTTAAAATGAAGACACCTTTCTTGAATCATGTCTTTGAGGACCACAGAAGGATTGACACAATCTCTCTGTCAGAAAAAATGGATAGAAAGATACACTTCCCCCACCTTGTTTCTGCCTTGCTAGAAAGAACTGCTTGGATAAGAAAGAAATTCTTATTTGCCATTCAGACTTCTGTCTCTCTGGAGGGATGTCAGGACGTGACTGCTGTGCAGAGGATTTTCCTTGGTAGACAATCTCTTCAGTTAGAAAGTGGTGGAGGCAGACAGCCTTTTTTTTTGCAAGAAGAGAGGATAGAACAGGGAGATAGAACATAACCAGGAAATAATGTATTTTAATTTTTTTTATAAAGAATACGCACAGATCTCAATTAGCGAGAGCCTTTATATGCAGTTACTGTTCTTCTGGGACTTACAATTTCCATTACAGAAACCTGGCAGTGTTGCAAAGGGTGGAGAGATCACAGAAATATACTCAAGAATCTCAGTCCTTGTATGGCTCATCATTGGACTCATAACTGTCTTTATTATGCATGTCACTGCAAAGGTAGAAAAAAATGGGGGGAAGTTTTGACTCTTCCTAAGGATTAGTCCAGGCAAGTTGCTCAGGAAGGTGCAGGTTTCTTGAAGCCTAAAGGTTACAGCCTCCCTCTCCAAATGATAAATACTGGATTTTTTGGTGGTGCAGTTTCACATCCTTACAAAAGGTGCTAACGTGATTTAATATGGATATGACTGTCATTGTGTCTCTTTAAAAAGAAAAAGGTGAAGAGAAGAATTTATTTTAGCCCTGAGCAGTAGAAGACCCGTGATATGTAGCTGAATTCTTCTAAATTGATCCAGCAGAGGGCAATAATATGTCAATACAGTTAGATATGGGAAAAAAAAAAGGAAAATAATAGATTTTCGGAAAATCTTTTTCCATGTTTTACTGGAAGTATAATGAAACATAAAGTGTTCTGAAACCTTCAGGATTCTATGTGAATCTTTGCAAAACTACACAAACCACCTTATTCCCAATTAAATTACTAATTTTGTTCTATGAATATTAATTCCTTACCAGTATTTAGTATACTAAATATTTTCTTCAACTTCAGTGGAATCAAAATAGTTATATATGTTTATTTGTTTACAGAGCAGTTGAAGATAAACTATTAGTAGCATAACTAAGTAGGACATATGACAGTCATGTATCTTTGGAGAAGCTATTAATGATACAACTCACGGTTGCTACTTTGTACAGTTAAGAGGTATCTTTAATTCCACCGCAGCAGTGGGAGTACAGTACAGACAGATCTCTTCAGAGGTATTGGTCTCATTGTGTCTCTATTTTTTCTCAGGAAAGAGTGAAATTAAATGAGAGCTATATCATAAAATAATGCTGATGCTTTCGGTTATTCAATGTTACAGGCTGTTCTGTGTGGCTTCCCAAACTGGACTGACTGGACACTAGGAGTGGGGGATGAAGGGAATATCTGATTTTCTGACTTAAAATGTTGCAGACAGACTTGATAATGCATGTACATAAATTAATATACTGCTTCATAAGGGTGAACTTGTCTCTTTTGCACTGAAAGAAGGTCAACCCCTTTGGGCAAAACTTAACAAAACCCTGCTGGTGTCCCCTGTTGATCTACTTGTAGTTACTTTCTCCTTTTTTTCTCACCTCATTGGGTCTCAGTGAAGCTTTGTGAATCCACTACCTTCTTTGACTGATGCTGTTGTTTGAAAGGCTAGTGGAAAACCCTTCCTAGGTATCAGCTAGCAACACATGCAGATGCTCTGATGCTTCCATTTAGCATTTCAGACAACATGATGGTTACTTTTGTTTTCCAGTGGTAGCACCAGACACTGACTCAATCTGAAACTGGGAATTGTTGTGTACACACCCTCCAAATGTTCAAAATAATGTAAATTGCTGAGTCTGTGAGGAACCAGCGTTTTTCTTGTGACAAAAGGATGTCATTTTGAAACTGGTCAGTTTGGAATCATGCACTGGCACAAGTGTCTTCTGCTCACTCAGCACTCCTAAAAACAGCAGCATAAATCATTCAACATTGTGCCTGTCTGGTCATTGAAATAAGGCAAATTTCAGCCTTCTTCCACTTCCCCTGAAATATGCTATTGAAGCTCACATTGGGTATTTTCATTGGGACATGGGTTTTGTTCAATAAGCCACCTCTATAGGGTAGATTTTAATTGTACTAAAATAAGCCAGAAAATAATTCATTTCACATCTCATGGTTAATTTCAAATTCTGTGTAGCAGACTCCTAAGTTTCAAGCTGTGTCTCCCACAAATTACAAAATTACAGTAAAATCCTTCCTATAAAGAAATTAATGTTCTTTTGTTTCTATAGGTAAATAGTCTAATCAGGTTTGGCATTTTCTTATGCTGATTTTTTTTCCCCCATGACAGCGACTTGGGAACAGTGTAGACAAACCCATTGCTGATGCTGCGAAGCTCTACTGGGTCTTTCTAAGAGCAGAGGAGTCAGGGATTCCTGGTGCCTTAATCACTGTGATGCTTTATACAATTCTGTTCATCATCTCATCGACAGTGTTGTACCTGTACTTTTTAAGGTATGTCTGTTTATCTCATTATTCCCCTAGGAGCTTAGGCCCCTTCTCCTGTATGATAAAATAAGGTGACCTCAGAAAAGATAAATCAATGTCACATGTCCAGGGCCCAGAATTGCAGACAACCAAGGAGGGGTTAGCTCCTGCTTAACTTTTAATGCACTGGTATTTGGTGGCCACAGAAGTCAACAAGGGAGACACTTATTTCCTCAACAGGAACACAATTGTTATCATGATTTTTCGTAGAGCCTAGGAGCCTCTGTCCCTTTGGCTTCAGACAATGGTGTCTGTGTCAAAGGTTAAAGCTCTAAAGTGTGTGTACCTTTCATTTAGGTACTTTGGAAGACATTGTCTTTAGTCTTCCAAGCAGGGTTTTTGTGAGAAATAGGAAAAAATCGGAAAGCTGCATGTGCTGTGAAGTGCAGAATCTCTCCCCGAATCTGTAGTGGCCCCCGGAGTCTTACAGCCTTGATGACACAGGATTGTGTCTTGATGTGACTGAGGCTTTAACCCACTGCATGACATGACTCAATCCAAATTATTTTTCCATGACTTTAGCCCACTATCAATATTCAGTTCGTCATGAAATTTGACCAATTACCTTTCTTGCCACCTTTCTAACAGGCACCATACTGTCAATAAGGACAGGTGTGGGACACTGAAAATGAATGAGATAGGTTGTCTAATATATTGAATGAAAAAATATATTTTCTTTTTTCTGAGTGGCTCATCTATAAAGCAGTATGAGTTTTCTACTGGCCCTGAACTCAGCCAATGATGAACATTGAGTGGTGGCAAGCAGCAATAAAAAGCTGTACGCAGAGGAAAGATGCAGGCAGGTGTAAGAGCAGAAAAGCTCAGCATACGCCCTTCATCTGAAGAATCATTCCTCGGTCTCCTTTCCACAAAATCCATTGCAGCAGGCAGAAAAAGATAAATGGCAATCTAAATTTCTGCAAAGTATTTCAAAGCTCCTGCATTCCTGGAAGCTGTACACAACTCCAATGTACTGGTAGTCTAGTTAATTAGTTTTTGAGATGTTAATGCCTTCTTAATCATTGACTTAATAGTTTTGAATAGCTTCATAAGTTTTAGCTGCTGTCGTTTATTACTCAGGAAAATTAATTTAAATTAAAACATTTGTAAGGCAGGTTTTTATGAGAATATTACCAACATCTTCATTGTCTGGGGAACAGGTGCAAGATCATCAAAGGTTCCTTTCCTTCTGGATCAATTTTCCCATAATGTTTTCCAATAAAGGGGTGGAGGGAGAATATTACTAGGGGAAAAAAGTTGTCTTAGTACGACACATTTTAAAAATGATTCATAGCAAAATACAAAAGCAAAGGGAAGATAACAAAATCTGTTACAATGCATAAGGTCTTTGAAGTTCTTTGCTCGATAAACAAAAAGAAACATTTGAATACTGGAGTCTGTACAGAGTAAAGTTACTATGAGCTTCTGAAATTGGATCAACGTTCTCTTCCTTGTACGTCCACTGCGCAACACAGTGGGAACCTTGGACCTGGCTAGGACTCTTGAGCAGCACACTGTCAGTCCAGTAACAATAGCATTAAAACCTTTTAAAATTATTTTAAGGAAAACATCTTTGCAATTCATAACATTGTTTCCTGAATATTGATATAACAGCATTTGTTTTCAAGCGAAAATAGAATTATAACCAAAGCAGTAATATCCTTTTGTGTGAATATTTCTCAGGTGTTATATCTCAAAGATATTAAAATGTAATGTTGCTCAACTCGGAAAACGTGTATTTTTTTACACAGGCATCTACCACATCTTTCTCTTGTAAGGTAGGCCAATATAAATATTGAGGGTTGTCTTCTGTGTCCTAAGACAGCAGTCCACAGGGAAGACTTTGGCTGTTGGATGGCGGAGTTGGGGCCATTGGTCAGAATTATTCAGCAATTTGCCATTTAAGACAAGTGTTCAGCCGAGTATAAAAAAAGGGATAAAACAGTGAACCTACCAGACCGCCAAAGCAAGTAGGGGAAATATCTGTTTCTGCCACAGCCAGAAAGCTTCATGGTAGCACTGATGAACAACCAGGAAACCAAGAAAATCATGGTCTGGGGGTAAACAGCAGTAGGCATCTGTTAGTGTCTTTATATACCAACATGCCTCAATAAATCTGGCTCCCCTTGGGTGTATTGGGAGTAGCATGGAGAGAGATTCTAACGACTTTTTGGAAAAATGAAGTGGCACTGGTTGCAATTCCTTCATTTTAATTCCAGTAGAAACAGTCAGAAACTTGTTGGTGAAATGTTTTCTGCACTGCGAGAAAATGCAGACCCGTGTCAACTAAAAGTGTCTGCTGGAAAGAGTCTGAATTTCCTGGTATTGAAACATTTTTTGAGGAAAAGCTTCAAAAATCTACATTTTTCAATGTTAACGGCAATTTTTGGTAAAAAAATCGTAAAAAATTTGTAAAAAAAATTTTTTTTGGTAAAAAAATGGTATTTTTTACAGTTGTGTTCCAAAAAAGGATGAGAAAAGCTCAAGCAAAGATGTAATAAATAGTTTTAAACCACTTTACCCCTCAGTTTTTGATTTGTGCAAATTTTTGAGAAGTCCTTTTTTTTTATTTCACTGGATAGCAAATCGTTTCATTGTTTTCTGTTCTTTATGATAAGTAAATGAACTTATAAGGTATTATACTGAGTCTCATATCTCTAGAAAATAGCATCTGAGTTTTGTTTTGCTCTTTATTACATTAGCAATAGAAATTATTACTGTCATATTTATAATAAGCCATGTTAAGACACAAGGAAAAGTGTATTATTAGTTTTCGTGCCAAACAAAAGAAATTAAAACAGGTAACAGGAGCAGACTAAGTACTTTTGGGCAAAAGGAAAAAAGCTGGAAGACAGGCTTCATGATTCTTAATTAATGCAAAGTTAATTATATTGTTTATAACCATGTGCTTAAAATCTTCATACAGAAAATGTTTATGGCAGCAAATAGACAGTAATTTAACTGCATTAAATTTTACTTCATTTGAAATAAGAATGTTACATTAAGTGAGCTTAAATAAATAGCAAGGTCTTTTTCTTGTTTAGCAAGATAAGTAGCAAGTCATTTCAATTGCTGACCTGGAATTTCAAAGACGAACATGATAGAATATTATTGTTTCAAGATGAGTGGAAGGCCAGAAACACCACCAGCTTGTTTGCTAGTTTTTCCACTGAGCACAAGATAATTCTAAATTACCAGTCAATCTTTGCAAAAAATGTATCTATTGTGTTGCAAGAACATCTAATATAGATCCAGGGATTGAGAGACAAACTTTTCTTTAAAGACACTGTGGAATTTGGGAAATTACTCCATGAAGGGTATTAGTTATTTTTCTAAAATCTTCTCTTCTGTAGAGTTTTTTAAGATATTTTAGTATCCTTTAGAGCTTTTTATGTTCTTTCTTGGTCATCAGTTTGTTTATATTCCCAGGACTACCTACATCTCAATTAGGTTATCTTCCAGCTGCTCTCCTCTTTTGATAAGAGAATCCCAATATGACATCTTGGAAACTACAGCAAATTTAGAGCTGCAGCTTCAAAAAGGAATGTTTCAAAAAAGAAGGGTGGGGAAAAAAAGTACAGAGCAGATATAAATTCCTAATCTGATGTTGAGCCAGGCTGCCAGATTTCAGTATCAGAACAGCTACTCCATCACAGAAACTCTTGGATATAGAGCTTGACCCTAAGATACACATTCCCCTTTGAAGAGAGACCTAAAGCTCCTCCTGAGATCAAGTTGAAAAACTGTTGGTTTTGTTGGTGCATCTCACACTAAATCTCAGTTGTGAGCAAAATTGTTCTAAGCAGCCTATTGAGTGTGCTTCTCTACAGTTACTGTATACACTGTAAGGTGAGATGTAGAGCTAGTGTAAACGTGAACTTCATCCTGATTTACTTAAACAGTTCACTGCTATCCACACATCAGTTAGTACATACATACCAATAGAAGACCCAGGAATAAGGATCAGCCACCAGAGCTGCATCTAGTGCATGAGAAGAATGAGAGTTCAGAGCATCAAAGGAGTTTCATGTGTACTCTCATTCCTACCTGCCAAGAAATGAAGGACTTGTTCAGCCCCACAGAAATCTAGGCTTTTTGTTGGTTGCAGTGCCACAGAGCAATCCCTGTGCTTCTCATGACTACCCAGCCAGTCTCTGGGGAATACAGAAAAGCTGAGATTGGCACCAAGCAAGACCCAAATTGTAATAAAGTGTTAGCTTGGAAAAGGGTACAAAACGAAAGACCTTAGTTCAATATCCAAGATTGAGATTCCAGATTTTCTGATATTTATTTCTGAATCCCTCGTTTTGGAATAAAAATAGAATGAGAAAGAGATTAACTTGAAGAGGTTTCATTTGAATTAAACAGCAATGTTTTGAAGTTTTAAAGTTCATCTAAGGGTAAAAATGTGACACTAGCCTTTCCAAAAGCCTCACAATATTTCTTGGTTTCACCTACATTAAGAAATACCACACAGCAAGCCTTTCTTGTGGTAGAGAATTTTACTGCGTGGTGATTATTCAATTCTCTACCACAGCACAGAAATGTCATGGAAAAACAAAGCCAAAAACCAAAATGAACTTTTCTAACATCAAGAGAAATTTAGATTGTATAGAATTCAGGCTTGGGGTTGAAAAAAATGGTAAGTAGTTCCTTCCTATATGGTGTGGTTTGCCCATTATTGAACCCTGGCACAGCAGGACTTCCATTAATGCCTAACTGAGATGCTCCACTTAAGCAGCCCAATAGTTACCCAGCCCAATGCTAAGGACAGACATTGGACATTTCTGAAGGAAAAGAAGATCAGGATCTTTTTTGGAAGTCAATATCTTGAAATGAAATTGCTGCTTAAGTTTTGTGATTCGATTCAGATCCTGTAAAGTCTCCAGAGGGTTGGGGAGTGTTGTATGTTGGAGAACTTACAGGAAAGAAGCTTTTTACTCATGGGTTGAGAATATAGTCATGAAGGGAAACTCAAGCTTTAAAAATCTACAAAAGGGTAAGATACCTTTTTATTTTTTGCATGAGAAGTCCTTTCAAAGAAGGACTAAATGCATCATTTCTATCCTCAGGCTACATAGTGAAGGTTGGCTGTTGGATGTATTTCAACGCATTCATGGTGAGGAAGGCACATTCTTCGTTCCACTGGACTTGGAGATTTCCAATCAGGAGCTGAGCTATATTATGAAGAGGGCTGAGCAGTGGAGAGGAGTCAATGGTGAAAGACGGATGGTGAGTGGTGAAGAGAATCTGTGACTCTGGGTATTACCCAGTCTACCTGGACTTTGGTAAGGCCTTCGACACCGTCCCTCACGGCATTCTCCTGGAGAAACTGGAGAATCATGGCATAGACAAGTGTACCCTCCGCTGGATAAAAAACTGGCTGGATGGCCGTGCCCAGCGAGTTGTGATTAATGGAGCAAAATCTGGTTGGCGGCCGGTCATCAGTGGTGTCCCTCAGGGCTCAGTTTTGGGGCCAGTCTTGTTCAATATGTTCATTGATGATCTAGATAAGGGGATTGAGTGCACCCTCAGTAAGTTTGCGGATGACACCAAGCTAGGTGGGAGTGTTGATCTGCTTGAGGGTCGGCAGGCTCTACAGAGGGACCTGGACAGGTTGGATCAATGGGCCAAGGCCAATGGGATGAGGTTTAATAAGGCTAAGTGCCGGGTTCTGCATTTCGGCCACAACAACCCCAAGCAAACGCTACAGGCTTGGGGAAGAGTGGCTGGAAAGCTGCCTGGCAGAAAAGGACCTGGGAGTGTTAGTGGACAGCCGGCTTAACGTGAGCCAGCAGTGTGCCCAGGCAGCCAAGAAGGCCAACGGCATCCTGGCTTGTATCAGGAATAGCGTGGCCAGCAGGAGCAGGGAAGTCATTGTGCCTCTGTACTCGGCACTGGTGAGGCCTCACCTCGAGTACTGTGTTCAGTTTTGGGCCCCTCACTACAGGAAAGACATTGAAGTGCTGGAGCGTGTCCAGAGGAGAGCCACCAAGCTGGTGTGGGGTCTGGAGAACAAGTCCTATGAGGAGAGGCTGAGGGAACTGGGCATGTTTAGTTTGGAGAAGAGGAGGCTGAGGGGAGACCTCATTGCCCTCTACAACTACCTGAAAGGAAACTGTAGAGAGGCAGGGGTTGGCCTCTTCTCCCAAGGGAATAATGACAGGACCAGAGGAAATGGTATGAAGCTGCGGCAAGGGAGGTTTAGATTAGATATTAGGAAGAATTACTTTACTGAAAGAGTGGTCAAGCACTGGAACAGCCTGCCCAGGGAGGTGGTGGAGTCACCATCCCTGGAGGTATTTAAGAAACGTGTAGACGTGGCTCTTCAGGGCATGCTCTAGTGCCTGGGATTGTTGGTTTGTGGTGGGGTGTTGTGTGTGAGGTTGTGGTTGTGGGGTTTAGTTGGTGGGTGCTTTTTTTTTTTTTTTTCCTTTTTTGGGGGGGGTGTTGTTGTTTGGTTTTGTGTGTTGTGTTTTTTTGTTTGTTTGTGTGTTTTTGGTTTTTTTTTTTTTTTAATGTGGTTGGACTCGATGATCTCAAAGGTCCCTTCCAACCACTAAGATTCTGTGATTCTGTGATTACGTAGAAGAACTTAGGTACATGAGAAAATTAGGGTGATTCTTTGCATGGAGAAGCTAAGAAACACGTTCAGGAGAATTTTGTGAGAAAGTTGTACGTGCGTTGCCTGAACATCTTAAGGGGCTAGGATCTGCTTAGTATCCAAAGGCTTAGCATCATCACTGATGTCAAAAATTATCTATGCCGTCTGGTGATTCTTGACCAGGTCATAGAGAAACTTGCTGCTTGTTTGAATGTCAGTACCATCCCAGATAATTTCTTAGCCACCTCAGCAAACTGGGGAGCTCCATGGACAAGTTGAATTTGCTCCCTGCAAGGGCATGGATGGGGCTGCCCTGTGAGGAAGGGGTGTGAGTTTGGTGAGTCAGAAGTGATAGCCATGCTCTCCTTCCTGGCCTTTTTCTTCCAGGATTGCCCAGAGAAGTGGGCTGAATTGAAAATGTGCAGGGGGAGGTAGGAGAGATCTAAAGTTGGGCTGCTGTACTTTGACTATCAAAATAATTTCTCTTTCTTTCCCATTAAGCCACTAGCCTCTAATTCCATACATAGACTTTAAGCTGTGATGTGCAGGAGATATATCTGTGTTTGCAAAACGTCCAGTGCTGGGGATGCCAACCACAAATGAGGCTTCTGGTCATAATTGCTTTCAGAGAATTGAAAATAACAGAAGTACCATGGTCAGTAGTCAGAGGGTCATTGTCTTCCTTCTGTGAGGGACATTTTCTTCCTTGCTTTCTAGCTTTGCATTAGCATTGTAAGTTCCCATAGGACTATTGTAAAACAACTCTTGGACAATTGTTAAAGTGCTCATCAATTGGATTTATATATCTATGAGTGCCTCTGTGCACAATGCTTTGTTCAGTAACTCTCCTGCTTCAATGCAAAAATGGACAGATTCCAGGCAGGAAAGAAATTAGTCCTCTTAAGTATGTATGAGTTATTTATTTTCTTTTCTTTTCTAACCCACTGAAACAAGTGATTTCAGATTAGGATCTGCAGGTTTTTCAAGTCTCTATAGGTACCTCTGAAAGATCAGCAGTTTATATAAATATATAGCCTCGGTTGTCACTGCTATAAACATCTGGCACAGCTGTAATTATTTTCCACTTTTTTTCCGTGATGACAGTTTGGACCCTGAAAGGAAAAAGAAAAAGGTGAATGTGCCGATTGAATGAAAAAGCAGATACTCAGTAAGCTTAATTTTTGTGGGAAAGTGCAGAGTACCACATTGCATTTCAACAGAGGGGAGGGAAAAGGTATGATGAATGAGTGAATGTGCTACCACAGCCACCTGCCTCAGATATTCCCACTTTTTATACAGATAGCACTCCTTTGCTTTACCCCAGTAAGCAAAATCACTCTTTTTTTTTTACACTTAAAAACTTTCTACAGTAAGTTAAAGCAAAGCCACTGATGACTGGCTTCTGTTGCTTTTGTTACATGTTAAGTAAGGTCAAACAAAGCACATACATACTGGACCTCATTTTACATGCCAGGACTACCAGTGCCATATGGAAAAAGTGGTGGATAAGGCAACTGCAGACAACTACTTTTCTGTTTCAGGTGCTGAATCTATTTCTAATGATATAATTTCTTACAGCAGTACAGAAAGGGCTGAATGTGGGGCTTGGGGGGTGGGGGAAGTAGGAAAAGAAAATGGGGGAGGGAGGGAGAAGGAGACGGAGAGGATGAGGATAACGACAAATGGAAAAGAATGTCAAGAAAAATTAGAGCCCCGTCCAGCCTGACCTTGAATGTTTCCAGGAATGGGGCATCTACCACCTCTCTGGGCAACCTATTCCAGTGTTTCACCACCCTCATTGTAAAAGATGTCTTCCTTATATCTAGTCTAAATCTACCCTCTGTTAGTTTAAAACCATTACTCCTTGTCCTATCACAGCAGGCCCTGCTAAAAAGTTTGTCCTCATCTTTCTTATAAGCCCCCTTCAAGTACTGAAAGACCTCAATAAGGTCTCCCCAGAGTCTTCTCTTCTCCAGGCTGAAACAACCCCAACTCTCTCAGCCTGTCTTCATAGGACAGGTGTTCCATCCCTCTAATCATTTGTGTGGTTATCCTCTGGACCCGCTCCAACAGGTCCATGTCTTTTCTGTGCTGAGGGCTCCAGAGCTGGACACAGTACTCCAAGTGGTGTCTCACCAGAGTGGAATAGAAGGGCATATCCACTGCTATAACAAGACATACTTAAGAGGACAGAACATTGAAAAACATGACCCATGGCTATAGACATATATAAGTGCCTAGTTTTGCTCCCAATACGCAGCTTGGCATGTATGAAATGCCATATTGAAATGCGAGCACCTGATCCTACTCTGAGATCCTTTAAAATGGACCCAGCCTCAGCCAGATCCAGCAGGAGGGAGGATGCAGTCAGAGTAGAGGGAGCACTCCCCTGTGCTGCCTAGGGAGCACCACACAGTTCATTTGTCAAAGCGGAGTGATGCACACTTTTGCCTTTGCCCTAAGTCCCCAAGTTTCTGATTCCTATTCTGTCTACATCTGCCTGAGTTTCATGTCTTTTCCTTTATATCAGCCCTAACCAAATGCCAGGCTCTGACAGTATTGAACATTCCTGTTCTCTGTGGAACATACTGGTGCAGACTATACGATATAAGGAGATAGGAATAATGTAGAAAGCGTGCAGAAATTTGCATCCTTGGCATCAGTTGGATCTTTGTCGTTTACTTCACTAGGTGCAGGGTCTGCCTCACAATGAGGAAAATCTGTGAGTGGAGACTGCTGTCCAAAACCCCCAAGCTATCTGTACAAAACACAAATACTGTGAAAATAGAACCAGTGTTCTTCAGAGGCCTGAAATCTTCCCCTTCTGCTCCAATGTCTTGTTTATATTATTTTAATGGACAAGAGAACGATCAAACTAAGTTTTGTTAGCTCTTTGGCAAATTAGTTTTGTATCAAAAACATGCTCCATTCCAGAAATA
Organism: Numenius arquata; assembly: GCF_964106895.1. Classification (NCBI taxonomy): domain Eukaryota; kingdom Metazoa; phylum Chordata; class Aves; order Charadriiformes; family Scolopacidae; genus Numenius; species Numenius arquata. Next base: position 62,080,844 of record NC_133579.1, on the reverse strand, counting down.
TGTTCTCCACATGGAGCATCTCCTTGCAAGACCAGGAACTATGTTTTCAGGTCTTTTATGCTCCTAGGCATTGCAGATACCGAAAGACCCTTTTTTCTGCCATGAATTTGCATAAGGTATTTATCTTGTCCCTTTCTTTTTGTATGTCTAATTGTACAAAGTAATCAGTATGGAAGACACATCACTAGGCCTTATTGCGTGCATTATTAATGTGTTAATTTTTAAATAAGATACCAAATTAACTGTGAGCAATTTTTATAAAGGGAAGCATGAGACTGCCATATCTTACATCACTCCATATAAAAAATATATTTTAAATGGAGGTCATTCAAGTAAATAGTCAGTCAAACCTTCTGGAAAAAATAGGTCTACGTTTTTGCAATATTTTCTTGCTATTAACCATGTGCTTCTCATTTTTATTCCCTGGATTAAAAATTGCCCCATAAATGGGTATTTTATAATATGCTTAATTTCCTTTTATTAAATTGATAAATGCAGCAGCAGAGGACACATTTACAGTATGATGAGAATTTAAGGTTATTGCATTTTATAATTTTTATATTGTTCAGAGAAGCGATTTGTCATTTGTGGAATGACATCCATGCCATCGTTTCAAAGTATTTTTTTGTCATTCTTTTGATAGCAAAAAGGTCACTTTCTGTAGACCAGGAAGATATCACTCTATTAAACTAATTTGCCTACATGCAAATTTTGTCATTTTTACCTCATTAACTATTTATCACAGAGTAAAAAAATATATATATTCATGAAGGGGCAGCTAGCAGCCTGATGGAGCTGGAACTAATATTTTGCAACTCTAATGATTTTTTGCATCCTTAATTAGATAGCATAAGGTTGATATGATTAGGTCAGGATGTAGTGTTTTTCATTAAAATACATTTTAGAAGCTGTATTCATAATCTGCCCTTGCAATTAAATAATGAGCCTATGAGTTTAATATTATCGACCCAATTATTATCCCATGGAAAAGTATACCTTTAATAAATTTGTGCCGTAGGACCTTCATTAGCAACAAAAAGAATTATATTTCCAGGTACACAGATTACACGGCCACAATCACATTTACGTAGAGGTTTGGAAGGCACTTTAGGGAGGGAGTCACCAAACCCCCCTACCATACAGATTATTTGCGAAGGGGTCATTTACAATGCCTTTAATGAGGAAAGCTGCAAAGAAGTAAAAATGCCACCTACAGAATCATGTGTAGAAACAAACATTTGCAGAAACAGTGTTCTGGGCACCCTTTGCTAGGAGGAAGCCTGCACCCTCATTCCTCAACCTGTTACAAATATGTAGGAAAAGCTAAATATTTACTGATCTTTTATTGGAGATGGGCACATGTTAACTGTATGTCAAATTCCGGAATCGGGAATATCAGGACCAATGGCTGACAGGAATACATTAACTTGCCCTCGATAACAGCAGATCAGTGATGAGGTCAGGACTCAGGTTTTTTTTCTTTTTGGTAGATGTGATAAAAGTGACAATGACTTGCTGTCCTCATGAAGTAATCAGTTTCCCAAAGTTAGGTGGCAGTTCAGAGCCAAAGTATCAAGTGAGGTTTTCCTTTGCCCAAACAGATAAGAGTTTTGGAAAAAAAAAAAAAAAGAGGAAAGTATTTCTAGTAAAACAGGTTCTAATCAGGGATTGTTTTCTGAATGGGCTGGATCAGTTGTCAGGTGTGCAGCGCCCAGTGCATCACTTTGCTTATGTTTAAAGCCTATCAGGTGAATTGCTGTCAGCAGGGGTAAAAAGGAAAAATTCACGTCCTCAGTGATTTTTACTGGATTTAGCCCTCAAGGTACCACCACTGCTTTCAGTGAGACTTTTCACATAATACTACTAATGATGAGACAAGTTGTACAAACAGTAACCATCGTATACACCAATAGTATACCAAGCATGGGCCCAAAAGGTTTGCACATAGAGAGGATTTCTGAAGAAAATGCAAGCTCTATAGGCAAGAAGATAATGTGAAACTTACACTTGAAATAAAGCCTGATGCACTGCAAAATTATTTTAATGAGACTAGGGCTAATTTTCTAATTCTAAAATGATATTATAGAAAACCATAAAAAATTACCCGGCAGTAGTTTTTTGAAAGGAAAATATATTTGTAATTATCTTGAACACACAAGATTACTTCAGGGCCTATTATCGACACAATTTTTGGTACCACTTTAATTTGCATTTATTACTCTCAGGCCAACTACTAATATGTTAATAAATAAGTCATTAATACTTGTTATTTAATTGCTATCTATTTATTCCTGTTCAATAATGCATTAATTACTTGTGAATAGTTGAGGGCAAAATCCTGCCCTTGCTAGTGGAATCAGCAGTGGCCAGAGAGGAAACCGATGTCAGACTCGGTGGTGTTAGGAGAGCTGGCAGAGAGTGAGTCATTTAACCCGTTTACCACCAGGAGGTTAACTTTTCATCGCATCTTAGAGGAAGCTCCATGAGCCTCCAGGTAGTCTGTGCTGCAGCAAGCTCGGCCACATGTGGAGGCTGCTGAAGGCAGGTGGTACCACACTTAAGGTCACTGCAATTTGTCTCTCCGTAGGGTCCTGGGGTTGCTCCTGTGCTGGAGTTTGGATAGACAGGTGGGTGGTGGATAGGGAGGAGCCAAGGAAAAAGACTGAAGTCCTCTGAGAGCAGGCGCTACACCGAGGAAAACATGCCACATACTACATAGTGTGAAATGGAAATGGGCACATCGCTTTCTTGTAGTTGGATATTAGAAACAGAAAAAGGAGAATCCCCTACCTTGACCTGATCCAAAATCCCAGAATCAAGCTCTTCGGTTCCGCTTGTATAAGTAGATGGTAGAGTAGCTCAAAAAAGGCTAAAAAAACCCCACTGACAGCATCATTGGTGTATTTTCTCTTTGAAGGTTCAGCAGTACTCTGAGTGCAATTTCTTGCCTCTTTTTGGAGAAAGATGACATCTAGAAATGGATGGCGAGACCAGGCCAAATTTTGAATGTCAGCCTGTCTTTGTGGATCTAATAGATCTGATCATCTTAAATTTGATCTCTCTGAAATTGCAGGGTGAATTTTTCTTATGAACACAAATCAGAATTTTGCTGTTGCCTTTCAAGAAGCTCAATTTCCAAAAAATAGGTGAAAAGTGGCAGGGGTATTTTGGTTAAAAAAAAAAAAAATAAAAAAAAAAGATTGAGGAAATGAGCTAAAGTGGTTATACCATGGTACAGAATTGTGGGGTCCTGAACGAAAAGTCAGCAAAGAACAAGGTGGAAAGCAGTTCAGGAATTTGTGCAGAAGACACAACCATGCCAAGGAAAATGGAAAGAAATTGAAAGAAATGCCAGGTAAGATAAATTGATGGGGAAAAAATAGCTATTCAATAATGTTACTTTTCGTTAGCCTAAAAGAATTGTCCTCTGAGAATTCATGAGCCTCATGAAATTGCTTATTAAGATGTCATTGGTCTGCAAATGGGGAAATGAAAATACATTAAGAAAGCGAAAAAATAGAAAGTGTAGATTTTCTTTTTATTTATACACTCTTTTGTTTGCAAACTCTTTCTGACTGCGAGTTATAATTTATATATGAAAGTTCTACCTTATGTGCTCTGTATTATATCTTTAAAAAGTAGCGAATGACTGAGATCACTCAAGCTGCAGTAGAAGATATGGTGTTATAATTTTGATTTGTGGGGTTTTTTTTTTCCCTAAACTAGTTTCAGGGATTTTTTAGAAACCTAGCAATTTGTGAGTTCGCTATTAGGTTTCTTCTTCCTAACCTTAACCCACATTGTAAAAAATTTTGAAGCTGCTCACTGGAGCTCTCAGTACAGTGTCTCCAGCAATTTAGACTCTACCAAGAATCAAAATGGAGTTTGCTGTAAGAGTACAGTAGGAGACTAGAAAGCAGTAGCAAAACCGACTTTGAGCATATCCAGAAAAACTAGCAGTGATATAGAATTTAATTCCTTAAGCGCCAGTATGAATAAATCACTATATCTGGGGTAATAGACAATTTTTTAAACCAGTACAAGTAAACCACTCTACTAGTCCAGGACAATTCAGCTCAGCACTTTGAGATGACAAGACTAGGCAATAAGAAATAATCACCTATTTGCTGTAGAAATTCTAGGAGGGAAACCTTGACTCCTTTGCAGTCAGCAGCAAAACTTGCATTGACTTCATTAGGGCCAGAATTTCCATCTGTCTGTGTAAGCAAAGGCGAAAGGAGGAAATAGGGCCATGTCTCACTGAACTTCTATGTGATCTGTGTATATAAGGTCAGATTCTCATCTGGGATAAATTATTGAAGGCAGAGTCTGTATTTTTTTGAAGATTAAATAGACATTTAAAGTCATGAGATGAGCAGAGGGACAGCTCAGCCCAGAAATGGGATGATAGAGAAAATAGAGCAAAATGTAAGGTCAGGAGAGAGTGTAGCATTCCGTCACCTCTTATATTTAAAATAAAATGATTGCTGTATGAAACAATGAGGCCTTGAACTGTGTAGGATCAAATTGGCAGATGGTTCTGAAACACTTCCCTTGCTGTTCTTTTAGAGTATTTAGTCCTCAGGGAGTGGTGGGTCAAAAGAAGAAAGAGGGGAAAGGCAAATGGTCGGAAGCATCTGGAATAGCCAGCTATGCTGACCATACCCACGCATGCCATTAAACCTCACACCAGTTGATTAATAATTTGTCACAAAGTGTGTATGTGCGAGCTGTGGAAAACAAGGTATAACGCAGCCTAGATAAAGAAAAGGTTTCTTTTTGCCTGGGTAGATAGGTCTAACAAGTGGAACTGCTTAAACAGATGTGCACACAAAAAGAAGCCTTGTAATGAATTACAACAACAGTAGAACAGATATAATCAACAAGTAAACTAATGAAAACAGCACTAGAAATTGAGCCAGTAGAGTAACACTGCACAGGACTTTCTTGATTCCATGTTGTAATTCATCTTAAAGAAGAAAAAAAAAAAGAGATGAAAAATAGCTGTTTGGGTTTTTTGTATCTATGCAAGCTGAATCTGAAAGTTGCATAGCAATAAGTTAATAGAATAAAAAAATAAAATAAAAAGAAGACTAAAATATGCAGAGATAAATATTATGAGCTACTTAGTGGCATTTTTTTTTTCTGGTTACCATGTGATAACTCATGTGACAAGACTATAAATGGAAGACAAAATGATTTAGTCAAACTCCATGGAATTTACTTAGGGAGGTTATAAACATGATCTTGTATTTAGAGAACATACATTTTGTTTCCCTTTTCAATGAGAACTGATTTATTTAAGTCTCCTTTGCTATCCCATTATATACACAATATAGTATTTCCAGAGTGAATGGTAACAAATCATTTTAATCCTATAATCAATACATGAATTATATGAAAGCATTAGTGCAGATGGACCAAATTAATTGTCTGCTGGCATCCTTCTGATTACTATACTGGCAGAAAGGTGTTAATTTCTGTAATACTTCAACAGATATCCAAACTGTTTTGTCAGAGAGGTTGGACAGTGATGGAAGAGGAGTACACTTAACTGTAATTTTTGTAGTAATTCATGGGAAGCTTCATTGACATGTGCTAATGGCACTTGATTGCCCTCAAGATGTTTTCACAACAGAACTCTGCAAGTGCCACATCAAGGTTTGCTCAGTCAAATAGTTTTTTTTCTCCTTGCATCTAGATAATTTGTGACCACAGGCAAACTTTTGAAAATCCAAGGTGGTTTGCAACACTCCGTTGGGGTGAATCTGTCATCAGCCGGCTGGTACAGATCAGTGCACTAATGAAGAGCAAGCTCTTTGGGTTTTTTGTCATTTCTGTGCAAGCAATCCATTTCATTTCTCCTCAGTGGCAGGGCATGTTATACATCTCATCCCATATAATCTGACTTACATTATAATTTGATTCATACACAGCCTTTCCACAGAGATTAATTAGCAGCAGGTTTGAAGTTTGCAAGTGAAAATATGATAATTAGTTTTCTTGGAATGTTAACATTTCAACACTTCAGGTTCTCTCCATCTTTGTCTTCAATGAAGCTGCCGTAAACAAGCACTATTTCTCTTCTAAATCAGACTCTTGTGAGGTTTGAAATACAGACATTTTCATCAAGCTGGATAATTTCCATAGAAAATTTACTAGCTCATGAAATATTGCAGGAGTAATTCATACAATGACTCCCTTCTCCCCTTGGTAGGTTGAAGTATGATGTTAGCAGTTCTGAAAAGCCCCAGGACAGTCACTTATTTAACAACGATGATTCCTATTCTTTGTAACAAAAATCAGCTGACTCTTCATTTTTGCACAAAACAGAATTAGCCAATAGGTCTCTCATATGGTTGTCAGGTAGTGCTGTAAACAAGGTTACATTAGCACCTTTGACTCCCTGCACTCGTTTGTTCTGTTGGAGTGTATAATACAGGCAACTCATTGGCAAATACAACATCTCTAAACCAAATAACTTAGCAGGATTCAGAAAAGAATTAACAATTTATCTGAATAATGAGAACATTCAAAGTTAGAACAGTGAGTGAAAGTGTTATATGAAATATCAGCCCTGATGATTTAAAGACATAATGTAATTGCTAACAGATGGGGCTTAAGAAGGAACTCACATTATGGAAAAGTTATTGTGTTGTTGTCCATTATGTGTGGGTGTAGCTGTTTAAAAGCTAATATTTGCTTTATTATTTGTGATTTATCCCCCTTGGTGTTGTACAGATTTCTTTTTTTTCCAATTACATGATTTTAAGAAATCTCAACCTCTCTAATTACTGGGCTTATCTCATCTTCTTCTTACATCTTTGGCATCAGCCATGCTCTCAGCTTGCGCGGGGTACTGTCAATGCCCATTGATCTAGCCAGGCAAGGGGTAACTAAAAAGCATCTACCAATGTAACATCTAAATCACCATGTGGTTGTGAGCTTGCATATGCAATTGCACATGTGCCAATTATGTATGTAATTGCAAGCATTTTTTTGCAGATCAGACTTTTAATTTCTTCCTTTAGAGGAAATGGCTTTACTACCATTGTGTGATTGTCACACAAAAGGCTGCTAACAAAGACTGAATTACTTCAGATATAAGTGCATTAGCGAATACTTGAGAAATGTTACAAAACTGAAGCCTCAAGTAGTTGGCTTTCTAGTAATGACCTCTAAATATTCTGGGATCAAATGATATTTTCTTCTTTAAATGTAAAATTTCCCACACTAACAGCAGAGACTACTAAAGGCATCTGCACTTAGCATAGAAAAATCTCCTTGCCCACTGAATGAGGCTGGAGGGATATAGCAAGGACTGAATGAGGTCCAGCTGTATATAAGAACGGGTCTAGGAGACTCTGTGGAAAGGCTGAGGTCTTGCCACTCTGTGCCTGTTGACGTGGCGAGTTTAGCAAAGATGCACACTTGTTCTTAAGCCCAAACAGGTCCATCCTCTTTTCTGTCTTAACCCAAGCTCAGAAAGTGAAGTAAACTTTGTGCCTGAACCTACAGGTGAGCTTTATCTAAGCTAAAGTCAAGTGTGGGCAGAATGCATGTAGTTCATAGGACTCAGCAAGGGTGCTCTTCCTTCCTAGTGTAGATATGCCAAAGGCTGTGGTGTCAGAGGGGGCTACAAACCCCAGGTCTGGCACAAGGTTTGAAATAGTTACCTTTTGAAGCTCTAGGGGAAGCTGAGTTAGATTTCCTCTGCTGACAGCTCTATCCAGAGCTTATTTGCTGGAGTTTTCTGAAGGGGTCAGGATTTTCACTGAGACATGTTAGTCAGGACAGAAATGCACGCTCACCATGCTTCACATCTACATCATTTTTTCTATCTTAGTGATAATCAGGGCATCTAAAACAACAGTAATTTCCTGGGTCTGTCTGAAACCTGGCATGAATGTCTCTGAGGCCAGCCAGCGAGACTTTGTTGTTGCACAGAGCCTTGTTTTCTCCTGATCGACAAAGGGGGAGAGGAAGCCATGCCCCAGGGAGGTGAGGTTTTAAGGAATTCCTGCCAACAACAAAAAAGAGAAGGAGGCAAATTGACTGTTTTATTAGGAACATGATCTGTAGTGTTTTTCATCTGGAGAGGGGATTGTTGCATGCTGATGAATATGGGTATCGTATCACAAGAGTGCTAAAATGCCCCTGAGCAAGTATGTTCCTTCAGTTCTCCTTCAGCAGCTCCTGCTATCCCAGCCACTGACCTGTGAAACGTGGTCGCTTCCCCTGGATTTTTCCTCTATTTTGAAAGCTGTTCTTTTCATCCTGCAAAATATTGCCCTAAACAGTTAAATGGCAGTTGCATTTGCAAGGATTTATATATTAATATTAATGGAAAATCGGACCCGTCAGGTGGTCAGAGAGGGATAATCATGCCACTCAGGTGACACGTAAGTACAGCAGGTTTTATGGATTTATTGTTTCAAAACTTACTCTGTTTTGTCCAAAACAGAATGGACTTTTAAAAATCAATATTTCTGAAATAAAATCCTGCAATTTTGGAGAGAGCGTAGGGAAATGATCAAGAGAAAAGCTGAGCAATTGCTAACTTTGGCATGCTCTGGTGAAGACTGAGCCAAACTTTGAGCGTCACAATGCCTTGATCCTAGTGGGCACTGTTCAGGTCACAGAATCACAGAATGATATGGGGTTGGAAGGGACCTCTGGAGAGCATCTAGTCCAACCCCCCTGCCATAGCAGGTCCACCTAGAGCAGGTTGCACAGGAATGTGTCCAGGTGGGTTTTGAATGTCTCCAGTGACAAAGACTCCACCACCTCTCTGGGTAGCCTATGCCAGTGCTCTGCCACCCTCAAAGTAAAGAAGTTCCTCCTCATGTTTAGATGGAACTTCTTATGTTCAAGTTTGTGCCCATTTCCTCTTGTCCTGTCATTGGGCACCACTGAAAAAAGGCTGGCCCCATCCTCTTGACACCCAACCTTTAAGTATTTATAGATGATCTCTTTTCCATGTGAATCCCATGGCCTCCTCTCCTGCTGGCTTTCAGCACCTCTCTCTGCCTAACCTAAGGCTTTGGGATCACCTCAGCAGATCTTCTGAGGTCTTTATCTCTCTCCACTGACCAGGTGCAGGGACTTATTTACACACTAAGATCCTTGATTATGGCCCTAAATGTGCATCATTTGTCCAGTGACACAAGCATCAACATGTTCATGTAAAACTTTTAGTGCTACCGTCGGGCACTGGGACTGAATTCCCGTGTCCTCTAAATGAGAGAGGAAAAGGGAAAGGGCAAAGCCAGGGAGCACCTTGCAGAGCTGGGATCCTCCCAAGCCCTCTCCAGGCTGCAGCAGTGAGAGCAGCCTGTCTGGTTTTGCAGGACATTTGTCTGGCCACAGTAACCATGAATGGTTATTTTAAAATAGGAAAATTGCACCTGGTCATTTAAAACATCTCAGAAGGGTTTGTTGCGCCTGTCAGATGAACAGCCATGGAAATTAGCATGTTGGCCATGGCGTGAGTAATTTTTTGATGAATCAGTCTTTTTGCATAGAAAATTATCCCATCAGAAACACTCTGAGTAGCACTAGCCTGCAGGCTTGAAGCTTAAACTCACTCACGGCATAAAAATCTCCCCAGCCTTGTTTTCTTTTGCAGCTGAGATTACCCATTTAGGACTCGTAGTTTAGACTTTTCTCAGATAAACCCCCTTTTGTATTAATGGGTCTTGCCTGAGAGAGCAAGCCTGCCAACTGAATCCTTACTTCACTTGTTCGTTCACAAAGAAGGATGCTTATTTTAGCTTTATTGAACACATTTGGGCTTTGCATTTCCATTTAACAAGCGTGAACTAATGTAGTAAAGGTAGAAAGCTGGTTTCTGTTTCTTTCAAAGTCAATATAGGTGGAGAAAAAAACATACTCAATAGTGTCTTGTTAAGCTTTTTTAGGATTACTCTACTCTTTCCCTTGATTAGTTCCTTTTTGCTGAAGTCTGATGGGCTTCAAATAAACTGAAGACTTGTGAACCTGGGAGCCTAAGCCCTCCTGCTGCTAACGAAAGGTTTATAGACTAGTTCCTTTCATTATTGCTTTATAAATGGCATTGTTTGAAGCAGCTTGAATAACAGCTTGGAGGATGTTAGTTAATTTGCTGTTTGAGAACTAGTGTCTTTCCAAGTGGCTGTTGAGGGGTTCAGGTGATTGTTAGTAGTTGAGACAGATGGGAAATCTTTTGTTGACAAATGTTATCCCACCTCACACTCAAGTCTGGGCAATGTCCACTGCACGTATGCAGACCTTCAGGGCTACAGGTAAACAGTGAACGCCTTTGGCCCTGTAGGTAAGTGTGATGTTCATATAACTTATGGAGAGCCCTGCACAATTCATCAGGTCCTTTCACAGGATGAGAGAGCCAGAACATCCCTTAGCTCCCCCAGCTGCAGCCCAGAGCGTGCAGCAGGCCTTTGTGGGTTGGTCTTCCCTTCAAACGTGCCAGGATTGGAGCAGCAGTTCTCATACAGCCTGGTACATCCTCAGTGCCTTCCTCTTTGGGGTGATCTTGCACTACTTGGTATCATCAGTGTCCCCTGTTTCAGACCGCCTGAGTGTGCTGTCTGCAACATGCAATAGCTTGTTCCAGTGACAGAGAAAAAGATCTTTTGAAATGGGAAAAAAAGTCCTGAGTGCCTGACTTTAAAAGTGTCTTCTTAGAAGTGCTGCTCTTTCGACCATAGCCCCTTCCATTCTTGTCTTCCAAAGCAAATTTGATGCAGGTTCCTGCAGAATTTGTGCTTTCTTTGTGTTTAGGTCACCTTCCTTGGTACCACAGCTTCCTTGCACTTGCTCAGCTGTTTCTGCCATCTCTTGCTCTCCAGCTGTGTGACAAGCAGCTAGGGACCAGAGTAACCTTTTTGTTCTGTGCCTGAACAAGCATGTCCTGATCTCCATGGTGTTGCCAGTTCAGTATGGGTGTGCAGAGCAGGGTGATTTTAGGATTTGAGAAGCATTCTTCAAAGAAAATATATGTGCAATCAAGTATCTGAAGCAAGATGAGCACCTTCTGTGTCACAGGTGTACGGTAGTGTTCATCAGAAAAGCACTCCAAGTATTTGTGATGGCTTTAAACTGACCAGATGTCCTGCTGGTAACTGAGAGGGTGCTTTAGCCTGCAAGGGGAGAGCAGAAGTCTATTGCAAAGCTTCCTAGCAGGTTGAAATGGACACTTGTCATCATGGAAGTCCGTAGTTATGATGGGTCAGAGGCCAAGGTGCCACGGCTCCCCGTGTGGCATGCTTTGTGGCCAGGGAGCCCGGTGCCATGGAGCCCCATGCCACGGAGGCTCTTGCAAAGCATCTTGAGGCACACAGTTGGATCTTGCACAGAATGACTAAAGAAAGGGAGGCCCACCAATAGCAAAGTATTCAAAATATTTTCTTGTTCAGTTTTTACAAGTAAAAGTATAGTATAAACACATGTGTGTGAGCGAGAATGATATGACAGCAGATTACGACTGTTTGGAGTCTTTACCCTCAATTTCCTCTTGCCACATTTACACTCTGAAATGTGTGCATGTGGACCAGGATTCTTGTCAGTCATGTGTATATCCAGCCTGAGGAGCTATAATCAGCATTTAAATACTACAGGAGCAGTTTTTATATTGATTACAGTGTCTTGTTGGTGCTTATTTATTTGTATGTGATGTTAAATACTTTAACCCTTTAGGTAGCTTCCAAATATGTATTTTGTGATGAAAACTAAAGGAAAATGGAATGGGCTTTTGGGGGGACAGAGAGAGAGGTGAAAAAACAACAATGGCAAAAAAAAACCCCAACCCAAAAACAAACAAAACAAAACCACAACAAAAAACCTCAAAACCAAATGACAATAACAGCATCTTTGTGTAAATATAAAATTCTTCTGCAGTGTTTACAGCCCAAACACTGGGACACTGGAGAGGGTAAGCAATCAGATGTGAGGCAAGACTTCCTTCACTATTACTTACTATAAATACCTATTAGTTTTTACTTCATTGTCTAAGCTGAATGCAAAACTCTATGAAAATTAATAAGACCAATTTACCAGAAAAAAAAAAAAATCCCTTTGCTTTTACACTGGTGATGGTGCAAGTAATTGTGTCTGTTTTAAGTGTCTGGGGTCTGACTCTCATTTATGCTGTTCTGGCATCTTGACAAAGTTGTAGAATGGGTACAATGATGTGCCAGATCTGTGTAAAAAGGCTTGAGTGTACAAAGGGAAAGGAATTTATGATTTTTGAACCTGACAGTGCCCTTCAAGCTAATCATGAAGGAACTCTGCTTGTTCTGCAATATATTGCTTCATCTCTGGCCACTAAGGGTTACTATTGTCATTTGTTGAATGTGTAATAGGATTTAGAGATGGATTAAGCTAAATGTTTTGGCTTTAAAAGTTTTTTTTTTGTTTGGTTTTCTTTATTTTCATGGAAAAAGCCTCTTTTCTGCCTGCACAAAGAAGGTTGTAGAGTTTAAACAAAACCTAATGGAAATTCTTGAATGAGGCAAAGATGCTGCAGTTCAAATGCATTCATTCTGTTTTCGTGGTGTTGTGGCATCATCATGACTAGAGTTTGTTGTTTCTTTTTCTGGTTGATGTGTAGCCAGGCAAAGTTTCTGACTTAAAAGCTTAGGATTCAGACTCCCAGCCCAGGATTTTTTGAGAATCATTATCACTGCAATTGGGCAAGGAAACGCTTTATGGAACAAACAAACCAACAAAAATAAACAGAGACCTCACAGTATTTTTTCATGTTTTCAATCCCATGACATTTTGTTTTTCATATCTGTATTAAGCATGTGGAGTTGAAAGTTACCATCGGTCATAGGCTTTTGCTCGTTTCATGAAGGACTCTAATATTGTATTTCCTTTTTTTCATAAGGGACTAAAAGTTGTTTCAGACAGTGCACAAACAACCATTTTCATAAACCCCTTAAATTCAGAGTAATGGTGATTCAGCCAACTAGAATATGTCTTAAATGGATTACTAAAGAGTGTTTACCATCACATTAATCCTGTTCTAATGCAGTTCTTTCAACTTGAAGTTTTCTTCTCTAGCACGGACTGAATTTTGCTCTCTTTGAAACTTCAGTGTGGCTGGGGGAGAAAGAGAAGGGGCAGTTCTTGTTTCTAAAGATTGTGTGCACACAAAAAATCTACTTGTGCCGGGAAGCTGAACCTGCTGCTCCAAGAGTTCCTCTGCCTTGCCATCGCCTGCAGTACCTTTTTTGATCCTTTCAGTGCAAGATTATCAGGAGAGGCTCTAGGCAGATATTTTTGTGGCCAGGCTGGCACAGTGCTGTAGCCTGTCCCTGCCACATGGTTTGTCAGGTCAGACATGATTCCTGTATCTGCAGTGTTACCTCTGGAAGGCATTTTCATCTTGCATACAATCCAGGGAGCTGTTGCATTTTGACTGAAACAATCATAGAAAACACAAACCAGAACCATATCACTGCACTGCGTTATTCAAATGAGAGGTCAAATTACCTCCACTGATGTAAGCAGGGTTGCCAAGGTCTAAATGAAGACACAACTTGGCCAAAGGTCTGTTTCTAATGTGAGGTTTGAGGGCTGGTAGGTCTTGTGTTTAATATCGAACAGCTGCAAGACAGTACCAGCTTCATTGGAAAATACACATGCATTTCTAAAAAAACCCTCCCCAAACAAAAACATAAAACCCAACAACCCCAAATCTTAACACATTATTTAAACCTTGCCAGCATAAAACTGAAAGTATAATTGCTCATTGTTGCCTGCTATTTTAGTTTGAGTTCCCTGTATGAGATTAAAGTGCATTAAAGCATGCTAAGGTATTTCAGTATAATGCTCATGCTGCTTCTCTTCCCTGCTCCCCCACACATCCCCAGACCCCTCAAGGGCCTTTACAAAAGTGCAAGCTCAATTCTTGTATCATTTGCACCCCTGTAGATCTGTGGCAGTGTCTCTTCATTCGCATTTGCTAACAGAAAGCAAGCTCAAGATGTGAATTTGGTGTACTATTAGCATGAGCAAAAAGATAGCTCATAGTCCTTAGTTTTCATTTTGCGGCGCAGCTATTGGTGTCCTAAGATTACACAAGAAGACACTTTTATAACTATAATCACTCAGGAACTCAACTACAGACATACATAATAAATATGAATACATTACTCAGAAATTGTTAATGGCCAGCAAAGTATTCTTTTTCTGAATTACTGCCAAGTTTCAAAACTGCGTGTGTCATCTTATCACGTACTATACATTAAGTGTTGGTCATGTAAGTCAGATCTGCCCTATGGGTATTTTAAATTGCAAACATAACTTTTTAGAAACTCTACCGTAATGTTTTTTATTTGGCTTGGTTTCTAAATCAACATAGTTTGTTCATACCAGTTCAATTTCATTTTCCTTATTCTTTTCTGCTTCTAAATCCTTTACCAGAACAAGAAGCAAAGATCAAGTAATTTGTTAGGTAGTTGAGCATCTAATATTGTCTAAACTCTCTATAAAATCTGTAGTAAATTTATGGTATGCGCTTTTTCTTTTTTCATACATAACCAGTATAGAAGTGGAACTTAATACAGATTGCAAGTTAGCCATGAAAGACAGACCATCTTTTTTCCATCAGGTATTGGCAATAATAAACTTAAAACATTTAAGATGATAATATCAAAACATTTGGGTTTATGCATCGTTTTTCTGCTGTACAATTGCAGTTTTGTATTTCAGCTGATACCCTCCTGCTCTATAATGTAGCTCTTAGTTTGGATGTAGTTTCTTGTATGACATATTTGAGGTTTCAGCCCATGGCAAGTCTTCCCTCCTGCCCAAGACTGACTGACTGCGCTGCGCTGTAACAATGCTCAGCGCCTATTTCAGTTTCTTTTTTCTTCCCACATAGTGACTGACTCTGTAACACCCACTCTCTAAATACCCAAATCACCAACAGGAACGTGAGGATATGAGGCATAGTGGTGTGCTGGCACCTAATAGGGTTGCTTCTCCCTAGGATGCTATGTATTCAGAGACTTTTGAGAACATTTTTCTTATGTCACCTGTCTGAATATTAGAAGCAGAAGATCTTGATGTGCAGATGAAAGCTTTGGATGTAAATAGATAAAATTATCTGTGAAAGTTATGGGTAGACAAACAGATTAGTAAAGATTTGCGCATTACATGCAGGCTACATTTGTGAGGTGCAGACAAGCTGCGAGGAAACCACAAGTACAGAAAAGCTTATTTTTTAGAAAGGAGAACTGCAACATCTGAAAGCACAGGAGATTAAAGTAGTACTTCCAGCCATTCCATTTCAATGGGTTATTGTCTATATAAATCCATTTGTGCTGGAAGTTGGAGAGGCCGTTTATTTCTCAAATACTAGTGTTATCTCAGGAAATGGAAATGGTATTGTGAAAATTATTATTAAACATCACACTTTAGATTTTAAGATAACTCCAGTGCCAAGGGACCAAACAAGATCTAACTCTGGGAGGCAAATTAACGTTCTGTTGAAATGGCTTCTGCCAGACAGGACACTGTAGCACTAGGCTGCTTTAAACTACATCTAGAATAAAATGGAGCATCCCCATTCTCTGGGTGTTAACATTTTTGAAGTCAACAGTTTTTTGGTAGTATTTCCATAAAACCAAACCATCAAAATATGCTTGAAATTGCAGATGTGCTCAATGTTTTCTGATCTTCTTTGAATGGGGTTCACCTGACCCCATAAGACACGTAATGAGAAAAGGAACCAGGAAAGATCTAAGAAAGTACTGAGTGTCCTGGTTGGAAACTCACACTGTTACACATAGCAAAAACCTGAGGTGGTCAGTTAAATCGATTTTAGGCAGTCAGTATACAGAAACTGGTATTTTTCTTGGCACTTTCAATCCTTGAAAACTGTCAGCTCAGTGTTTGGTAACTCTGCTGATTTAAGAAAGCATTACACTATTTTGGGGTACACTTGCCCCTTTTCTTCTTGAATACTAAAACAATTTGGTTGATGTTTTTCTATGCTTAGCATTCTGTTGATTTATATGTTGTTCTATGAAGTTGGGGAAATGTTCTGGTTACAGTTAAATAACATAATATGTATGGACATGATTCATTCCTGGGCTGCTGTCACTCTAGTTCTACTTCATCAAAGAAGCTACACCAGCATAAAAGCAGCAAAGATGCAGTGAATCAAGCACACGTGCAAAGCAGAAAACATAATAGTTTTTAATGAGAGATAAAATTACTGCATTATCTAAACTACTATAGTGTACGTTTTTCACTGAAATTAAAGACTTATATAATGTGATACAAATCCCACTATATAAGAGACAAATGGTGAAAAGACATTAGATCTATATATGTAAAACTCTATTTTTGATTTTATTAATAATTTTCTCAAAGTTTTCCTGATTGAAAGGAAACATCTCAGTTACAGGTGCTATTTTTCATATTCTCCCATGTAGCATAAGATGAATCTACTTGAGTTTACTCTGGCCAAAATTTCAGAGTTCACCTTTTTTATAATATCTTCATGACATAACAAAAAACTAGTATAAAATAGCAATATCTCCCATTGGTTCTGAGTGGAGAAGCCTGTCATCTCTTAAGCTATCAAAATTGAAGCAAAATCATTAAGCAGTAAACAGTCATCTTCCTTTTCAGTATCTGCTGTCTGATGTAAGGAGGATGGTGCATTGACACGCTACTTACATTCCTTACATGACTTGTGAAAGGAGTCACTATCTAAGGAGAGCAAAAAATAGACACTGGTATAAAACTTTTAAAATTTGGACTTCCAGTTTTGTTCATTTTGCCAACCCAACATCCTGCAGTTGTGCATCTTTGCTATTGTAGTCTTCTACACAGACTGAGCTCCCTTTTAATAGATTCATTAAGCAAAGTAATTTATTTGGGTCTCTTTCTCACACTTTACCATTTATAGCTTGTGATGTACTTCTAGTCGTAATATATGAGTGAAGTATAAGGTGCTTTCACATAAGGAAGAGACACAACCTCCCCCTTGGGTGTGGACTGAGGGCTTGTGTGATGCCAGTTGTGCTCTGCCAACCCGTGTCTTTCCTGGGGCTCTCTTTTCTTGGCCCATGGGCAACT
This sequence comes from Numenius arquata, assembly GCF_964106895.1. Lineage (NCBI taxonomy): Eukaryota > Metazoa > Chordata > Aves > Charadriiformes > Scolopacidae > Numenius > Numenius arquata. The sequence goes on along the minus strand of NC_133579.1, from coordinate 62,063,750 downwards.
GCTCATCAGTGCTCCCAGGGGATTTCATCTGGCCTACAACCTGATTCCTGTAAGCTCCTGAACAACACCCATGAGAGAGGGCTGTCATGGATAACCTGTCCAGGCAGCAGCAATCTTGTCTCAGCTTCCTTCTTTTCAACTGCAGCTCTGGGCTGCTCAAAGTTATTCCTGCAAGCTGATTCTGTGGGGAGCGTCTGGGCAATGCATCGTGTCACAGATCTCGTGTTGCAGATCTTATGTTGCTTGTTCTCAGGCTAACAGGGCAGATGTGTGCAGCAAACCCTTTGCTTCCTTGAGTTGGACCTCCTCTTTTATGTTGGGTCAGAGGTTCAACCACATATTCTGGGAGGGAAGACAGTATACAGTCCTTCTCTGCAGGTGGGAGAAATGGCGTTGTCCTCCTAACAGAAAACATGGTCACCAAGTTAGAAGTAATGGGAGGAAAACAGGGCAGTGACTGTTTCTGAAGCTTATTAAGACGCTATGTTCGGGCAACATACATTTTATTATAACTGGATCTTACTATGAGTAATATTTCCTAATTAACCACAGGGATACATGAGCTTTGCAGGCTGAAAGACTGAGCATAGGAAATGTCCCAGGTCTGTTTTTAATCAAATTTATGTTGTTGTGAATTACTTGCTTTTGCAAAAAGTTTCAGGGGTAGACAGTCTTAGGAATTATCCAGGGGACATGAAGATACTTCCAGTTACATCCTTGTAACATCTCTGGAGCTGTACCTGTGTTTCTTAGGAAATAATTTTTTCTGCAGAATTGGGACATGCTTCTGAGTAGACATGGGAATGGTGGATGTTCTCATTACCTCTGTCCTCCTTAGATCTCTTCTAAGACTTTTCAGGCTCACCAGGGACTGTTTTTCCAGTCCATGTAGACCCTGGTGGGTCATGAATCTGGAAACTGAACTTTTGCACGCAGATGAACGTGGATTTGTAATAATGAAAACCTTCAGCTCTTGAAAAAGTTTTTTTGAAATATTCCCTAATGGAAAATAGTTTTTTTTTTCTTGTGTGGATCAGGCCAGACTTCGACTGTGTAGACACACACATCCACCAGTGAAGATCTGGGGAGGTGTCAGCATATGCTCTGTGTTACAAATGTGGCAGGAATAGCTGTGTAGCCAAGTACAGGGGAAGCTGTGTGCTGGTACAGATGAAAATATCAAAGAGGGAAGAAGAAGAAATTGGGGCATGGCCACTCTGAGTCAGACCAGGGCTATGTGTCAATGAACCTTACAGTCCAACACAGAACAAAAAAGGGCAGCATTTAGCAGAGCTAATGCACAAGAGGGTGTGACTGGAGTACACAATTTAGCGTCTTTTTTATGACAAATCTATGTAAATAAACCTAGGAGGTGCATAGTGGTTTTCTGACTTGTGGCTATTCCACAACCAAGGATATGCCACTTGTTTGTGAAAATTAGTGAGTCTCTACTTTAAATACAGTTACAGTAATCAAAAACTCTTAAAAGTTGTCCTGGATCTTTTCAGTGTTCAGAATAAAGCCTGTTGTTATCTGTATTAGTATACTTAGTTAATAGTATAATAACTAAGCAAGATTATTTTTTTTTATATTAACAATAAAGTATGTGTATGTTTGTGTAGATGTGAATATTACACCCATACAGAAAAAAAATCAGTTATAGAGAGACTTGTGACATTGGTAACCTTGATCAAAAGTCAAGGTTTCCAAGACAAATCTGTCACTAAATTGATGGGATGTTGAAGTGGCTGGCAGGATCGGATCTTGTTTGTACCTGAATTGTGGGGTGGAGCTGTCTTTTTTCCTGCACATGAATTTTCATGTCACCTCGCATAAGACAGGTCTCAGCCCACAGCCATGACGTGGAAGCACCGCTGCAGTATTCAATGCAGGAGTCTCACTGCTTTGGCCCATACAACAACTACTGGTACTGTAGGAAGCGTCATGCTCTGAGAGGAAGGTAAAGCAGACAACACAGGAATCTTGACTGGCAGAGACATCCTGCAAGGGGCCATGCCACAACTTTGTGGGTTGTCATCTCCTTTCTCCCAAAAAAACCCCCAACAAACCCCAAACCAAAAGTCCACTAAGGTTGGGGTTTTTTTGCTTGCTTACTGGTATTTGGGGGTGAGGTAGTGATCCAAGCACGCTTTTCTGATCCTGTCTTGGAGTCACTGATTGCACCTCAACTTAAAGTCTCTATGCTTATGTGGCTGTGCCCATGCACCAGTGTTGTGAGGAGCTCTGTGTAGTGGGCACCTGCTGAGCCAAAGATTTGAGATGAATAGCACCCATATTGATTTGCCTATAATGGAGTGGAAAAGAAAAATGTCCAGGTTTTGTTGCAGGTATTTTCATGGGGTATTAAATTGGTGGATTAGTTGCAAACAGCAGTACTGATAAAGTCTCCTGTCCATCTTGATGGTTGGGCCTTTCTATTAAAATGACACATAAATAACCTATTATGTCCCCCACCCATGGAAATTCAAATGCACCTGTCAACTTGATAAAGCACTTGCCTGGAGGGAAGCATTGTTTACATTTTCACTCCATTCTTCAGAAAAAGTGAGATTCTAATTATTTTTCCCACTGTAAATTAATGCTGACTATGATGGTTAGCATATCTCTGTATTGTTATATCTATGCAAAAGTTAAATAATAGAACTGATCCATCATGTATTATGCAACGTGCATTTTTATGACAGGCTTCCCTCTGATCTTATTATGCCTTTCTCCATAAATACTTACTTTTTTCCAGCAGCTGGGGAATCTTTGTTGACTGCTGGTTCAGAAGTTGAAATCTGTCCTGTGTGAAAAGGAAAACGCAATTTACATCTTTGTCAGATGCTGAACTCTGCTATCTTCTAAGGAGGAAAAAATAAGGATATAAAAGTACACTCCATTAATAATAAGCTTCATTATAATAGGCAATTGGTCACAGTACACTAAACCATTTTTCTCCAAACGAAGCACATCAAATTCAATAATACAATGCAATTGTTTCTGGATATCTTGGTAACTTTTGATTCAGGAAAGGCAAACTAGTTGAGGTGAAGTCAAATTATGAACAGAATCTTTCTTCCATACTTAAAATCACACCACACATTTTCCCAAAACTTGAAGCTGAACCATAAACCATTTGTTAGGGTTCTTAGCGGTTGGTTTTGCTTTGTAATTTTTTTTTTTTTTTTTGGTGCATTTCATGGTTCCTGCCTGAACTGAAGGCAGAACTGCTGAAATACCACAAAGGGGGCTGCTTTTGCAATACTGTGCTACAAGTGGGAAATACTGTCAGAAGAATTTTTGCTATCTGATTTCTTAACTCAAGCAGGGAAGAAGGCATTGCTTAGAGGCTCTTGGTACGATCAGAGGGCCCCAGGAGGCAGCCTGATCTTACAAGTTCTTTTGACAAGTTTTGCAGACCCAACTGGTTTCCATACCCTGTTGAAGGTTTATGGAAACTGCCCTAAACCTTTGACCCTTTTTCTATTGCTGCAGTAGGTTTCTACTTCTAGGTTTCTAGAGAAGCGTCAGTGATGGGCATGGTTAAAATGTTTGCAAGAGCTGAAAATAAAACCCTGGTGTGGAAAAAAGGAGGAGTAAACTGGACAACAATGAAATGCCTTAGGAATTGAGGCACTTTTGGATTAGGTTCTGTTGAGCTTGGAATTGGGGTGCCAGCCCTATGGAGGCAGGAAAAAAGATACTTGGGGTGAAGATGGCAGAGGGGACCGGATGGGAATGGGGAACGCCAATCTTGACCACAAAGGAAGACCTGAACCTTCGCTGTCTTCATTTTCTTTCTTTCTTTCTTTTCTGCAATGAAACCAGCATTTGTTTTACTGCCATGGAACATCAAATTCTTACACAAATATGCCATGCCCTTCCACTACTGCCTGTCCTGCCAGAAGGATGGTTATGAAACGTTTTTCCTTCAGTTTTCCCTCCATGGGCTACCTCTGCAGTGATATCTGCAAAAAAGCAGCCAATTACTGGTGATCATTTGGAAAAACAGACAAGATAATTTAGGGACACTTAAAGCAAATAGGCACATATATGTGCTAATACAGCTATTGCTTTGATCTCGCCATAGGTTGTTAACTCTTTGTTCTGCAGCTGCCCATTTCTACCTGTCTGTACAGAACTGGAGCTATGGGGCCACAGCATGAGTGAGAGTTTCTAGGTGCCGCTGTGGAAACCTGTTTGCTAATAACTAGTATCCATGACGGAGTAGTCAGTATACTCATTAAGACTATTGGAAGATCAGAGAAAAAGTACAATATTTCTAAACGGAGGGCCTTCACGGATTTACATATATATTTTTACAAAAGTGTTGAAGTTTGCCTTCCTCTTTCTCCTCCTTTTTCCTAGCCCCCTTCAATCTGCCTGAAAAGAAAGCTGGGTCTAAGCAGGCAAATTAGGAAATTTTTTATTCTCAGAAAAAACTCATAGAAATTTTGTTATTGTTGGAAGATTATTAAAAAAAAAAAAAAGTTTAAAATCCAGACTTGGTCAGGTATCCAACAAAAGACACTCTCCACAAGAGCACAGTTCACGTTTTGTTCTACCCCACCGACACAAGGATACATAGTTCTGCTGCCTTCACAGGAGGAAATTTTCTGAAGTTGGAGAAGATGCAGCTAGAAGCAACCAGTCCAATATATTTGTTTTAAGTTCTCAGCTCTTTTACTGCCCATCTAGTGAACCAAATTTAAAAATGTTATTTAGCTGCCAGGAACCGACCTGTCCATCTGACACAAGTTACAGGTGAGTAGAAGTGTGTCTCATACCCAGACATACATCTTGTATGCACATGGTCTTGAACATGGTGTATGAAGTCTGTGAACACAGATTTATTTCTTTTAACTATCTTTCTGTGTTTAATCTGTTCCAAACAGTAAAGGTCTAAGATAAAATGTTCATTGCAAATAGGTTAATTGACAGACTTAGCTCCTTTGTTTTCTGTTTACAGATTCTTTTTGAACCACATTGTTTTTCTACAGATCTGTTGAGCCTATTTTCACAAATTTTTACAGAATGTCTTCTGTGGGCAAATTTTATCCCATAAGATGAGATGCTCCGTTCATCTATTTGCTGTTTGTTGTTTCTGGTGTATGTTTGGTCACCAAAGTCATATAGTATTATTTCTGCTTTCTGACTGTGTTACATTTGTAAACAGATGAGTAATGAATAACAAATGTTGATGAGCAGATAATGAATAGCAGACACTCTTATTTACACAGATATGTCCTTTTATGCATTAAAATCCTGACTTCCATAGGGAAAATAGCTTTTCCTAAACACTTTTGTATATAAAATCCTGTCTGTCTGAAGTTACTGAAGATGCTTTCTTAAGTAACTGATTCCAGCATGCCTTATAAAATTTGGGAAATGAGGCATGGAGAGGGATTTCTCTTACCCATCTGAAACAAACCCATTCTGGGCTTGGAATACAGCAGGATTGTCTGGAATACGAAGGGAATGTATTATATCTCTTTTCCTTAGGGCAAATCAATGGACAAAGGCGCTGCTATGCACGAGGAAATGTAAGAAAGGTGCAGCCTTTAATTTTCAGTCACTAAGGTTTTTGCTGAATTGAATACCAGTTTTCCTTGACTTAATACTTGAGGTGACAGTTTTTTCCAAATTTATTGTTGTTTGAAAGAGTCTATTTCTACATTTGTATATTATTTATGGACGACTCAAGTCTGGAGACTTAAAACCATGTAAGATTTAGATCTGAAATGATGGGATAGTAAGCAGCAGACTATACTAGCAAAGGGTGCATGGTGGCTAAGAAATATATGACTGCACTTTGTAATATCTAAAAGCAGGAGATCAAAATCATCCCCTAGAAAAGATCTGCATCACTGTTCGTTTGGACATATCCATAAACATGATGTTATCGCAATTCAGAAACAAAAAGACACTCCACTGTTTCTTTGTGTTACAATGCTGAGCAGCTTGCCATAAATTTATTCTGGGATTTCTCCTCAGTCGTTTACAAGGAGGTTATTCTCTGGATATGGTTATTTTCATCGTTCAGTCTGTCCATGTCAGTTTATTAAATAAATCAGGGAAGACTGTAACAACAATGCTTCAGGCATTCGTAATTTGACTGAAATAAACAATTCTGAGATACTACTGGTCCATTATGTTGGTCCATTATGTTCATAAAAGGGACGATTTAGAAACAAGTTATCTGTCTGCTGAGTTACTACAGGCAGTTGTAGGTGGGGATGTTGCACTGTTAGAAGGTGCTTGCCACTGATCCGAATCCGTAGGTCAGAGCATGGCTGTTATGCCACACATGCCTGGCAGAAGTCCTCTGCTAACAGCAGACCCAAAGGCCTTTGCTAATCAGAGACATTTACGTGCGTCATTATTGCCCCAGGCACAAAAGCGCATGCTATTGCTCCACCGAAGTATGCTGTGTATGTGTAAGCATGTGTACACACTCGTGTATATATATATATTTAAGTATTAAATATGGGCGGCATTGGTGTAACTGGTTGTGACTTTCTCATGACAGTATGACTTCTGGCAGTCCTAATAGCTTCTCTTCATGCCTTTGCTTTCCATTTCTCCAATTTTGCAATTTATTCAAACCGAGTTAATTTTCACTTCTTGTAAAGTACCCCATCCTTCCTACAGTGTCTGGAAAATCTTCCCCGCTGCCACAGCTAGTTCTGTGTGAAGTTCAATGGTAGCCTCACCCAGACGAGGATACCACCAAGGCGCCTTTGACATTGGCAGTAAGGGTGTTTTTAGGCATGTCCTTATAAGTTCTGCTTTTCCCGGATTTGCTGGCAAGGTTTTTAGCAACAGTGTGTCAGAGATGGGGTTTGCAACACTTGAGGGGTGCTGAACTTCCCTCGGAGGTTAATACTAGCCAGCTTTTGTTTTTTTAATTGTAGAGCTACACTAGTTTAACAAAGATTGCCTCCAGGACAGCAATTCCCATATTTACAACTCTTACCACAGAAAATGCACTTACCATGTTTATGAAAGTTACTTGAAGTAAATACAGCACCCTCAACTTTTGATGTCTTTTTTTTTCTATAATTTCAACACTTTCGCCCTTTCGCCTAAAGTTAACAGCTTGTAACTTTTGCTAATTATTTGTCATGACCAGCTCACGGTCCTGCCCATTCTCAGCTGGTTGGTTTGGTCCGTATTGCTCATTTTATGCATTTTCTTTGAATGCTTCTTTCAAACTTTTTTTTTTTTTTAAACATTTTGCAATGTATGAAGCTGGAATTGATTCACATGACATTGCTAGTAATAATGTTGCAAGCAGTTAACAATCAGTATTACTCATAATTAAGTGTTTGGACACACATGAATATGTATATTTCTCAACTTTTTTTAAAGAATTTTTTTGCTGATGTCTTTTTATAGACACTAGAAGTCATTGTTCCTTTCATTCCCACCATAGCTCAGAAAATTTGAGGAATTCTTTTCTCATTTCTTCTTTTACAAAAGCTGTCAAACAATAGAAAACCTCATAGTACCTTTATGCACTAGCATGGAATTTTCTGTACCCTGACCTTGGAAATATTAATATTCATTGGGTGTGTATCATGTGTGTAATATATTTATAAATATACATTCATTAATATATTTATATTTTAAATGTTATCATGTTCTACTTCACATGAAGTATTTCTGTATGCACAGTATACTTCACATGAAGTATTTCTGTATTTCACGTATTTCTGTACACTTGGTATGGCATTATATAGTTATACAACAAAGTACATTTCTATTTGTACTTACAAATGTATTTTTATCTTTTGTTCTAGGTTATGAACTGTAATTTCCAAAGGGTGACATAATTTACCTTCTTTGTATAAGAAGCGTGTTCCATTCCTTTAAAAGTCTGTGTATTTTTACGTCACACTGTACGTTAAAGGAGCAGTGATTGAAATCATTGTTGTCAAGGAAGAATGTATTAAAATTATTAATAAGACTTAAACCCACATGAGACTTACTGAATCATCTGATCTGACCTAAATTTATGACCCTTCCTCCCAGTTCTTCTATTTGCATACTTGCACAAAGACAGGAGGATTGAAAGCAGTAAAAAGCAACACAATAAAGACCAGTGCAAACTGTATATTTGCATTAGGTTGATGTAACATTTTGTGATTATAATAATATAAACAAATAAGCTATAAGGGCATTCGCATCAGACCTCATTTCAAGCTGAACTATTATAAAGCGATTAACAGCTTCACACTCCTGCTTTAATTAAGTTATGTTGTGAAATATTCAGCATTTGAACCTGTTCTGGCCTGCCTCTTTTATCATTGAATTACCATCCTTAATGTGTTTTTCTGCTGAAAGATGAATTTCATTTAAGGATTACCGTACACTGCTCTGGCATTTTGTGGTTTCTTGTCAGCCCTTGTGAATCTAGATCATAGCTAACTTCAGTTCCTCTGACATGTCCTATATGCACAGTCTCTTGACTAGCCTGTCTCGGTGGATTTATTAACTCATATTATATTCCTGTAGAAATGAATGGACATTTTTGATTAACTTAATGATAGAAATTTCAGATGACAGTAGAGTTTACTTTTGGAGCTTACTTCAGGTTATGTAGGCCACAGCAGCTCTCTAGTGACCTATCACTTCACAGAAATGCGTTTTGAAAGTTTCAAGGCAGTGGATGTCCATCTGCCAAATACTTTATTAAAGATGGTGCAGGCATGGAGGGAATTGAATGGCCCTTCAGATCTGGGGTGTCTAAATTCTCAGCCACCCCCAGTGCTGCTCTTCCCTTTCCTGGGGTTGATTTTCAGCTGTTATATCCCACCGCCTATTGCAGACTCTGCCTTCAGGCAAATTCATGCTATCAGGTGACTTCGAGGAAGGGTCAATGAGTGGTGCTCCAGCCAAGCATTCTGATTCTGCCCTTTCTACTTGTGCCTACCCAAGTGATGCAAATCAGCAAGGCACCATCAGTTTTGGTGGTGCTTTTTCTCTCAGTTGTCTGGCTTGCTTTTAGGGAGGGGAGGACATGTCAATCAGTTTTGTCACTTTCTCTTGGCTAGTCATGTAAATGTCCTCATCTTGAAATGTGATGACAGGTCAGGTGGGTTTGTTGACTCCAACTACCCTGCAGATATGTCTGCTCTCAAGGTGGGTGGCAAGGCAGAGGCTCCTGGTGCTGTACCTGGTCCCATATGGATACGGTGCCACAGGGATGGCACCCAGAGCTAGGAACTCCTGAAGGAGGTCCTCACCCTGGCAAGGTGAAGGTCTGCTTAAGCACAAAGGTTAGAGTGGCGTGTCTTTGGTTTCCAGCATGGTAATTATATGCTGTAAATTATACTTAGCTCTGGCACTGATTGAAAATATATGTGGTAATTTATTTGTGTAAAGGTAGCCTAAGGTCCATGCCCTCCTCTGTACTGGACAAGCACAGCATGTGTATCTTTATGCCCAGAGCTCTCAGATCAAACAGGGAAAACAGAGCTGCAGAGAAGGATGCGGTGTTCAGAGTGAATGATCCATGGCTTGTGAAACACATGGTAGATACTACTTGTTAACAGGTAGGGACACAAAAGAAGGACAAGCAGATTTAGTGAAAGTGGGATAAGATGAAGGTCAGAGAAGAAGCAGGGGAACATGCGGGATTCATTCAGGAGGGAGGAAAACACTGGGGAAATGCATCTAGCATAAAAGGAAAATCACAACAGAGATCAACCTGTTTTCTGTGTGGATCCACTGCAGACTGAGTTTCTGGCTCTCCCAGCCATTCCTTTTCCCTGAAGTCATAGATCAGGGAGAAGAGATGAGGTCAGGAAGGGCTTGGTTCTCTTGATTGCACAGGTCAGAGCTCTAGGTTGTGAGACATTGGGATGAGAGAGGAGGCCAACTGTGGCAGGGTCTTTGTTCCCCTTTTACAAGCTGTGGTGTGGCAGCTTTTGCAGCTGATTGTTCCTGCTCTGGCCAACACTGTCCCAACTGAAGATGCCTTTCTGCTTTCATGAAAGCATTGGCCACCTTAATTCTTAGGGAGCAACTGAATATGGCAGGTGTGTAAGATACGTTTGTGTTGTAGGCAGAAGAAAATGGAGGCCTTGTCCTGTCCTTGTAGCTGCTGCATGTTCCTTACAAGCTGTTCTCTATGAAAGTCTTTTAACCCCAGAGACTTTGGTGTGGGAAATTCAGACTGTGCATATTTTACCTTAAATTTCAGATGACATTTCCTTATTTTAAAATGTATAAAATCATTTAGGACTGATGCAAATGAAAGCTGGCACTAAAATGAAGTTTCCTATTGTTCTGTCGTTCCTGGAAAAGAGTTGGAGATAATTTCCAGCGCGTGTTCTTACTTTCTTAACTCACCTAAAATCAATCCTCTCCTAAGGCAGTTGCTCAGAATAGCAGTGTGCACGTCAGGATTGTGGTGTTGGCACACTGTGCTAGTTAAGGGATTCCTCGTAATGCGTAAGAACAGCTGAGGAAACGTGAACTGGAACACAAGCAAACTGAGCTAAATCTAACTTTCCCAAGTGGGGTGAGGTGGGAGGGGGGGATTGTATCTGGTGATTTTGGGATCTCTTGTAAGAATACAAGCTCTTTGTTTCAGCAAAAAGGAAAAGCAAAACTATGCAAAAGAAGGTTTTGATGCACCTATCTCAAATTAGAGGTTTTCTATGGATAGCTTTATGGGTGAGTTCCAAACATTTCAGCCAATTTTCTTGAAAGAAAAGGCATGCGCTAGACCAGCAAAAGAGTTTTTCCTCTGCATTAAGTAGAAGTGATTGGGAAGAGCATGCCGGTGCATTGCAAGGATATAACAATATCACCGGTCCCTTCCTACTGTAAACAGGAGTAGCATCTCATGGGAGAAAATGAGTGACGCAAAGGTCTTGCAAAAGTGAAGGGTTAAAAATCTTGCATATCAGCGGGAGTATAAAAATGATGCTTCTCATCGTCAGTTCTAGTTAAGGATAAGGGGTGCTTAAACTGTGTGCTATAATCTATCTGAAGTCTTGAATTCTGCTCAGCCTGTACAAAGAATTAACATGAAAAACATTAAATGGAAATTCTGACTGAAACAGGGAAGTACAAAACATACCAAAGCAAATGTGTTTAGAGCAAACCACGAAACTAGGTAACTGTGTCAATAAACTAGCTTTATGCAACACACTAAAATACACCTTATTTACTCTGCCTCATCTACAATTCAGTTAGCAGCACAAGGTTATTTTAATACTATACAGAGATCAGAGACTATAAAGTGCTTGTGGGTACAGGCGCAAACGCTTCTCAGAGAGAAATACAAATACTCGTTCATGAAATTCTCGGGAAGCTTTCTTTTTTTAATCAGCATTGCCATTTTATTGTTTAACCTACCCTGCTTGATCTCCCTACTTTTGGTTAATACGGGAGTCAATTACAGCTTCATCTGTGCAGAATTAACTTTATAGAATATACACCAGGGATTTGTCTATCTCCTCTATTTAGATCTATGTCATAAAAAAATATGTAGTCGAGAACTGTGTGCAAGCACTGCATATGGTACAGGCTTTGCAGATTTATTGTAAAATCATTTTAAATCGGTTAAGCTCTTGCCAGAAGTTAATTAAATATGTTCCTTTGGTGGGGGGTGGGGGGCCTCTGTGTGTGCGTGTGTATGGGGGGGGCCTTCTGTCTCACTAGGTGGCAGTGTCTGATTACATCTGGAAGGACCACGCCAGCAAGCCTGGTGTCTCCAGCTGTGACCTCCAGCGCCAGGATGAAAGCCCTGACTCGGCAGCTATCTGGAGAGGTAGCACCACCGTTCGCATCTCTGTCTACACTGTTCACCTCAGCGGCTTCCAGGAGCTCTACAGGCACTTCCTCAGGCTACCTGATGGGGCTATCGTTGAGGTAGGTCCAAGCAGGCTCCTCACCTGCAGGTTTTTGAAGGCAAAGGCGTGCGCTTCAGAAGTAGGTCAGCATTGAAACAGGAAAATAGTCTTGCCTGACCCCGCGCAAAATACACACTGAAATCTTCCATAGGAAAACCTCACTTCTAAACAGAAGTGTAAAATCAATGACTTAATGCATTTGCAGTGCAAAGTAGTAATTCAGTATTGTTTATAGAGCCATTTAAAGGCAATTATGTAAGATATACACTGAAACTACACACGAGGAGATTATTTATAAATATATATTGCCTAGAACTGCATAAGGTCATTCTGTACAGGAATTATTATATACAAATATACAATGTAAGTATTGTGCACATTTATTATATAGCTAGTACTACAGGTATGGTCGTTCACTTAGTTTTTCCTCAGATACACAGAGCTAAGGCACAGTTAGATTACTTACTGGCATCTTTCAAGTTTTAGGTTGAATCCTGGATGTTGTCAGATTTTTAACAGCGTGTGCACTAAAATAAAATACAGAATGGTATTAAAAAGATGTATCGCCCATTACTTGTTTCATAGGCTACATTTTGTTCATTGCATTGTCTTTTTTGTTCTAAGTGCTTAGAAGAAGTGCATTTCCTTGTTGCCTTTGGTCTTGTGTTGAGAAACCTCTAAAAAAATTTGGTGTCTAAGAGAAAGTAAAGTGAAAGAACATTACTTTACCTACCCAGATAAGAAGTGGGAGCATCATCACAGAGGTCTGTTTACCATAGACAACTGGCACAAATGATGCTGAAGTACAAAGTTTTCAGCTGTTTGCTTCTAAGGTGAAGGTTCAAGTATGTCTTTCCAGCACGAGGCAAACATTGCTTCTGCTCCTTTGGTTATTGTTTCAAGACTGTTTCCTTCATTAAGAGATTTTATTCTTAATGTCTTTGCCCTACTTGGCTTTTAAAAGAAAACTTAATTTAAAGGAAACTGTCCTCAAGGAATCCAAACGTAATTCTCTGCCCCAGGAACTTGTGATTCACCAGAGTGAAGACAACAGAGTCTTAGAGCTGGCCAAAGAAAACAAGAGAAGGCATGTGGCCTACATGAAGTAGAGCTTAGTTATTGAAACAAAGAAACCAGCAAATCCGGGTCCATGCTGAAGTCTGTTAAAGATCCTCATATAAATCATTGGCTGGATTTTTTGTTAGAACACCTTTTCCCTGTTTGAGTTCCACAGCGCAGCACCATTTCTACTTTTTGCCTGTTACAAACAGTAGTCTTTGCAGAATAGTTTTTCCCAATTAGGTTCTTCTCAGCTTTTCAGTCATGAGGTTTTGTTCAGCTTCCACAAGGCTGTGGAAGGAGGAGTTTTGAACACCCAAGGCAATCTTAACCCAGTGCACTGGTTCAGTTCTTTAATCCCTTCTGTATTTGTGAGAGAGGAGAAACGCGTTTCCATACAATGTAATTTTTTCTTCCCAGGTGAGCTTCCCAGAAGCTTCCAGCTTGCAAACTGATGCTGATCAGCATCCACAGAGTGAGTGAGCACTGCATAATGCAGATGGCTCAAGCCACTTCTGTACAGTTTTCCACAGCAGATCACAACCTAGCCTGTCCCTAAAATCTACATTGCTGAGTCTTATATCATCATCTTGAAAGCTGCATGTCTAGTTTAGGAGACCAATGCATGCTTTACAGCATTTTTTCTTGTAGATCTAAATATAATTACATATAAGAAATGTGCTTAACTAATAATTGCAGTAAAACTTACATACAGATCTTACATTTAGCTGATAATGGATGTAATTATACATTTGTGTATTTTATAGGTCAAGGCTTTCTACTTCAGTTCCAAATTAGGTATATTCTATAAATTAATGAATTTTAAAACTCTACACTGACTAGTGAGAAGTTTGCTGCCATGGGGCAAATACACCTGAGCTTTACCCCTTGGTGCTGTTGCTGCCCCTCAGGAACAGGGTTTTTTGTCTCTGCTGCAGCTAGACAAGCAATGGTATTGAGTAGGGTTAGAAAATAATTTTGGAGCTAAAAGGTTGTATCACAACCTTAAGTATATCTTTTAAGGGTGTAGGAAATGATGACTACGTGGGCTTCTTGGGAAAATGAAAAATCTGTCCAGTCTGCTGCTTCTGTGGACAGCTTATTGTGTATAAGTATTTTCAGTCTGAATTTTTAGAGCTAGTCCTAAAGATTCAGATAGTTTAGTTTACCAATACCTAGCCTAGTTTAGGTATTTTGTTTCCAGTGATTCCGTGAAAAGATTTTTCTGGATCCTTACAGTCTATTTGGTCAGAAGTCTTCTCTTATTCTTCAGCCTCACTTTATTAATTGTCAGTTTCTGTGTATTTATTTGGATCTGTAAATAAGACTTCTCTCTTTTAGAAGTTTACCTACATAATCTAATTTCATAGTCTTATCCATTTTCTGCCAAAACAGGCACAATGCTTCACCAGAAGAAACAAGACAAGCTCCAGTTTTGCTTTTCATTCCCCTCCTCACCCTGCTAGCAGTGGTGAAGGAAGGAAGGCTCTTCTTCCATGGTGGTGAGGACCAAGGTTGTCACCTATTCTCTCCCTGTTGTAGGAGTGATAGCTGCCTTTCCTCTTTCTTCATGATCAACAAGCATGTATCATGAAATGCTCTCTTGGGACTGTAGGAACATGGCCTGTAGGAACAGAGAAGGTCTGTGGCAACTGTGATGTGTCCTACCTTTGTATGTACATCTGCCTTGTCTGCAGAGTCCAAAGAGCAACAACCAATTTTCACTTCTTTTTCCTCTCTTTTGGGTGGGCTAGTGCTATTGTACAACTGTAGAATGCAAGGAGTAATTCGACAGCATCTAGCAACTTCATCCTGCAAAACAGTGGTGCTTTTTATTACAGTAACTTACCAAGGGTGAAAATGGAATTATTGCAGTGTAACTTTTTGTTTGTTTGTTCACTTTTATTAAGAAACTGGAAAGGCATGTAACTCTGAAGAGAGCAAAATGAAAAGGCTTTGACTTTTTAATTTCTGGGACTTTCAGGAGTCATACCTGGAAGAGCTATAACACCTATTCCTAATTACTGCAGTGGGACCTCATTAATTCAAATATTGGGGACTAAGATCTCCCCATTGGATGTGTAGCGCTTTGTACCGTTACAGCACGATGGTTGCTGGTACTGGTAGGTGTTCTTCAGAAGTAATATTTATAATAAGGGGAAATGAGCAATTTGGTAGAAAACAACACAGAAATGGCAATAACTTTAAAAAGCATGTGCAAATATAGGCATTGTTGAGAGGTACCGCCAGCATGAGCAGTAGGTTCTTAGCATCCAAATAACTGAGGTGTGTGTGCGGGGTAGTGAGCTCTAGGTTATTGGGGTGGCCGTATTTCTCTCATCACTGTATTTAAATCACTGGGCCAAATTCTTCCTCCAATTCATGTGTTCAACTCCTAGTGACTTCAACCTCAGATATGTTTCTGTATCTGCAGATGTTCTTTGACAGGCATAAGAGGAATTTTGCATAATCTTGCTTTAAAGTCCTTGGATGCTCATAAGGAATTTATGTTATATTCAGAACCTCATCCTAGTCTTTTTTACTTCTGTGAAAGCAAGATTTTCTCACAGCCCTAATTCAGCAAAGCACTTAAGTGTGAACTTCATTTAAACCAAGAAGCCAAAACGCTCACTTTAATAATACTTTCCTTTTGGTTTTTTGACAGTAAGTAAGGCCAGTTTCTAAGTCCTGTGTGCAGGAGAACACTAGCCAGGAAAAAATGTCTCTTTATGCAATAGCTTCTTTAAAATAATTATTTCTTTAAGTATAGTATTCCCATTAAAGGTCCAGCTTTGCTGGTATAACTAGAAATTTTCATGTCTGGTATGAAAAGTAGTTTTATAGGTTTCATAAGCATGAGGCAAAAATAACCGTTTTAAAAGGAACATTAAGTACAAGGTGACGTATAAATTGCCCTAGAAATGTTAAAAAAAAAGATTTCTTTTTAAACGTGCAGCATAAAAATTATAGAGGTTAAACTTTTAAGTACAGTCCTTTTATCATAAGCATTGTAAAACTCAAAGAATTCACATGCACTAAAACCCATTTTCCTTTTTACCTATAATATATTTCTCCTTTATAGTATTCAATTTAGGTGTTGGCTAACCAAGGAATGACCTTCCCAAAATAAATCACTTTTCATGCGTTCCCTTATTCATTAATCTTATGGTATTGTAATATACAGGAAATTATTGAGTTTTAGCATTTTAAATGTATTTGAAATCCATGCACAGAAAAGTTAATGATAGCAGTACATGTTTGCTGCCTACATGGTGATAACACCAACTTGGTGATTTTTATCTTGACTTCTGCTGACTGGAGTTGATTTCTTATTAAAAGGGCAAAGATAAGTCACTTTAACTCAGCAAAAAAATCAGTTTCCTATTATAGGTCTAGTAAACCTCAGCATTGTAGAGGAAGTTTTTGTATAGTATGATTTTATCTGTCAAGTAAACCTACACAAATGTCAAGGATTCATCCAATTTAAACTTACTGGATAAAAGAGATCTGTTTTCCCTAATTACTTGAAAAGTACCTAATAGTAATAGGATAAGACAGCGTAGGTGACTAGCCAATTACTTAGTTTAAGCTATTTACATCAATCCATATGCTATAAATTATGTCTAAACTCTCTTGCACTTCTGGAAAAGTGAATAAAATCATACAAGTTTATTTTGAATACAAGATCAGATATGGTATGCTGAGTGACACTTAAAAAGAATGAAACAGTAACCGAGGCTTATTTTCTGAAGCAATCTTGACACTAATGCTAAATTACAGCTTGGAAACATCTAGCATTTTTACCTTTATGAGAAAAGGCTTTTTACATATTTAACATAATTCTAGGGAAAATATACTGGAATTATGTATAAAGATATGTACACTGTAACCAAAGGGCATTTATATTCCCCAGTAGAATACTTACAACAATTTTATTGCCATTTGGTGTCATTTTCTAACAGATATAAAATACAGCCAGTAAACAAACTAGACTTTAGATTTAAGCTGACAGCTGTTCCTTCAGAAGCAATATTCAGATATTTAATCTTAAGAATACTGAATATTTTACGATTGTTTGAGCAAACTATACTTTTAGCATGTAAGGATTGTGTGCTTCTGTATACAGTTCTTGGATCTGATAATGACACTAAAAAACAACCTTAGAATAATCTACACATTTGTCACTCCCATATATTCCCTGGACAAATCAACAAATTGCCTCATGTTTTATTCTTATTCCACAAATTCTTTTTATATACACAATGTTACTCTGAATATTGGGCCGTATTTTTTTCCTGTATGTGCATAAGCCATACAGTTGACTCCAGTGCAGTTTATGTGTGTATCTGAGTGCAGCTTTTTCTGGCTCAAACTTCATTAAGGGAATAAATTGGCCAAGTTTACCACAAAAGCCCTACATGCTGTTTTCATAAAGAGTCCCACTGTAGTGGTCACCAAAGATTTATGGAGAAGAGAAAGAGGGAGTACTGCTCCAGCTCAGTAGCTGAGGTCGGTACACTACCTAATGGCTTCATCATCATATGGCTTCGTCATCTCACCAGACCTTGCAGAGGGAGCAGGAAAGCTCTGGTCTTTCCAAACCATGAGCTGGATCAGCCGAGGTGAGTGGGTGAGGACTTCTTGGGTGGGGAGAGGCAATCATTTGGTGTAAATTGACCCATATTAGTTGGCTTCAGCAACATCCTGCCAGGTCATCCAAAACACAGCCAGTCTACAAGAATTCAGTTTCCTGGAGGTCCCTGTACAACTAGGGATTAACAGCAAAGGTTTATTCTTTGCAAAAGTGATTCCACCCACATTAACACATGTATGTGTGTACATACTCTTGGGCTGAATAGGCTTTGCCACATGCTGCCTGCCTAATTCTGAGATCTAATCTTATCCCATTGAAGACAAGTAATATTTTGCATCTGCGTTCAGTAGGAGGATGATCCCTCTCAACATGGATTGAGATTCAGTTGGGAATCATACATGATAAAAATTATCTCAGGGATACTCCCATGAACATAGGCAATCAAATCAGTACAGCCTGCAAATGTACAGCCGTTTTCACTGAATTTCACTGAAATTGTTGAGGGTCACGGCCATATTGCTAGTTCCTCTGCAATAAGAAGTAAACCAGACTGTTTTAAGTTATCTTTACCAATATGTATTTCCCCTTTAACTCTATAATTCAATTAAAGATAATCAGTTTAAGAAACAAAATAGTTGTCCAGGTGGCTCTTTCTACCCCACTGAAAAGATGAGAACACGAAAAAGAGTTTTCCTGGAGAAACCTTGCATTTGTATGCTTTTCTCTTAAATTGATCCAGCTTATCTTGCACGTGACATGAATCGTGTCCTGTAATGGACCCAGTCTGTTGCTCCTTGCCCTTGTGATGGCTAAGCCAACCCATTTGCTGCATATGTAGAGGATGCACACATTCATCTCAGACAAGGAGAAGTTATGGCTCCATACCTTCTGTTTTGGGTTGTTTACCATTTCAAGTATACAACTAAGTACTTTTTTTCATTAAGTTGAGGTATAGTTTTAAATGGTAACTGTGACTATTAATTATTAATCTATTAAGATTATCAACTACAGTCAAGGCTATGATGCTGCATGCAACAGGATGGAAATGCAGGAGGCAGCCTTGCAGCATGTGGCCATTTCTCCCCTCTCTAGTTTTCTCCAAATCCCAGGTTTGATGTGCTCTCTGCCCCAGTAACTCATAGAGCCATGGGGAAAAATGTACTTCCATCAAGAAACCGTGTCCTGCTTATCTGTGGTGGAGGCTGTGGTCTGATAGAAGGACCAGGAAAGTGATGAGATAGATCCACCACTGGGTCTCAGCAGGACACACAAGCTTTCAGATAACCAGAAAATGACTGAAATACCTATGCTGCAGCATTATAACCTTGTTCTGTATATGAATATGCAATTTTAAATCATGACTTCTTTATTACTGTCAGAGAACACAGGGTAAGGAGCAAGGGTTACATACCTTGCCAACACATACACAAATATTTTATGGCCATAGATATTTACACTTATTTTTCCATGGGAGCCTGAAGAATTAGAGCTGTTTCCTTTGGATGTTCATGGAAGGGATGGGAGCAAGTTCAAGTGCATCCATACAGTCTGAGCCAATGCTCATGGGAAAAATGCTATCATGTCACTGTAGTTGGACTGTATAACAAACATTAGTGCTTATAATTAAGGGGTACTTTAAAAGTGCTATTTTGTATTGAAACACTTCCCTTTCCATTCCAACCCACTTTAAACACCCAGATTTGCTGTGTTTTCAGTTATTTTCTGAATGGCTTTATGCTGCAAGGGTAGAGCCACTGGTTGCTGCAGAAGGTATGTTGTACTCTTAAACAGTTACAATCTTTATTTATCTATCATGTAGTTTTACTTGAATCAGCAGTAAAATCTCTGAAGTCAAAGGATAATTGCCAAACAGCATTAACTTATTTTATCTGAATAAAAAAAAATAACCTTTGAAAAAGTACCTTGCAGCTACACAGATTGACAAAATGCATCAATTATATTTTTGCTCACTTTATAATTACACTGCA
The DNA here is from genome assembly GCF_964106895.1 of Numenius arquata. NCBI lineage: Eukaryota > Metazoa > Chordata > Aves > Charadriiformes > Scolopacidae > Numenius > Numenius arquata. The sequence continues at coordinate 62,044,239 of NC_133579.1, read as the reverse complement.
GTAAGTGCACAGTGAACTTTACTGCACGGTTGATTAACCGTAAGGTTACTACTATTAAGTCACTCCCAGAAACAACAACTTGGACTGTAATTTAAGAACAGAACTGTGTGCAACATCTGATCAAGTCTAAAAATCTGACATATCCATACAAGCTTCAATTTAAAATTCATAAGTAAATGACAGCACCTGAAGTGTAGCAAAGGGTTTCTATTGCTTTGGTCGGACATGCTGGGTACATGAACTATCAGATTTGAAAGAGTTTTAGCATGTGTTAACCAACAACAATGGAAAGGATTTTCCAGTGAACTCTAAATATTCCCTGTATCCTCTTTTTTGCGTAGAAACAAGTCTTATGAGGAGCGGCTGAGGGAACTGGGGTTGTTCAGTCTGGAGAAAAGGAGGCTGAGGGGAGACCTTATTGCTCGCTACAACTACCTGAAAGGAGGTTGTAGCGAGGTGGGTGTTGGTCTCTTCTCCCAAGTTAGAAGTGATAGGACAAGAGGAAACAGCCTCAAGTTGTGCCGGGGAGGTTTAGATTGGACATTAGGAAGAACTTCTGTACCGAAAGGGTTTTCAAGTGTTGGAACAGGCTGCCCAGGGAAGTGGTTGAGTCACCATCCCTGGAGGTATTTAAAAGACCTGTAGCCATGACACTTAGGGACATAGTTTAGTGGTAGACTTGGCAGAATTAGGTTTACAGTTGGACTCGATGATCTTAAAGGTCTTTTCCAACCTAAATGGTTCTATGTTTCTTTGAAATTAGTGTTCCAACTTCCATGAAATTAGGATTAAATTCCCAGGCACACCCTGAGCATATTTCTACATTTCTTCTCAGATTATTGCAACAGGAAAAATATTGCCATTTCTATTAGCTCACTGATGCTATAGGCCCTCTCTTTGTTTTCTGTCTTCTTGACCTTGTATATTGCAAAATTGTTGCTGTGAAGCCCTGCCATGACGATGTATCTCTGTCTGACCTGCCCTGAAGATTGTTTACGTCATGAGAGAAACAGTTTACGACAATCTAACACTGGACTATCCGTTATTGTAAAAGAATAAAACTAAGGGTAAAGCAGTAGGTGTTCTGTGTAAATGGTACCTAGATAAGAAGAAAGAGTAGCTTAGTATGAAGAAACTTACCTAGGATTTAAGATGCACAAGACCACTTTGATGTTCACTCACAGTTTTTCACTTGAGGTAGGGAATATCCCCTACACTGCCTTTATCCCCTTGGTCTAGAGGTAATAACACTTCCCAGCTTCACAGGGTATCAAACACCAAAGTAGAACAAAAATTTGAAGATGCTTCATCTGACAGATTATAAAAGTAGACAAAAATACAATAGAAATTAGAGATTATTCCCGTACATAAACCAGTGTTTGTATAATTTATTAAAGCTGTGCTAAACCAGGTTGAGAACAGCAAAATTCATTAAAACATTACAGTATGACTGGAGCAATCTGCTTTTTCTGTGCTAACATTTGAGTAACAGCAGCTAGACAGATCTGAGGCTCTGTTACTTCTCAACATCCAAAATTTGATTTCTCCTCACATTCATCTGAGCAAAATTTCTCTTATATGGGCACTCCAGAAAGTGAAAATAATCAGAGCCAGGGCACTCTTGTGCAAAATGCCACCCACATGACACAAGCTGAGGATCTGACATGCGATGTGGTAACTGCTAATGAACTGAGCTGGATCTGATGCAGTGTCTTGGCTTTATAACCAGTTTCCAGTCCTATAACACATCATCTCCTCCTCATGGCCATGATTTTCTTCTTTGAAGGTCTATTCTTTATTCACTCAAATCTTCTCCATGTGTCAAGAACATCATAAGAAGAAATTATTAAAAGCAACAGGCGTAAAAATCCCCATTCCACTTTTTTACTAAAGCATTTAGAGTGTGAGAAAAATTAGGCAAATTCACATTTCACATGTGTTTAAATTGCTAATCTCAGTGCTCTATCTGTATTAGTGAATGCATTTACGGTAACTTTTACTTTATAATATTTTGGCAGAACTGTTAGAAAAATTGTTATAAGCCTAGGAGTGGAACTGAACCATGAAAGCTAAACTGTAAGCTGCTGCAAAACTGGGTTATTAGTATGACAGGATAAAATTTCACACACACAAAAGCTTCTAAGCTGCAATATTTTGAGAGTAAGAAGAAAGGGGTGGGGAAGTATAATCAAAGGCATCTATGTTCTCTCTGATAATCACTGAATGCTGCCATAATAATATGTTGGTTTTGACCATTCTGTTTTTCAGGCATTTGGTGATATTACTGGAGAAAGTCTTTTGTGTAATGAAATGAACACAGCCAAGGAGCGCGTAAGCGAAATGGACAGCGTGCTGCATACATCTTCACGTATCAAGCTGAGGGAGAGGAAAAAGAGTACAGCAAGGTGGAAAGGTATTATTTTCAGTTGCTCTACCCAGCTGAAAAACAATGCTGATACCTAAGCATAAAACCATGGGAGGGCTAGAAGAAAGCAGATAATTTGAAAACAGTTTCTTTTGGAAAGTCTAGGGTGAGATCGGTTAGGGCTGAAATTTCACAGTTGTGTTTTCCAGTGGGTCTTTGTCCTTGGGTAGTTTCATATGTCTGTTGCAAGAGTCCTGAAGGCTGAAGAGCTGTCACTCACCCAAGCACTGTCCCACTTTCTGTTCAGAAACTCAGTACAGTAATGCAATCCAGAGCAATCTATCTGCAGCAAGGACCAGCGTTTAAAGTATGATGAGAGCAGGCTTGAATAGAGAGCAACCACTTTATATATAATTAGGTATGTCTCCACACATACTTATCTGAGCTTGAAAGTCCCAATCTCTCAGACTTGCACGGTTTTCCACTGTGTACTGAGAGCCACTGGCCCCCTCTCAGTGCCTAGAGAATTACATGCAAAGTGGAACAAGCCCATATACATCAAGGTGCAAAGCGAAGCTGCTGCTGATCAAAGGTAGTATCAGCGTGTTGGATGACAAAGAACCACGGAACACTCTGGATGTCCTCAGATGTCACTATTATTGCAAGATATCAGTTTCCTCTTGTTCCTTATTCAAGGTCTCAGTACCAGATCTGGCTCCACCAGATCCCTGCACTTGTCTGAGTCCTATCAGTGTCAGGTTTCTGATACCCTCTGAGCAGTAAAGTTCAGTTAAAAGCACCTTGTGTTACTTTCAAATCCACCATAATCTTGTCTGTTTACAGAGGAAGCTTGGAAAGTTCACATGAGCACACAAGACACAGTTTTTCGAAGGAAAGTTGATAAATCTTGTGTATGGGCTCTTGTTCCTGTATCCCTCTTGTTGGGTGAGGGAGGTCATCGGTACAGGGGCACCTGTGTATTTACATCATGTCTTTCTCTACAATCTTTTTTTCTAATCTTCAGGAAATGACATTGTCTCTGACAAGAGCTAATTGCTGCAGTAATGCATCATTCACAGAGTTGTTTACATCCTGATTCACATCCATGACATGGATACTGTCTGACAGGATTCACCGTTCTGATGTCCACATGTGTGCATACAGTGTCATCCTGCAAATGCTCCGTTCATAGCTCTTCTGTGGCTTCAACAAGCTTTTCAGTGTGGTGAGCTCACCGGATCAGAGCAAGCAAATATGATTATTTTAAGTTATTTTTTTCCTTCCAAATAGTGGGACATTCCTAGATTTCTCGGGTTTGCTTATTCCTGCTTTTCTAGGTTTGCTTGTACCTGCTAATGGTGGGGGGGAAAACATTGCTGATTTGTCTTTCAAGTTTCATGACTAAAACATTGACAGTGATTTCAGTAATTGTTCAAAGCACAACACTATTTTAATTGCAAGGCTGCAAAGATGCCCAAGAAGAGGAACAATGATGGCTTCATGCCACCAGTTCTGGTGCCAAGTCCCAACAGGCTGCAAAATTTACAAGATCCCAGAGAAGATCATTTTGCTGGGATCTTAATGTTGGTCAGACCTGCTTCCCTGGGAGCTACAACAGCTTAAAGCAACCTGGAGGTTATCCTTCGGCTTTCTTAGTAGTATTAAAGTATTGCTCATTAGTTGAAACCAGTCAGTGCCTATTCTATTTGGCTTCACACAAATGCATAAGAACTAAAGTCCATGCCCCAAAGGTAAGGACTGCAAGAGAAAAACAGAAGGAGAAGGTGTGAAGGGGAACAAATGCAAGAAAGGTGAAGTAATTTGTCCAAGGTCACCAAAGTCAGAGGCAAATGCAGAAATAAAGGGCAGACTGCCAGTGCCCTGACTCTTGGTCTTCCCTGTACTAGGATCCTTTTTGTCCTGAAAATTCAGGTGAAAAAGGAAAAAGTCTTATCTTCCTGGTATTTTGAATCATTCATAGAGAATAATTGTAATCAATTAACAGAGTAACCAGTGACATTTTTCTAATACGTATGCTTTTCTGGTGTCCCTTTGTTCACACTGGTATGGTAAAACTTTTTTTCAGATGCATTTACCCTTTTGCAAGATCTTTCCCTGTGTCTTGAACATTGTTGATTGAATTTGATACTTAAATCTATGGTTTTCATCCATCTGAATAATCATTAAATGACATTAGGTAGTAAGCTGGAGGTTTAGCTATCACTCCTGAAAAAAAGTTTTTCTTTGCATTTGCAAGATAACAATTCGGTTTCCACTTTTTTTTTTCTTCTTTTAATTGATTCGTATGCATGTGCATATGTGTGTGTTTGTGTTACACCCAGACAGAAAAGGTGTTATAAATCTTGTGATTTCTGTGGGTTCTATTGCATCAGATATTACTTGGATGACTTCTCTCTGTCATAACAGGAATAAAATTGCCTTTTTAATGTTTGCTTTGCCTGTTGACACTTTAAACTAATGTAAATAATATTGAAAAATAAACTAACTGAAGAGAAACTATCCAGTCAGAATTTTTCTGTGGATTTTTTCTACCTGAGCCAAGTCACGCTTTTCAGGCATTACCCCAGCATCTGGAGTAATGCCGATTACCGCACAATGAGTGAATGACACAAGCAATGCAGTGGGGTCCACTAGGATTGATTGTGTACCTGTCTTTCCTCTGCTATATGTTATGGTGGTGATCTGTAACCTACTGCAACTTACAGAGGACAGTACCAAGAAGACAGCATGCTGTGGGCAGCATCATACCTTGTGCATCTCCTTCACCTCAGTTTTGTCTTTGAATGTGACTGAATGTAATGGTAAAAATTCCTTTGGGCAATGTTGTATCCTAGGTTTCCCACCACTGAGTTAAGATATCCCAGTCTGGTTCTGCGAGATTTTGACTTCAGTGTTAGTAACATGCCATTATTTAGACTGATGACTTTACATGTGGAGCCACCACACCTTTGGTTCTGATAGGATTATGCTGATTTGTTAACAAACGTGGATCTTGTCCTGAGACTGTGTTCAGCATGAAGGACTTGATTCACCACTTTTATTCCCTCAGTTATGTTGGCACGTCTCCACTGACTTTCATCGGATCTGGGATGTACAATTCTGCAATGGTACATATTCTTGAAAGCTGAATTTAAAGTGTGCTTAAATGTTAAGTAAATTTATCTTCATTTATCTTCAAGACCCGCCTGGATGCAGTCCTGAGTAACATGCTCTGACACGCTCTGGGCAATCCTGCTTCGGCAGGGGTGTTGGACTAGATGATCTTTATGGTCCCTTCCAACTCTAAAAATTCAGTGAAATTCAGTGAAATTTTTGCTGAAAATGTACAATCCTACCTATTAATTTTGGTTATCACGTTGTGTGAGTTCCCATGGTTGTTGGTCAGTATACATTGGGTGGCATTGGCTTTGAAATTGTTTTCTGAAGTGTTCTTGTTGGCAACATCGTCCATAACGCTCAGTTATAGTTGGATAGTAATTGCCTGTCTACGCAGTGTTCCTTTACAACAATTTTCTCCTGTGTAGCTATATATATGTAGTCATTACTGAAAAGTGTAAATAAAGAATCCTTTTAGTGGTGTAGTTTCCCTAGGTACCTACTGTGCTCTTATTATCTAAAACATACTCCCCATCTGTAGTTCTGTTCTATTAAAGGATAAAGACATAAGTATAAATTAAAAATTAAAATGCTTGTTGTAGATTGGAGAGCAAGGTCTATTAGAATATATCTGGCGCTAGGCTCACAGTACAGTAGATAGATTACTCTGAGCACCAGTTAAGCAAGGGGATGAAAAATGAGTGATTTTCATCATTCAGTTAAATATAGTGCTAAGTGGTATGTGCTAGCATTAAAAGCAAATTACTTAGCACTTCACCAATCACAGCATGAGAGCATTCCATTGGAAGCAGTATTTCCAGTGATGCTCAGTCCTCAGTTTTATTAAATAAATCAGCTGTTAATGCTTAAGGAAGCAGTTGAAGACTTATTGCTATGATAATAAAAAGATTGAAATTGTAAAAATAAAGAGCAGCAGTACCTCATTTTAGTGAAATGCCCTAAGAAAACCTCCCTCTCTCTTAACAACAATATTCCAAAGTGCTTGTAGATCTGTAGTATTTGCATCTCCTGTACCCTCTTTAGGTCTTTCATTCTTACTAATGAATATGACCTTTCCTTTTTTTTTTTTGGCTTCCTTATAATGACATCTTTTTTTCTCATAAATCTGCTGCCATGTCACTGAACATTTTGATGAGCTTTTCTGATTCCCTCTTATATCTCCTTGATAGGATATTATTATTCAGTAATCTAGAGATGGGGAGCCTGACCCTCAGCACAGGTACTTTTTGCTTGCTCAGTTAAAGACAATGGAGATGTGAGAATTTACACCAGAAGAGGTTTTGACATTGAGGGCTACCTTTATGTCACACAGCAACATTATTTCCTCTACAGCAATGGGGTTTGGGAGACACTCAAATCTTCTGTCTGAACATGTGGAAGCTGTGAGAAGTCATAAACCTGTCTGAGTCTTAGACCATTCCTAGGCCTCCTCCTCCTAAACGTGAGTTTTATCTGTCTGGCAGGAGCCACACAGCAAAAGTCCTGGGAATGACACATGCAGGAGATGGTCTAAGGTCTGAGCCACAGCTGCATCTTCACCAGCAAGACCAAACATTAAAAGGAGAGAAAATGAGAGTTTGGGTATCAAAAATACAAGATTAAGGAGACTATGCATGAAGCTGTACTAAGTCCATCATTTTCCCCTTGGTGTCATTCTTTGAGGAATCCTATTTTGAGCGTTCTTTTCTGACTAGATTAGAAAACTGTTTTCTTTATAAAGAGGGTAGGACAAAGACCAAGAATCTCTGGTCAGTACACAATAATAGTATAATAGTAAAATAGTAAAATACCACCTCTTCTGGGATTCGTTGTAAACATGACAATCAGTTATTTTCTTTGGTCAGGGGAGGAAGGATAAGGGGCAATCACCTTAAACTTGTTGCAAATATTATTTGTTTCTGGGTTTTTTTTGGAGACAGGGCAAACAACCATACCCAAGGGATAAGCTAGATAGTTAATCTGTTTTAGTACAAAGGTTGGCTGGAGATGTTTTGAGTTTTCTTCTGGTCCTACATTTCTGGAGATCCGTGAAAATTATGAGATCTGCTGAAAACAAGTACCTTTTCCATTTGTGCTTAAATTGTGCTTAACACTTTAGTGAGAGCAGTGTAGTCCTGTTCAGCAAAAGTCTTTCCACTAATAGCTTAGGATAATGATTTTGTGCCTGAAAGAATATTTTGTAAAAACTTGGCTTATTTAAAAAATGTTTACTTGTGAAAAAAAAAATTGTCAATCTTTTACAATATACGTTCTGAAACAGGTGTTTAAACAATGCTTCCTTCTCTAGCTGCAGAAGATTTTCATTCTCATTTCCCTGTTTTCTTCTACTTAGACATGCACTCAGAAGTTGTTTTTTTTTGTCTCGTTGTACAAGATTTTTACTTGAAGTACTTCCTTAAACCTTAAAGCAGCACGTATCCTTTTTGGTACCACTATAACATTTTCTTCTCAAAATATTTAAGGATATGATATTTAACCTAGTTTTCAAAATACATAATTCCTTTTTACATTTTCTTGGCTGACATGTAATGGTTCTGATGCATCTTTTCTGGGTATGCTGATCCTGTCATATACACTAATATGAAGTAATGACACAAGGTTGACTTAACTAGACATAATAGGGCATATTTCTAAAGCATTCTGTATGGGAGGTATATGCACACATCTTGCTACTTGTTAATGAAATTGGAGAAGTTCCCCATCTGCACTACGACATATATTTATAGCAGCCTCCTACTCCAAAGGAGTAGAGCCCTTACATAACAAAATAATAAAAATAAAAACAAAAGCCCCCCCCGACACTGTTTCAGATAAATTTAAGAACTTCACTGTGTAGTGCAAAGTATAACTACGTTGAATTGGTAGCAATAGACAACTATCTTTGCACTTAAACCCAATGCGTGGATGTGGGGTATGTGTGTGCTCATGTGAATAGAACGATAATAGGACAGATTTCAGTAGCAATGTGCTTTATTTGAAACCTTTTCAGGGGTTTGTCTATTGTCTATGCTCTTTAAGTCTTTATTTCCAATTTTTGAATTAAAAATCAGTGTTTGAAGTCTTTTGTCTTTTTCCACAAATGTTATCTGTGGGTGTATTAGAGAAGCTCTAAACTATCTGAGAATATGCGCTACTTTTTTGTAGAATCTGAAAGATTAGAGATGGAAAAACCTAAATTTTTTTCATTGTCTTATCACATTATATTTTTTCTTTAAAAAGTGGTGGACAGGAATTGGTTATAGCCTCCTATTTTCCTGTGTTTTTTTCATGTTTCTGTTAAGAGTCACTCTTGTTTTGGGTCAAAATATTTTGTGGACAGCTGACAGTGAAAAGGTTACCACATTACATCGACCTACTAACAACTCTTGAATGCTGGCTTTTCCCTATAAATCAATGGCCTTATGCACACGAACCCAGCTTATCAGGACCGCAACGTTTTACTCAAGGCTGGGGCTGTACTTAAAAGCCGAAGGCTTGTCTGTGCTCCTTTGGCAGACAGGGGGAGTTTACAGAGAATGTTGAAAGTGCTAGTGCAGGCACAACTTGGTCCAAAAAGAAAATAGTGAGATCAGATTAAGAGCTGTTGCATTCAGGTGTCCAATTTTTAGCCTTCCTCTTCTACTCTTGCAATTGTTGTGGGCACAAGCTCTGCTTTGAGTGCAGCTGTGCCACCTGAAGAGATCATCTGCAGCTGCTTTTTCATGCAGGAGCAGCTCTCATGGGAGCTCTGCCTCACCCGTTTCAGGATGACCAGCAAATACCTTCTCTTCCAGCCATTCAAGCTTTGCAGGGCTGTTTTAACCAAAACCAGGTGAGAGAGCATTTGCATGAGCAACTCCTCTAGCAGCTCTGAGCACAGTCATCTTTGAGAGAAGGGTGTGAGGACAGGTGTGGGTGATGCTGTTATTCCTTCATCCAGCACAGCTGCAACTAAAGTGGATTTCTGCTCTGTGTCTGTCTGTCTGGTTTAAAGGTTTCTTTTGAAGTCCCTTGTTTCTTATTTGACTGCAAATGTTGTGAATGGTAAGACAGATCTTGAAGGTGAGAGTCCTCAAAGTCAGCTAAGAGGTTGGGGATGACACATGGACTTTAATGCTCGTTTTAGTCCAAGGTGAAAAAAACGCAAGAAACGTACGCTGTGAGAATGTGCAAGGAAACAACACTTAGAGACTACTTCTACATTAGCAGGAGTACAGGACAATAGGAACAGATCTGTAGAGGAAAACAGCTGGTGTTGAAGGTCTGGCATCCATGACATAGAGGTTGTGGGGGTTTACTTCAGACTAGCTGTAATCTGGTCCTGTGGGCTTAATGCCATGAGATACTGGGGTAAAATAGGTTTATTCCTGGAATAAACCCCCAGGAATAAATTGGAATATTCTTCCAGCTAGTTTCAACTAAGGAATCCAGTGAATATGCCCCAAGACTGCCGCGATGTGAAGCAGAAAGCACAGTAAATACGGACATCACGAAAACTTGCTCCAAAAGCTCATCTAAGACGGTAATGTAGAAACCCCCAAAGTTACGCACACCATCTGGTTTGGGAGCAGGTGAGACACAAAATGTCAATCTAATGGATCAAAGTCGATGGCTCTCCACTAAGGGACTGTACTCAGCTCTATAGTGGCTTATACTCTCAGCACTGCTAGGATTGTCATCCAAGTTGTTAAGTAGCTATATGTTTTAAAATTAATAATCCTACTTAGCCATTAGTTTTCTTTCTAATATTGCCATATCCCTGGTGATATGTTCCCTCTTTCAGCCTTGTCAGGATATATGGAGAAGGCAAAGGGAGCATTAGCCCTTTGTAGCTGAAGGCTTCATCCACCCAGGTATGTGACAACCATATGTTGGATAAGAATGTGTGTAAAATATGCTTTATTTTTTAGCCACATAAACATATTTTCAAAAAGAAAAAAAAATCAATTATATTTTATGAGGAGGGTTTTTTTTTTCTGTTATTGTTCTTTCAATTATGTTCACATAATTCTTTTTGTCTGCTCTGAGGGAGAAGTTCAACCCATGCTTAATCTTTAGCTCATACACCTTAGCCAGAGAATAGCACTAAAATAGCAGTTACCAACCCGCTTGGACTTAACAACACTGAAGAAGGAACTGAAGCCTTTGCATCCTCCCTGAACACAATGGGCATTACTCTAAAAAAGCAAATAGGCTATTGGTTATGCCCTTGGATTTCTCTAGTGTGCTTGCCAGCCACTCTATGTGGCTGTGCCTAATTATGTTTGGTGGATGGGGAGCCCCATTCACTCTGCAGGCTGCAGCCCTCTGCTGCCCACTCAGCTGGGGCATACGCAGACCCGGATGTTATATTCCTGGGTAAGATGAAACAAAAAGGTGCTGCAAGGACCCAGTTGGAGGACTTCTCAAGGCTTCTGATCAGATGGGACCTGAACGGGAGAGGAAAGGGGCCTCATACAAGGTCAGAGCTTCATCAGCAAAGGAGGCAGTGTTTTTACTGGCTTTACAATGTTCTTGAAAGGGGAGTGATTCGCCTGGGTAATTAGGTCAGGATTGTAATAGTTTGGCTTCCTTTTATCCTTGTTATGTGGATAACTCAGATTTATTTTTTCTTCTCCACAGACTCAGCAGTACAATTTCAAAATTGACATGGTGCTTATCAAAAGTTAGTAATTGGATAGTGCAACCCATTTGTTTGATAAAGCTGAACTGTTCATTTTTGGTTCTAAAAGCTAATAGGCATTGTTCCTTCTTTGACATTTGATTTTAATGGCTGTAATGTTGCTCCTGTCTCAACAGCTATATGTCTGGGTGTTTTCCTTGACTCCACGCTTTCTCTGCAGGCTGCAGGAGACTGGTTTTAACTCTTTAGCTTCTGGCATCTGTGGTAGTTTACTCACTCCTCCAAATGCTGCTGTATCCCATGGAACTGTCAAAGGCAAAGTGCTGGGGTTCAGCGGTGAATTAAAGCTGAAGGTAAAGGCGCAGTTTTCCCCAGGTATGCATTTCTCTAGTTCAGAAATAGTGTAATCATAAAAGAACGTTCATTATATTTTGTGCCACTGTGATCATACAAAAGTTGGTGAGGTGGGGCAAAACTTTGGTAAAAAAGAGATGTGTAAAACTTCTCTGACTGTATCATTTGTCACTGATGGAGTTCTGCGAGGTACCACTTTTGTTACTATAGGACTGGCTTATTGCAGCTCCTTTTTCTTCAGCCTTCAAGCAAAATCAATTTATGAACTATGCAACACTGCTTTAAGGCTCTTTTTATGAGACTAGCCTAATCTACATACGGCATTGTCCCTCCTTTACAGTCTTTTAATTGGCTACAAGCAGCTTACCATATTGATTGAAAAATTCTTCTTGTTACATTTAGAGCTATAGCTAATTATGATCTTTCTCCTCTCCTTGTCTTCTTGATTTGTAGTTCACATCTCCTTCTCAGGAGCTCCCTCCTTTCTCTTTCAGCCCAGAGTCTGCTCTACTCCAACTCATTCCCACCCTGATTTCAAAGAACCTCATGTCTAAGTAGCTGCTGTTCGCAAGGTACTGAATAAGATGGACTGCTGCTCTGGGGCTGGGTGGCAAATTCTGCTTTCCAAGTAAATGCTAAGTAGCTCTTGATAGTATCATTGTGTTAGTCAACACTGGGTGTTTAGAGAATATTTCAGTAGTGAAATAGAAAATACAAATTAAAAAAAAAAATTGACCGTATTTTGTGTAGCTTTATGGGGACTAAAGAGAGGTTCCATGGAAAAGTTCAGTCAGTAAATAAAATGCATCTTTCCTTACAGTTAAGTACAGTATAATCCTTACTGAAAGGGCTGTTAAAAACAACAGTTGTCACTCTTTATAACTGTAAATATGCAGCAAAGTTAATTCATTAAGTTACTATTATGGAAGGAATACTGGAAGAAAATGCTATGATGAAGTTTTATTTTCCAGAAATCTAACTGTAGTAATTTCTCCTAGATTATGACCCAATGATCCATGAAATTCTAACTCCTGAAAAAAAAAAAAAAAAGTGTTAAATATTGCAGAATATCCATCTTCTTTTTAATACTGGTGTGTCGGATTGCTGTACAATCCTCTCTACAGATGTAATCAATGGGAAATCCATCTAAGTAAGAAAGATGTGAAATGGCATGCCACACTGTGTCATGAGTAAAGCCAACTGAAAAAATTCTACTTGACACCCTGTGTCACAAACTGAGGGCAGAAATTTTAGCATAATTCAGGAAATAAAAAGAGAGTTATTCCAAGATCTGGAAAATGTTGTCATCAATCTCTTTGGAGTAAAAAGTGTAAATTATTTTTATTATTCCATGTCTTTAATATTCGTATTTCCTTCTTTTATGCCTTATTTTACGCATTTAATTCAAATGAGAGCAAATGTGTTCTGGCTGAATGTCATATATATATTGTATATAATGGAACTATGATTAACTGTATGAATAATTACCAGTTGCAACTAAACAATTCAGATGGATAGTTTCATTAAGAAAACAACATGGGGTCATTATAAGGTTCTGGTCGCTGCCCCCAGTCTTAGAAAAAAATATAGTTCTCCGAACCACCAATCTGAACTGGTGATAAAATATCCCAAGTAGGCTCACATTAAGCTGGATAATATGCAGGCTGTTTGATTTGTATTGAATATGTGTCTGGTGGCTGGAACCCACTGTAATGAACTAGCCCACAAATCACAGCTTAATGGGAATCTACTTATACATATTGCTTAATTAAAAGTTGTGAGCTTATTAACATGTGTCTTTGGCACTGAGCTTTGGGGATGTAATCTCTGTGCAAATAAGACTAGGTTGTAAAAGTTTTATAGATTGACAATGATATTAAATTCCATACCTTAATAACCCATCATTTTCTCAAAGTATGGTTCCTGTTCTGTATTTATTTAAAGCTGTGGCAAATTATTTGTTTGTAGTCCTTTACAGCATAGGGTTTTGTGTACTTTTTTATCTCAGAAAGCTAGTGTTGCTGATGTTTCATCTGCTTCTGTCTATTTTTTTGGGTGTTGCTAGCTATTCTCACTGGCATACAGTCTCAGAGACTCTTTTTTTATTACAGAGGCACCCCATGGCACAACACCATTAGTTAGGACTGTGCCAGTGTTTCCATTATAAACCTCTGTTTTCATGGGTTTATAACTCTACTGTAAAAATTTGCTTCAGGCTCAAACTTAGACTAGAAGTTCTGAGAGGGGGAGAGAACATTTTTGAACAATTAGAACAAAAATCTGCAGTATGTTGTTCTTCACTTGGTTACATGACTTTCTTCATTTCTGTATAGCTAGTTTCAGAAACACTTCTGTCCAATTTTTTTTCTTCTTTTTTTATTTTTTGGCTTTATGTGACATACTAGCTGGGCTGTTTCTCCTTCATCTCGGCTAATTCCACTTGATCTTCATTATTGCTTTCTGTCCTGGTTTGAGGTAAAACAGAACCAATTTTCTTTTCAGTAATTTTACTTTTCAGTTAAGTCTCTTCTAACTAACTGCAATCTATGAAATTAGCAGCATATTCTTCAAACAGTGTCGGCTTCCAGCAGATAAGGTCTGATGTTTATAGTTAATACCAAGGAATTGCTTATACTTATTTCTATAACAACCAAGGTGAGCTAACTTTGTTATTTGCCCCGTTGGAGCATTGAAAGCAGAAGAGCGTAGAGGGGTTGCACCCGTGAGGAGGAGCAGACAGGACAGGTGACCCAAAACTGACCAACAGGGTATTCTGTCCCATCTGCATCATGCTCACTGTAATAGCTGAGGAATCAGAGGATCAGCCCTCTCTTTCTTAAAAAAAAAAAAAATAAAAAAAATGTAATCTCTTGTAAGGCTTTAAAACATGACTTCTGAATGAGGTACCTCTTCTTTTTCTATGGAAATATTTAAGTCATTTCACCCTATTTGGTACCTCCCCCTAGAGACTTTGCAATATGATGGTGCCACAGGAGAGAAGAAGAGAGAGAATTCATAAATGGAGATAGAGAGATGAGCTTTTGCGAGTCACAGATTCCAGTAGTTTTCATGAATACCACATATACTGTTGTTATCCTTTCAGAAAAGAATCATACTTTTTCACATTGCAACCTCTGAATCACAGATCTGTGAAAGAGCAAAGAAAACAAACTCTATTCTCAGTAGTTTTGATGGCTTCCTCTTCAAGAACTCTGGTTGAGGAAAGGACTGTTAGCTGTGGATATGCCACCTCCCTTTCATGCCTCATTCCCCATCCCCTTACCTCAGTGTCCCAGCTGAGAACACACATGGTGGTGTTTGGTGGTGAAGAGCTTTGTTTTGCCCCAGCTGACTTCCTTGCCAGAAAAGGGTTAGAAACCATTTCAAACAGATGTGCTTCTTGATGCAAGAAGGTTGTCTTCATTGCCAGTATCACATGACTCTGAGTAAGTGCAAATGAAACCAGCTCTCCTTGAAGGACCTGAATGTGAGAAGTGAGAACTTCACACTCCACAAAGGACTTGAAAATGGGAGGTGAGATCAATCTGAGGGGAACTGCACTAATATGCATGATGTTTACCAGAGATCTATACAATTCTTCCACCCTTGAGGAGACAGGAGGATGGGTGCAATACCTTTGTCTCTGTGTTTTAGTACCATGCTACCCCTGAAAAATGTATCCGGGAAACAATCAGGGACGGTTGTTCAACCGAACAGGGACATGGGCAGGATTCTGGTGTGGCAGATCTGTTAGATCTGACATAGACAGTCTGAGACATGTGCAGCTGAGTCCAGCCTGAAGTTTCTCTGCAGCAGCAGAAATACTGAACAGCACTGGGGTATCTCTTCTGTGGTGTGCTGTCACCAAATCAGGATGGTTACCCACCTTTGGAGATCAATGCTGTTGCACAAAGCATAGCTTCATGTCTGAGGTGCCCTACAAGAAGACATATCCTCCATCTCTTGAGCTTGTGGTCAATCAGTGTCTGTCAAGAGGTCCAAATGCTCTTGTACCTCCTAAAGCTTTGGGTTAGATCATTACCAGGAGCCTACTGCTAAGACAGTTTTTGTTGAGGAAAAGAAGAGAAAACAGGGACTATCTCTGGAGAGGGTTCCTGAATGGCCTGGATCTAATTTCGACTCTGGTTCTTTGTTATCACGCTGGGTGCTGCAGTGGGGTCCCATTGCAACAAACTGAGGTGCAGCAGAGAGCAGACCTGGGCCAGGCTGCGATATTTCACAGTCCTGATTTGTATAAGAGCCTGACACAATACTTGATGCCTGCATGAGTTTTTATGGTGATCATTATATAATAATGAAGTATTAATCACAAGTGACTAGCAACTAGATATTTCTTCCTAGAATAGGATAAAGATGAATATGTCTTAGTTGAAGAAATAAGTATTGTTTTCAATATATATGCTAAAATAAACTGTATAACTACTCTGTATTCACAGCAGTTAAC
Source organism: Numenius arquata (assembly GCF_964106895.1). Classification (NCBI taxonomy): domain Eukaryota; kingdom Metazoa; phylum Chordata; class Aves; order Charadriiformes; family Scolopacidae; genus Numenius; species Numenius arquata. The sequence goes on along the minus strand of NC_133579.1, from coordinate 62,028,315 downwards.
ATAACTGCATATGACAATTGAATAAGCTAAGTTATAATAAAATATCCATGAAGGATTTGCTTTTTGTAGCCCACAAAGTTTGAGTCCTGTACACAGACTGCTTTTATTCCAATTGCTTCATTTTTTGCATTCATCTGCAGTTCTGACAGTTAAAAAAATAATTATTTCAGTTTGGCACAAAACTCAGTTACTTGGAACAATTGATTAGAAAAAGATCAGGTCAGATGTGGTTTTGATTTCAATCTTCATGACTGTATAGCAAAAAGGAATTTTGAAACAAATGGTTGTTTCAACCTGAATTGCTGAAATGTTTAATTAAAAAATGTAGGCACTGACAGAGTTGAATGTTCCTGAAAGAAATTATTTTGACAAGAAGTTCAGCAACACTTTCATATTTTCATAAATCCATTTGATGGCACCTTTTTGTCTAACAAAAGTTTTTTCTGCTTTAATCCCAAAGCCAAGCAATTAAATACCACTGAAGTCCATGGAACTTGAGAAACCATTTGAAGTCTTGAATATGCTAAGTTCTTGGCCTGGTTCCTTTTCAACCTCATTCTTTAGAAATCTGCTCTCTCTTAATTAATTTGATTAAGTGGCGTTTTGTCTGAGACACCCTCCTTTGTGAAGAAAAGGAAAGTAAGAAGAGCTCGTTGGCAGTGAGACTAATGAGAAAATGATAATTTCTCTAACACCCTGCCAGGGTCCAGTAAAATACTACTCGCATTAAAATAAAAGTTATATTTCCCTAATCTTTTAGAGATGTGTGATTCTTTCAAAATGATAGCCAAATCAAAGACTTATTACTGTCCCAAGCCTCAGCCCATTTGTTCTATGAGGTATGTTTGAATTTCAGGGAAGAAAAAGGAGAATTAATTGCAAATCTGTCTTACATGCTTTTGCATCACATCCTTTCCACAATTGTATTTGATTTTTTTTTTTTAAATAAAAAGGAACTTATGTATGCCTTTCGAACATCCTTGCTTATTAGGCAACCAAGCATTGTCTTAGAAGCAATGTTTGCGTGTTATTTTACCCGGGTAAGAAACCCAGAGACAATATCCCTAGCCCTCACTGTGTAATACAGATAGCTGAGCAATTAACCTGTGAGCATGCTCACTTGGTTGCACTTCTCATACAGATGATGGTTGTGAGGAAGCCTTGCAAAGGGTGTCCAGAGAGACAACCACAGCAATTCCAGGGTGTGAGAAGAGCAATGGACAGTCAGCAGTAGTGGTGCCATATGGGAGGTGTCCAGGGAGCCCAGGGAGTATCGATGCCCTGCACAGTTCCCAGCTTCTGTCATGGGGAGGTGAAGTCTGTTGATGGCAGTGGTGGATGCTCCAGCAGCAACAACGCTGCAATGTCTTTCTCATCCAGGGGGAACTCGACATTCAGCTGGGCATGTGCCTCTACCCTTCTGGAGCCAGCCAAACCTCATCCTCTCATGCTGCCACCACACTTGGTGGCTCACCAAGGCATTGAAGGGACATGTGCTGGTGCAAGAAAGGCAGAATCCTAATGCTGTAGCATCTGGAGAACAGGTAACCACAAAATGGGCAAGACCTGAGAAAAATCAAGCTATCAGTGTGGCTGGCTTAGGCAGCAGATTTTCTGCTGCTGATCTTTTTGTGCTTCAGTGGCCAAGCACAAAGCAACATGCACAGAACAGAAGAAAACCCAAACCTAAGCAGGCATCACAGACTCCTCAGCCTTTGCACAGGTCAGACCTAGACAAACTAAGACAAGCTGAAACCATTAACTCTACACTTTTCTGGTTCTCTGTGTATGTGACCCAAATTTTCCCCAATGCAGTGTACTAGCGTACTTTCTCAAAGATCTAATTGATATTCAGACAGAACTTTCTTCATATTAACGGAATTCACAGTTAATCTTCAGGGAGAAAATCAGCATTTTTATGTGAAATTAGGTGTATATTGCTTAATCAAGGCTTTTCCAAATTAATTTACTAACAATAAGTATTCATGCTGGTTGTCTTTCAAAAGTCCCTTTGTTTCAATACTGCTAATAATTTTTACACAGTTACAGCTAATTATCAAAGAAAAACTAATGAGGCTGCTCATGACATACTGCAAAAAGTATTTCTGTTAAGATATTATACTCTTTTTTTGTTGAAATGCTCACAATTTTTTTCTATTTTTCTTCCATATTGTAGGTATCCCAGGAACAAATTACATTTTATCTGTTACCCTAGAATGCTATTGAACAGAATGGCATTTTCCACTGAGAAAAGCCTCTGAGCACCCGAATGCTTTACAGAAAGATGAGCCAAATCCTTCCTTCACCAGTACCACATCAGCTTTCTGCCCAGACACTGGACCTGACAGAAAAGATGTTATGCAATCCAGACTACAGCACCAGGAACATAAGAAGAGCAATAAGACCAAGAGAGGTGAGACCTAGAGAGGCATGAGTAGTAGACCTAGTAGACCTAGAGAGGCATAAGTAGGCCTTAAGGACTCCTTGCACAAATAAAACCACATGATAGCCTTTCATGTATCTCTTGGAAAATGAAAAGTTTTGTTTTGCCCCTATAAGTCCTCTTTTAAGTAATAATGGAAAATTTCATAGGGAAAACATTTTTTTACATTCTTCCAGGTCTACTGCTAACTTCTATCTCAGGTCATCTTGTTTTCCTCTTTCTCCCAGAATCTCTCTTTAATTAGGGGTGGTCAGAGACAAACCTAGGAATCTGGTAACCAATGCCACAACATCACAGTATCAGAGCAAAACACTCTGATGCAAATAAGCAGCACTCTTTCTTTTGACTTCCATGTCCAGCAAAGTGATGCAAAGTTGGCTTTGGCGAGGCTGAAGTTTGTGGTGTGCAAAGTATAGAAACAGGTATTTCAAACTACAGAGCACTGAATGCCCACAATATCTGACAACTAGATGTGAGTTTCACTGTATTCCCTTGAACGAAACCCTGCTCCATCCTAAGTCAGCTGGAACATTGTCCACCTGCACCAGGGAGCTGGCACTAATGCTGCACCTAAAACATTACACAGCAACCAAACAAAAAGGGTATGACAGTATTGTAGGATGTGATGCCCTTCACCTCACTCAGCCAAATAATCAGTAATTACTCAGGCAACTAAGGCAGAGTTAAACTTCTTAGGTAATTAAGACAAAAATAGGGCTGCTGGTGTAATGCTCTGAGAAAAGCCACTTGTGCTAATAGCTCCCATGCAAAAAAAAAAAAAAAAAAAAGAAAAAAAAAAAAGAAAAAAAAGAGACAGAAGCTAATGATTCTCTGGATGTCTGAGTACCTGGATGAAAAATGGGATCCTGCCTGTGTTATCTAAACTTCTTGAGCTTACTGAGCAGGAACTGGGGGAATAAGAGCTAAATTTTCATTTATTCAATCATAGTCTCAGAGGAATTCAGTGCAGTGAAGAGATAAATGAAAATGTTCTTCAATTGTTTAAAAACAATAAAAAAGATTTATTCTGAATTTAAACAGAATTATGAAAAAATCTAGTTTTAAAGTAAATCCACATACCCATCTGGGCATATCTAGAATGCTTATTGAAGAATTTACATTACAATGATGATGATTTCATTGTTCTTTTTGGCCTCTCATGAACATATCCAGAAATGAAAAGGCTGTTTTTATCCACCATGCAAGCACAGCTGGAGTGTTGCCAGTGCAGGCTTTTCTGTCTTGTCCTACTAATCTATGCACCCCTAAAGGTGGGATGATCATTCAGTTTCTCTGCCCTAGAGCACTCTGGACCATGATACTAAGTGGGGGGAGGACTGTGTGTCTTATTTCTGAGGAATGAGACAAAAATACCAATATGCTGCATTGGTGACTGGGTAACCATCCAACAGTAAAAGCAACTAGAGCTGGACTCGGTGTCCATAGAAGACAAAGAAAATATTTCAGTTAGCCTCAGTTGGGTCCTTTGTGCTCTTGGGTGAGATTTCATCAACTGAAAACCACAAAAGAGATATCTGTCCTGCAATACATTTGTCTCCCTTCTGAAGCAACTACTTAAAATCAACTGTTCCATAAATATTTGAGGGCAAAACTGTAGCTGAATGATTATGTTACAAGGATAGTATCTGCTGTGTTAAAAGCCAATCTAAAATATACAGTATGCAAAATATTGGTCCCTATTTGCAAACATGGCAAATGTCTTCTGAGGCTGGCCTTTGGGGTACTGTTTAGAGTGCTAAAAAGTGCTGAAAATCTGAGGTAACCAGACTTATTGGCATCTTCTGAAAATGCAATACTTGCTAGAAAACACTTCCACATAGCCATAGGCTAGAGTGAACCAAAGCTGCTCGGCCCTGTGAAAAAGTTAGGTCTTGTTGCCTTCATTATTCTTAGCTCAAAGTCAACTTAAATGGTGGAAAGACTTCTTGCTAGCTTGTTAGATTAAGGATTGCAAACAAAACCTTAGGAATGCCTACAGTTAAATCCTCTGAATTAACCTTTCTAAAAGTACATATGTATATTTGAGTCTGTGCTTTGTTCTTTCAAAGCTTGGAAGTGCCAAGGTATAGGGGGAAAGATTTTATTAATTTTTTTTAATATTTGAGCTAGGTTGAGAGCCAGAAGCCTTGGCATTCTCACATCTGATTTTCACCGGATTTCCTATCTAATAGAGTAGAATTAGAAGGCTTGAATAAGCATGCTAACATCTGAGATTTGCTAATTGCTGGCTATAATGAGCACCTGATGCTCTAAGATAACACGATTCCTTTTCACCCTTCCCTCGTGATGGCATATTATGTTGTGTTTCTCCATGCTAAATAGAAGACAAAGAGCGACTACTGGTGCCAGAAGAAATAAAATCAAGATATCTCCCAATAACTTGAGAGCCAATATATGTCACTGCTTTAGCTCCCTCTGCTCTTGACATGATTTAAGGAGTTTTGTGTGAACCCACCTGGGAATGGCAGAAACAGGCAGCAATCAAGGCAGTCCTTCTTGAAGAAGCAACTGTAAATCCAACAAAGAATGAGTTTGTTTACTCCTTCTCTTCTTTGGACCTTCACCATGGCATTTGGGGATTACACCAGGATAGATATGTGAATATGGCCACTGTGAACTCTATTTACTGGAAGAAATTTATGTTTCTTATTGCACCCAATCAGTAAATGAAACTTCCTCAGGAACACAGAAGATCAGGGATTTTACCCCTAGTCATCTCAAAGTGTAACAAAACAACACTTTATGATAAGAAGAAACTTATATTTGGGCAATGAGTTTGCTTTGTGCTTCTGACTGTGTTTCTGACTTGCAGGATCTGAAAGCTGCCGTGTATGAGGAAGCAAAGCTCGTACTTAGTAAAGATTGCAAGGTCTTCCCCTGGCTGCTCTCTACCACTTCCTTAACTTGTGAGATGAGCTGTGCTTTAGAGAGAGAATCCCACCTGCCTTCCCTTAGAATGCATTCCTATTTGATAACAGAGGTCTTGATTTAAGAATTACCAGCCCTGGAGTCTCATTGCTATTCGTGAATGCTGGTAAGATTGAATACACGTTTTTCACTTGTTAATCTTTTCACATGTGACTGCATTTAGCAGTACTGAACATCACTGGATGTAACCCATCGAGTAAGTAACTTGTTATATTAGGTAATGACCAGCTGCAGATTCTGAGACTTCAAGCAGTGGAGTTAGATTTATACGGGAGGATGCAGGCAGAGCAAGCTCTCTTGCCTAAACACCAACCCACAGGAGCAAACCAGCTCCAGTCCGGAAGCAGCAGAGCACAGCGCTATATCCACGCTGAGTGTCCTTCTTGGCATATATAAATATATCATAGTGTTGGCTCTGCTATCGTTTCCCTGTTCAGTGCTATATTTGCATGAAGATTGATCTCACAGTAAGTCACCACTCAGTCTAAGAATGGGTGGGATCATTTACTTGCACATGTTTATCTCCAGGAGCATGGCTTATTTATGCTTTTGCCTATAGATGTTTTCTTAACCATTTTTTTTCTCTTTTTTTTTTTTTGGGTGAAGTTATTCTAGCTTCTAGACTTTGTGCTGCTTAGCACACTGGTATTTACTGCCCCTTATTGACTTGGTGGGAGGACACTTTTTCTGTTTTTAATGATTTTTCAACTGTATTTCCACTAACATTTTAGTTTACGACACTGGGATGAAAAGCATGTAAAAATGTGGTATGGATATTACTGTGTGGTTTTGGTTTCTACATATTTAAGCCTCAGTTAAGACTGTGCATATGAGCTGCTGAAACAGTTTCCAATTTTTCCTTGGGGTTTGGCCATTGACTTCTGTGTGTCAAGCTTTCAACTCGTGCAAAGCGAAATTCATTACAAATTTATCAATATTCACAATTTTAAAATTTCAATTTAATTGCAATGTCTTTTAGAAAAAGCAGGGTTTTTCAAGCAACAGAAATGTTAGTGAATTTCTGGGAGAGAAGAAAGGATAAGCTCAGAATTCAGTGCAACAGCTACTAAAACTAGTATTTAAAATGATATTGATAAAAATCAAAATGCTTCCGACAAAATAAAAACATCTCATTTCTTCCATTCCTAAAAAAGCAAGCAAATCCCGTGCTAAATACTTTTCTTTCTTGGGTCAGTGCTTCTTCCTTTCTCTGGTTCTTCTCTTAACTCTCTCAGTGTCTCTCTGCCTTTACACAGGCTACTGCCCTCGATTCTCTCTAGGCTTATTTCTGAGTACTGTCAGCACAAGCACAAAGTCAGCACCTTTTGCTCTGCTACTGACTCCCATTGCTTCCTTGCCTCTTTAGACATGTTCCCTCTCACCCTAAAATACCAGCTCCTCTCCCTTTCTGCCATCTCTGAAGTATCTCAGATCCACTCTGAAGACCACATGGCTCGCACAATCCCTTCATTTTTCTGGTGCAACCTCTCCCTCCTCTGCCTCCCACCACCACTGCCCAGCCTCCAGGGCAATGTGTCCCTCCCTTCCTAGCCCTGCAGCTACATCACATCCCTGCCTTTACAACTCTTCATCTCTTTGAGAACATGCCAGTTTCTCAGAGCCAATCCAAAGCAATCTGACTGCCTTGGTAAGCCGCTGGAAGGCCACCCCAAAGAGAATTCTATCTGTCTATTGCTTTGATTGTGTTACTACTCTCCAAGCACCTCTTCCACACCCCACTCAGTCTTCTACACCAAGCGGTTGTGTTGTCTTCAACACATCACAATCTTTTTTTTTTTTTTTTTTCCCAATGCTCAAAAGTGCTGCCGCTTTTCTCACGATTCCTTCACAATTCTGCATTGTGACTCTCCTTTAAATTCTTCCTTTGAGCTCCTCTTTTACTGTGCTGCAAAAAATCCACTGGGGTCTGCAGAGCACTCAAGCAAGATTCTGACATGAATTTACTGTTATTCTGCAAAAAAATGTTACTTCATTATCTCTTTGTGCTCCCCCATCTGTCTGCCTGTCTGACTTTACCTCTTGTGTATATCGGTTACATTCAGAGCCCACACACAAGTTTTCTGTGGCAGAGGCTGTACCATTTTTCTGTGGATACGTATCCTCCACCAGAAAAGCCTGAGCCTGGGAAATGCTGAGCCAGCAGCAGAAGGTGTTGTTTGGCTAAATATCTTTGCTGTTCTCTTCTCATGTTTCTTCTGGAGAGTCTCACATGTTTGTGTCTTTCCTGTGCATTGTTTTCTTTTGAATTTTATTTTGTTTATTCATGTGGCAAAGAATGGTTTTGAACAGCAGTGATGGATCCTTCTCTAGTTCTTGATACTTAGCTATCTCTGCAGAGGTTAATGGAATGGAGGAAAGTAGAGTGCTACACAGCAGAGAGAATTCTAATGTTGACATCACTGAGATTCTCTTAGTAGGAAGAATAAACCCTAACAAAGTAACCAACACTCTCATGCAATATTTACATTTAAATCTAAATCAGGACATACATATGGAAAAACTACATATGATGACACTGTAGATTGCCACTTTTTTCAAACAGGACCTTCAGGGTAGCAGCTGGATTGGTTTTAAGATAGGAGCTTCTTAATCCAGGCAGATGTAGCTCTCATCAGAAGTTAATTTGCAGGGATATTCACATATGCAAATCATGTCACAATGCTGAAATGCAACCACGTAATGACTGGAGAATGTTATACCCATAAATCATACTACCACGATCATCAAAATTTCCACTCAGCCAGGACAAATTCAACAACATTTATGTCTTTCCAGCTTTTAGCCCATAAAAATTCTGTGTTTTTGGAGAGTGTGTTACACTGGTGATCTTAAAACTCCCAAGTCTGGTATAATGAGTCCTCAAGTGCGTTATAACTTACCAGTAATTACATTTCAACATTTCTGCTTTCAGCAGTTAGTGTTTTATTCATAAACATTTAAACACTGAATTAGGCATAAAATAAGAATGTTGGCAACAACCCGGCTTAATTTCATTAACTATTAGGTAAACGTAGTATTGCTTCTTCAAATAATCCTTGGTTTGAATGCTAAAGATGTAATGAACTTCATGGTTCATAGCATCTGACATTGCTTAATTAATGGGTGCATTTATAGTACATAGGCCTCAGTAATTGATTTATATGCATGATTTGCACATACAGCTGTTAGTTCCTGTAGGAAAGTCATAATTCAAATGTGTGCATATTTCCTAGATATGAGGAAAGGGGAAAAAAAACACCTCACAAACTTGTCGAGTTCCTAAAATGATAGCAAATAAATAGCACAGGAAAAATAAATAGCACAGGAAAAAACCTACCAGAAGAAACATTAATGTTATAGCTTTGAGTTTCCACAGCTCACACATTTCAAATGGAAAACATGACAAAATTCTTCTCAGCATTTTTTTCCTCTTTACAGTAGATGTGGTTAAGTCTATATATGCCCACACACCTCTGTAAGTCTGTTCATATTACAGCGTACGTAGGGTGAATGGAGTCCACATTTTCCATGCCTGTTTGAGTTTCTCTCCCTCTCTCACACGCACATAAACACACACAAGGTATACATAATTTAGATTTAGGAGCAAGTACAATAAAGCTACGAAAAGGTTATGCTTAATATTACATGTGTTTAGTCTTGGGGCAAATCTTCTAACTGAAGCCAAACATTGGAGACGAGGGAATTCAGTACAGGTTTCCTTGCCTGTCCAACAGATTACTTGTGAAAGCCAAAGTGGTGTGTTGAGAAGTCGAGGCTGAAGAATAACTGAGCTCTGAGTGGAAAGAGGTCTCCTGTGGCAGTTTAAAAAAGGTTGAGGAAGAGAAACAGCTGTTTCTGGATTATCCATTACCTTGGAGCTAAGACTGCATCCTTCCTAGTCCTTTTCTTGCTGTTTGGTGTATCCCAAGCAACAGTCCCAGGTGCTGAAGCAAACATCCCCATTCCAGCATGCGGAGTTCCAGTTCCCTTGTCCTTCTACCTTACACTGAGGACTACCCCACATTAGTGGGAAACCTTATTCCAAGGGTTCTTGCAGGAAGTGCTTGCCATTTTAGGGTTTTTGGTTTTGGTTATCAAAGCATTTCATTGTACATTAAGGAATGCAGAGTGCAGGCAGCTTGATGGCTTTCACAAGCCTGGCTCCATTTCCTGGTGCTCTAAGGCAACACTTAGCTTTTCACTCTCCAGCCCTTTATATACTCTACATCTGCTATTCTAATGCCTGCATTCATCAGTAGACTGGCAATAATAAATTTTCTTCTTTCCTTTCTCTTTTCTTTCCAAAGGCCCTCCTTTGTGCACACGTTTGTCATTTCTTCACTATTGACTGCTGACTGGCCAAACCTCCACGAACAATAATTCCATTATAATGTAAGCCAGGGGCATGGTTGGCTTTATGGTTTGACTGGAGGCAGGTGAAAGGGTGGAAAGGAGATTATTTTAAACTCTTAATCATCACTCATCTTTTTTCAATATTCATTGACAACTGTAGTGGAAACTATATTTTTTCTTGTGAACCCGGGCACTCTTCCAGATGCTTGTTCCTTGGTATTAGCCCAATGCTTTCCTTCTGAGGGTGTTACTGCAGTCTTCCAAATACAAATCTTTCCCACAGTGTTAGTGACTATGTTCACATGGTCCAGCAAGGCCTAGCAATCAAACTGGTGGGCTAACGTGCCCTACATCAAAATGTCATTTACATCACCAGGACCTAAGAGGTGTGAAGAACAACAGCTGAGGGCCCAAGCCACAAGCCTAGTCTCTGCGCAGTACAGATGAGCTTGTGCTATGTGGATGGACAATGTAGTACTTAAACTATAATTTGAGAAATGCTACTGAGAAATGCTGAGTGAGTCAGTTTGAGGCTGTAGATCGGATAGTCAAAAATAGAGATGGTGGTGTAAGATAACATCTGCCTTTCTCCCTGTTATAGGTACACCTGTAGTGAAGTAGAAAGGCAGTTTATAAAGCTGTAGTGTGGTAAGGACCAGCTCAGCTGTTAAGATCTCTAATGTAGCATTGATGGGCATAGTAGAGCTATCACTGAACAACAGAATAATTGAGCTGCAGGGATAAGGTGCAATTTTGGCTACATAAATATATATATATGTCCGTTTTAATGGTATGTCCATTTTATGATATCTACATGAAATTGCACACATTGTTCCAGCTTTCCTGTAAATGAAAAGTAGTCAGGATTTCATCCATGGAGGGAATTGCTTTAGTCACTGTTATCTTTTATAGTGGAGGAAGCAGACAGGCAGAGCATTAAGTTGTGTTTAGATAACGTTCTATTGACATTGACTGTTTTATAACATATATATTAAAAAAATAAGTAATTTTAAATCCTAAATCTAAAGAAGACTTAAAGGGTGCCTACAGGAAAGCTGGAGAGGGACTCTTTATCAGGGAGTGTAGTGATAGGACAAGAGGTAAAGTTTTTAAATTGAAAGAGTGCAGATTTAAATTAGATATTAGGAATAAATTATTTACTGTGAGGGTGGTGAGACACTGGAACTGGGTGCCCAAAGAAGTTGTGGATGTTCTTTCCCTTGAAGTGTTCAAGGCCAGGCTGGATGGGGCTTTGAGCAACCTCATCTAGTGAGAGATGTCCCTGCCCATGGGAGGGGGGTTGGAACTCGATGATCTTTAAGGTTCCTTCCAACTCTATGATGACTAAAAGTGGGAGAAGATGACGGAATAAATATATTGCAGTCACTGAGGTCAGATGATTAAATGAATTCTCCTCTTGTTCTCTTCAGCCTGCTTTTACTGATTTGAGACACTGTTTGCAAGCATTTTGGAATTGCAGGGGGGTTGGCCTCTGTCTTCAAATCATTACATATTTTTCAGAGCAACAGAATGAGTTTCTTGGAATATATAGGCAAAAATAGTGATTATCTCAGATAAAAAATATTCAGTAATATAAACATCTTCTGCTAGAGCTTCCTCCTCTCCAGCACATAATCCAGTTCTCATTGATTTCAAAAGCAGTTGGGTTTCATCTGATCACTAGTTATTAAACAGCTTCTGAAGTTATAAAAAACCTGAAGTTTTGTAAGAAATAATCTTTGTTTCCCTGGAAGACTGTAACAATAATAACAATTATATATAAACATGCATATACACACATTTCCTTTCCACTTTTATATCTTCAATCATCTGGAGTTCTTCAAGCATTTTATTCAGGTAAGTAAAAAATAATTATCTTTGTTTTGCAGACACAAAGGGAAGGTATGGTTAAAGTTGGCAGAAAAGGGAAGAATATTGTGAATTTTCCACTGAGATTAAAAAAAAATCACATTTATATGAAAACTGCTCTGTGTTTCTTTGACCAAAGCAGGCTGTGTTCTGCATTTTTACCCTTTCCTTTATCTTTCCCAGCATCCCAAGTCTCCTTGAGACAAGGTTTGACCTCTCAGAGCATTCTGAGCAGTAGTCTCTATGATAAACTGGACAATTGGTAGACCATACCTACCAAGCATGTGTTCCCTCTGTTCAGATAGGACCATATCTAGGTCTACCATTTCTAAGAGTCCACTTCTGATTCTTTTACTCCCATCCAGTGTGCTGTTTCATACTGCACTGGGTGTGGGTTGGCACTGCTAGCAGAGGCCAGTCCCTCACTGCCCGAACCCAGGCAGTGCAGACAGGCAGCCTTCCCATGCGAGGGCAGGCAGAAGTGAAGCTTTGGGGTGTGCTATGCCTGGGAGCTCCTCTCTTTGGCTCCAAGCTGTCCCCTATCATTTGCCCACAAGGAACACGTCCTTCTCACCACCCTGCTGGGCAGAGGCTGCTCTTCCAGAGCAATGTGGCCACAGTCCTTCCCCTCCCAAAACGTATCTTTACCCATACAGAACTAGCGGTATCTGCAGGGATGACGATAGGTGAGGAAACAGGGCAGACTGAAGGCATTAGCTGGTTGATTAATGTGGCAGGATGCTGGTTAGTTTGCATCAGATAATGCTGGAAACATCTGACTTTTTAATCAGTATTAATGTTTTTTACTTGAGTGGTGAATCTTGCTGTATGCCTTGTCCTCCTGACTGGTTCTAGAACTTGTTCTTTCCCATGCAATGGTTCCCAAATTTGTGGCTGTTTGCACAGCAGGGAAATATACTCAAAGCTGCTCTGGTCTCCTTTGGACTATGTAAAAGCATATGGATCTTGTGATTAAAAGTAAAGTTTCCTGTAAACAGGTTCCTGGGAAAGTATTCCACTGCTCTGTAAAGGGATTACAGCTAATTCTAACTAAGGAACACTTTAAAACTATTAGGAGACAGTAATTTTAGCAGTTCTACAGATGATTAAAAAGTCATTTTCTAAAATATTCTCACTGGAGGGTTTTTTCTTTTCTTAAAGAAAACATCTAATTGCTCTAATCAACCATAACTGCTTTCTATTTATGATGTAATTCGTATACCCTGATCACAAGGTATATGGTTATTTTTCATATTTGCTTATGAATGTGTTCCCAACAGTACCTATCAGTCACCTTTAATTGACTGTAACCTGCTGCCCATTAAAGAAGAAAGGACCAAAGTGAGATGCAGAGGGGAGCATTCTGGTTTTGCAGTACCATGACCTGACTCACTTTGTAACGCCCCTCTGACAGATGCAGCTTCTAGTATTTTTCCCCTCATATGATACCAGCAGCTGAATTCCCACTTCACGGATCAGTCGGTGAGGTTGACTTTGATTTTAGCTCCAGAATTTCATCTGCCATCACCCAGATTCAGAACTTGGCAAGTGTTTTGACCATAGCATTTACTGTGGAGCAGTGTGCAAGGAAGGGCAGTTCAGCTTTCACCTAAGCTGTAGCTTCCTCTTGGGAAAAACAGCTCAATTTCATTATGAAAACAAATCACAGCAAGCAAGTGCCACTATAGAGCTTTGAAGTTCATTCAGTATTGAGGCTCTGAGTTATCTGAGGTCTTATTCGTGGGAGCCACCATTCAGCAGTGTCTTATCATCCTTCACTTTATGCTGGTTTACTTGTAGGTTTGTTTCCTCACTAGGGTAGACCCAGAAAACACCAGACACATTTTCCATGATATAACTCTGAATCATCTTCTCTTTTTTTGAGGGATTTTTTTTGCCCTAAGGACCGTTGCAGCAGCATTGAGCTTCTGCCCATGGTGGAGCAGCTCCATAAGTGAACCTTTGGCATGGTACCTGGCACATCCATTGCTGTGAGAAAATAGCTGTCAGTGGTTTAATTTCTTGGACCACTCTAAAATTGCCTTTTTCAGGGACCCAAAATCTAACTTTCTCTCAGCATTTTTAATATTCAGCCCTTGCGTGAGAGTTCACTGAAAACCAAAACTTCAGTATGTTTTCCCCAAGAGTTCTCACGGATGTTTTGAAAGTGGGAATATTTTTATTTGCTTTATAATAGTTCCCAGGGTCACCTGCCAAGGACTGGGTACCCCAGTCTCATAAGAACATGAAATAACAGAGCGCCTGTAAGTGAAAAACAGTCATGGTGCAGAGCAGCAGAGTGCCAGCAGTGACTTGTTGGGCTTTCCCTGCTCACGCTCGTGGTGCCCAGAATGAATTGGTTAGGCCTTTGAACTAAGGAAAAAAAAAAGACCCAGTGCTGCCCAGGCTTTTCAACAACATGCCTGGCCCTGCCAAGTTCAGAGTATGGCTTCCCCTTCACTTGTAACCTTGGGCTGGAAGGGGTCACGGTGTTCATGCTGACGCCCCAACCTGCATCCACCTTCCCAGATTTCTCGAACGCCTTCCCTACGTGCAGCAACCTGTTTAGTCTCCAGGTGGTTTGCTAAGAGAAGCGGTGCCCACACCTGTGTGGCTGTGACCATAGCTAAGCTTCTGCTGACACAAGCAACATCATCCCTTTGAGTCACTGACCTCACCCAGGATGACTCGTACCTTTAACAACTAGAGGATTCGGTCCTAATGTCAGAGTTGGCCTTTTTTTCACCTTCTGGCTCAGCACATCACAGTCTGATCATCTATAGGGAAAGGGGGGAAAATCAAGACACCCTGTTATTAGTCCTTTGCCCACTCTTCATCTTTCTGTGCTCCAGGGTCACCCCTTTCCATGACACAGCAGCTTTCAGGATGTTATAAAATTGAATACTATATCCAAAAAGACACTGAGGCTAAGGAAACCATTACTTTGCTGTGTAGTCCCTCCTTATTCTGTAATAATAAAACCTGCTTATTTCTTTGATGAATAAATAGTACATTTGTATAAGTACTTATTAGCTCAAATTATCTCCCTGAAGACCAAACAATTAATTTTGTGATCCCCTAATTTCTGCATTTGTCTTGAGCAGCTGAACCTACACCAAGACTCAAACTTCCATGAAGTCATGCTCTCTTTGCCGTACCTCTTTCCAGCTGACCTCGCCAAACAATTATGCCTTCCCCTTGCCCCAGACATCTGCCTTTCACTGCATCAGTTAATTTTGGCCCCACACTAGCTGTGGACACATATGTAACTAATAGAATAAGATACATCCATGGAAAAGAAAGAGCAGAATTTAACAGGGTGATAGACAGTTGCCTCTAAAACATGACAGAGCGAACTTCTGACTTTATTGAAATTAGTGGCAAAACATAATAAAGGCAGGATTTCAGTTTGCAGTCTTGAAAGAAAAATGACATCCATTATTTGGATTTCTTAACCCTTCCCATACATTTCTGTACCAGCCTTGTAATTTGCTATTAAAGTTTACAGGATGCTTCAAAAAACCAAACAAACTGTAGGAAGAATAATTATTGATCTTTTACAGACCAATAGATTAATTAATTTAATAGATTTAATAGATTTCCATGAAATCAAATACTGGAGTCCTTTATTCATGATTTCACAGTGCCTTTCAAACACTGCATTTGAATAATGTTGACTTACATCCAAAAAAGCAAAGAAAAACTGAAATAATGAAGTAAACTCTTCCCTATTAGAGAAGTTTTCATGTTGGCTAGGTGAATCTATTAAAAGGCTATCATTCTTGTGTTAGCTCTATTTTCCAACACCATTCGAACAACCACAAACTTTGTGATTTGTTTCAACGGAGAGAAGATTTCAATGTATAGGTGTCTCAAGTCGTATGTGTAGAAATATATTGGTCTCATTGTGACCCACAGCTAGGGATTTGGGACCAGTGCCAGTTTTAGTATTGCCTAAAGTCCATATCAGCCTAGAGCCCGGTCTAGCTCATGTAGAGGCATCATACATTCTGCCTTCTATGAGGTCTTTAAGAGAAAGGAATTAGCAAACATCCAAATTTAGCTAGTCTCGGTACAAAACCAGCTGCAAGGTCCTTCCTCTTCTGTTTTTTTTTTTGTGTCAGATCTTTTTTGTTCCACCTTCACGAACAAACCTAAGCCCAGCTAAATAACTCACAGTTCCAGCTTTCATAATGAATGATCCACACAGCTCAAATACTAACCTCAGGTACCAATGGCAGAAGGCTAAACTTGTTTATGAAGAGTGGCAGATCTTGGACCTGTACATTCAGAGTTCTCTACCCGCATAATATAGCACACCATGTTACCAGCTTCATGACCAAGATCCAAGATGGCCATAGCACATATAAACTCCACAGTATCTGTAGCTGCTAACAAGACTTACCAAATCCTCTTTTTTTTTTAATTGAACTATGTACCAGCATAGGTATAAGTGACCAAAGTGTGCCCATCCAGTGCCCACTCATCCCAGCCAGTCCGGCCAAAAGATAAACAAAGACAATAAATAAAGCAAGTCTTTGCGTCGTCTGTTGGTAACCAAAGCTTGATGGAGAAAGCCTGAGGCAAAACCACAAGAATATGTAGCTCTATGCCATCTGCTACCAAGGCTTTGTGAAGTTATCCTGAGACAGTAACTTTCCTGCCTCTGTTTTCTTGTCTCTGAAACCTCCTTTGCGGAGACTCCTTGAGCCCTTTAGCTGAGTAACCTCTCCTGAAAGCTCAGCATTATAGTAATTAACAACAGCACGTCTGTATCCTTTCAGGGTATGGAGGCTGCCTTGCCCATGTGAAGTGAGTCCTGAAGGAGCATTGCAGAGCGGTGAGGGGAAAAGAGGAATGCCAGGGCTGGGTAGCAGAAGGGATGTCCCAGCCCTGTGTGCTGCACTGAAACCTACCTGGCTGATGGCCTTTCGTATGTATAACATAGAGACTCTGCTGACAGTTGTCACCTGTCTTCTAGATGGCACTGTAAGTAAACAAGCAAGGACATATAAATAGATATTGGTAACTGCTGTCTCCACTTTTTGCTCTTTCTCATACATGTATATAGGCACTCTTGTGATTACTACCAAAAGGTGGCTAAGTGGGAGGGTAGGAAAAAACCCTGTAGAACAGAGGCTAGTATATGAGTATAATTCATATAGTCATTTATGGACAGGCCTCCGAAACCAATTACTTTGCTATACAGGATTTTACAATCGCTGAAACATTTAGAGTAAGTCTTGCAGCTAGGACACCCAGACTTTTGCTTTATCAGGAACGTCAAATAAATGTTTCAAGAACATTTACAGCTATCTTTTTTCTACACTGATGAATCCAAACAAGTCTTAAACTAATCTGGCAAAATCCATCCTGGGGAAATGTGCTAAACCAAGCTTGCATTTTAAAAAAAAGCATTTGATCTCAAAATGTTACATGTTATTTATATGTATTGACTCATTTCTTTCCCAGGGACGGAGACAGACTTTTGTTATTTATCTGAAAATTCAAATTTTTCAGACCTGTGCCAAGCTATAAACTTTTCAATTCTCTGATCCTCACACTCAGTACCACATTCAACAAAAAGTTGTACATAGCCAGAGACCGCTTTGATTTGCATTTGTTGGCTTTGGTTGTCTTTGCGGTTGTTTATGTGAATGTAGACCTGGGAGCAGTGGCATTCTTTTTCCAGAATGGCAGAGGTTTGACACAGCTTCTGATATTAAACTATCTCAGATGATGCCCATCACTGAGAAAACCTGGAAGGCAGCTGTGTCCTGGCAATACCACCCTTGCCATGCCCTAAAACACTGCTCTCTTGATGGAGAAAATGAATCGAAATAGAAAGCTTTTGGCCATCTGGGGATGCCTACTCACGCTAAGTCTTCCCGGGAATAAAGTGTGGCTCTCCATGAATTTTTATTGTACTTTACTGAAAACATCAGTTTCGACTAAGAAACAAGCTGTGCTATAGCAAGGGGGGAAAAAGGGAAGTGCGTAATGAAATAGCAATAAAACTGAAAGCAAGTTCAGTTTCAAAAGTTTAAAGGCTTCCACACATCTCAGCTTCACTGTGGAAACTTGTCAGTCAAATATTAAACAGTACACCGTCTCGCTGAATTTTATGTCATTTTAGTAACAATGTTATTAAACTTGATATGGTTTTATTTTTAATTTCAATGAAACATATTTCCTGATCTTTTCATAAAAATGACCTTTGGGAACCATAGCAATCTAGACATTTCTTTATTTATCCTGCTGCATCAGCTAATACTTCCAATCAGAAGCTATATTGGAAAGCATATGAAATCCCTTACAGGGTACTGTAATGTTACGAGCTAGATGTTTTATTAGAACATTTTAAACGAACAAGCTGAAAGCTCTCTGTTATGAAATCACTTGATGTGTTACTGTGAACAAGATAGTGTCAGTGGATCTGCAATCTGGTTTTGTAAAGATTGCTCTATATTCTTTCCTTTTTTTTCCTGGAATTTGATACTTTTTTTTTGTCTTGCAAACTTTCTTTTGGTAATACATCCTTTTCACAAAGTAAAACAAAGGATAAGCAAACTATTCTTTACCTTTGGAAAAAGATAACATTTTAGATGGCTTTCCATTACCTGGACAGAATATTACTAACAATTTCCACTGTTGGTTGAATTTTATAGATGGTTGTAGTTGCTGAAGACTGTCTAATAGACAAGAATTTGTGCAAGAATCAGGAAAATTTGAAGCCTGGGTGTAACTTGGTCTTCCCACTGACTTTCTGAACAGGACTGTGGAATTCATTGAAGGTAAGAATTGTTAAAAAGAGTTTTCCAAAGTACCTTAATTTAGAGTTAATGAGGAGGATAAACCTAAAGGACCTTAAGGACACTGAAAGCCTTGTTTGTGCTCCAACAGGCTTTGTGAATGCTCTGAATATTTGAAAATCAAACAGTTGTCTAAACTGGACCCACGAACTGCCAAGTCTACAAAAATCACAAGCAACTTCTGAGAATATGAACTTTTAAATGTAGATCTCTAAATCCTTTTAAAATGACATCTCAAAAGAAACCCACTCCAGTTTTCAGAAAGCTGGGAAACAGAAAATGATCAGAAGTCATTTGTCTTGTTTATTGAGCATTCATAAAGTGAGAAGAAAAACATTAAAAAACAGAAAAGAAATGATCCCATCCATACAACTTTCAAAGCAGATGTAGGTCAGGACTAAAAAGGGGATTCTATTCCAGAAGAAGCACTGCAGTATGGATTGGAAATAGGAATAAATAAATAATGACATAAATACATAAAAATTATTTTTTTTTTTCAGAATCGCTTTATTAACTTGGAATAAACATGCACCAGAAAAGTTCATTTCTAACTTACCAAATGACAACTAGGAACAGTACTGACAAAATTAATGTATGACTCCTCTATTTCTTTTTCTACTTCATTTCAGGATTTAGTGGAATTTAGTATCAAGGTAAATCTAACTCACATTTCTGATAGAATCAAGGAAATAATTGACTTGTTGCTAGAATTTTTCTCTACAGTTCTGTTGAATTGTCTGGGTAACCACAAATAGAATTTACTGCATTGGAGTTCTGACTAGAAAACTGAATTTCTTGAAAGAAGATAGAACAATTTTTTCCATCACTTATGTTATAACATTTCCTAGAAGCCTGTTTCTATGCTTACAATCTCAGTGGTGTCAGTGTGATAAAAAAGTTAGATCTATACTATTTTCCACAATATATTTTGACAAAATTATATAATTTTTGCCCTGGATCTTTGGTAGCACAAAAAGCTAATTCATTTCACTGACCACAGCATCATGATTTGATCGTATCTTATTTAACAACAAGTTGTTAGCTTATTGCTGACCTAAGGTCATTGTGACAGTTAGGTCAAGTGTGGAATTTGGAGAACTGAGGTACATAAACAATTGTAATTACTGTTCTGCAGATATGCATGTGAGGATGTAAACCAAAATTAGTCCTAAACCAAATGCAATTTTCAGATAACACTACATGCAAATCACTGCATGTCAGATCCATCCAAAGGTAAGTCCATGGATCTAACAGATTTGCACCTGCTTACCTTGGAATTAAGTTTAGCTCAGGACATCACTTAGAGTAGGCAGAGCTGATGTTCAGCTCTGCTAATGACGAAATGCTGAGAATCTGCCCCTTTTTTTAACAGAATGGGCCAAATGCTGCCCTCAGTTATATTCCCAGGCCTCAGATAACATGAGTATAATTGAAAGCAGTTTTGGTTCAATATTTCTTGTATTTTAGAAGCTATGGAGCAATCATGCAATATGACCTTTAGTGGTCCACCACAGAATAAAGTTCTGCTCTGTATGGGATCCAGACTAATCAATAACCTATTATGATCACAGCCTGTTTTTTTACAACTGAAACATACTGGGAATAGCCTGGACAAAACATTTCTCCCTGCAACAGCAGAGACTCGGCAGATTCACGAACTACTACCTTGTTAAATCTATGCTTTTCAAAAAAATGACATGGAAGTTTATGCAGTATTGTACAATATGGTACAAACATACTCAATCGTAACTCACTCAAGCATTCCTTATGAAGCCAAATCTCCAAATGACATCCACAAAGACTTTTGGAGAGTTTGGAACACTACATCAGTCTGTATGTACACACACACAAAAATATATATATAGATATAACAAGCTCGGATTTACTTGTCAGGTGTAATAGGGTTATAACAATCAGGAGCATGGGATAAAGTCAATATTGGTACAAGGTCTAATTTTTCTCTTGCACGATAGAAGAATTCAGAATTCACTGAAGGAAATCTGAACCCGACAGGGAGCCAATGACTTTCCTTCAGCCAGGATATCTTCCATTGGTTTCAGCCAGTGGGGGTGAGTGATAGCATCCCCGACTTGAAGAAGTATGGGGTGAAACCCTGCTGTTGAAGTCAATGGCATCTCTCCAGCTCACTTCAGCATGGTCAAACTTTCACTTGTGAGATCGGTGGAAAACAAGGATAGCACTACAGGCGTGCCTGAGCACAGATGTTGACAAATAGAGGGGAAAGAAGTGCTGGGCCTATTCCTGTTTTCACAAGACCACGTCCAGGGAAGAAAAGCCAGTGTGCCTCCACGTGCACTCAGCTGTATTTTGATTCAGAAATAAGGAGGAAAAAGCACAACCTGTACTCAGGGTACTTTTTTCCTTCAGAATAGTCTTGTTTTCTTAAAACAAAATAGCCAACAGCCCTGTTATTAAAATCAATAATGAACTAAATTCACGTCATAGTTGTCCTTTTATTTTTAAGACACTACATTTTTGTGGTAAACGGTGCCTTTAACATAATCCCTGAAGAACAAATTTAGTGAATTTACAGGTCAGATTAACCAAACAATTCCACTTGTTCATGCTCACCTCTCAGTAAGGCTTGCATATATGCATTTTACCATTTCAAAGTATTACACCAGCCATCATGGCTACAGTGGGATGAAGGATATAAATGCTATGCCCCACAAGTGCATGGGTGGTTTTGCAGTGAGCCAGGTCTATGAAGTGGCTAAGGAGGGGGTCCAGGGTGGGGGGGTTCTGCAATGCTGTGTTCTTGTCGCAGTTCGGTGCTGCGCAAAGGGATAAACCCGGTCCCTCACCACCAGCCCATAGCGGGGTGCCGGGGCAGGTTTGCCAGCCAAAGGTTTGTGGGTAGCTCCAGCGTGCGAGGTCTGAGCAAAGCCGCTCCTTTTGCGGGTAAGCAGCTTGCTCTTCCCTCAGCAAGCATGTTTCATGTTGCCCTTGTTAGCTGTGCTCAAGGTGAGGAAACAGGTGGAAAAGTTTGCTGTCCTGTCCGTGGAGATTTCAGCTCCTTCCAGAGCCCATGTGTTAGGTTTTAGGAAGGAAATTTGATATAATTAGAATAATTTGGGAGGATCCAGCTCTTCAGTGAGACAATCACTGAAGCTAAAAGATCTGGGGCTCTTTAGTCTGGAGAAGAGAAGGCTGAGGGGAGACCTTATCTATGTTTACAAGTACCTAGAGGCTGGGTTGAAAGATGATAGAGCCGGACTCTTTTCAGGGGTTCCCAGTGATAGGACGAGGGGCAACGGGCACAAGCTGGAACATAGGGAGTTCCACTCAAATATGAGGAAGAACCTCTTTACGGTGAGGGTGATGGAGCACTGGAACAAGCTGCCCAGGGAGGTCATGGAGTCCCCTTCTCTGGAGATTTTCAAGACCCACCTTGATGCAGTCCTGAGTAATGTGCTCTAGGCAATCCTGCTTCAGCAGGGGAGTTGGACTAGATGATCTCTAGAGGTCCCTTCCAACTCTGACAATTCCGTGATTCCGTAATCCCTCTTGGGCTTGGGATTGTCTGTGGTGGCTATAGCAGGCCTTGAAGGAAAATGGGTAGATGTAAAGACTTTTTATTTAAACTTCATACTGCACCATATTTAGTATGCCTTTCCCTGGATACTTGTTGGGGTTAGGAGTAGCTACTAAGGCAGTGAGGAAAGAAAGAAAGAAGAACCTCTGGAGTCTTTCAAACTCCTATTTGAACTCAGTAATGTGCTAAAGAATCCGTATGAGACAGTATTTTTTTTTTTTCTTTCTTTTCCCTCCCCTGCTCCCCTCTAAAGCAGGCTAGGAAATCTGTAGTATATGACTCTGTATTCTTCATCTACTTGATTACTCTTTACTATGATAATGAAAAGCTAATGATATTTGACTTGCCCATTTGGGGGAGGCAGGAGTACTTCTGTAAGAGTGAACAGAATTTTACAAGAATGTTTTAAGTCCTGTTGGAGTCAAAACCATGTGTCCCTAAGGCCACGGCTTGAGACCTTGTAAGCCAAGAGCTAACACAGTAAGCATCCTTAAAACTGAAATAATGGGAGGTCCATAACTGTTGTGGTATGGGCATATCAGCTCTAAGTATCTGAATGAAGCTGACCTTTTACATACTAATGTTCCACAGCTGCTAATAAAAAAAAAAAAGGCATTTTTTCAGAGATGGAAGTAGAAAGAAATATTACTAATACTTTAGTAAGATCTATGTATTCTTGCTGCAATGAAATGAGAAAGGTCAAATTTTCTCTCCCAGCTTTTTTTTTTTTTGTATTCTCTAACTTCTCACCCATCTTTGTTGTACTAATGAAATTAAGATATCCTTCATGATATAACTGTGAGCTAGGGGGATCTAAATTACCTTCATCTGGCATCATTCCAGTATACTATAAATGAGGTAATTGTCCTTGACTATAAAATTTGCATTTTCAAGACTTAATTGCTATCATTACATCTTTTTGTAATTCTATTAATTTAACTGAATGGAGCATTTGGTTTTATGGTAAAAATTTGCATTAAAACATTGTACATCTAAATAGAATTTTAATATTTGCGTCAAAAGCTCAGTACAGTTGTCCCACAGGACCTAAGTAATTTCACAAGTAGAGAATAGGAAACAGTCGCACTTTAGGTCAACAAACAGGTTTTCCTTTGGTAAATATTAATAGAATTTGCTGTAACAGGCTTCATGTGCTGAAAATCACCCTGCCTAAGCTCTGCAAAAGTCTTATTAATCTATGAATTCCATACCATAATTGTTAACAGGAAATGCTACAACCAGATACAGCGTAGATAGGATATATGTTTGTTTTGTCTAGGAAGGATGCACGCCAAAGAGCTCTGTCTTTTTAAGGAATCGCTCCTTCCCTATTTGAGTCCTTCTACCCTTCTTAGGCTATATGCTTTACTGCTGCTTGAGAAAGCACTGCATATGCAACCAACACTTTCTCTACAGTCATGTGTGCACGAAGTCATCTAGCCAAGGTCCACCATGCTATGAAGTAAATTAATCGGTCAGTAGGTGAGTAGCTGTTAGGAAAGTATTTCTATCTTGTGCACTGGATCCCCTTTTAGACATTACATAGTGCATAACTTTTTAGACCTTCTCTTTTTTATTTTTCTTCCTTTCTTCCTTCTTTTCCAGCAACATAAGGTTCTTTGATCATGCAAAGACTGTGAATAAAAGGTTAAAACAGTGTGGAACCTGAACTGGCTGAATATATTGCAATTGCAATGATGCCATACGTCCTCTCTTCATATATGGGGCCCAGTGGTAAGGTAAGGCTGCATTACTGACTATACACAATTTGAAACTGAGTCAACTTTGTTGTACTGGATTTACGTGGTACTTGGTGCAATGGGACCTGATGCCAGGTCTTTGGAGGTATTTAAGCCCCTAGATCCCTTGAGAAGCAGGTCCCTCGTGGGTCTGGGGTCCCAGTCTTGGTCAGGCACTGCAGGTAATGACTGACACATGGATGGGAAGACAGTATTCCACATTGGTCAGAAAAGTCTGTGCTATTTTCCATGCCGTGTTAATAAGTACGATTGAGTTGTATAACATATTATTTATGGAAGTAATCAAGCTGGATTTGTTTTATATTGAATATGTCTGTTTTTTTTCTTTTGAAAACAATTTTTTTTTGCAACATGTGAGTAATATTTCACAAGAGAGAGAGTCTGCTTGCGACAGAAATCTCATTAACTACTCTTAATATATGTTGTATTTACTGGACTTCATAATCATCGTGTAATTAAGCTTCACAACTGGCTTGTGAAGCAGAAAAGATGAAGGATGTCTCCATTAAAGAGATTTATAGGATGATGAAATTAAAGAAAGATTTCTGAAAGTATATATTCCAATAAACCAATTCTCATTGGTTTCGGTGCCTAAATATGTCTGAGGGACTGATGCTCTTGCAAAGCTGTGCAGTAAGACACTGGTGGCAGGCTAGATCCAAACCTGTGAGCACAGGGTGAAGCCTCTATATGAGATCATGACTTTTGGGCTAGTGCCACAGTCGTTTTGCCTTCTGCCCTTGTCTCCTGAATGTGAATCACACTTCCTCACTTTGGGCACTGTATGATGGTTCAGGGTAGGCTGGAAATGCAATATAAAAGTGATTAATAGGCAAGCAGGTAACTGTCCTGTTTCTTCTACAGCTGCATATACGCAACATTTTTGTAGGGGTCTGGATGTTTACTGGAAAAACTTTAGTGTCACAGACAGGGAGAAAGGGCTGCTAAGTGCTACAGCTCAGTGCTGAGTCTCCCAGTCCTACCATTGGAGTCTGCTGTGTTGTTCTAGGCATGTGTAAAGCATAAGAAGGCTCACAGGGTATCTTCTCTGCACAAAGACTCATTTTTTCCACTTCAGGGAGGACCCTGTGCATGTTCATTCTTAACGGGTGAATTTAATTTGATGTGAACATTATGTTAAGGCTGAATTTCTAGGCAGTTTATATGATGGTGCATTAGAAGAAGAAAAAAAAAAAAACCACACAAAAAAAAAATCAAATCCAAACCAAAATGCATATTCTTTTGAAAAATCCAGGTCTAGCTGTTAGCGTCAATTATTTCAAACACCTACTGACTTTTCTGGCACATCTATCTTATTGGATCTTGGAAGTGATTTTATGTGCTTTAAGCATTTGATCTCATAATCAGCTTCTGCAAAGCAATGCAAAGGATCCTGAGCATTGTCCTGGCAGATAGTCATGTCAAACCTGACACAGAAACAAACATAAGGGAACAATTGTTGTTAAAACACATTGCATCACTTTGCATGCTAAAGCATTTGCTCTGGTAATCCACCATGCTGACGTGTCCCTCTGCTGATGCCATCTGAGCAGGGACTGCATCCTTAAAGTTGACATGTGCATCACATTACCGCAGTGATTTTGTTATATATCATCGGCATAATGGATATTCAGAAGAGATTCATAATCTTGAAAGGTGGCTTGAATCCACAGATCTCATCCATGTTCTGGTGACTCAGAGCATTTTGGAAACTCATTTTATAACATCTCATGCTGACTTGGGCAAAGGCAAAGTAAACAGTCGCCTAGGGCAGCAGACTTGGGAGAGAGGTAGTCCAGGTCTCATTTCCTACTCACTGTCTGCTGATGACAACAGAAATACGATCCCTTAACCTGCCTCTCCACTGTCCCTCCCACTCCCCTTTCTCCAGTTTAATTCTTGTGGAAATCTAAAGACATCTTTTTGCCTTCTGCCGGTTGCTTTTTCTCATTCACCCTCCCTTTAAAACTTCTGCTGGTTTTTCCTAGCTTTTTTCCTCCAGGGACATTCCTGCTTCCTACTTGAACTGTCCCAGGAGTAAGGGGAATCCCTGTTCCCTCCCAGCCTCACATCTCTTTCTGCAAATAACTATTTACTCCTCTTTTTTCTTTTTTTTTGTGACATTGCTGAATAGCCTCAGCCAGCCTAGGGTTTGTGGTAGCATGACCTCTGTGAGAAATACACATTCCTGTGCAAAAGCTCATTTGCCCATTGATAGCCATTGCTTTAAAAGAGCTTGTTCATATTGGGGGAAAAAGCAGACATGTAGAAATCTTTGTTCTATTGCTTATGATTCATGAGATTAACTGAGACAAAAGTAAGATGGTGTCAGCACGTTACTGAATCCCTGGAAAGGTGTGGCTTGCTCTGTTGGTAATGCTTTTCACGCAATGTAAAATTAGATTGCAGAATTCATTGCCATGGAATGTTATAGAAGCCAAAAGGCATATACTACTTCAAAAGGGAATGAGGCAAATTGTTCCATCAGTGACTGTTAAACACAGTTACCTAGATGCAGCACCAAGCTCAGGAAACCCCTAAAGCAGTTGTTGCTGGAAGCTATTTGGGCATACCAGTGCAAGGATCATGCTCTCCAGTGACCAAAAGTTCCTGCTCCAATATGTTGAGGCTGAGCTTTCAGTCCCTCTCAGCAATATGTACCTTGTGGTTAAGGTGCACTACTGTGGACTTAGTCATCTGAAAGTTATGTCATTTGAAAGTGAAGTTAAAGGAAGCCTGTTCCAAGTGGCAATTTCTCCTCTCTCTGTTGAAAACACTTTAGGATGAGATAAATTACCTAGATTAAGTGTCCTACACTCCTCTTATGACTTGTACTTTTGTCCAATGAGCTTGGTGGCTTTGTCTGTAAAAATGAGCAGAGTTCAGAAAAGACTTTGTTCTTCCTAGCAAGAAAGCAAGACCTCAGATAGTCTGTGTGGGTGTTGTTCATACATGTACTATGTGTCCTTCTGCATGGATTTATTTTTCCCCTGTCTCAAAGCATTGGATTGCCTTAACTTGCTCAGCTTGTCCAATTCCACCTCCTTCTGGCACATGTGATACGCATTCATTCCCTCAGCCTATACTGAAAGAAGCTGCAGAGGTGTGCCGCCCTTTTAGAATGACAAAGCAGCAACCTTCCCTTGAAGTAATGCAAGTTCCTGAAATCAGTAAACTAGCAATTTGAATTATGGCTTACCCAAGTGATGACAGAAGTCTCTGGAAGGTTTCTTGCACATTGGTGTACATACAACTACCATACATAAGACAGCAGCAGATCCTTCACTCATTTGACTCATTATTTTTGCCTAAGGAAGTGGAGTCCACATACGTAGGCATTAAACTTATTTATTTATTTGCTGCACTCGCTATCTCAGATCCCTACTGGCAATGGTTGTTATCAAGACAATCTTGTGAAGAGAAGCAGGGAACTGTGAGTAACTTGCCAAGTGTGAGGTCAAACACAATGTTTTTGCTTACTGCTCTCAAAATCTTAATTAGTACAATGGCTCCACTGAGTGTTGCGATCTCTTCAGGAGTCGATAAGGTGGTATTGGTGGTGCCTTGGTGGAGTTTTTAGAAAGGATGGGGAGAAAGCTTGCAAGGTGGCAAAGAATACATCGATAGTTGGCAATGATTTTGCTCTGTGTTCTTTTAACGCTCTTCAGGAAGATCCCAAGGAGGTTCTGTAAGTCTGACTGAGGATACAATTGTGGCCTGGTGTCACTGGAGTTAATAACAGCTTGCTAGTGCCTTCTGGGTACAAAGAGGATTTGGAACTACAAGTGGCAGTGGGGTTTTGGCAGGACCTTTGCCTGGGGCTCAGGGAGGTTCAACACGGGTTCAAGGTTTGGGCGAGCAGAGCTGCAGGGAACTTAAGTGGTATAAGGAAGCATTACCTAATTTTGACATCCAGAACCTAACTATGCTCACTGTTTCTGGGAAGGACACGTTATTTCTTCTGTTCAGCCGGAGACTTCAGCAGGATTGGTATTTCAGATTTTTCTTTCTTAACCTGTCCTCTGTTCAATCCAGTAAAAATTGGACTCCATATCTCTTCTTACTTTAAGAAATAAGTATCTGTAGATACTCATCTCTAAAATAAACCTCCATTTGGAGGCTTATCTTTCATTAATTGCATATGGGTATCTTTTCTCTGTTACTTCCTAATCTCTTAAAAATTTTACTTATAGAAAAGTGATTGGGCTTTAGCTGATAATTCTACAGGTAATGAATTGGACTTTGACAGACACTCAGCAAAGAGCCTCTGGATGTAAAAATGAAACTGCTGTTGTGAAAGAATTATCTGTACTAACCACTGGAATCAGGCTGCAAAATCCAGGTTGCTGAGAAACGCCTACGTTGCAAGGTAAGAACACAGGCAAGTACAACGAACCCTGTGGTCCATATGCCTTCTCTCCCTGTTAGAGTCTGTTAACTCTGCTGTAGCCAAGATTTAGATGAATTACACTACATACTGCTGAGATCACGTCTTTTGCTGACAGACAGGCTTGTATCCTACTCATTCTCTTCCATCTCAGCCACGTTAGCAGCTTTAAAGGCATTAAGGACTGAGCAAGCCTGACCACCTTCTCAGCCCCGAGTGAGCTTGGGTAAAAAGTTTTTTTCACTCTGTGTTTGTGTGTGGACAACAGAGATGGCAGGTGAGTCTATGCAGACACTATGAGTAAAGCTGGATTAATTTGGGTGCCATGCAAAGGTTGATATGTAGGCTATACCACACTGGGCTACGCACAAAGGCATGCTGAATGACAAAGTAAAATATTTGAGGAGGTGTTTGTAGATGCAATTTTTTCAGTCCCTGGTAGTGATCTGTAGAGTTAACCTCCTCATGAATCAATTTAAAATTTGCAGAAATGGTTAGGCTCAAACAGCATGAATGCATCCTTTGTTTCTTTTTTAGCCACTTGATCTAAAACTGTGTCTTAAAAATTTTTTTATATTAAATGTAATTTTCCTAATACTCTTGCCTCATACCATTATGGTTTAACAGCTAAGGCAGAAAATGTGCACCCTTTTCAAAGCATTTAATGTTGTTACTCTTTTTAAAAAAATGCACTTGGCTTCTGGAAAGGTCTGTAAGTTCATTTTAAGTTGTGGTGAGTCTCCAAACAATTACTTGTCTATCCATTTGTGGCTTAGCCCCACTTCCTGAAGTTTTCCTCCCATGTATCGAGGGTCTTTTTTTTTTCCATCTCTCACAGTGCTCTGTTTATTATTCTTACGGCTTAAAGTTTTCTTCTTTCCTAGCCATTGGTTTGTCAGTTATGATCAAGTGTCAAAATGAAAGCAAACATAAGCATCAATTATCAAAAATTATACAGTCTGTTTACATATTGCTTAGCAGAAAGGATTTTTCTCTCAATGCATACCGGATGTGAATTGTAACTAGACACGTGAGTTGTCTACATACTCATTTTCACATCTGAAATCTAACAGCTAGATTGGGTAATCCAGTATTTACCTGCTAGGCATGGAGTTCTTGCAGTATATGAGCAATACTTTTAAATCTTTTAATACTGGAGGTTATTCAAATATATTTCAAGTACCATTTTTTCTGCAGGAAGAATTTTTTAGTCTCTTCTCCATAGGAAAGCTGTAATAGTATCTCAGGTTACATGATCTTCCTACTTTAAATTCTTTTGATTTTTTTTCTCTCCTTCTCCCACACTTTATTTTTTGCTGAACAAAATGGAAGGCAAAACTAAGATTTAAAAAAAAAAAAGGCAGAAGCATTACACTGAAAAAGGTCACTTTTAATTTTGCTAACACAAAACACAATATTTACTGAATTATGGGGGGGGAAAAGTCAAACTTTTGCTGATATTTTAGAATTTCCTTTTCACTTACCATGTAAGGGAAGCTATTTTTTGGAATCCATCATTTTTCAGTTTATAATCAGATTTTTCCCTTTCAGTAGAATTGTAATGAATTATAGACAATCATATTCTCTCCATTAGAAGAAGAAACAGTAAATGGGGTAAACTGGCATTTCTCAAGATTCATGAAGGTTTTTAAGTCACTATAAAGATTTCCATTTGCCCCCACACTAGTTTGTAGAGCATATGCTGCAGGCACCCTTGTCATGCAAGCTTTTATCCTTTGTATGTCCATTGTGAAACATTCTTAACTCACTCTAGAAATGCAAAGAATTTGGTCCATATTGAAACAGGCCTGCCCATTTGATGCCCATTGGGTCTGCCTGCTACAGATCGGTCTGCCCAGATGGGAGAAAAACCAAACAAAGGCCTAGCTCCATGTGCCCATTGGTTGTCCATTTCCACCTTTGCCTTTGTGCCAATGTTAACTGCTTATTGTGTGAGCTGAAGTAGATCCCTGAGTTCACAACAAGACTTTAGAATATTCTTTCTGGCTGTTTCAGGATAAAAATATGGCTCTGTGGATTGGATGGCAGGAATATGGACTTAGACGATAAACTGGTTTAGGCAATGATGCTGTTGTTGTTTCACTTGGTTAACAGTGATTCAAATCATAAGCTAATGCTTTCCACATAAATGATAGGAAGAACAACTGCTGCCTTGAGGAAAATCAAAACATTCCACTTTTAAAATATCTTTATAAAGCCATATAAATATATTTTTCAGTTTGTGTCTCTGGGAATATTTAAGCCCGAGCAGAGTTAGGAGTAGAGTTGCTGAAATATTGCAGCGAGAGCTGTCATCAAGCCCTTTCTAGTGTTTGGGTCACTTTGGCACCTGCAGTCGTGAGATTTCAAAGCTTGCAAACTCAACTCAACCTTAAGTCTGAGCTACTCCTTCAGAGATTTGCACCTCTGACAGGCAGTTCTGTTGAAACTGGCAACAAGCCTGCAAATTTTTGCCAGTCATGGCAGATTGTTTCAATGTTTTTTACCCTCAATATAAAGACAGTCTACTGCAATCCCTGGGTCTTCAGGTTTGGAGCCGTTGAACGTTTCCCCACTGGTAAAATCATCTATCCACTCTCCTTTTTCTTAAAAGCTTCCAGGTTTTCTGGACACATGGTGGGCTCCAGCTCTGTGCAAATACCTAATTTCCTTCTGTCTGAAAGCCACTGAGATGTCCATTGTGCTTTTCTCTGCTGCTGAAATATCTAGAGCACTTCTTGATATCATCAGTAGGCTACATGTGGAGCTGGGCTCAATGTCTTCCTTCTTTGTCTGCTGGTGTAAAAGGATTGCAGAAATGCCTAGGTGTGGACGAGGGTGAGAGCAGAACGATGGCAATCCCTGGCTGGCCAGTGGCCCCTCGGGGTGCTGTTACTATCCAGCATAATGCACAGCAGCCTGTAATAACTCATGTCTGTTTTGGTCATGGAGGCAGAAGAAAGGGAATGTACAGCTTGCTTCTATGACTTACTGCCCCGTAAAAGGATTTTAAAGAATCTTTGGGGAAAAATTTAGGCCTCAGATGCACACATGTGGATCTCATTGATTTCATAGGAGGCCATGTGAGTGTGTACATTAACAGACAGAATATGGCTTTTGATCTTTAAGAGCAATTAATATAAAATATGGAATTACACTACTGTGTAACAGGATACTTTTTACTACTTTGTTAAAAGTACTCCCCAAACTCAAATACAAAGCAACATAGCTTCCCAGGGCATGGTCTTATAATGGCATACCTTCGCCCATTCTTATCACCTTCTGATGCTGTTTGTAAATGTGTTTGGCTGTTACGCTTTGAACTTCAGTAAAACATTTGTACTCGATTAAAAAACAAGACCAATCACCTTCCTGTCCTCATGTCTGTCCATGCTCGGGAATGGCATTATGATTGGAAGAGACAGGAGAAATAACTGTCATGACTACCTACAGGGAATCCCCCAAGACCATTTCTTTCCTGCTGCCACGTAAGACACAGCCGTGGTGGCTAAGCCCTTGTTCCATAGGCGTGCAAGCACAGAGCATTTCAGCATGTGCTTACAGATATGAGCCTGTAGGCTGCCAATTACGTCTCATAGCTAATATCTGAGGGATTCTGATGGACTAAAAACCTCTGCTGGCATAGACCTTGCAGGGGCATGCAAGACTGACAGCTTGAGGGTGGTTCCCCAGGGTCTACACCTTGAAACTGCTACAGTCGCACCTACCTGTGAATGGGTGGTAGTAAAATGCAATGAACCTCAACTGGAGGCATCTTTGCTTTCATTTTACCTGCATGAAATTCTGACAGATGTATTCACCATGAAATCTGAAGCAGCTTCTGCCTGGAAAGGTTCCCATAAGTATTGCCCCAGAAAACAAGTCCAGGAGCGAGCAAGAAGCATCTCTGCCTGTGATGGGCTCTCAGTGAGAATAGCAAACTCTTCTCAAAAGGTTTCTTCATCAGTGAAATGGCACAAGGTAGCTCTTGCAGCAAAGGAAGCTAATGTAAGGTCTTTTCCGGTCTCTTTATTAAGCTGTTGAATTGCAAATAAAAGTGAGCTAAACTGGAGGAGTCACTTTGTCAAGGTAACAGTCTTGGGGGAAAAGAAGGATTGTTGTATCATCTTAGAACAAGAATCTACATGTTTCCATTTGAAATGAGCTGTGGTCTTGTTCCTTGTTTTGCACTCTGTGCGTTATACAAGAGGCCTTTCTCCTGAAAGGTTTCTATAAGTCTCCCCAGCCATAAGACTGTGTTTGTTCCTGCTTTCATACTTGAGTGTCTAAATCTTTTTGGCTGAAGTATTCAGTATATATTCACCTTCAGGCAGAAACTGAATCTAGAAAATTTCAAGTCTAGGTGAGATTTTAGGAAGTTGTGAACAACAGCAGGGAGGGTAATTACAGAAACATGCATTCAGCTCTAGCCATAAATGGCACTTGCATTTTAGCAATAATAAATATGTATCTTTTATAGTATTTCTATTTTGCTGAATCTCTAAGTCCAATAGACTGAATATTTTTTGCTATTAAGCCTCAGATCACAGCTGAAGTCATAATATTCTATGAAAAGCTGTCTAGCTCACTGAGTTTTGTTGTTTGTAGCTTATTTAGTTGATTGTATCAGATGCTATTTATTCCATCCAGATCCACAGGTATAAAACATTTAATATTATTTTTGATGAAACTAATTTGCTGAGCAAAACCACTTTTTTGTCCCTTTCCCCATCCCTTCAAACAAGACTGCCTGTAAAATTTTGCTGAAATAATTAAAGCTGCAGAGAGCATTTAAAACAAAAACAAAAACAAACCCAAAACCCAACAAAACCCCCCCAAAAGACCAACAAAAACACCAAAACAAGCCACAAAAACACCAAAACAAGCCACAAAAAAACCAAAACTCAAAACCCTGTTTTTTCATGCCCAGTTAGACTATTAGAAAATAGTTATTTTGTAGTAAATTGCTACAAAGTTAGAAGTGAGCAACAGAATACTGTTGCTGATAGAAAAGTATTGACATAGCTGGAGACCATGCACTACCTAACACCCATCCTCTGTCCTCTTTGTAGTGGAAGGATATGCCTGCAGTGCTTTGGAGAAGTGAGCAGCCAAAAGTAAAAGACTCTCTATATAATGCTGTATTACAATGAACCTTTTCAGTGTGTAATACAGTAAAATTCCTGTTATCTGAATTCCATATTCTTCAATTATCATAACTTGTGATTCAGATGAATGGGAATCACTGAAGTATAAACTTGCAGAGTTTATTAACTCACTGGATATTAATCTCTTCCTAGTATTATATATATAATCTGCAGCATGATCTGGCACCTAAACACAGCAGGTTTAGTTTATTTTACCAATTCAGTGCAAAATACCTCTTGCACCAAAAAAATACATTCATGTTAGACCTCAGGGTACAAATCTTAATTTATGTTAACCGGACTTCATATATTCGAGGTTGGAAGTATATCCTAACAGATTCATCAGGAAGAAGAATAGTCAATACAGATGAAAAATTAGAAATTATTATCTGTATTGCAGCACATGCAGAGATAGGATGTGGAGATAGGATCTACCTTCATCCTTTTCCAGTTCCAGGAAGATTCTAGATAGCATTTTGGATTGGTTCTTTCTTCTATTTATATTAACAGAATGGAGTAGAGAAAGTCTTGGGGCAACTGAAGCCCTGTGGTAAATTGACTAAAGTAGATGCAGATAGCCGATTTGTGAATTTTGTTCCTGATATTACAAGCAAGGGAGGATGCTGAAGGTAGCTTTTCTGAACATCAAAGGTGCAGATAAAGTTTATTGTTCTGTGGGATACCTTAGTTGGATGTAGAGCTGCTCCTTAAAGATTAGGCCAGCGTAATTAAACACGGGTGTACATGAAACAAATCTACAGCTTTCTGCCTGCCTTTATGTTTAGCATTGTGCTGAATGGTTGTTTAATTTTTGGCTTTAGCTTGTTCATACAGCTAAAGTTTATCTAAGCTTATTTTTTCTGAAGAAAAATGTGTACACTGGCGTCCAGAATTACCTGCCCTCTTTTTGGTGCTGTGTTACCTCCTTGCTGACTGGCAGGGATGGGAAGGGCCGTAGATATTGTCCCCCCGTAGAAAGAGTGAATCGAGTATGTTTGGTTTTGAGGTGGGAAAAGAAGTGTCATCCAACCCTGGTTTTCATTTTGGTGCTCAAAGATGACATTAAAAGCTGGATGCCAGGGAGGAATATCCATTGGGGGGAAGAAACCAGCCCTGCACTCCTCTGTGATTGGGACTGACTGTGTTGTTGCTGGGTGGAACAGCATAATACTGTTGCTGCTCCTGCTCCAGCACCGTGATGTTTCTGTTCCAGATTGTGCTGACTCACATTCAAGAAAACATGATACACAGACACAATGCACTGTAACTCTTTTCCTTTTCCCCAGTAACCTCGGTAAGTGTTTGGTTTCTTTTTCCTGTCTATGGCTAGCATGGTGCTAATATAGCTTTACTGTTAGAATTAATAGGAGGGGAAAAGGCAACCTTGTAAACAAACTGGTAGCAGACAGATTAATCTTGGAGAGGGCATTTAAATGCAACCTGCTGTTTGTGGTACATCCACCTCCCTTTAAAGCTGATCAATCCTGATAACTCACCCGTCTCTACAAAGTACACTTGTTCGAGCTGTGTTCTTAAATGGGAGAAGTGCTTACAATACCCATTTACAACTGTATTCTGTTTAATTAGTCAGCACAGCCAGTGCTGCAGGGATAGATTGCTTGCCTTTAAAGATTTGAGAATGTTAATAGTACAGTATATCATTTTAATTATTATTGAATTAATGTTGTGTCTCGAAGAACATCTAATGCAAATCACAAGAAATGGCCTGAAGTGACCCAAGGGTTGTGCTTTATTAGAAAAGTAATAGGTCCATTGCTTAAATATAAGAGAGGTTCTTTCTTCAAATGTCACTCTGCACTGGGCTTCTCTGTGTGTGTGTGTATGTGAAAATGAAATCCTCTTGCCTCCACTTTGTCCACAGAAACTTTCTGTAGCTCATGTAATAAATGGCTGAGACAGTAGATGTAATACCAAGAGATGAAGACAAGAGCCAAAATAACAGTGATGATGAAGACCCGTTTCTGAATTGTGATGACATAGCGGCATGCCCTGGTTGCTCTGCCAGCCCTTCGTTAGCCAGCCTTAATGAAGACAAGGGAAGCTCAGCAGTGCCAGAAAGACTGTCTGTCCTCTCCAGCAAGGCTATGGCCCAGGCAAAAGCCCTGACTGGCCCAGAGATGGTTAGTGGTGACCAGGCACAGAAGACAGCCTCTGAGTTGGCTGAGCATCGTCCAACGGCTGTAAATCCATCATTAGGTGCCTCATCGTACCCTGCAACAGTCGGTAACCTGCAGCCTGTGGGCATTGCCTCTCTGTGCTCTGAGAATCCCTACTGTGATGGCAACTCAAGTTCGAATATGCTGCAGGTCCCATGGGTGCCTGGAGTGGTTGGCGAGCCCCCACAGGCTGTGGCTACTCCGTCTGGGAGCGACCCCCGGGGCTGTGATAAGCTGCAGGTGGGGAGTGGCATGAAGAGGGATACAGCCCCTACTAGTCTGGGCCAGGCAATTTGGATGAAGACTGCAAAAGTAACGGAGACCTTAGAAAGTAAGAAAAAGGAGGAAAAGGAGAAGTACCGGCTCCAGCTAGCTATGTACCGACGGCTTCTGCTGTTGCGTTCAATCAGGAGCTTGCACAAGCAGCTGGAGCAGCAGCAGGCCAGATTGCAGGAATGCTACGGCACAGTAATAAATACCAAGAAAGAAGTGTTGAAACACATTCGCTCAACCTCGCCCTCACCTTCACCATAATCGTGTTGCTGCATGCAGAAATGAGCTTTGTAATGCCACCGGAGCCGTCAGTAAGCTTGCATGCTATAGGGGTGGTGTCCTCATACCCAGGAGTACGTGCCCACGTGCGCTGAGAGCAGAGAGGGAACAGCAGCAGCAGCAGAGCAAGAAGAAAAGGGAAGGGAAGGGAAAGTGTTGGCCCCTGAATTTACTTGGAGGAAACCAGAGCAAGACTGTACCTGTGCGAGAAGCTGACTCCTGAAGTGCACTCAAAGCCTCAAGCTGAAATAGAATTTGCAGCATATAGGTTTGTAGAAAGAAAAAAAAACACAAACTGGAAACCTAGTCTGGCATCTGACCTGTAAATGTGGTCAAATGCAAGAGTTGCTGCCTGCTGAATACGTGATATGGCATATCTCCTCTCTACTTGCAGCGCTAGCAAAACTTGAGCAGAATTAGGGTTCGTTTGTTGGCAAGAATATCAGAATCTAGAAAGCCAGGATATTTGAAACATGTAAGCTCAGGCTTGATTATATCTACCTAGCTGCCTGTTTTGCACAAAACTGCTAAGGCCATTGCACATTTGCGACCTCTAGCCTCCTATAAAATTTATTTAGATTGACCAGAAATTATTGTGGGAAGGTAAGACAGTCAAACACATGCACAGGGAAACAGTACAACTGCCTAAGCCTTATTTCCTTGGGAAAGCAAGCTAAAACCAAAGGCCTTGTAATCTGGCGTTGCATTGGAAACCCAGACTGGCAGTGCCAGGGGAATGTTCAAGGTCTGCACAATTATTAATCTGCTGCTAACTCCCAGTGGCACTAGCATCTGCAAATCAAGCATATTTTGTGCCTTACTGCTGTCATTTAGTGGAAGTTGGTGACAATTAGCACTTTTTATCCAGGTGTATTAGACACGTGGAAAAGCCTAGAGCACTGTTTCTCCAATTGCAAGGTTAGGATGCCTGCAGGGAATTTGATGTCAGTATGCAACAAACACGCAGGGAAAATGAAAGCAAAAAGATGCAACTTTTTTGTATGCATTTAAAAGGCAACGTGAGTCCCTATTATTGAACAGCAAATTGAATAGTTGAATGTGCTGTTTTAGGATCTAAAGCAAAAAATGATTAAAAAAGAAAAGCTACTGAAAATCTTCCTTTTCTGGCATTTAAAGTGATATGGAAAAGTCTCATTTTCTTCAGACATTTATTTCTGATCATGCCACTCTTCCTTTTCCCCTGTTGTTTGTTTGTTATAAAAGTTTAGGCAGATGAACAATCAAACAGATTTTTTATGTGTTTTTTGCTGCGTAAAGAGGTGAGACTGTTATTAGAAGTCATATCTTTCTGAGAATTATGTGCTATATATAGGAAACTTTTTATGCTCAGCCTTTTTGTGTGTGTATAGAGAGAGGGGGGGTGTGTGTTTGTGTACACATGCACACACACCTCCCTGTATACAAGAGGTTATGAAAGGCTTGTACTTCTTTTTCTGTAGCGGAAGCAGGAATAATCTCTCAAAAAAATCTCTGCTGTCTACAAGGCGTTTGGTTGATTAGATTCACATGCACACATCTGTGAGCAAGGTATTGAAGTAATTCAACAATTGAAGTGCAGCACAACATTGTCATTATTCCGTCTTTGTATTTCTGTACACCCAAAATTATGGAAGGCCCCTGGGTATGCACAACCTTAGATAGGTTCATTCATCTCCTTGGGCCCTGGTGTAGCCTCTGAAGCAGCACGAGCCTGTAACTTTGAATGCAGAATTACCATAGAAACATCCTTAGCATCAAGGAGATATTTGAAGAAGTACCCTCTACTGCCTTATTTGGGGGATTCAGGTTGCCAGGGGCCTTTAGTGGGCTGCAGAAGAGAGCTGGGGATTGCGTGTGACTCGGAGACATTACTCCTGAGCTCCCATCCCACCCAGCTCTCTGCTCAGCCTTGAGAACGCTGTTCTCTGTCAGCAATGCAGGTTTCTCAAAGAGCGCTTAAATACTAAACTCACCTCAAAGGTAACCTGCTCTGCCTTAATATGCCTCCCAAGAAGGAATGTTGAGTGTGGCCAATAGGGCCATGCTAAGATTTGATTTTTTTTTCTTATTTTTTTTGTACTTCATGAACTAGGAAAGCCTTTTTGTCATTGGTTAAGAGTGCGAGTAAGTGTTCTGTTAAACCAAGCACAAGCAAACCACTATTATGTTGTCTCTCTTGGGCAAAGAACTGTTGGAGAAAAGACACATCTGTAAAAAATATTGCTGAAATTTGAAATCAAATGTCAAATTGTTCCCATTAGGAAGACAACCAAAATATATACTTTTGTTAATTTTGGCCAATGTTTCTTTTGTTTGAAAAAGAATTATTTTATAAATTAGATTCAGCTTTACTAATACTAGCATGTCATTGAAATAAAATATATCGTAAGACAAAGTAGCTATTTTGCCCCAGTAGCTGCTGAAGCAGAGTGCTGTCCTGCATTTGTTGCAAGAAGTGGAATGCCTCCACATTACTGCATAGAGCTACCTATGGTGGTGTATTTGTATTTAAGGGTGACTAGAAAACCAGTAAAAAATACCTCTCACATAATATGCAGTGCAGCAATAGTTGAGTTGTCAACTTGTCCAATTGTAAGTGCTTTGTGGCAGAACTGTGACGATATTTGTTTTGTACAACACCTCTCATAAAATATCTTGATCCTAATTGGATCAGTAGATGCTTCTGCACTATGAATATTAAATACCAAAAGATTTGTGCATGACCAATGCTGTCTGATAGTTGGCAAGAAAATGAAGCCAAAACTTGTCCTGTGTGCACACTCTTTCCATGTAGCACTTTTATGGATACATGCAAAATAAATATTAACTGAGGAAATAACGTTGGTCTTTGCGACAATTTGCTGTTTAGCTGGTGGTTCTAGTGTGGCTACTAATAACTGGACTTGGGCAAACCAATTAAAAGCTACATGATTTTAAAAATGAGTTTATTTTACAAACTTGGAAAATGTGGCTTAACAGCTAGGTTTTTATCCCTGTATGTCTTAGCAGTGGAAGGCCAGTGGGAAAGTGTCAGAATGCCATGGGTAACCCATGGAGTGTTTTCAGGCATACCAGACAGAGCAAGAGTCTCAGGTATAATATATGTATGCCCTCTCAAGTTATTCAGTCTCCTCATGTGGTTAAGAGATTTGGTAGTTTGGATGAGGTTCAAATAAATTTCTTAAAAATCTGTATTTTTATCTGAACTCAAACTGCATGGGTTTAGTGTTAGCAAAAGGTACAAGCTTGAATTACTGAATTTTCATATATCTACCTAAGTACTCATAGGTCTTTGGTAATCATGACAAAATATAAAGTTTCAGTCAGGTCTTTCTTCCCATTATCTTACTGCCTGCCAGAGCCTGTCAAGCTAACGATCTCCAGGAGAAATCTTCTCTTCAACCCGACAGCTTATGTTACCTACTTTTACAGCAAAGGTTGAAGTTAAATGATGCTGCCTGATCCTTATGGTTCTGCTGCTCACCTAATTGCCTAGTCAGCCTGAAATGGCAGAAAATAATCATCAATTTACTACGGAAGAGTGGGATGTTTAAAAGGTGCCAGCTCCCTTGGAGTCATTGCTATCACTAAAAAAGGTATAGCTTGTGCCTACCTAAAACCAGAATGGAGTTATAAACGATTAAGTGACAAAATGCATTACTGAGATGTTCTTTAATGCAAGGGCTTTTCTTCTGCACCTCCAGCATTTCGGTTAGCTAAACTGCTTCCCTGGAGACTGGTCAGAGCTGTGGTTTTGCCATTTCTGTTATTGATGGCTATGAGTCAGCCTTGGTAAACAGCCCAGCTTAACATGTTCACTTGTTACCTCTTGTGATGGAGCCACATGTGATGCAAGGGATTCATTCACTTCTTTCTTCCTGAGATTTTCTAGTGTGTCTGTCATCTTCCTTAATTAGGACAGTGATGATTTTACCAATTTATAGTAAATTAATGATATTGTGGTAAACTTGTGAGCCATGCACTAAATGTGGATCATCCTACAGTTTTCTCAGAGCTATGAAAATTATGGACTCTGGGCATGACATAAGCATACCAAAGATAGATTTAAAGATGAGGTTGTTTAGATCTCCCCTGGCTCATGAGTAGACTTAAAGAAACCCTTTAGAGTTTGTGTTACAGTTTATTTCTATAAATGTTATGAATCCAGAATGGAACTACAAGGAAAGGTGTTTCAGGGTTTGATTTTTAATGCAGTGTGGGGAATGGCATACTGGACAGGTTTTTTGCTTGGTTAAAGATGACCTTTTTCTCATTCCTGAAACAACTCTTTTGGATCATTGGGTTAGATACATGCTAAGGAGTGTTTGTATAAGTGTGGTACATGGGAGTTGATATCCATCTCTGAAGCTGAGTGAGAGTAGTTATTGTTGCCAAAATTCACACATACCACTTACTCCCCTAGACCTGTCTTTTACCTAAACTGAAACTTGTTGAAGTCAAATGTCCTGCTGACTTATGATGACATTTGAATCCAGACCAGAACTTTGAGGTGGTATGACTTGAACAAGTCCCTTCTCAAGTCTGATGCATTTCTATCTCCCTGTGTCTTCAAACAATTACAAATGTCTTGGATGGTACTGATCTTTGTCTTTCTGGCAAAATGTTTGGAAGATTTGGGAGAAGAGGAAAAAAGACTTCCTATCAGTCTATTGAAGTTCTATTGAAGAAAGGGGAAGGTAAATGTTTGTTTTTAATGAAAAATTGTAGCAGGGAAGATGGCCCTGTGAAAACACTTCTGGAGGATTTACTTAAACATCTGGAAAATAGCAGAAGTTCCTACAGAAATAAAACTACAGCTGCAAACAAGTTCCCTTAATTGTATTGATCATCATCTCACACAATTTCATCCACGTCTCCAAAGCAAACAAAAAAGTTGCCTCCATCTCTGACAAATCAAGTCTCTAAGTCCACAGCCCAGAGTGACTTCTGTGTGCATGAGAGGCAAGGAATTCTTGAGAATCTCAATAAAAGTTACATTTTCCCTTTGATGAGTGGGGGTTGGAGAGGAAAGGGAATGTGTGACCATTCATCACAGCTCCAGGCTCATTAGTACCCAGGAACTTTGTACTCTAAATGACAAAGAGTTTCACTGTCGCCAAAGAGAAATTGCTGCTGACCTTAGACCTCTTTTTGGAAAGTAAAATAATGGAGCACAGGAGCAGAGTTTGATATTTGACCGAATTCTACACAATTATCATGCATGTGTATATAATAAAATTAATTCTGTGTCTCTGCATTGTAGCCTCCGGCAAGCAGCGTACAATCAGTTTTGTATGTATAATAGATCACAGAGTTGTTCATGAATAATACAAATGCATTGAGCAGATACTAGTGAGTGAGGATGTTTGTCTTTGCATGGAATCGAAGTGAACATGTAATATTGTGATAATATATATTTGATGAATTCAGGTCTGACTTGCCTTTGCCATAGCCTGCTAATTCCCCGACAAGGGTTGCCACAATAATTGAGTTTCCAATAACATTATGATTATTTCCCCATGATAATTTAATTGTAGGTATTTTTTAATATTGTAATAATGTAGATTTGTGATTATTATGCATTTGCATGCAGATTTTCATGGTGACTCGGAGCACATCCCTACATTTATAACTTAATTTCCTATATTATTGCATATATATTTTGGGATGAACTCATTAATGCAAACTAAAAAAAAAGTAGGTCTTTTTAGTCATTTTGCTTTTATTATAAATGGCTGAAAGCTTTGCTCATTTTTTTAGACCAGTCTAAACAAGTGAATAAACAAAAGACAACTGTAATTCACGGATGGATTAATTTATAATAATGTAATTACAAATCATGGCAGATTTGTCTGAGATAATTGGGATGCAGACTGGTACAAATTTTGCTTTACTGAAACAAAACTTGTTTAGATGAGTCACCAAGTTCAGTAGGGGCTGTTTTTGATTCTTCCAATTCCTTTATATAACATGTTGGCAAAGTACCATTGGCTCAAAATTAATGGGTGCCTGTACAAATGGGTGTAACAACAGGGAAGCCTGAGCATCTGGACCTAACTAGATATTATTTTGGCATTCAGTATTCCCAGTAATAATACAATTGCGTATACACAGTCGTGACACTAGTAGAGAGGGCTTTTAATCAATTAATTTGTCCACTTCAGAAAGCGGCTGGTTGCTTGCCTGATAACAGCCTTCAAACTGCATTAGAAAACCTTGCCTGAAACTCGGTGGGGCAAAGGGAGGTAGGCCTTTCTCCAGAAATAAACTCTATTCCCATTAATTGGAGCAGCCATTCGTACAATCCTCTGAGCATCCTGCTTCAAATAGGAAAACTTTCTTCCAGGCGCATCTGAAATTTGAAGGGGAGGAAATGTTTTTAGCTAAATACTTCTGGTTTGAAAAAAAACTTTTCAGAAAAAGTGACACGGGGTTTGTGTGGTTTTCATTTTTCTGGTTTGTCTCAAGTATATGTAGTTGGAGGAAAGTCTCCTCCAATTTTATCTGTAAAGTCTCAGCTCCTCAAATGGAACTGGAGTCATAACAGGGTTCTTGATCTCCTCCAGGTTATGTGTAGCTGGTTGGATTCCATTGCCTGCTTGGCAGGCATATGCAATAGGAACTAGGAGAACAGGCCTGGTCCAAATCTTTAGACACGGAAGTTTAAAACTAGGGACTGGAATATATAACTTGCTGCTATCCTTTCACATCATTCTTCAGTGCATGTGGATGCCATTGCTTCCAGTGCATTTTGGTGCTTGCTTCTACTTTCAAACATATTCCTCTAAATTAACAACATACAAGACACAATGAGATTGTCTCTACTCTTTTATCTTTTCTTACTCTGTGGACCTGAGAATTGAACGGAAAAATGAGAGCTTGATTTAGACAGTAAAGAGAGCAGCCATGATTCCGTCGTGTGGGATTGTCTCTCTAGGTTTTGCAGCAGAATAACTACTTGTTACGGGTAAATTAGATTCTGTCCTGTAACCCACCAAAGCCATTTTGATCCAAGTCCTTTGTAAACCCAGTCTCCAGCTAAGAAGCACTTTGGCAGCTGACTCCACTAGAAGCAATAAAAATATCAAAACACAAAGGTAGTTCCATCGGCAGAAGTTCACAAATCTGTTCCTGTGCCTTGCTGAGAGCAAGTGATAGCTCAACGCAGGGGACCTGCAAAGTCCGTCTAGCTGTTATTTTGTTTTATAGCGGCCCACCAGCATAAAATTAAGGATGTCTTTTACTGTGTGGCATTAGATCTTCAATGATCTCAGGCGTTATTTTGTTCACAGTAAGCACCATAGAATATAAAAATATCATTATCTCAGTAGGTCCTGGATGCAACATGTAATTCCTGCTTGTGGTGAAGATTCCTAAGGTTGTTTCAGATACTAGTTGATTTATAATCAGATGATTGCTTTCATTACTATATGTTCCTGGTGTTACTTATACAGATATGATAGTTGGGTGTGCATAAAATTAGAAGCAAGCCTGCTGAAAAGTACTGTTTTGTGTTACATTCATGAGCAATACATGTAATTTTCTCTGACAAAAAAAAAAAAGAGACTAAA
This sequence comes from Numenius arquata, assembly GCF_964106895.1. Taxonomy (NCBI): domain Eukaryota; kingdom Metazoa; phylum Chordata; class Aves; order Charadriiformes; family Scolopacidae; genus Numenius; species Numenius arquata. The sequence goes on along the minus strand of NC_133579.1, from coordinate 61,984,739 downwards.
CTTCTGTAATGTGGAAGATGAAGCTGCTCTGGCTTCTCAAATTTTCCAGCATCACAGAGGTTAGGACTTGGAAGAGATCAGTTCCTTTCCTGCCTTAACTCGATGGGTTTTGAAGTTGTCACCTATTTGCCCACAGAATGTCAGAATTACAATAACATTTTGAACTGGGGGAAGTGGTGTGCAGGCCCTCAGCCTCTCTGACTACTGCTGCTTCTCATTCTGTAAAAACGTTGAATTTGGCCCAGTGACAAGGCAGGACTCCAGCTGGGTGGCTCTCTGGGCAATGCATGGCAGTGCTTCCACAGGAGAAATTAAGAAGAATGGCCTTGTACACAGAGACGGAAATATGCAATTACCCAGTGGCCAGGATCCTTTCCTGAGGAGGGCAGGGGTTCAACTTGATTCAGCAGGAAGATGGGTTTGCATCCAGGAGCCCATCAGTAGGGTGAGAGGTAAAAATGCCTCTCCCAGCTCTGGTGTTGCAGTTTCAGTGCATCGTGTCCTTTGCTTTGCTTGCAGCATGTGAGAAGGAAGTATTTCATTTCAGGTCACTTGCAAGGCTTCTTTTGACACAAAATCATTTGTTGTTACTGCTTTGTTCCTCCGATTGAATAAAAAAAAACAAACACCTTCACTTTTCTTGCAATTGTTTTTTCCATTTGTAGTTTTCTGTGAAGCAGTGGGACCACGTCATTTCTGTGTGAGGTAGGGGCATTTTCCCTTGTGCACAGACCAACATTTCCCAGTCTGTTCTTAAGAAAAGCACTCCTCAAAAATCATTTAAGTAAGGAGGTATTTATGTATTTCCTAACTTCTCTAGTGCTTGAAAAGGCATGATTCACAGCCACTAGTTCTTCTCATAGTGGGGAAGGTTTATTGGCCATAATCCTGGAAGTCCCCCGTGTGTCAAATGATCGCTGATTGTATTGGAAAAGGATGCTTCAGTGACAGCAGGCAGCCCCTGGGTGGAAAGAAGTGTCCCTTGTCCCTGAGCAATAACCTGTATGGATGATTGAGACTTGTTGATAGACCTCCATGGAAGTCTTACCTAATAGTTGGAGCTTAGCAGCATCTGACTCAGTGAAGGATCCTTCAGTACAGGATGCTTGAACTTGATTTGTTACTCTCATCAAGAAGGGCATGAAGGTAGGCAAAAACTGAACATGCCTTGAGGCCCAGGCAGATGTAGTTTTACCACAACCTCTGTCATATGGGGAAGGAAGGAAGGAAGGAAGGAAGGAAGGAAGGAAGGAAGGAAGGAAGGAAGGAAGGAAGGAAGGAAGGAAGGAAGGAAGGAAGGGAGGGAGGGAGGGAAAAAAAAAGGCTGCTAGAATTTACAAAATATAATTATTGACTAATTTCTTCCTCAGTGAGACCTGTAAGAAATCAGTGATGTCTCTCCTGAGAGATCAGTGGTGTCACCTCACATGTCCTCCGGGTGCCAAATGGTATAAAACACTCACTTTGAAAGTACTGCACCATGATAAGCTGCAACTCCCGAGGGATGCATTGTGTGTACATTTTGTTATATGTAATGACACACTGAAAGGGCAGTGAAGCTGTTAAGGGAACGCTGCATGTCTAAAAAGAACTTTTTCTTTCAACCAATAAAAGAAAGAAAGAGCCTTTCAGAAAAGCTGTTAAAATAGTATCATTTAAATGTAACAAGTGATAAAACACTAGAGACAATTCACCTGTCAGATTAAGAAATTTAAAACATGAGGTATTCTGTGTAATGTATACATTTCAAATTGCACCATTTTCCTGGTAAAGCAATAGACCTCTTCAAAAAGCCTTTAAAACATTTGATATATATACAAAATTTTAAGGCTGACACAACCAGAATAATGGCAACAATTATTTAAAACAGTAGATTTGAAGAATAAAGCATAAAATGTAGTCATTTCTTGTAGTCATTCTAGACAATGTATGAGATGCTGTGAGATTCAACAAGAGACCAAAGTTGAATGTGAGACTGGGAGTTTTTCAGCAAAGGTGATTTTGTAGTAAACCAGTTCAGTACATATAAAAAATACTCCTAGAGATATCTACAGTGCTAACAACAATATTTTGAAATTAAGCTAAAAAACCCTCATGTTCCCTTCAACAAAATTCACGTGGATATATTCAAAAATTCTGTATGGCCTCAGTGTACCAGGGCCCATTTTCCAGTAGAAATAATTTTACCTACAAAACATATGGAAATGTACATGACTCTTTTCTTGTATTTCTAATGCAAAAGTAGTTGCCTTCCCTAAACTTGACACAAAATGAAATTTGAGGATATGAAATCCCAGCCAACAAGGTGACAGAACAATTGCGTAAATGTGTTTCCGATGAACTTTAAATGTGAAATTCAAATTAGACAAATAATTCATTTGATGTTACTTAGAAATAAACATGGACTCATAAAAAAATAGAAAAGTGAATTGGATAGAATGGTGCTGTTGCATCTTCTATTAGCTCAGTATTGGCCATCAATCACTGTCAGTTAATTATCATTAAGATTGCATAAAAAAAGGCCCCTGTGGGAGCTGGATAGTCTGTGAGATTCATTCTTTCATTAAAAACAAGATAAACAATATAAACCGTCTTTGTTGTTGATTTTTTTTTTTCATTTGGGTCTTTTTGTATACAAAGAAATTATGTGAAAAGGTGAATCTTGAATAATTGTGCAGAGAGATCCCATATGAATTGCAGAGAGAAGGCAATAAAACAAGGGATTCAAATGAAAGTTGTTATTTGTCAGGAAGAGTTTAAAGAATATTAATTTTTTTTTTTTTTTTTTTTTCCAAAACTCAGTAGGATTGCCCTTTCTGAGGTGCAAAACTTGTTGGATTTTTAAAAGAAATGCTTGCTTCTTAACTAACTGTGCTGGTTTTAAGCCTCTAGGGTTTACATTTCTCTGTAACAGTTTGGAAACTTTCTTTTTATAAAAAAGAATAAAAACTAAAGTCACATGACTCCAAAAGGTGATTCTCTAACAGAACACGAGCCAGCATGAAATTCACTATGAGTTGCAAATACAGAAATTTTCAGACCTTATGAGCTGATCTGAGGGGCTTGTGAGCACTTAGCTAATGACAGGAACAGGAGCAGCTAATTATTTCCAGGGTGCCTCCCCGCACTGTTGAGTAGCAGTTCACACCCTTAAAAGTGCCGAGGTTTATTGACAGTGCTCATCAACATCACAAATAGGGGCTGGTACCTGAGGTCTGTGAGATTTCTGCCTTTGATAAAAAATTGGTTTTAAGTCAGCTCGTGCTTGGTCAGCCTGAGGATCACAAGGTTCTCCTGGCCAAGTTCTCCCTCTGCAGACGGTGTCTATGGAGATTAGAGTAAGCCCTTAGGAATTTTTCACATCTCTAAATAATTACTTATAATTGGAAAATGTATGTGTTACAGACAGAATTTTTTGTTTGTTGGGATTTGGGTTTGTTTTTTGAAGTGAGGTTTCCTTGCTAACTTCCCTCCCCCCTCAAATGACTGAAGAAGTGCCTTCAGGGCTAAAGGCTTCTCTGTCCAGCAAAATAATAATAACAACTTAAAAAAACCCAACAACCTTACACTTTGAATTAACCATGTTTTAGCCAATTGTCCAAATCAACATCAGAGCTGGAGTCACATAAATGCAAGTGTTCCCACCTAGATGTCAAAGAAGCAAAAGGCCTGTAGATGACACAACCTCAATCCAAAATGAAGTCTTTAGCATTGGTGAGGACGGTTTCTAATGAGGAGGACTGAACGACTTAAACTGGAGTAGAGCTGCTCTGTTTAGGACTATTCAGGCTGAATACAGCCCATCAGGACAGTTCATCTGCTCCTTGTCAACCTCCTTCTCCTGGGAAAGCCTCTTTGCCTGCACACATCCAGACTGCCAGCAGCACTTAGTGTGTGATGGACAGCCAGGTGGTCACAAGATCAGGTAACTCACACTGTCTGTGCACCCGGTTTTTCTTTCTGGTGTGTTGGGAAAGATTATACTTTGGAGAAAACCTCATCAAGTAAGCTAATTTCTACTCTTGTATCTTTGCTCCCTCTGTCATGTGTTGAGTTTCTTCATTCCTATTTAGCTATTGGAGAAGGAAGATCCTCCAGTGCTGATTTTATTTTGCAAGGTTGGGTCAATGTTAGCATGTCTGTAAACTGGTGGAAGCAGGAATTAGGCCATGGCAGAAAGGGACAGTGCATCTTGAAAGAAAACTAAGACGGAAACCCTAACCTCTTCTAATTTACATATGGTGACATTTTGCAGAAATATTGTAACATTAGCAGTGGCATAATGAAATTCTGCCTATCAGCCGTGGAAGGAATAATGTTACTGTAAAGGTAACCTGTCCACAGTTTGTTATCAAGAAAATATTCATGGCAAGAAACATACATTTACCAATGAGTGTTAAGAACAGTATTTTTTTCCTTATATTTTTTCCTCATGGGCTATCCATCTTCCCCTCCAGATTTACTGCATGATCACTCCCTTTACATGCTAATTATGTGCAGCTCTGGTGAATTTGTTAGTAGTGACACTTCGGGCACCCAGTGGGACTGCAACTCATTATGTGGCAATGTCCAGATATATCAGATATTATTAGCTGTCATTAATCTGCTGTGGAAACATTGAGTGCACAGCCAGGAGAGAGACCAGGAAATAGAGTAAAAATGAAGTCTGCAGCTGCCCTGGCCCCCAGAAGGTCAGAGGGCAAATCAGCAGGGGAGAAGAATACACCTTAAAATGGCCAGTGCTTAGCAGCAGATTTTTAACCCATTAGAAACCAACATCTTGAAGAAGAGGAAAGACAAAAATAAACGATACTGTTTGCAGTGTCCGTACAGCTATGCTTTACTGGAGGAAGAGGGGATACAGTCTCTCAAACTACTGCTTTCTAAAGCTGTTTTGTAGAACTGCATCTCAATAAGAGAAATGTGTGAAGAGGAGGAAGAGTGAGCAACACGCGGTATCTGTCTCAACGTGGATACTGCCCAAGCATAAAGCTTTGAAATTAGGCAAGCGTAACTCAGAACAGGATTAGCCCCCCCTCACTCCCCTGCCATCCATTTGAAAGCCGTATTTTATGGAACCAGAAAATCCTGCAGGAATTAAGAGTTTCCTCTCGCTGTTCATCCAGACCTGTAATCTGCCTGTATAAGCCCAGGAGTTTGCCTCTAGACTGCAGATGCAGTGCTGATCAGCCTCTGCTGTGCAGCTTAAAACCACAAATCACAATAGGTTGCATTTTTGGCATCAGTCCTGAAAAACAGTCACTTGTAAGGGTTATGCATATCTGTGCTTGTGGCTTGGAGTGGAGAAATAAAAACAAAAGAAAGATTCTTCCCAGAAAGCTCCACGGTCTTTCCAGTCTCCAAGATGACTTGCAGAGCAATGCCCAGGACTGTAGGAAGCCTATCTTCTTTCTTTACATCAGTTAATAAGGCTGGAAGAAACCAGGCAGGCTTTAAAGCAAACAGGGTCTTCTCTCGTCTGAAATAGAAACGGAAACCACCAAAGTAGAACGTAGGAATCTCTGAGTTTAGTGGTGATGTATTAACTAGACAATTTTCAGAGCAGGGGAGAAGTATTGGGCTGGTTAGTCTGTGTGCGTTGGTAACTTACGGGGGACTTTTGCTACTGTCAAGGGGCAACCTGAAAATTCAGTGACCTTAAAATAAAAGTAAATAATGAGATAGAGGGATTCAAGGTAGGAAAAACTACATTTTATCAAAGAAGGTAAAAATAATCTTTTGTTTCCAAGGTTGCAAGGACCACTGCTCCTTTATCTAGAAGTTGCAGCTCTTTAGTTAGAAAGTTTATACAAAAACTAAAGGAAGGAAATCACTCTAAAATCCTTCAAAAAATGACAGCTTATACTTGTTTGGGGAAGCTGGAGTGAAGTTCTTCAGCCAGTTGCTTGGAAATTTCCAAATAAGCTGTTCATCTGAGTTTCCTGAAGGAATCTGGGAAGTACTGGGTTTATTCCCATTAAAGGGGTCTAATCTAATGCTTCACCATTTTTCACATACTATGACCTTTGTGTGATCTAATCTTATCCTAATGAGGATAATAACAGGGGAAAAAAATGGCCTGATGTTTTATTTACGGACCTAACTTCAGTTAGACAGACTGTGATAAACCTATGCAAAACCAACAGTTGTGGGCTCACTTTTAAGGTGTCTTAAATTGTGCACATTCCCATGGAAGAGAAAGCAATGTTAGTATTTGGTGAAATGGCTCCCATGAATATTTCCTAAACTAAAAGCCATTTATAAACTCAGGTTGTAGGAAAAGATTTGGAAGTCATGTTGGTGGCATTGTGGGGTTTGCAGAAATACCCAGAAGTGTTGCAGAGTACAGTGTTAGCCATGGGGCAGGTGGCAAGAACCCGGGGAAATAAGGAAGATGAAGTTTTATCATTGGTCTTGGACCTTTGCAGTTTTGGTGTTACAGGAGGGTTTGTTCATTTTTATGTGAGAGCAATGCAATAACAAAAAGAGTTACAGTCTAATGGCATTAATGTGGACAAAAAACCAATGAAAGTCATTCTGAGTGCTGTGTGAATACATTCAATATGTCAGTCAGATTCTTTTATCATTTTTTCTAGTGTTTATGAAATTTTGCAAATATGGCATGCCTTGCCCTTTTTCCAGGGGAGAGGAATAAAAATTCATTCCAGTTGCTTTTTCCTTTGAGTACTTGGAAGGACTGAACATGAGGTGAATACTGTTTTAGTGGTAGGTTAATGAGTTACAGGTCAGGCTAACAGTGGAAAAATTGCAGTCAGCTTCCATACTGCTGTGTTTGCCAAATTTGCATTGATGAAGCTATTATGGCAGGCTCACTTTTTTTTTTTTTTTTCATGGAGGAACAGGTTTGTTATTTGCCCATCAAGATTATGCTGTCTTTTCAGTGCCTGTGTTGCTCCTTACGATCCTGCAGGCACTTATTTTCACATTTAACATGATACGCATGAGTAACCCTCTCTCAACTGGTGGAACTAGTCAGGTGTAAAACTCAGATGTATGTACTCTGTAGAGCTGGGGCCAGAGCAAATTCCACAGAACACAGAAGAGTATTACATTTTACAGAAGTCTGCATCTTTTCTTATTGCATTGTTTGTAGCAAGTTGGATAGTTAGATTTTTATCCAGGTAAACCTGTATCAGTAATGTTAATGAGGATATCTGCACAGCTGCCTTTGATCTTTACTGTAGTGAAAACGGTGTATTAAGTTCAACCTTTTAAAAGATGGCTCATCAATAGAAACACTCAGAATTGTTTTCGAAGTAAATTCCCAGGGATAGGTTTAAAATTATTGTAAATTGTAACATAATGGCAGGAGAAGGCCATCACCTTGAATTCTGATAAACAGAAAATGCTGGATTGCTCATTTTCTTGTGATGAAGAAAATTAGGAAGTATAGTGTAAAAACCCTAATGGCAATTTTACCTTCCTGGACAAGCATGAATACCTTTAGGAATATCCTAATATGTTTGCTTTTTTTTCATTATCTACTTTGTAAAAGCTAATCATAGTTAAAGATTTATAGTGTATAAGGTTTGCAAAGTTAGTTGCAATTAAGACTATATTCAGCTTTTGGAACATTAAGAAGCAACATCAGCTCTGAATTGATGTATTTGCTCAGGAGATGCTTTGGTGTGAGAGCTATTAGATCGGTTGCAATATTCTCAGTGGCTGTGGGAGGGCCTTGTCTCCCGAATTTTAGGGTCAGGGCATCAGGATCTGATTCTGCAATTTCTCTGCAAATGACTGCAAGTGGCAGGGCTCTATCACAGCTCTGCTCTCTTTACCTCATCCAGCACTTTATAGCATGCAGCGTTGCCAGTTCAGTAAGTGTGTGCCATAAATTACCCTATGTGATGTAAAGGATGATCAATGTTTAGGGTGATTCACTGTTTTTGTGATGTTTACTGGAAAAAAATAGAAGGACAGATGAGTTAAGGTTTAGATTCATTGCAGCATTCCTGATGTTCCTGGTCATTTATTCATTATCAACATCACTCATTTAGGTGACCTAGGCTCTTGCAGAATGAGGTACTAGTTAGCATGAGTGAAGAGGGAAGAATCTGACCTGAAATTACCAAGCTGTGAGTTGTCATTAACTTTTTATTTGAAAGGATTCTGGTGCAGCTGAGACAGGAACAAGAAAATTCAGCCAGAACGATAACACCACCAAAACTCAGGGCAATGTTTTGAGACTATTTCTTGAAAAATCTGAAGATTTTTACTGTATTTTCCAAAGTAACAGATGTTGGTACTTTTTAATAATTGCTAGTATTTTTATTTCATTAGCACTAGAAGAATGGAAAATGAAGACCTTTTGCTGCTGTTCTAGCTAGAAAAAAAGGTGGGAGTTTTCTGAACCCCAGAAAAATATAATTTAAATGGATAAAACAGATTACAGAAAGACTGTGTAAAGTGCATGGAATGATGAAGATTTGAGAATTCATGTTTCATTGACACAAACAGTTGCAGAAATTGGGTTGCACGTGCCTATCCATGTGCCTATGTGTATATATGTGCTGAAAGTGCGTATTGTTGGATCAAGGGTAACTATTCCACAAGTCTCCACTAGACAGTTGCAACTGTTCATTTCAGATGCAAACAAATTATTTCACAACAAAATACAGATAAACAAACCTTAAATTTACTTTAATTTCTTTTAATGAGGAGTTACATTATGTAGTACCAAAACATAATAATTTCCTAGATTTATTGTAATCTGTTTCTAAACACATCAGGTGTTTACTGAGGTTTTGTTTCCTTGAAAACATTGTGGCTATGCATTCAACTTTTGAACCTTGCTCTGCAGGATGTTGTAGAATCAACTGTCTCTGGAAAAAAAAAAAAAAAAAGACACAAAAAACCAAAAAATCCCCCAAAACAACAAACAAACAAAAAAGCCCCAAAACAAAACAAAACAAACAACAACCAAACCAAAACACAGAAAACCCTCAATAAACAATAACAAACAAACAAAAAAACATCCCAAAACACCACTGGATTTTTTCAGGGGAAAACATTTAGAGGTTCATGGGGAATTTTTCTATTCCTCTTAATAAAGCCGTGTTTCTGCCTTGGTGGCATAATTCTGCGTTAGGTGGATGCCTCTTCTGGATGTGTTAAAGATAGTAGTGATCTCTTTCACTTTCTTCCTCCTCTGTGCACCTGAATCTACCCTTGACAGTGAATTTTGATGGTGTCCCTTTTGAACAGCTTTTTATGATTGCTTCCATCCACAGGTGGATTTGCCACAGAGCATTTGCCCATTAGCAATCTCTTCTGCAGTCTCCTTTAAAATCTGCTTATGGTTATAGCCAGATAAAAGCACGTGAGGTCAGTTTGGTAGAGCGGAGACAAATGCTTTAACATACGGTTTTCTATTCTGTGCAAGCAGCTAATAAAAATGCCCGCAGGTGTTGAGAATTATCCTTCTCTTGGAGATTTCTTTACAATCTGAACCTAATCTTGGCAAAAGCTTTGGCAAGGATGTCTGGCACATTAATTAAATGACTTTCCCTCCCCCACAGGTCTTATGCTGTAACTTTGATTAACCACTTCTGTACCCAGGAAACGAACTGCTGGATAGGCATTATCAGTTTTGCAGGTGTATGGATATTAGAGATAACTTGGGATTCCTCCTTTATCTGGATGGATGCTCCTTACTGTTTCAACACTACACTTCTTTTCCCTTAGCTGCAGCTACAGGGATCCTGCAGGCATGTTATGAGATTTTAGTATGAGGAGCTTTTTATTCAATATGTATCTCTGGATGGTGTCTGCTGAGAAGTTTCAGATCCTTAAGTGAAAATACCTGACTTCTCCAGAGCTCCCCCTCTATTTAAATGGCTTTTCCTTGCTGCAGTATCACAGCTGTGACACATCAAAGCCAGTAGCTGGTGTGGCAGGACATGCATTCCCAAATCAGCCTCAGTGACGAAAGGCACAAACACAGGTGATTTGCAGTGACAGGTTTCATATCTTACGATGTCATTTTCATGAATGACTTGGCTAATTAAATTTAATGTGGAACAAGAGCTTGCTTACATTCTGCCAGGCTTAAGATGTTCTTACTCACACCTTACTTAAGAAACAATTCCTACTGTTGAATAAGGGCTCCAGGATTTAGCCCTCTGTTAGCAGTCTTCCATAAACCCTTTGTTTTCCTAACATGTTAAAAACCAAGGCTTAATGGTTTCATGATGACATCAGTTATCAAGATTTGTGTGGTGTTGGCAGATGTTGAATTTTCAGTGGAAAACCATTAAACAGATTTGAGTCAAGGCAAGTTTCACAACATGCACATATTATACCAGTGGTTACATGTGTTGACTTCAGCTTTATTTATTACAAAGGAAAACAGGCCTGTACTTATACAACAACAGCAATGAGAAATTAATCTTCCCAATAGCAAAATCAGTCTTGTCTTGTTAAAGGTACTCAAAGTTACATATTGAGCATGCTGAGCTTGCAAAAACTATGTCTGCAACTTTCAGATTTAATAAATCTAAAATTAAATATTTTTTTAAAAAGGGATTTTTTGATACCTTTATTTTTGGACATCCAGTATAAAGAAGGCAACATTTCGAAAAGTGTTAAATGCCCATTGTCTGATAAGTGTTCTTTCCGAAATGTCTCAAGTTGAGCATATGTTTATTTTCATACCTGGTTAGATTTGCCACTTTTGAATGCTGATTGCCCATCAGCTCAGAACACATCAGTTCTGTATTAGTTCTAATATTCTTCAACATTAAAAAGTTTCTTTTTGTCATATGACTGCAAAGTTTGGCCAGTGGTAGTATCTAGACCAATTATGCTGTCCAGGACTACGTGTTATGTTATATATGCAAAAGAAGCGTATGCCAAGTGTTGAAACCACGTACATGGGGAGAAAAGATTTTTCAAATAAAAGCAAGATGCAATATAGCAAAAAAACCCCAACCCAAACCAAACAAACCAAAACAACAACAGAAATCAAGGGAGAACAGTTCCATGTTGTATATGTGTGTGTATATATAGTAACTTTTTTAGTTGCTGCAATGTTTTGTTAATACATTAATTAGGACTTCAGTTTGGAGAGATACAGTGCACTGAAACAAAAATGTATTGTGTCTCACTTTCTACTCAACTGTAAAAGATTATTTTTTCTTGGAAACTAAACTTCACTCAGTTCATATGAATTACTTCAGGTTCTGCCATCAGGAAGCATATAATCTTGGTCCTTCTTGTTAGACGCTACCAGTAAAGTTGTTCTTATAATGCACCTTCCCCCCGCTGAAGTTGGTTCTGAATCTTTGCTTGTCAGTGCTGCTGTCAAAGCATGAAGTTTTCTGAATGCCAAAATTCATTCTGGCAGTGACTATATAAGGTTTCAAGAGCTAAGTAAATTCTTTTTAGTCATATGGTGCACTACATACAGAATCATTAGAACAAGTGGGGATATTGCAGTTCTCTGTGTTCAAAAGTAAAGAATTAAAAACGAAAGGAAAAAAACCTAACATTCTAACTGCTTATGAAGAAGCACTTAATTCTATATTGATTTTTTAAGATGGTTTAAGACACATGAATCAACACTTCGAGGAAACTTTTCTTTTGAAAGATGCAGATTTTTAAAAATTGAAATGCTTTGCAATATCACTTTTATTCAGAAAAACTTAAAAATAACTTCACATTGCAATATTCTTTGACATTTTGGGATTCAAACACATTTTTAACTTTCAACAGCCTATCATTTTATTTTCTTCCCATTTGTCTTATTTAACATTATAGATGCACAAAATAAGATCAACATGTTTTGAACAAGTAGTGGAATTTTCCTTCAGAGGCAACTCCACTATTTTGGGTTTTGCTCTACCTTGAAACAGGGCCAAATTTTTCTGTCTTGCAATCCTGTGTAAAACAAAATTTTTACTTCAGCAGAGGGCTATTTTTCATCAGGCAGGCAAACAAAAAAATTCCTTTACAAAGTACACGCAAAACCATTGTTTCTTCATCAACAGTGACTTTTCCAGTACATGAAACCAATCACCTGATAAAAAGGAAAGGGTGGATGATAAGCTTTGAATTAGGACCTCAGTTTTCACCAGCTAAAGAACAAATGATCATCCACAGATGTGAACGTGCAAAAGAAAAACATTCCCTCCCAAACTTTTAAAGTAAAAAACAAATGATGAAATGTTGGATAATTATGATTTCATGAGTTACGTGATGTCCTAATTATTACAAATGGGTAAATAGAAAGAATCTGATTATTTACACTGCTGACCTGCCCCAGTTTTATACCGTTCATTATAGTCAGTACTGTTTATAGCAAAATTTTTCCCAACAATAACATTTATAATATTTTAGTGTGTGTGTATGGAGGGAAATAGCACATGAAAGAATTCCAGTGCAAATAAACCTCGACCATTTTACATTTGGAACTCTGCTGTATTATTTTAGGACCCCAGTCCTCAAAACACTTATGGTTAACTTTATTCACACAATTCCAATGAGACAACTCATGTTTAAAGCTAAGTCTTTTTTCAAGGGTGTTCTTGTACCCTTTCCCATCCCACCCTTCACTTCCCAATGTTCATGTGTGCGGGGTGGGGTAGATATGTCTAAGCAGATTCATGAACACACTGAACTGTCTCTTCATTCTCTGGAGCACATAATTTTAATGATATAACTATATAGGGTTTTGTGTATGGATGAATATACAGATGCTTGCACAAGTATTAATTAATTTATTCCGTGGGCACCAAGTAATTATCTATTTTGCTGCAAGGGCAATTTGCTGCCATACTAAGCAGAAGGCATTCTTTTACCAAACAAAACAAGCACAGCAGCATTTTCAGCCATGTGCTGAAATGTATGATCAGTACTAAAATATGTTAAGCATGGCATCTTTATTCTAAAACCAGCCACAGAGATATAAAATGCACTGTGATATTGCAAACTGAGCACAGTTTGATTGTAGGACACCCGGGTAGAGGGTTTTTGTATTAGAATATACATCGCATCTATAATGCCTTCTTCTCTAAAATGTAATTAGTTTTTTTTTTATGAACTGGTAAAATATAGTACATAAAGGACTCAGGGGATTTCCATATAGCCACATTTATTCCCACATGTCTTTCCAAATCATAAATGGTTGTCTTCCTTAGAAATGGATTAGGACAAATTGCATTAGGACACGATTGTGAATCTGATTAAGGTGGAACCATGATCAGGTTTTTTCTTTTGGGCAACCATGTTTTCTTATAACAACCAGAAGACAAAAAAGCCTTTGGCAAGATGTTTCAAAGGCCTTTCTCATATGCACATAAAAGCAGTTTTCATGCTAATTCAAAAATTGGTCCACACCTATAATTTCTTTATATAGCCAAGACAAAGCTTTGGGCAAAATTTTGCAGTAGTATATATTTCAGATACAGACTTGTGGTTTCAGTAAAAGCTCGTAAAAAGGAATTTCCATGCATAATTTCCTTAAAGAGAAGATTCTGAAGGAAAGCTGCAAGAGAGGCACAAGATCAGGCATTGATTCCAAATCGGTTCAGTGAGAGGAACGCTGAGAACAAAACCATCCCCAGTGGAAAACCGATTTAATATCCTGAATAAATACCTTTTCAAGTGAACGCACTCTTACAAAGGCCCCAGCCCCTTCTCTTTTTGTGTTAGCATCTGACCCAAACCAAGCACATTGTGTGACATCATTTGACACAGAAGGAAACTAGCACAGATATGTCTGTTGATGGGCAGAACTGCAAATGTTTGGAAAAAACAAAACTTGGCAAAAATGGCTGTTACTTTCTTCCTCACTCCCCCCTATTTTTTTAACCCCATAAAGCTAAAAGGAACTTAATAGCAGTGTTGTATCTCTGTGTTGTAGTCAAATCTGTTAGTGCTCTATCACTACTCAACAGAAAATGAGGCTGGAAGAGGCTGGGAAACCCATCTTCGTTTACCCCCTTCTGGCTCCATTGCATATGAGTGTTTTGATCTCTCAAACTATCACATAGGATTCAGCTGAGAAGTAGAACTCCACTGCGTTGGGAACTGAACATCTGTATAAGGGAAGAAGGTCCCTGTCTCCAAGAGCTAGCGTTTGGCGTATGAAAATAAAGACAACAGGTGGGTCTAATGAATAAATTCTGGAAGCCTGAAGAGCTCCATAACCTTCATGCTTAGTATAGTAAGTATCAGTGATATTATGTCGCCTGAGTAACTGCAGCCATCTGCTTTATTGCTAGTCTTGCTGATTTTTACAATTTTTCTCCAGTTTAGGCCAAGATTCAGAGATGTTTATTTTAAATTGTTCGTGTTCACTGATTTGATATTAGCATTGTTTTGGCAAATATAAGTAAGAATCTGCATTCTTCATGTGTCTCACGCAGGCAGAGACCAGATAAAATAAGAACAGACCTGAACTGTGGTCCAAATTTCAGGGTATACCCATCTGAACTAGATTTTTCCTGAGGGGGGAAAACATCCTGTTATCTCTTGCCTGTTGTTGTTGGCAACTCACTCTAATTTCATCCAGAAGCTGAGGGCCTGACACGAATGTAGTTGGAAGCTTGAGCTAGTGACCCAGCAAGTGAATCCTCACCAGAGTTCCAGGCTGACAGTCGTTGGGTAACCCTCCAGACTTTGCATGTTTATATAAACTGAGTGTCTGAAAGAGTTAGGAATCAGTAACGTTAGTTTATAGCCCAGCTTCCACAAGTAACAGTGACCAAACAAGTGCAAAACCTTTTTTTCTCCTCTTCGTCCCCTGGCATTTCCAAGTGGATTTGCTTACACCTGGGACTGTGAACACATCTAGAGGAAGATCCCGCTCAGAGGGACCGAAAGCCAGCAGTGGCAGAGCACATTTCTGGATTTCTTGAGCAAGCTGGGACTCAGTTCTGAAATATAAGGATGCGTGTTCTCCCTTGGAGACTTCAAAGTATAGATTTAGCTACATTTATCAGCAGTAATTTTCAGCCGAAAATGGGAAGGTGCAAAAAACCCCTACCCTCACCTGACCTAAGCCCAAACCTTCTCTTTTTCAATACCATTTACAAGAGAACTCCTAGGCCGCCGGCAATACAGTCATGGCTTATTGTGGAGTTCAAGTCTTACTAAAATTGATAGAAAACACGAAGTAAAATATAATTAATAATAATTGGTAAATAATTGTGTTAATCAGAAATAAAATGAGCCAAAAGGGGAGAAAGAAGAAAAAGTTAGCCCAAATTGTCATAGGAATTTTTTTATCTATCAGGGTTTGTGTCAAATTTATTCATCGAGTTTATATATATATATACACATAAATAAGTAAAGAGAGTGAGTGAGAGATATGTACACATACACATATATATGTATATAAAGAAGAAATGTTAAGATCAGAAATGCAAAATCTGAAATTAATTTATTGCACAATGTAAGAGACATTCCCTTTGTTAAATTCATGAGCTGGATAACCTGTCTGTAATAGGAACTTAGTATTTACAGAAAATTTAGTCATCTTTTATCAGCAAAAATCAGGCTTTTCTGTGGAAACTTTATTACTTTTTGGACACTTAAAGACTCTGAGCTGACTGGGAAGTCAGGTGTTGAAAAATTTCTCTGAAAACAATTCCTTTATATGTATTTAAAAGTATATCCAGAGGTTCTCAGAATCTTCACAGCTCAAAAACTGAACTATTTGCTAAAATGGGGGAAAATTTTACTTTATGTTTGCTCTGCTATTTTTCATTATTGTCTCAGCTTTTATTTTAAATTGACGATGAACCATTTCAATAGAATTGGGCTTTTTTTTTTTTTTCCAAAATGGAATTTTTGTCTAACGTGTCAAATGAAAAAAATTTCAGTTATGTGTTATGTAAACAGTATTCATATTTGATTTTCCCACAGATTGTCTGCTTGGAATATTCCTTTGAGAATTAAATACTTCATAAAAACAGAGTGGTTATCTAAATCATGCAGTTTTCTTATTTTCTCTGATTGGGTAAGGTTTTATAAACTGCTTTCACTTCTGCCTGAAGTAAGGCTTATTTGTTTCACAAAATTATTTTCATTTCATGAATGAATTAATCTCAGCTCCAGACATAAAAATTCAGTCTCCTGACACTCTGCTAACATTAATATTTGTGAGAAGTAACAAAGATCAAGCAAAATTCAGTGTTTCTTAAAAGTGTCATGTTTTAGTATTTTCGCTGTTCATTCACTGGTACCTTGCAGCTTGGCTATCACTGAAAATCTGTTCTTTAATTTCTTTACAAAAAGTGGCAAATTAGTTACCAGAAGGCCCTGCAATTCAAAGTATGTACAGAGAGCGATTGGAAAACCTGACTCCTGGTTGTAATTATTCATATGATTTACCTGCAGTCATGTCATTTTTATGGCACTTAAAGATATGCTATGTCTATTTATTCAGCTAATTGTCCCAATCAATTTCTGTGACAAATGTACTTCAATCCAATGGGGTTGGGTGCTAGATTCTTAGCTACCTTAAAGCTTTCTAGAGGTATGTCAGAAAGAAAATCTGGCCAAGGAGACGGTAGAAATGGAACAGGCCAGGACAATCCTTGGGACCTCTTTTCACTTTGTATTATTCTAGTTGTATTGCAAATGATTTATAGTGGAGTACCAGAAGGACTAACAGAGTCATAGAATAATTCAGGCTGAAAGGAACTTGAGGATGTCATCCAGTACAGCTGGATGTGCAGCTCCAGTCCTCAGCCCATCCAAATGGTCTTCAGGAGGACCCTCTCCAGTTTGTCCCTGTCTTTCTTGTACTGAAAGGCCAAAAAAAGAGGCACAGTGAGAAACCTGCTTTTTCAAGGCTGTTATTCACTATCTCTGACAACTACTGTAACAGAAAGATATTTTGGTTAGGTTTGTTTCATAGCACTGACCTCAGACCATCTGAACTTTTTTCCATTAAAAAAATTCCTAAGTTTTCTCTGATTTCTAGCTAAGTATCAATAATTAATAACATTGGAGAGCTCTTTCTCTGTAGACAAGTATTTATATAAACTTATAGCATTGCCATATCCACCCAAGATACTCCATACACCCATAAAATCCCACCCATTTGAGTCAAAGAGATCACAGGTGTTGCTGAGGAAGACATAACTCTGTTAAAGGAGATTGTGAAGAATGTCTTGGAAGAAGGTAACTGGGAAGCAGTTTATCTCCTGCTCCAAACAACTAATGGGTATGGCCTGTCTGACTAGATATGCAAGCCAATGTCTAAGTTCGTGAATGCACCATCCACCATTCCCTTTTGCTGCCGAGTCAGCCTCATTGCTAAGGAATTCTTGCACTTTCCTCTCAGCATCGCAGGCTCTAAATTAATTCTGTGGCAATGTCTAATACGAGTATCTGCACAACAGTGCATCTAGGACATCCACTGAAATTGAGAGAAAACATCTTGGAAAGAAAGCAGGGGTTCAGAAAGAATAGCCTCAAATAGTTGACCTATAAACTTTGAAAGTGACTGGGAAGAAATCATTCTCCTAAATGACTGAGAGAAGGCCAATCACAAGAATATATTAAATGTAAGTGTGCATGTATACATGTATATGCATATATGTGCATACACACATAAAATTTGATTTTTTTTTTTCAGTAGGTTATTTCAAAGACCACAGAAATCTAGATTATCAAGTACACTTTATTTAATCATCTTGCAGTTACAAAGTTATATGTCTTAAAACTTAAAAGATAAGTCACTAATGTGGGCCAGGCTGATAATATGATTAAGTATAAGAATTTAACGGAAGTAGCTCACATAATGTCTTACAGCTATAAATTTTTAGAAGTAGTGGAGTTTTCTGACAATATTGTTGTGGAATAACTATGGGATTCAAAAGCTGGAATAAGGTTATTTCAAAAACAGTGTAAAGTAATGTGAGCCAGAACTCTCAAAGTCCCTTAATAGGTGTTCTTAACTCAGTGTTAATACTTTATTTAACATAATGTGCTGTGCACTCTTTAAATTGTTAGCTTGGAACAGATGATTTATGTTGCTCTTGCATCTAAACAAGAATTAATGCCCTTATCCTATTTGACTGGAATTGTTAAGCACTTTTGTTCTCAGACTTGTATCAGAATGATAACAAAAACATAAAATCAGCAAGCTTTTTAATGAACACAGGGTTAATTTGAAGTGCCCTGATTTACAGATATTAGAGTAACGCGCTCTTTCAAGTTTTTACTAAGGTGTTAGGAAGTTTGTGTTCCCATTCAGCTCAAATGGTTAGAATACTGCAGTTTCTTTGTTTCCAAAATATTAGAAAGCAGCAGTTAAGCAAGCTATTGGATCCAAGTCCCGCCTCCCCACCCCTTTCTTTTATTACAAACAATGATATCTTTCATTATGTTTTGAGGGAATCTGAAGCATATGCCATGGCTAATTCGCCTGATCCTATTCAGATCTTGGTTTTGCAGGTTTCTGTTGTTTTCCAGGTGTTGCCTTTTCTATTTTTTTTTCCCCCGATAGTTTAGCTTACTGCTTTGTATCTCATATCTGCATCATGCTTTACTTATCTGCTTTTATTGCTTTTATTGGCTACACTTGGTACAACTGGATTTTGCTAGTGTAAAAGGCAGTCAGTGCAAGCACAGTGACTGATACAATTACTTGTCAGTATTTCACTAACAGGTATGCAATATTACCTTCACGTGTAAAGAAGACTTTCACTCCATTTTGGTTTAACTACTGGAACAAATGCATGCACTTTCTTTTCTGGTTATTGTCCCTGTGTAGGTTTGGCTGGTAAGAGCAGCAGACACGATTTTCCACTGTCCTGCTGCTGGTTAAACCTGTTCAAAAGAAGTAAAGAACAGGTTCATCAGAAGTTTGTTACTGTTTTCAATTTTTATGAGCAAACCTTATGTCCAGAATTTTAAGAAAAGCTAAGCTGTTTTTATGATCTGTCATGTAAAGCAAGGGACATTTTCATCTTGGCGTAGTTTTGAGCATTTAAGTGATGACATGCTTACATATATTCTTAAAAAAGAAAGAAGAGGAGGAGAAATTTTAACCAGTGAAAGCTTCAATTGCACACAAGTGAAAGGCACAGTAAAATGTAGAGGACATACATCAAAAAATTCAGTGAGAACCATAAGATGGCATCACTGAAATTGTCCTGAGGTAAAAATTAGAGAATATGTAAGGCTGGTGGGACGAACACCAGCAGAGAGCCTGATGCTTTTCCAAGCCCTATTAGAGCTCTTCAGCTTCCCATGCTCTGCCAGACTTGCCTAAATATTCACCAGAATATGATTTCTGATAATTGTGAAGGTTGGTAGCCCACCCCAGTCCAGGCTTGAGCAGGGGAGAGATTGGTGAAGATAAAGAGGAAGTACTCAGTGGATTTGAATCTCCTACAATAGCTAATTTAACAGATTAGCAGAATTTTGGTCTCTTTGGATTTATAGTCTGATGTTCCTTGCTGGATTTATTTAACAGAGTGAGCAGCAGAGTGAGACTGCAATTACTATTTCAACCTGAATATCTGAGTTTAAGAGGATGTTTCTTATAAATCCATGCAAGATGCTGGCAAATGTACAAAGCACTTTACATATAAAGCATAGGTATAAAGCATATTACTTCAAGTATGGAGGTCTTCAACGTGTTCAGTGGTTGTCTCCGTACTGTCTCCTTACTTCCTCTGCTTCAACTGTTCTGGAATAGCTAAAACCCCAATTTGATAGCCAAGAAATAAGGGAGAAATGAAACACCTGCTTCTGTGGTGGACCTTTGTGTCCTTCAGTTCTTAAATGCATTGTTTCGTGTGCATGGAAAAAAACTAATTTGGAAAAAGATCTGGTATTTCAGAACTACTGTATCTCCCACTGACTTCATCTAGATGACTTAACTGTCTCAAACTAGACCTGCAAAACTCTGGCAATCCATAAAGACTTTCTATAAAAGCCAAAGTTTTGTAGGGTAAGTCTGGAACAAGCTAATATGCCATATATATGTTAGATCAAACAGCTCTGAAGCCCTGAAAGGTTCAAGATACAGAGATTCCATAAAGTCCCTTTGAGACATTTACTTTTGCTATTGGTTGTACATGCGAAACAGTCAGATACTCAGGAGATGAGAAGTAGAATGAAAGCCTGAGGAAACAGCATCCATTTCTGAAAATGTTACAGTAAGTGACTTTGCCAAGGTTGCGCAGGAAATGGGAGTCAGACTATATAAATCCAGTTTTTAGTCATGCTAGGCCTCCAAAAGCAGCCCTTTCTTTTCTTTCAGCTGGAGCTGCCACAAACCACATTTATATTCTAGATGTTGTCCAAAGGAAAAGAGAAATGAATTTTCAAATTTTCTTTCTGTTGCATCGTCTGTTTATTACGTCCAGTGTTGTTGCACATAATGCCAGGATGTAAAATGATTCAGGGACTAATGTCTTCAGTCATAATGTGGGAAAACAGAGAAGCAGTTGGAGAGTAATTTCTCACACCGTTCTGCCATGGCAGTTCTTTCTGCTATGATTTAAGAAACTACAGGCTGTGGAAAAGGTTCCCTTTGAAAGTGTTTTAAATGTCAAATATAAGATTCATTTCTATACTGCTTTAATCCAAATGCCAGAGTTCCGAGCTAAACTATCAATCTGACCAGGACTTCATGAGCTTTGCCTATCCAAACAGCTATCTCTTGAACTGGAAGTCCTGCTAACAGCAATGCATAACATCAGCATATTTTTTAGGAAAAGATGACCTTAATTTCTTCGTGATCATGTGCTGTGGCATTCTTAGGCTCATTTACTAGGGCTGTTTGTGAGAGCAGTAACTGCATCAGGCCTGGGTGTTACACACCAGAGCAATTGGCTGGGAAGACAAGGCTATGGGAGGGAAGAAACGCTGGAATTATTCTGGCAGTGGGAGAAAATCAGTAGGGTCAGCGATACTTCTTATAGAGATACTAGGTCTAGAACTAATCCCTGCTGTCATCAGATGTGGCCTCTGCCACAGGGACCCTGGAGCTGACTCTGGTGCCTTATCAAATGCTAATGCTCTGCTTGAAAAGAGCAAGTTTCTGAGAAAACCATTCAGCTCTGCCTGTGCGGATGGATCTGTTATGGAACAGTCTCTGCTCAGTCGTTGCAAAGGAATATGTACCCTCCCTGTGCAGAAAAATGTATGCCCTCCTTCAGCTCCAAGTATGGCTGTTCCCAGATTTTAGCTGGGAGGTCCTGGTTTACCTTTTGATACGAGATCTTTTCCTCCATGCAAAATCTACAGTCTTCTCCCATGTTTTTGTCATATTTTTTAGTCCTTAATTTTGTGATTCTTCTCTTAAAATTTTCAAATTATCTGTCCTATCCTTTAAATATGGATGTCAAAGTATATTTCAGTAGCTGTTTTCTCATTACCAGACGCAGAGGTAATATGACCTCTTTACTTCTCCAGGATATTGTCCTCTCTGTGCCACCGAGTTAGCACATTTAGCCAGTGCAGTACACCAAGATCCCCCTCCCCAAGGTGTTCAGCATGCTTTCTTCTGAGCTATTGTTTCCCATCTCACATAAGGGATAGGAATTTGATAGGAATTTTCTGAAAACTGTTCCTGTTAATTTTTTGGTCTACTCAGAAATATTTTGTCAAGATCATCTGTACCTTTTTTTTTTTAAAAGCCAAAAATCTACCTGACCTTATGATTTATCTGAATCATAGTGAGTCAATTATGGTCAGTCAGCCAGTCTCCTTCCAGGAAGGGCTGCTCAGTAGTTCTCTGTTGCAGGAAGGCAATTATATTCTGTGGGAATCACACTTTGAATCATCAGAGTGGCAGTGGTAAGGAACCATCTCCAACCACCTCTCATTGTATCAGTTCATCTCAATGCCTTTACAGTGTCTTCTGTTTCTTGGTACCCGAGTTCTAACAGGAATGACCAGGAATGATTGTTTCCAGAAACACTGCTAGATATAATTTCCTAAGGCTACGTTTGTTAGAGCAGAATGGGTAAAGCAAGCACAGACATTTGTTTCAGAAGTGATCTTGACAGTGCTCACCTGCTCCCATTTACTTCCCAGATAAGTTCTGTCTCCCAGTTCGTACATGCAATACACAGAGGTATTGCATGCATCTCCCCAGCTGCAACTGCTGGTGGTAATAAGTACTTGGAATAGCAGCTCTATCTATCTTTGCCCATCAACCCAATACCTCTTGTAGTCGATATGGGTATTATTTCCACACAGGCCAATTTGTTTCAGGTAAGCCAAGCTGTTTACAGGTGCTGGTTAATCAAAACTGAGGTGAGTCATTCAGATTGAAATTATGTTGACCAAGCATGGGTCTTGCCTTACTTAAATTAAAATATTTTAAAACCCAAACTAGTAAAGTTAAAGTAGCTGCAGTTTAAAATAAGGTCTACAGAGACTTTGATCCAAATACTGAGCAGGATCTGTTTTTGCAGAAGATATTAGAATCAGATGACCAAATGACACGCTAGGCAGGAGCAGATGTGCTTTGTATTAACCTGTAGAGGTAAAGTGAAATAACCTTTTTCTCGAGCAGGACTATGCACGTACAACTATCTATAAAAAGCAGCCATACTCTTGGACAACTAACACCATAGGTATTTGCTAATTTTCTCTAGTGAAATCAAATAAAAAAATAATTAAAGGTTCCCATAATCTTCAAGCTTTTTTTAACAAGCAAACAAAATGCCTCTGCAAAAGTTCTACGTAGGCATGGTTAAAAGAGGAAGGGAGGGATCAGATTATTGCACAAGCCGTTTGAAGTTTTCTTTAGACCACAGTTAAATTCAAAGAGCCAATCACTGAATTTTATGCAGCACCTTTTCTTCATGGGAAACGTGTCATCCTTGAAAATTAGGATGTGAAATACTGATCCTGTAAAATAACCCTGAACACTTCAGATGACTCCAGGAAGGTCAAATATTCATCCTCAGCAGCTAGATTTCTACGATGTCTCTGGTGCACAATTCAAGATTCAAGCATTTGTTAAAGTTATCATTTTTGCTGATTTAGGTTTAGCACTTGGTTTTGGAAGGGAGAGCAATCCAGAGACTGATTTTTATATGTGTTCTGGAGTAGGAACAAGAGATCTGGGAGTTGTTTTCTTATTGTTATCCTTGATATTTTTGAATCAATGTTGATAAAAGTGAACAGACAACTTATAGAGATCTGCATTCATATTACCTTACTGTTAAGCATGACCCCTTATAGATATGTTTAACCCAGTAAGAAACAAAACCACCAGGAATGCAAAGATTGTCACTGTCGAGCAAGAACGATAGTACATTTATGCCGCATTAAGAATTTTCTACTTAGTTATCTAGTTTGAAACGTTTTCTTTTCTTTTTCTCTCCCACCATCCCAACCCTCTCTAAGCAGGGAGTGCTGTAAAACTAAGTACTAAGTGTACTTCGCTGCTGGCAGATGTGCCCTGTATGACTCAATGTTCAATTCTTGTGGTCAACAACAATTAAGACTTGAAGCTTGTGAACTCTGGCAAGATGCAAAAGTTTAATTTTTTTTTTTTGTTGCTTTGTCTTAATGTGTAGTTTAAATGTAATGTGATATTTGGAGAGGAGCCAGCACATCCTCTGGGAAATCTATTCAAATTCCATGTCTAAAATGGGATTTTGGGGAAAATAAAAAGATGATCCTATTCATCTCTTTGAGAAGGAAAAGAAACAATCAGAAATATTTGATTTTTTAACAGAGAAATTCTCCTATCAATCAAAAGCTAAACAAAATGCAATGGGAGGGTTAAAGGCCCTACCTTGTTTTTACTCAAATAGTTCCATTGAGTCGGGTGAATATACAACACCTAAACGGGTTCATTGTGGGGGGCAGCGGGGGAAGTTGTTAGATGGTCCTATTAGAAAGAAGTGTAATCTTTGGCAATAGCAGAAGTCGTCCAAATTTCCTTTCTAACAGACAGGCTAATCAGTAGCAATTAGGAGGCAAAGTAGCAGACTAATAAAGTACACTTGTCACCAGTTGTCATCTTAGTGATCAATTCACACCCCCACGACAATAACATCGACCCTTCAAGTGCTCTAATGACCCTGAATCCCTAAAGTGACAGGAGGATTAGGGCAAAGATAATGTGCTGGAAAGGTGCTAATGAAGTGGTGGGATTACAAGATGAGCTTCATCCTTGATAGACAGCAAAAGGGAGTGTTCAGTCCCACTCCAGCAATGAGGTTCACGTGGGTAAAGTCTCATTGACTTCCACATCCAGTCAGGATAAGGACCTTAATTTAATTAATTAGGGCTTTTCGTTTCTTAGTTGAATCAGAAACATGCAACTGTGGTGTCTCCGTGTTTCCTGAATGTAGCAGATATTTCTTAGGTAATTAAGTTTACTATATTGTTTTTTATCTTCTCTTTGCAAGTCGTATTTTGCAGACATTGATTGCTTGTGTCATTTTAACTTTGTGCAATTAGTTATAGAGAGATTTAATTTTTCCAGTCGAATGTATGTAGCTACTTTCCCATGCACTGATTATTTTAAGAAATGAGAAATTGACTATGTAATTAGAATATAATGTCATACATTCAGTAAAAAAATGGTGTCATCTTCTTGCTCAGCATGACAAGTATTTTTATATATTTATAGGTAGGTACTGTATGGCAGTAGCATTTTGAGGTACTAATACAGAAATGGTGTTCTTGTAGATGTTGTTGAACATACATATTTAAAAATATCCAATGTGTTTACCTTATAATCAAAACAATCCTGTTCATTAAATGCCTTCTATCTATTGTTAAATTACACTTGTACTGTACCTGTAACCCATTTCAAAAGAATATGTCAATTTTAAAGAGGGGGGAAAGGAGACAACAGGCCACTTCTGATATTTTAAGCCCTGGCCTTCATTATATGTTACTCTGCTGTTTCATTGTAGCTAATTAACTTGTATATTGAAAACCCTTTAGAATGATTTGATACAGGGTGATGTGGGAATACATCGTGCTGGGATTAGCACATTTATATTGCTGTAGCTGTGTCCCTGCTGTTTGGGTGCTGGGGGAGGTAACCATTTACAAATTTAGCTGTATTAGGATCATTTTCAAGTGGTATAGATTTTACTGATAGCAATTCCAACAAAATCTGCTTTACTTCAGTGGGAGATATAAACATAGATAATTTGCTGCTGCACACAAGAGTGCCAGAGTTTGCCCTGAAAGATTAGTCTTGAGAAGCTTTATTTGGCTTTGTTGTTCTGTTATTTTGAGAAGTTAAAAAAAAAAAAAAAAAAAAAAAAAAAGTAGGGATTTCAAAATGCTGATATTAAAAAGCTGGATTTTAAAACGAATGTTAAATATTTTTTACATAATGTAAAAAATTGAACAGATGTTAAAAAATATTTTAACATCTTTGATTATGCAAATGGAACTTTTAAATACGTTTATCTTATACCCTCTTCTTCCCTCAAGATTTTGAATTTCCTGGCTTCTACTTTTACAGTTAAGCACTCAAGTAGCTGGTGAGCATGCTGTACAAATTTTTCTTTTTGCTTACTTTATACAATACAGTACTATTTATAAGTCTGTAAAACATTGCACGTGTGCTAATTAATTAAATCTTCATAGAAAGCTTAGCTTTCTGTAGAAAATTGGCTCTCAGGCTCAAAACTTTTTTCCCCCCAATTTTTGGAGTAAAAATGAAAATTGATAGTAATATGTATCACAGGTGTGAACTTCCAAGTGCTGAATTCAAGCCAAAGAACACGGCTAAGGCATTTCTAAGGGAAAAGCCAGGAGTGACATGTTTCAGTACCAGTAGTATGTCTGTGGAGTATCATGAACTTGAACCAGGAATGAATGGCATTTTCTAGCTTGCCATTAAACACATCTTTTTAATTACTTGAATTACACTATAATTCATTTAGGATTATTCTTAAAAATACAAGGGCATTTATGGTCCAGACCTTAACCTTAGCTTGTAACTGATGCGATATATCATTTTGTTACACCTTGGGAGAGAAGTGGAACCATAAAACCCATTTTGTACCAGCTTCAAAAGAGTCTTTGGAGTTTGAATGGACTTTTTGTCACTGCCAGCCAGGGTTGGAAGACAGCTGGATGGTCTAGTCTAGCAGATGAAGGCAATACCTCCGTGCCAGTTCCAGTCCACAGATCAATATGCCCTACAAGGGGTAAATCCTAAACTGCAGGTGCTTACTGCAGGCGCTTACTGCAGGCTTTTTGCTTTTGGTTTGTGCAAAGATGAGGTCAGAGCCTATAACTTCTGTAAGGCTGTTGAGTTTGGTACATCCCAAATGTGAGAGGGGCAGCAAGTAAGGATGAATATGCAACAGCAATCTTTATTGCAGGAATGTAGTCTAAATTAATATTCAATATCTGTACATGTGAATGGGTTTTAGCTCCCTGTAATTTTGTGTTACAGAGCAGATTTTGAGCTTTCTTTATGGTTGCAAGGCACTTTTATTTCACTTTGATATAACATGGCGAGCCATTTTTGAAACAATATATGCAGTCAGGCCTCCGTTGTGCTCAACAGATTGCCCATTCAGAACGGAAGAGCATGAACACTCCTCGGTCACCTTACTGTGAAGTTGTAAGGTAGCAAATGGCTAATGTATGCATACACGCGGGGACTGTTTTAACCCACATTTCACAGCGCCGTAATCGATTCACTGGTTTTGAAGAACAAAACAAAAACAACAGCCCTTGTCCAGCTGCAGCAGGCAAGAGCTAGAACATATGCCGTTGTGAAAAAGGGGGTAGGGCAGGAGACCCCTGCCCAAAACGTTGGAACAAAGGGAGCGCAATCGCCTTGGCAAGGCATAGGATGACTTAAATACCCTATTGTATGAAATATGAATGGGTCGGCATTGTGAATCGCGGCGTGGGGGGTTCCTCCGTGTCGCCGATTAGCCACATGATTACCCGGATTACACGGGGAAATGGCTAAGGTAAATAAGGCCAGCCTTCTGCCACCTCCTCCCCGGGGCGGCAGCAGGCTACCCCAGCCCCTTCCCCAGCGCCGGGAGCTGAAAGGGAAAGGATGGAGGGGAAGGGGAAAGCAAAGCTGTAAGCCCCGTGGTTAACAAAAATAAGGATTTCAAGGGTAAGGGCGTGAAAACGTCTTTCTGGTCAAGTGATGTATGGGTATTGTTCCCTGTTACCACACAATGTGGAAGTAAACTGCTTGGCCAAAAAAAAAGAGATCTTGTATCCTCTCCTTCTTCTCTCTGTCCTCCCAGTTAAGGGACACCATCGGGTCATGATCACAAAGAGTGTGGTATGCGTGTAATCTTCTCTCTGCTTCATAATTACGCATAACGCATTAGCTCTCCCCTCCCTCCCTGCCATGCAGCTCTTACAGCCGTGGGGTAACACTGTAAAAACTGTGTTTATCCAGTCCAGAGCAGGTTGATGGGGTAGGAAGAGATTATTTCCCTATGCTGGAGTCTTAAGGCACATATAATCAGCTGTGATCCAAAATAAACGCAGGTCAGGGTGAAGAGATCGCACTGTCAGCTGCTTCAGAGTTCTCAGTCTTAAAAACTCTGTTTGCTATGCCCAGATAATCAGTGGCAAACTGGACTGCAGTGCTGACACTGCCAAAGTCTCAGCTTCTGTGGGATGGTCTCAAAAGAAGCTGTATCAGAAGTGATCAGCAATGCAGACGTACGTGTTCACAGTATGAAATGTATAATGTGAAATACATATGTATATATTATACACATAGACTTAAGCTGTTTCAAAAGTGAAGACATTTTTGTCTTGAAGAAGCTATATCTTATTCTAGCTTTTCAGTTGAAAAGGCTCCCAATGTTTGTATATCTTGTAGCATCGTTTACAACCCCAACCTCAGGCTCTTTTATCCTGCGGAGAGTTAAATTGG
The DNA here is from genome assembly GCF_964106895.1 of Numenius arquata. NCBI lineage: Eukaryota > Metazoa > Chordata > Aves > Charadriiformes > Scolopacidae > Numenius > Numenius arquata. The sequence continues at coordinate 61,956,892 of NC_133579.1, read as the reverse complement.
AGGTACTGTGCAGTGTCCCACCTCACCGCAATGGTACTGTCAGTACCTAAACTAGGATGCAGCATCCTTGCAGGGGGGAGCCCTTATGCCTGGAGCTCTTTAACGCAAGTGATGTGCCCAGCTGCAATGCTCTCAAAAAACAGCTGGACTCCCAAAGGAGGCTACAACTCCCTGGGTGTTTTTAGGGAGATTGTGGTGCTTAAAGTTGCAGTTGCTCAGAAAGTATTTAAGTGGGTTAAAGTGAGACCTGGTTCTCACTGGAACAGAAAAGAGTCAGTTACTGTCTCAAGTAACTGGAAACATGGTTTTGAAACAAGGGGAAACGGGCAGCCTGAGTTCCATGAATTTCTTTCTTTTTAGTTTCAGGTGACCTACTAACAAAATTCAGCACAAATTTATGAATAGTTTGGCTTGGCCCAAATTTGAATTCTTCCCTAAATAAAATATTCAGCTGAAACTTTTTGCCCAAGACTAACTTGGACTACTACATGGAGATTAAAAATTAATAGCAAAACAGATTAAGAAACAGGCTAGCGAATGATGAAAGGTAAGCTCATTAGTATTTGTAGATTTTTATTCATAGATATTCAAATAGTGCTCTAGTTATTAAAACATTCACAAATCTTAAAAGATCACAGTGAAAAAGGTGTAGCTTTCACTTCTGGTTGGATAAACAGTTGGAAGTAAAAAATGTACTCCATATCCAGCCTCATTGCTACAGAGAGCAATCCACTGAAGTAGAAAAAAACAAAAAAACCTCAGCAGAACCTTTTAAAAAAAATTAAGTGTACAGCCGTTGCTTTTAGCAGTTCGTATTTCCAGTCTTTACACTTCTAAATGCCGGAGAAACCCCCAAAATATAGTATCAGAAAATTTATTTCCTAATCACCAGATGGAGTGCTTATTGTAGCTTGCCTAAGGTTTCTGGTGGAAGTCAGCTCCTTGCCCTTTCTTTGCTGTGAGTGCTGATATCAGTGTCCTGACCAATTTGGCTAATTGTATTATTTTATATAATCTAAACTTCTCAGATTTTTCAGTACATGCCCAAATGTGCTGAGCATTGCCACTTTGTCCAGTTACCTGGTAATTGTATTTCACCCAGGGCTGGCTGGCTGCCCATGCTGAGGGAGTCTCTGGGTTTGTATCTGTGTATGTTTTCTATAGAAGGTGCAACCTCTCGGAAAACCTTGTGCTTTTTTAATACCGTATTTCACTATATTTTTTATTTGCAAAGACATCTCGAATGTACAGAACTTTATTGATGGTTTCTGGTGAAGTCAAATGAAAGGTTCCTAGTTGACATTCATTCTTTGAGTACATTTTTTTTTCTTTCTGCATAGCTGTCTCCACTTACAATCTAAGGATGTCTAGAGCTTTGTGTATGGGCACTTCTTGTTATTTTTATTGAGCTAAATCTGAATAGTTCAGTGGAATAGAATGTTTTGTATAATCTGCATATTGTTTAAAAATGGCGGTCTGTCATTGCATCCTCAGTTTTGTGTTTGTTTTATATAGTGAAATTTTGCACTCACTTTTTGGTTTAATGTAAAATTCCACTGCTGATCTGAACAGCTGCAATATTATTGGAAATAAAAGCTCAGTTCAGGTCTTCCTGATGTTTTAAAATCTGATTCTCTACAGTATTCTTTCAAGCATTTGCCACGTTTGCGTGCTCAGGATGTGCCTGGTGAGCCATCCATACATATGTAGTATGCTAAAGAAAAGGAGTGAAGCTTCCTAGACAGGTTTCTTTCTACTGACCTGTTTCTTGTTTAGCAAAGGCAGAGGAGGAGTATATTGATTGAGCAGCGAGAAGGCTGAATTGATCTGATAGTGAAGTGATGCATTTTTTGCTGAGAGGGGGATTTTTTCTGATGGGGAAGGAACAAATTGACTTATTGGTTAATTGAAGGTGAGAATTGACTGGAAGAGGCAGTGAGAATTTGATGAATGTTAACTGCAGGAAAGAAGGGTTTTTCAAATATATGCGCAAATATTTATTTCTTTCCTCATTTATCTGCCTTTTACTTAATCTGTAATGGAGATGGGTGGCTTCACTTTGACTGTCTTTGGCACAGTGCTCGTTCCTTGGAATTCTGCAAGACGGGTAGGCCTGGTATTGTGTGAAACTTTTTCTCTTTTTAAATGTGACTGGAAACGTTCCCGCAATAAAGTCTGCAAAGGTTTGTCACTGCTTTTTTTCTAAACTTGTGGCTTGCGCTTCAGTTTACTGAGTCTGCCAGTAAATGTTCTTTGTCACTTTGTCTCAGCTGTGATTGCCTAATCCAGAGATGGATTTTAATGCATGTTAGGCACCTAACTCACAATGAAATAAATATTGAATTAATACTTTTTCCTTTAAATAACCTTCCAGATTTCACTAGCAACAATTTGTATTAGTAGGTCTAGAACTGCCTCCATAGGTGTGGTCATTGCTCCTTAACCCTTTGGAGAAGGGACCTTGATTTGTTCTGTTTGGCTGGTGCAACAGCAGTCTCATCTGTGGCAGGGGCTTCTAAAGGCTACAGTGATAAAAAGCCAATTAAAATAGTAAAAGTAACACCAACAATAGTAATACTACTAGTAATAAATAGTTACATATTGGTGCCACATAAATATTAATTACTCCAATGCTTAATTTAATTTCTAATTAATTTAGAATTAATTTCCTAATTTCTGTCTGGATGAGGTTGTCATAATCTTTCTGTGGCACCTTTAGGAAACCAGAAGTGCTTTCATTTCCATTTTACAGAAATGGCATAGAAGGGCTCAAAATGCTGTCTTCTGAGGACTCTAACTCTTACAGCGACCTCAAGGAAGTTTCTGTCCTCTCCTTGGGAAAATTGTGTTTTTAATGGGGTTAGGGAAGGAGCCTGTTCAGGGAATTTTCCGTGTTGTGCGATGGCAAATGGCAAAGTCCCCAGAGATCTGCGTGGTTATTTGAGCTCAGTGTTGTAATGTTACAATAATTTCCCTCTTGCAATGACATTACCCTGGGGTCTGTGGAGAAACGGAATGCTACGGGCTGCTTTGACTTGCGAAGAAGCTCTGTCTGTTCCTTCCTCCCCTTGTACCCTTCCGGTCTGCTCAGACATGCCATGGCCTTATTTTTGTCACCAGCAGATAAGATTCAGCTGCACTTACAGCAGGGATATTGTAGGAGTGAGCTCTGTGAAGAAATAATATTAGAATATTTAAACTCCCAAGGGGAGGAGGAAGGACTTTTAATCAGCAAATAGTAAGTTAAGTCCATAAACCACCTATAAAAAAAAATAATTTAAAATTGCCATGCATCGTGAAGGAAATGGATAAGGGAAAAAGACTTCAAATAATTTACATGTAAGAAAGAATTCTTGGGCGTGGATGGGGGGTTGCATTATTTTGAAATGCATTTAGTACTTAAAAAACATAGGAACAGCTTTACTCAAAGTCACTCATCCCAGGCAATCACACTTGCACCTGTATGTTGTTGAAGCAACACCAGAAAGGTGAGTGGGGGAAAGGTATTTAGGGAAGTTTGTGCAGCTGGAAAAGATCTTTAAATTTGAATTCTTAATGGGAAACTTATGAACACACCAGAGCTGAACAAATATTTCAGTGTGAATAATGTATATGACAATACTAGTAATAATAGCAGGCTGCTGCAATTCTACGATATGGCTAGCACAGTTTGGCTGACAGAGGGAGGAAAGGTGTCACTGTCATACGATAGCTCTTGCCCTGTCTTGCACTGCCTGGGATTTCACCTTGGACTGAGCCAATCCATCATCCTGCTAAAGGAAAAATAAGGGCTGGGTTTCCCCATAAACCAAAAGAGTGTGATTGAAGGCTGTTTTGCTCCATTTTCCTCCCTAATAATTTACAACTTTTCTCTTGCAGAAAGTGGAACCTTAGAAAGTTTCTTCCAAAAATCAAAAGCTTGCTCACAGATTGACTGTTAAATGTGCACTGCGTGTTTGTCAGGGATGCTCTAAGTGTTACTGAAGCTGACAGAATACAAGCAGGAGCTGACAGCTTCACTCCAGTTACAGCTGATTAAAGGCTGCAGGGGCCTGGGGGCCCCATCTCAAAAAGAGGACCACTGCAAATTCACCAGAGCACTTCCAGTCTGCATGTTTTACATCAGCTGGCACGGAGTATTCTAGATATTGCATTCGGTAATCAACTTCTGCCTCCGATTTTGGAGTGTTTGGTAACAGATACAGATGAGAAGTTAAAAATGCAAATGAGAATTACCTTACATTATGTAATGTACATTACATTATGTACCACAAACAGCAGCATAAAACGTAAGCATTGCATATGTTAAGCTTCAGTGTATGTTTTAGAGTCATTTGTGGCTCTAAAGCATGACTCAAGCCTTGAGGTTGCGTCCTCCCCCGCTCTTCTCCCTCTTTCCATACCAAGTGGGTACTTTGAGCCCCTGTAGGCCAAGCATGCTGGCTTGTTCAGTTTGGGAGGTCTTCCCTAGGTCCTGTAGCTAAGGCCAAGGTGTTCAAGCATAGCTAGGGATCCAGCATGACCTAACCAGAACCATTAGACAAAAAAATCACAATATCAAAGACTGCTTGGCACTGTCTGGAAACAAGAGAGGGAGCACATCTCCTGCTTTTCTGAGTGTTCTAACTTCCAACTGTTACCAAGTATGTGGTGCTTGTGTACTCTGCGTGTACCCTGCGCCTTAGCCTACACCGAGTGAACATCTAATCTCTTTCTCTTGGTTCTGTTCCAGGTCAATTTTACACAACAAGTATTTTTTTGTCCCTTCATTAATGCAAAGAGAACATCCCAAAGAAACATCCCCTCCCAAACATCAATAATAAAATATAACTTTTTTTTTTTCCCCCTCAAGTTTTACTAAAATCATTAGAGAATTTTCCTTGCATTATTTCTACCAGGATCTTTCTATTAAGCAAAACAACCACATTTCCCTCTTCTGCCCTAAATTTCAGGCTTGCTTTATTAGTACCAGAGGCCAGATTCTCAAAACTGCTGATTAAAAAAATCCATGCAATCTTTAGAACACTTTGGCAAGGTACTTCTTTAAAACATTTGAAAATAAATCACAGCTTGTGGCTTAAAAATCAGAAATGTAGGCATAAAATATAGTAAGTCAAGTAACAGACATTTGTTAGCATTTTTTTTTTACATTAATCCATTAATATATTTTTAGAATTGCTATATTTAAAACTCCAGACTAAGAGCTATTCTTAGGGTGATTTCTTTGCTTAAGTTGAGCTCAGGTAATGCTTTTGATCTCCATTTTCATTCACCTAACTGGAAATTAGTTTTTCAAAAGTGGATATTTGTTGAGAGGAAGATCCACAAGATGTACCTCCAAATAAAAGGAATTAAAATAACGTATCTGTTCTGATCCCTCAGTGATGGGAAGTTGTTTATAATTAATTTAGACAAACTGTTCAACAGTGTACCAGTATATCAACAGAACCTTTTCATAGTCTGAGTCGTCTTGTGTTGATTTTTAAAAGGCAGCCAGTAGGACCTGGGGGCTTTTACAGTGCAGAACTCAAGGAATTTTCTGATTTCCTCCTACTGAGCAACAAGAACCCTATATAGGCATATTTCAGTAAGTAGATATGCATGTGAATGTACGTGTCTGCATATTTTTTTTTTTTATATACATATACTTATTTATTTAAGTATACATATACATGTGTATATATAAGCTCATGTATATAAAAATATATATACCATGAATACAAATATGCATAAATATATACACTCCCCTTGCCTCCTTTTCTCCCAGTCTTCTTTGAGACTGTTTTTATTTGTTTTAAATCACTTTTTGGCTCAATTAAAGCTCTGCTGGACCCATTAAATTCTGCCTCTGATGGTATTTCAGACTTATTTTAAATTAGAGATAATACAAAGAATAATAGCAATAACAGGAGAATATAATTTCCATTACGGGAATAGTTCATCTTTTTTTTAAAAAAAAAAAACCAAACAAACAACCACAAAATAAGAGGTATAAAATAGAATCTACACATCAAAACGCGTGCTCACCCCAGAAGGGACACACTGGTGTTTTGACTAGGATTTGGACTGCCAAAAAAAGAGAGGATGAAGTGAGTGCATGTGAGAGAGATTGGAAAAAAGTGAGCTTAGGAAAAGCAAATGTGCTTTGCAGAAGTAGTTCAGTTTGCATAATTTATTTTAAATATGGATCCTCTCTGGTGTGTGAGCGCTCCCTCCCTCACTCCCCCACCCACCCCTTTTCTTTTAAAAATAGGAATTTCTGTGCTGCTTGCGTTCCAATATTCTAGTTCAGGGTGCCTGAACAGGGTGCCTGGCAGTAGCTCGGCACCTGTGTGCTTGACTACTTACTGCTGATGAGCCTCGCTTGCCGGTAATCTAGATTTATGGTAAGTCTACCCTTTCCCTTTATCTACAAGGTCCGGGGACATTCGGGTAGCCAATCTGCCCTTAAATACGTCTCTGAGGAAATGGTGCTAATTAGTATTGGAATTTACAGCCTTCCATTTTATTGACTTGTCCTACTTTCTTCGATAATTAACTAATGAGTAAAGTAATGAGCTATGTTAGTCAGTCATGATGTTCAATTAAACAGCAAATCAATTATTGAAAATAGTTTCGGACAGCTCTTGTGTCGTCACAGGGAGTGTGTGTGCGTATTTGTGTGTGAGCGCACGCGTGTTTCCAACGCGTGCCCTAGATGTGGCAGCATCCCTCCCTGGAGGGTATCTGGCTGTGGGGGGGACCTCTGTGATCACGGCCAAACTATGACCAGCAGTCCCTCTTGCCCATGTTGCCTACCCTCTCCTCAACTCCCCTAAACGTCGTCGTGTCACTGTGCCTTGCCCAGCTGAGTTTCGATGCAGGGAGTCCCCAAAGCCTGAGAAAGATGATATTGCTGTAAAATAGAGAGCACTTCCTGTGATGGGGAGGTTGGCAGAGGTATGTCACAAGGGAGGCGTTGCCTGTTCACTGCTGTGACCCCTCTTGCCTCTCTTCTTGGCACATGCAACCTTTCCCGCCAGTGAGCAGGGACACTTGTCCCTGAGCTCAGCCTGGTAGCACCAGAGCAGCAGGGACTAATGCAGAAATATGAGTCCTCAAAGTCCTGCTGCTCTTCTAGCCACAGCAATGCTCTGGAGCAACAGAAAGGATACCAGCCTGAGCAGCAGTTGTCCACGGGAAGAGGTTTTCAGGACTCGTGTCACAAGTCCCCTGCACCGTGCCCATTCAGCGAGGTGGCACCAAAACTGGGATACACCGCACGTATGCTCCTATGTGGCCACTGGCAGGTCAGGTTGTGGTTTGCCAGGGCAAAGCAGTGACTCTGGGCCTGGCCTCAGTCCTTACAGCACAGGTCACTTCATTTGGCATGGGCCAAGCGAAGGTCTTTTTCGTCAGGATGAGAAATGGACATTTATGATCTCCCTAATGTTGTGAGTGCAATTTTGTGAAGGGCAGTTTCAGCAAAGAAAACTGTAGCTTACATCATCATTCAGTAACGTGCCAGCTTTTCAGGCTTAATTATTCGTTCACTTGAACTTTTTACCCTTCCTGTTTCCTTCAGGTCTTTCACTTCATCCTATCTGCTGCACTAGATGATAGCGCTTCTGTGATTTGCTGCAAATAATGTTGGCTGCTTTCAAGCTCACCCGCCTGGTGACACCCAGTTTGTTGTTGCATTTGCTGTTACTTTTAGTTTTGCTTCTGGTGTCAGAGTGTACCACAGCAAACCTGTCCTGAAAATTCAGCAGTTTGGGAGCAACTTTTACTGTGCCATGCTTTACTCAAAGAAATAAGAAGTTTTGACTTGCCCTGTCAAAAGACCACTTTGCTGTGGGCAGCAGCAGTTTTTAGAGATGACAGTAATATTGCTTTAAGCCGTTTGATGGTTTTAAAGACAATGAAAATATAAAAATTATTAGATGGCAAATTTGGGTTGGGCTTAGAATTTTACCCTAGCATTAACAGATGTGCTGAACCAGAAATAACGCTCCTACAGCCTTTCTGTGCTCTCGCGGTTCTGATTGAGTAGCAAAGTGGCACAAATAGTGCCATACCGTGCTCAGAGGCTCTGTAGTCATACAAATGTGCCCTATAATTATTCGTTATTAATAACAGTCATCACACGATTTGTTGTTTTTTTTTTCAAAGGCAGTGAGCTTTTGCTTCCCCCTGCCTTACAAATTCAGAAGGAAAAGCAGGCCAGTGAGCAAGGTGCCTAAATACAAAGAGGAGACTGAGTATGTTGGCCTTAACTGTCCAATTGAATTGCGATTCATTAGAGAAACAACAAGCCAAAACAAATCAAAGACAGTTCAAAAAAGGCAACATAAAGTTTTCATTTCCAAACAGTTTTAATTCACTGTTTGTGCTCTTTACTGAGAATATGCAAGGAACACAAACATTCCCATATGAATTAAATTACAATTTACATATGAATTACATTAGAAATATGAGCTACACTAAAGAGATAATTAGTGCTGTCCTGGGTTATGTGAGCGCAAACAAAATTAAATAAGAACAATTTCAAAGCCAAGTTTTGCTTTGCCTTTTCAACTAAGCTGGTTTAATCAGTGATAATGACTGAAATAAATCCACTACATATAAAACAACGCACAACATATCATACTGTGTGAAATGCCATTACTAAGTCCCGTGCCTTGGTAAATCATGCAGTCAAACAGGAGTACGATGTCACCGATACGATGCTACAGATAATTTGCCACTGCTGGGTGCCCAGCGCAGAAGGTGGTGGTCCCTGAGGCTTGTAAAGAAGCTGGACCCACGACGGGCCAGTGTTGCTGTGCTGCTCCGGAGAGTAACAGGGAGGCGGTGGGGGGGGGGGGAAGGGGAGGGAGAGAGGAGGGGAGGCTGCGAGATTGTGTCAGGGATTTTTTTTTAAACCTTACATATGAATGAGAAAGAGCTGCCACAGAAAAAACCACCGGTGCTAGCACCTAGCAATGAGTGGGGGGGGAGCTGGAGAAGTCGGGGTGGTGGCGGGGGAAGAGGGGAAAGTGAGAAGGATAAAAATACCAAGCAGAAGCAGACTACCTGTGCATCAGTGCCTCAGCCCCTAAATAGAGCTATGGTTTATGACTACCTTGCCTAATGAGCTAAACTCTGGTGACCATAAAACTGAAATATAATTATGACATTAAAGATGCCTATATTTGAACTTAATTATTAATTAATTTAATGAGAGAATAGGAGGCTGTAAAATTGCTAATTAAACGGCTCTGTAAAACTGCAGACGGCAGAGGATTTACCAAATGATGAATCCCACAACAGTATTTGGGCTATATCAATATTCTATTAATATACAGTATGCCAGAGGTACTGGCTAGTACGCTACTCACAGTTAAGCCGATGTGACAGGCATACAGAGTGAAAGAAAATGAAGGACATAAAATTCCAGATGACAGCAACCTTGAAGACGATCTCTGCCCCCGCCTCTGTGGCAGTTTCTGAAATCAGTTAAATAAACTCAGAAATGCAGGATAAGAATCAATCTTACCATCGCAAATGTGAATAAATTGGCTTGAAGCAAACGACCCACCTATGGTCTTAGGCACCGTGGTGTTGTGTCGCTCTCCGCTCGCGTGCGGGAATGGTCAGAGCTAATCTGGACTTAAGTGCAACAGAACGGGAGGGATGCAGCGTGAGTGTGTGTGTGTGTGGTGCGTGTGCTCGCATGTGAAAGAGGAGCTGAGTGAGAGCAAAAAATAACTGTCCCCGTGTGATTAGTGAAATTAAACTCAAGTGAACCTTCAGGGGCTGAATTCGAACCTACGGGGGACAATTTTAGAGATTCCCACACCGCACTATCAGCATGCAAGGAATTTCACTGTAACTGTTTGAATGGCAATGCCATTTGGATGACATTCATTTAAAAACATAGAGGAGGAGTGCAGGAAAATGTTTTCTTTTAGCATTGAACCTCATTCAAGGAACATCAAAAGAAAATGCATGGGGGTGTCTCACCCTGCGTGTGTCTAAATGTCAATCATGATTAATTACAGGGATAAAAGCAAAAAGAAAAATTTCAGTATCCCTTCATAGTTTTCTAGGAAGCAATGAAATACCACTGGGCAACGTAACAGAAAAACACCAGCCACATCACGTTAAATGTAAGTGGTATTTTAATATTTGCACAGATCCTTAGAACTGTTGCTATTTATACCTGCCACGTGGCTTGGATTTTCTTTTACACATTTTGTTTTTTAAATGCCCTGTTGACAGCAGCAGCAAGCAATTTGATGAGAAAGATCAAAGATATAATATCAAGCAAATAGCGTTGGAGGAGACTTCTCCTCTTCCCCCCCACTCCCTCAAGGGAAACAATATAGTCATTACAAGTAACAACTCCCATTTCTGGAAAATGGATGGAGGATCTTGAGGCTAAAAACAGGAGTTGTGTTTCTGAGTCCTTTGTGACTTCCAAAGAAAGTACATAAACATTCAATGCTTCAGTTTCTTCTAAGCTAAGAATAACAGCAGTTTCTTGCCCTTTATCATTCATGTTTCAAATCACTAAATGGAAGCTTGCAAGTAATTTCTGAGAAAGTGCTCTCTAGAAGTTGCTTTTTTATTGACTAGTTTGGGACAAAACTTTAGAAAGTGTCACTTCTTGCTTTGTTTTGGTTTTTAATGTCCATCTTGGGACACGTGAACAAGATAATTTTGAGGAGCTGTGTGCTTCACATGATGGTCTTGTTTAGCTTATCTCAACTACTAATACAGTTTGCAGTCTCTTGATACTCAGAAACTGCACTGGTGGGTTTTGTACAAGAATCTACAGCTAAAAGAGCTGCTGCTTTAAAATATCTTGGTCCCAATTTAGAAAACTACTCTGGCTGGTTTCTATCTTGTAATATGTGCAATTAATAAATATGAAAGCTTCTATGCATTTATTATCACTGTATCATGCTCTGCAGTTTTATAGATGCAATTCCTCAAAGTGACTTTTACCAGAAATAAAACTAGACAGATTTCTTCTGTTGTGTGACCAGCTATCAAGCCTGCCCTTTGACTGGAGACTTTTGTGAGATCTGAACTGTTTCGCTCGGTCAGGTTTCAATCCCAGCAAGACAGAGTGAGTTAAAAGTTGGGACTGGTGGATTTTCAATAAAAAATAAGTGCCAAATGACTCATCATCACCATGTTTCAGGTAACATGTTTAGAGCATTGAAGAAATTGCCTCTGTCTCCCCCAGAGCTACCACATGGTGACCTTTATTTCCAGTGGGTCGCAGTCCTTGCTAGATAAATTCAACCTGCAGCACAGTGGTGCTTGAAACAGAAGAGGAAGAGGGAATGCTCTTATCTCCAAACTTACCTTGATGCAGCCATTACAGGCAGCTCCCTATGAGAAAGAAATGTTTGAGAAAGGGTAAACATTGGTGAGAGTTAGGGCAAATATTGGTGAGAGTTACTGTCAAACCAAAAGCCTATTTGTTGTTTTCTGAGATACTTACTGCCCTGCAGTTACGAAGAAATGATGGGTAGGGACTTTCTCATTGCAAGGAGCATTGAGAGGTCCATCTGACAGCTCTGAACCTGAACTTCATGGTCATCTTCATAATACTGCTCACTACAGACCCTGGGAGAAAATTATTTTGTCACCTTGCTCTGCTATGAGGGCGGCAGGCTGATCACTGTCACCCAATGGTGACTGTAGGGGTCAGCAGAGCAGTTGTCTCTCTGGGTACAAGCAGCTGTGGTAGCACTGCTGCTCCCAGCCTTGTGTCACTTACCACCCCAAAGTGGTTCACAAACTACTGGTAGCAACTTGGCTAACACTTATGTACATCACAGTTTACAAGCCTCCAGGGTTGCACATTCTGTAAACATTATGGGTAAAATCCAGCTGTGGCCCAGAGCTAAACCATAGAGTTGACAGTAGTCTGATGTAGTTGCGAAGTCCCTCTCCATGATGTCTGAAAAGTCATGGCAGTCAGGTGAAGTCCCTGGTGAATGAAAAAAGGGAAACATTGCACCCCTTCTTAAAAAGAGTAGGAAGGAGGACCCTGGCAACTACCAACCTGTCAGCCTCGCCTCTGTGCCTGGGAAGATCATGGAACAGATCCTCCTAGAAGCTATGCTATGGCATGTGGAGGAGGGGGAGGTGATTTGAGACAGCCAGCATGGCTTCACCAAGGGTAAGTAGTGCCTGACCAACCTAGTGGACTTCTGTGATGGCATGACTACATCAGTGGCCAAGGGAAGAGCTACGAATGTAATCTCTCTGGATTTCTGTAAGGCCTTTGAAACAGTCTCCCACAACGTACTTCTCTCTAAATTGGAGAGGGAGGGATTTGATGGGTGAACTGTTCAGTGGATCAGGAATTGGTTGGATGGTTGCATCCATAGGATAGTTGTCAACAGCTCAATGTCCAGATGGAGATCGGTGACAAATACTGTCCCTCGGGTGTCCATATTGGGACCAGTACTGTTTAATATCTTCATCAATGACAGACACTGGGATTGAGTGCACCCTCAGCAAGTTTGTGGATGACACCAAGATGAGGTGTGCAGTTGACACACCTGAGGGACAGGATGCCATCCACAGAGATCTGGACAAGCTCAAGAAGTGGGCCAGTGTAAACCTCACGAGGTTCAAAAAGGCCAAGTACAGGGTCCTGCACCTGGGTTGGGGCAACCCCCAGTATCATCAATACAGGTTGGGAGATGAAGGGATTGAGAACAGCTCTGCCAAGAAGGACTTGGGGGTACTGGTTGATGGAAAGCTGGACATGAGGGGACAATGTGCGCTCTCAGCCCAGAAAGCCAATTATATCCTGGGCTGTATCAAAAGTAGCATGGACAGCACGTTGAGGGAGGTAATTCTGCCCCTGTACTCCGCTGTCATGAGACACTACCTGGAGTACTGCGTCCAGCTCTGGAGTCCTCAGCACAGGAAAGACATGGACCTGTTGGAGAGGGTCTAGAAGAGGGCCACAAAAATGATCAGAGGGCTGGAGCACCTCTCCTATGAAGACAGGCTGAAAGAGTTGGGGTTGTTCAGCCTGGAGAAGAGAAGGTTCTGGGGAGACCTTATTGAGATTCTTCAGTACTTAGGGGAGCTTATAAGAAAGATTGGGATGCACTTTTTAGCAGGCCCTGTTGCAACAGGACAAGGACTAATGGTTTTAAACTAAGAATGGGTGGATTGAGACTAGATATAAGGAAGAATTTTTTTACAATGAGGGTGGTGAAACACTGGAACAGGTTGCCCGGAGAGGTGGTAGATGCCCCATCCCTGGAAACATTCAGGTCAGGGCTCTGAGCAACCTGATCTGGTTGAAGATGTCCCTGCTTATTGCAGGGGGTTGGACTAGATGATCTTTAAAGGTCCCTTCCAACCTGAACTATTCTGTGACAGGGGTACCTGTCAACCTTGATTACCAAGTAAGAACAGGTGTGATTAACTATTATTGGTATTGCAGGTGTGTGCCAGGGTCTCATTGCAATACACGTGAAAAGTTTATATAAACCCAAAGCTTTCATTGATTCTATTTAATTCCCAAGGATTTGTTTAATTGTGATTTAAATCATCAAAGATGTTAACTTGGTTTAAGTTTGTCCCTTTTTTCCATTTAGAAAGCCTTCCCTTTTGTTGGTTTTTAAGCTGTAAAATATATGCTAAATACATCCTTCAAAGTAAGCTGCATAAAGTTAATGTATTTGTCGCTGATCAGAAGGCTACGTTATATCTTTGTGCATTTAATCATCCAGCTTTTTAGTTTAATATAATTTAACATATCTTTTAATTTTTTACTTTTACATAATGCTAAAATATGGTGAGTGCTGCACCTCTTCTTCATTAGGTGAATACTATTTTTTATTTGGTATTTGTGTTATACAGAACTCACAACATCTTTATATCTTTGAGTAAACAAATCCTTCTTAAACTTGATGGAGACCCCACCTGGAGTACTGCGTCCAGCTCTGGGGCCCCCAGCATAAGAAGGACATGAACCTGTTGGAGCAAGTCCAGAGGAGGGTCACAAACATGATCAGAGGGCTGGAGCACCTCTCCTATGAGGACAGGCTGAGAGAGTTGGGGTTGTTCAGCCTGGAGGAGGGAAGGCTCTGGGGAGACATTATAGCAGCTCTCCAGTACCAAAAGGGGGCCTACAGGATAGATGGGGAGGGGCTCTTTATCAGGGAGTGTAGCAATAGGATGAGGGGTAACAGTTTTAAACTGAAAGAGGGGAGATTTAGATTAGATATCAGAAGAAATTCTCTAGCGTGATGGTGGTGAGACACTGGAACAGGTTGTCCAAAGAAGTTGTGGATGCCCCATCCCTGGAAGTGTTCAAGGCCAGGCTGGATGGGGCTTTAAGCAATCTGATCTAGTGGGAGATGTCCCTGCCCATGGCAGGGGGGTTGGAAATAGATGATCATTAAGGTCCCTTCCATCCCAAACTATTCTGTGATTCTATGATGTGCAGAAGGGAAGAATATGTTTACTTGAATAGATTTTTTTGCATTTAGAACAAGTATATTAAATAAAAGAAGTGGTGTAATGGCATAGTTAAACCGTTTCAGTTCATAATGTCCACCAAGGCCTTCAAAATGGTAGAGATCAATCTTTTAAGTTTACTATATACATCATAACTAAAAGACAAAACCAAGCTCTTAACATTTTTTTTTTTTTAACTTGCAATTTGTTTCTATTGTTGATTGAAGTATACATGGATTGGAACTAACTGAATACTTTGAAACAAAGTAAAAAATTATTTATTCCTGAAAACAAAATTTCCGTGGGCAAAAATTCTGCCAACTTTAGTTTATATTTTTTTACTAGTGATTCCACAAGGTCAATGTTCTGACTTGTTTTATGACCTCAGAGTAAGACTAGCACTTCTTAAAATCATGTGGTATTGCAAAGCTGAAAAGATAGAGAAAAGACAAGGCCCAGTTCATAAAAATATGTTTCTTTCTAAAGCTTCAAGTCTGCAGATCTGAAAGTTGAAGTCTGTAAAAATGGAGGCTTACTGAATTTATCCAGAGACAATAGACTTTGTGTTAGTTCCTGGTTATTGCAATCTTCCTTGAAATCAAAAGAAATTATACAGAATTCAACTTTTCCCTCTCAGGAAATCATGACAAATATTACATTTGGTTTGAAATCTGAAAGCTAAAAGGTGTTCTCTCAGGTATATGCATTGTCAGTATGGCAAAATTTTGAGTTGGATTTAAGTTAACAAAGTGAAAATAATCAAGTTAGCTCCACAAACAGACTGAACTAGGTTAGTAGTGGTGAAATATGCGAACATTTTTGAACACACAGGGATCAAGTAGATTTGTGCAGCACTGAGGTGCTATTTTTGACAGATGGCTTGTGATTATGGACTACTGGGAGAAGGAAAGAGGTCTTGTTGTGGTTTCGGCTGAACTTACTAAAACCAGACTGACAGATGGCCCCTCCCTCCCCCTCCCCCCCGCAAAAGAGGAAAGAGGAAGAGAAAGAGATAAGGAGATTTAGAAGTTTAGAATGAACTAAACTACTTTAATGAAGAATTAATATTAAAATAAAAATAAAGAAGAAAATAATGAAATAGATACAAAATATACAAAACCGTATCAAGCTCCCAGGATGACAGTCACATCACTGGCAGGCACTGGGGAAGTCCCAGACTGGACTCAGTGACGGATGGGAACTGGATTCCAGCTCTGGAGTCAGGAACACACGGATCGGGATCAAAGGCAGATGAACAGACAGAGTCCTCTCTGGACGTCGGCCATCGCAGGAAGGGGGCTGACCCTTTGATCCCTCAGCCTTTATACTGAGCATGGGGCAGATGGGATGGAATACCCCAGTTGGTCAGGTTTGGGTCACCTGTCCTGTCCACTCCTCCCCACCGATGTGACCCCTCTACATTTTTTCTGTTTCCGACCCTCTAAGGGGGCAAATAACGAAATTGGCTGACGTTGGTTATTATAGCAATAAGTATAAGCAAGGGCCTCCCTGCATACCATTCCTTGGCATGGAGCACAAACATTGGTCTTATCATTCTGAGAACAAGCAGTTTTCTCCACAATATGCCGTTAATTTCAGAGAGTTAGAGGAGGCCTAGCTAGGGTGTAAAGTTACAGAACAGAAAATTAGTTCAGTTTTACTTCAAACCGGGACAGGTCCGTTGATTTTTTGTTAGTTTTTCACGAGATCACAAGTTCTGGAAGAAAAAGAGAAAGGAAACAACTTTGGCATCTGCAGTCCAGAGTAAACTCATGTTTACATTTTATTTTGCCACTAGATCACACCTTTTTTTTTAAACTCTCTCCTCACTGTTTATTTATTAATAGCCTGTGAACTTTTCCATACCCCAAATTAGATAATTATCATAAGCCCTCCTCCAAATGCAAGGTGTAGAGGACTGCAAACGTATTTCAGCTGCTGAAGCAAGCTGCTATGACCTCTGTGGATTTTTTGCTGTAGGGAATTACGCAGCCTTTCAGATGATGTCATGAGGAAGGTTGAAGCCTGGCAACCCTTCATGCTTGGCATGTGCTTGAAAAATCTAGCTGGATACTTTTCTTTTGTTCCAAATCACAAACTAGGCAAGCATCGTAAACAAGAATGAGTCAATCTTTCTGCTCCCAGACTCCAAATGTGTTAATCTTTTCCTTAGTCTGTCAGTTTTCATTTAGTTCTGGAGGAAAAGGAAGGTAAGAAAGCAGCATGACTGAGGTTGACTGCACTCTCCTGCAAACCTAAAGAGCCAAGGTCTAACTTCTCCCTCTGTTTTCCAGCACTTCAGGTCTTGCCCACGCAGGGAGCAAAGGCAGGTCAGCCTTTGCTCTAGCGTTCAGAAATGGTTGTCCCACAACCCCTGGGTACCAGCAAGCTGCTCCACAACATGCCGCTGCTGCCTTAGTGTGCTTTGACTACAGTTTGTCCAACTGAAGGAAAGCATCAGGAATAAAATCACTCTACAGGCAACCCCACATAACTCTTTAGCCTACTTTTTTTTTTTTTCCCTTCCCCGTGGTTGTTAATCGTGTTACGCTGGAACGCAAAACTTGTTACAACCCCAGTTGGTCAGAAGAGTGTTTAAAAACTGTTCTAAATACAGTTCCCTGTCCTAGATTTCAGCGGGAATATTCATATAGTTAAAACTACATGCCTGTTTAAGTGCTAGACTGCAACTACGGGCAAATTTTAGCCTTTAACCCCACCTTAATCTTTTGGTTTTTCTCCTTTTGTTTTGTGAAATTAGATAATTCTTCTTTGTTGTATAAAAAGATTCCCTTTTATACTAAAGGCTTACAGAGAAAGCCATGCATGACAAATATGTTAAAAAACCCTAATAAAAAGAAACAGCAGTATAAAAACAATACGGAAAGATGTAAATCCTAGCTATAAAAAAATTTAAATAATCTAAATATAGCAAAGGTACCTTACCTACATGTACATACGGTTTGAGGCAATGTTTTCTTCTGAAAGAGAAATCTGAATGTAGACTATGTGACATAATTTAAGCAAATATTGCCTGGAAAAATAACAACCGTCTGTTTTCAGCAGATCCACCTGAGAAACTAAGGGTGAAAAGAAAAGGTTAGAAGAGCATCTCAGAAGTGCAGGTGTGACAGCATTAAAAAAAAATCTATGAAGAATTAAAAGAGGGGATTGTAATGCCCCTTTTTTTCTTTTATGTAGAGATGGCTTGGAGGAGGAGAGGAAAGTAAAGACACACATCTTCTGTGAAAGGCTTTTAATGCCCGGAATATGATTGATTCATCTGTGGCTTCAGCTTTGCAGGTGTGAGAGAAGTCATAAGAACTGGGAGATAAGTCACTCTGCATTCTGGAATGAGGGGGGGAAACCCCAAAATTCTTGAGTTCCTATCATCAGCAACAGAAGAGATGCCTGGAGAAGAGAAGGCTGAGGGGATACTTTATATATGTTTACAAGTACCTAGAGGCTGGGTTGAAGGATGATGGAGCCGGACTCTTTTCAGGGGTTCCCAGTGATAGGACGAGGGGCAATGGGCACAAGCTGGAACATAGGGAGTTCCATTCAAATATGAGGAAGAACTTCTTTATGGTAAGGGTGATGGAGCACTGGAACAGGCTGCCCAGGGAGGTCATGGAGTCCCCTTCTCTGGAGATTTTCAAGACACGCCTTGATGCAGTCCTGAGTAATGTGCTCTAGGCAATCCTGCTCTAGCAGGGGAGTTGGACTAGATGATCTCTAGAGGTCCCTTCCAATTCTGACAATTCCATGATTCCGTGACATAGTAAATCAATTTGGAAGGATTAAACAACAATTTGGTCTTTGCATTATGAAAAGGCAGATCCCATCTGGTATTAGTTTTCTTCTTGTTTACAAATGCCTTAGTTTGAATGAAGAATAGAAAAAAGAGTTATTGTTCATTCCCTCAAGCAAATGGGAAACCCAGCTGATGCTGGTCCTCCATCATCAGCAGGTCAGCAGGATGTCATTTATAGATAGCCATGGATGTCTCATCAGTTAGCTCCATGTATATACATGCACTTGGCCATGCCTAAGCTTTTCTGGTGACATGAACTCCCTTCAAACATATCTCTTTTGATGCATGTGGTCACAGTAACATGGTCTTTCACTGCATCACCAAATTATATTAAGACACATGACAACATCCACCCAACTGGATGACCTCACTCTTGCCCTACTTTGATCTAGTTCAATAATTTCTGGTTACTCAGGTGTATAAAACTGTTCCCAGGAGATGGCTGAAAACAACTGCTGATCACGTGTTGCATATACATTTAGGAATACCAACTGCAGTGAACAATTGGCCACCACAAGTTCAAGTTACACAAAGGATTTAAGTCATACATTGGAAAATATATTTCCTAAGACCCTACCAACACTAACCACAAGTTTAAAGGATTATTTTTTTCCATGCTGTTTTCCTAAGGGGTCAAATTTGAAAATTCAACCCACAAGCCAAACATTAAAGATAATAATGGGTCAATCTAACATCCTCCTTGTAATCAAGGAGAAGGAAAGCTACATGTGTACACATGATGAACAAATATAAATATTGTAATTATAGCAATACTAACACAGATTCTCCTGCTCCACCTATGTACCTGTGGTGCCAACACATTTACACACACATAAATGAGACCAAAATTTATTCTATTAATAAAAGGAGATAATGAATGAGTAGTATCAGTTTCACATTTGGGTCCCTATTATTTAAGCCACCTTTGGGAGTAGTTAAGAGCAGAGGGTCTGATTCTTATTTATGCTAATAAATTAGCAATGTAAAATAAACTTTAAAAAGGGTGTAAATTACATTTAAGCTGCCCGACCTGCTACAAAAAGGATAGTAGTATAATTGAGAAACTGTCCCAGAAGCTGTTCCTCTGTAAATTGATTAATATATCAGTGTTAGCTGCAACCTAGTTATCCTATAAACAAAAATGACCTACTGTTGTAGTAGAATGGGAGTTTCTTTTAAACTGCTTGACTTGAATACAAGGAAAAACAGTACATCTATGTTTCCTCTTCTCTGTTTTTTTTTCCACTTATATCAGTTGGTCTAATGATAGGCATTGCCTTTTTCAACGTGCTTCTTTCTCTTCTGTCTTTTTACACCAGCACGGCAACAAGAACATTACTACCATAAAAGTATGTGTTACATTTCAAAAATGCAGCAGGAGAGAAAATTTAAAAATTCATTTTCCCTTCCCCTCTCTCCCCATGCTCCTCAAGCTCTTTTGTGTTGCCACTTTTTTCTGCCCTGCTTATAGTGAGGTTTATTTCTGCTCCAGCAATGCGTTTTAGAGGCGGGTGGATCACAGTTGTGTGTTAAATCATGAACAAAACCAAGCTTTCTCCCTCTCCCTCTCTCCCCCTTTCTTGTTGTCTGTCCTTTTTACTTAAACATAGCTTCTAGGTTAATGATTCATTCTTCTAAAGGGCTGCTGTGCCTACCAGATTATACTGTAAAATCTGTCATTCTGTTTATGTTTAAAATACAAGATTAAAGCAGTGGTCATGCTGAGGGAAATGGTTCTCACACATAACAAGAAAGGATCAATCCACGTCTGTTGAATCCAGGCTGTTTTAGCAGAAGCTGCCGTTTTGGTGTGCTGCCAGACCCCAAAGAAATACGTGTGAGCTTTGAAACTTGGTAGCCATTCCTGCACTGAGCACAGCAAGGACCTAAAATAGGGCTTATCACACACTAATGTACCTTTGGAAGTTACAGCAGCCTAGCTGTCTGTAAATTGCAGGGAAAGCACTTGAGAAATAAATTATTCAGTCCTAATGGGAAGTGAAAAGGTGAAAAAATTTATTATGAAGTAGCCTGTACGGTACCTGTAAAAGTATATGGGGCTAGGAATTTGCAACTGGTAATATGGAATTGATATCCAGGTCAAATATAGCCAAATGATTAGTGGCACCAACGCCTCTTTTTTTTTTTTTTTTTTTTTTTGTATTGTCGTGTATTAGCATAAAGGCAAATCAGAGCCACCGTTAGTGTATTCTTTCTGTTTCTACAGCGTGGCTTACCAGATCGAGTAGGTTGATCCATAAAAAATAGTTGGGTATGTAATGACAGCCAGATATTAGATTTGAGACTTGTATACACTTGAAAATTTACAAAAATAGCTCATTTGAAATAATTGCTCTGGAACAGCTATTTGGGCAGAAAGCTGTAGGGATATTTCTCAACCATTTTAGATTAGTTATCTCAGTAACTTTCTAAGTATAGACAAGCCCTCGTGATGTGTCCTGCCAAATGGAGATTGTTCTATTCAATTAGCTCTCATTAAGGAAGGCAGAGAGGGGTAAAAGTAGATTCTCATTAACTATACATTTTCATATTTATTAAACAGAAGTGAGAATACACAAATTCAATTTCACATGTGTTTTTTACTCATTGAGTGAACCAGGCTTTCTATGGAAGCTACAAGCCCTCTCACTGGAGACTTAAATGTGTCTGAAAAAGGCTGTTTGGCATTTGTGAGACCAGGGACACTGCCGTTCTAAGTGAGCATCTGAATTGTGGTTATGAATCACGATTATGAATTATGATTATTTCATGGAAAGGTCATTGTGGAAGAATCTTATGTTTGGGTTTTTTTCTCCCCAAAATTCCTAGATCGATTGTTAAGCAGGCCACAAAGTAGCTTTAAATAGAAAGCAATGCTTTCAGGGAGTGAAAACTAACACTGTATGTCAGATGTCAGCTTCTCCATAAAACTCAGAGTTGCCTACAAAAAGCTGACATCTTTTCTAACTGCAGTGTTTCAGGCAGTAGTGCATTTAAGCACTGAGGAAGCAGAGTTTGAGTAGGAAATTCAGACTTTTACCCATTATATGCACAAGTAGAAAATGCCACTGCTTGGTACTCAGTGCATCCTTCAGGAGTGCTGTGTTGAAGCTGCTCTCTGTGCTTGCACTGCTGCCCTTGACCTTCCCCTGTTCCAGAATACTGTGTCTTAGAGAAAAAGAACTTCATAATTCTTTCTAAAACCCCATGCCTAAAGAAATTGCTACATGCATATGGATTAAAAGCTAGACCGTTTATTTATATTTAGATCCTAATTGGACATAGATTACTATCCAGGCCAGACTAAACACTTTTAATTTACCAAACCAGTGCTGGCTATAAAGAGAGGGTGAAACAAATGTTTAATATATCCTATATCATCTTTCCCAAAATGGTTTCTATTTATCATCCCAGTACCTAATCAATGCAACTACATATAAAATCCACAGATTTTATAGTCCAGTAATAAGTACATGCAAATTATGTTGTCATATAAGCGTATTGGCTCAAAAAGATGTATAATACCTATCAGACTAGTTAGCCATTATCTTAATTATGAAAGGATTATCCCCGTAAAGGCAAGGCCATAATATAATAGGAGTTCTGAAATATGAACAATCTCTAGCTATGTTTACCATTAATTCAGACTGCACTTATACTCCCATTTCCCCTTTTCTACTGTTTATTTTTGTTAATGTTTATGTGTCCCTTTGTAAGCAGCAATATGGTACAGCATCCCATCAAATGCACTATGAAAGCTCCAAAGAGCCATCCTAAGTATATTAATCCTCCATAAAAATAAATAAGCTATATGAGAGAGAGCATTTCTATAAGGCTTGAGTGTTAGTACTGGCAGCTGGAGCACGAGGTGGTGAGAATGTGTGTGCCAACTTTGAGATTCATGCATGAAAAAGCTCTTTGTAGTGTTTTTTTCTGAGATCAGTTTTATTGGTGGATTTTTTTCCCCCCTCTTAGTGAAGATTTTTCCGTAATACAGACACTGTCTTTATCCCTCTTTCTGTGGAAGTCAAAAATGCCTTCTGAAGGGCAGGCAAAAGATAGGGGAGTCTGAAAGAGATCAGGTCACACAAGAAAGATGTTTCACAGTTGGGACTTTGTAAATATAATATAGAAAAAACAACAAATATAAGAAGTAAACCCCCATCTCTTCCTAACATTACATTTGCTCTGATGTATTTTCTGAAAGCCGCCCAAGTATAACTATTTATTTTAACTAAAGTAATCAAGATTAATGTCAGCAGTTATGACACACGCTGTTTGCTAAAGAACACATAGAACAATTGCTCAAGGCAAGCTTCATTAAGAAATCAGATAAAATTAGTAAAACTGATTATATTTCAAAACTCAGCAGCGGCAGCAGCTCAAATTGCCATTCAGGAGTCTCCAATTAACACAATTGGTCTTGTTCACAATCAGCTTTGTAATCTCATTAGCCTATTATATTTTAATCATTGGGATAACTGCACAACAAAACTTATTTTATTTTTGCACTGCTGACGGCATAAGTGAACGTGCAACATACTTTTTCTTTCTCTTTTCTTTCTTTTTCTTCTCCTTTTTTTTTTTTTTTTTTTTTTGTTTCCAGAGAACAATGCAGACTCCTTAGAGCATTATCCTGGTTACAGATTATTACCATACACTCTGTCACTGCTAGGGAACACTGACAGCAGGCATCTAATTTGGCATTAATTGGCAGGGGACTAATTGCATAACTGACATTGCTAGGGAAACTTAGAGGGTACAAGGTAGGGACAGTACAAAGTATCTGAAAAGAGAGACGGGAAGAAAGAGCAAACGAACGCCTGCAGACAGCTCTGTGGACACATGCATATAACTCGTTTGCCTCCTTGGTGCGCTGCCTTGTTTCATAAATGTGTTCCAGAGATATTGGCCCTTGTAAAAACACAAAGTCTTTCTGTCCTTTAGGTACTGGCAGTCTGAAAATACCTACAATACCAGTGTTTCATTGATATTGAGTATTGCCTGCTGCAATGAGATTATGTTCTATTGATGGGAACTGGGGTGTAACATAGCCATCTACAGAAAGCAATAGGTTGCCCTATTTTCAGGCTGAAAATGCTATGTATTTTATGAACTGCCTCTATCTTGCACACCAGGGATGTCTCTGTGGCTAAAGCCATAATAGGATTTTCCTAAATGATACAGAAATACAAATATTCTGACTGAGCACTTTTCTGGGCTCGTCTTATTTACCAGCAAGCTTTGATACAGTATTTTGCTTCCATCTTTTAAAGGACATTTTCAATTTCCCATTTCCCTTATGAGTGCTTCCTGTAAAGGTGTCAATAACCACTAATTGCGTTCTGCTTGGCCAGTCTGCAAATCAAAACAGCAGAGGCAGCAAGCCAATATGCATTCAAATCCCGTTACTTGGCTGCCTCATTCTCAACTGGAAAGATATGAGGAGGCAAATATTCATACAATTGTATGCTGAGAAATTCAGAGTTGCTCCTGTGATCTCCAAAGATACCTATGCGGCTGCTGTTAATTCCCAGACTTTTATTTTAAGAGGGTTACTGCTGGGGGTATTTCAATGTTGTTTGTTTTATCTTCAGTCCAGGAAATGGCATGTCTTAGATCAGAGCAAATGTAAAAGGAAATAGCTCTGCAGTAAGAGCAGAGGGTATGCAATAATTAAATTAGCAGCTTGCTTCCACAAGCAGGCCAGTGACAGGACATGGTGATTTTACTGTATTGGTGGTCTAAACAAGTGATGGGTGGGATTTAGTTGTGCTGAATATCATACAGTGAAAAAAGTCACTGATTTGATTAATTTTGCTCCTGTTTCATGACTTATATGTCAGCAGAGTGTTGATTTTCTTAAATTGATCGGTCATGCCAAGGTGTTAGCTGCCTAATTTCTGCTTGTAATATTCAGCCTGGAGTTTGCTTGAGAGCAGTTTGTTGTCAGCATTTGCTACTGCGGTTCAAACTGCTTTGATTTCACACCATCATAAAGGCCATTTTCCTTTCCTGCTTTGAGGAACAAGCTTTCCAGGGTGGCTTTCCACCAACAGAGCTCCCAGAAATACTTTCCACAGATGTTTTTCTGATTTCACTTAAAATCTTCAGCTTGGGCAAAAGTTTCTGCCAGAGAAATTCACATACAGAGAAAACCCTTACAGGAAGGACCTCTGGAGGTGCCAAGAGACCAGCTCAGATCAACTGAAAATGCCAAGTGCCTGCATGCAGGACACCACATTTCCAAGCCCATTTGTTTCTGTTCTGACACGGAGGGGGAGCAGAGGTAGTATCTCTGATGTCTCTCCCCACCACAGCCTGTTTCGAACCACACCCAGCTTGGCTACCGGGGGGCCATGGGTCTTGTATTTCTGGTGACTGTAGGGATGACCCTTCCTGATGATGCTGGAGGATTGCTGAGTCACAGGCTTTTTCTCCTGTGCGCATGGATCCAAAAGCAGCAGTTTTTCCCTCTTCCACAGAGCATGTGAGTAAGTGCATAGTCAGGTCCAGGAAGATAAATTAACATTGAAAGAGAGCAAGGGAAGATGGGAGATCTTTCCTTTTACCTGCTAACTAGCATATTTGACCACATTTATAATAATCAGACAATTAGAAAACCTGAACAGGTTACTCCATCACCTTTTTTGGGGCAATAGTTTGAATAGATGATGGATTTTGTTATCATTTTGCCTAAATAACTTCCACTGTTAGTTGCTTTTAGTTTAAACTTGAATCTTATCACCTTCTACCCTGTTCTGCTAGTTTTCTATGAAAGACATAAAATACATGTAGAGATTGGACAAGCAAGTGGTATGATGCTTGTTCTCAAACACAATATTCTAAGGAGGAGAGCATTGAGATACCAACTCAAGCTCTTGCTTACCACTTCTGGAAATCACAGATGTGATACAGTGGTACAAGTGGCTAAAGGTGAAGGCAAATCTGGCACAACTTTGTTGTTGTGAGATATTCAGTGATGTTTCTTTTGTTGTCATCCCAAATTTAAGAGTTGTGCTTGGCTCCCTTCTTCACGCTATGTTTTATATAGCTCTTCGAATGAAAGCAGGCCCAGAAGGGCACTGATCCCTAGACTGATGTGCCTAAACACATCAATGTACTCACTGCCAGCCCCCCACTTCCCGTACCCCGGGTGTTCTGCATTATCACTTCATTGCACAAGCTGGTTGGTGAGGATTTCTACTTTACAGGAAAGGTTTGCTGGGATGGGAGCTGAGGCCAGCTCATTCTTAGTATCAAGTGATGCTGTGCTACATAGATATTGCAGAGTGTCAGCCAAACCAAGCCGACGCTGTTTAATGCTATAAGTCATGGTTTCTGACAGCTGCTGGCTTATTGGTGCATTTTTTTTCACCAAGCATATTTTGCATGAGTTGCAAAGGTGATGCTATCATTGGAAACAAGTGGAATCATGATGCAGCAGGCAGAAATGCACAGGCAGCAGCAGAACACTGGGGCAGCAGAAAGGGTTGAGGGGGGAAAGTTGTTGTGGTATTTAAATGGAGTTGAATTCTGCTTCAGAATCTGTGATTGAGCATTTCTGTAAAGGAGAGCCTCTACTGCTGTCACTCAGCTGACCATGCCCTTATCTTTTCCTTTGCTCCTGAGACTTAACCCTGTTGACTTCAGTGCACCTCGCAGCAAGCTGCTTTCCAGCAGCTGCAGTCAGAATATGCGTGAAAATGCTCCCTTACTGCATCTGCAGAGTGTATTGGAAGGAAAGTCGATGAGGTTAAGCTGCCGCCTCCTACAGCCACCCAGGAGACAAGCAAGCTACTCCCAGGCAGTAGACTAAAAAGTATTCAAAGCCACGGTGGTGCCTCCATACAAACACACACAGTGGGCCAGCTGGGAGACAATTATATCAGCTTGATGTCAAACAGCACTATGATGGGATGTCATCAGTCTCTGTGGGTTTAAGAGTTAAAGTTCATTCGCTGCATAGGTATTTTCTGAAGAAAATATTTGTGGGAATTCTGAAAGACTAGTGTAGCTTTATAAATACTCTTAAAAACAATAATTTATGACACTGTAGAAAGAAGTGGGTTTTTCCTTCATGACTGAGACTAACCTATTTATTAACTTATTTCTTTGCCCTGTACCAAGGTGGTTCACATTTTCTTTATATTGGGTTCTTTGCAGCCCCAGCCAGCCATTTTAAGCCTGGGAACACAGTTAGTCCATCATATGTGGCCAAGCTGGCTTTTAAAAGGCTGCCCACACCTCAGTAGAATCATCAGGTTTCCCCCTTCAGACCTGGGCTGGTGGGGTACGATGAACCCCGCAGGCACAAACAGCCTTGCATGTCGTCTGCTGTGCGTGCCTGGTTCTCCCACTGCTGTTGAGCAACGTGTGCTGTTCTTTGTTTCTGCCATTTTCCAGTCTCTCCCTACCCGTCTGGGCACACAATGATTCCAGAAGACCATAGGCAAAGCAAATTAGAATGATGTGCCTTGGATTTTGCACCAGCGAGCCTCAGTTCAGCTTCAGAAGTTCATTGTTAGTCTTTCGGTATGATGTCGGCTCCCTCAGCAGCTCAGACAGCAGCAGCAGATGGGCCTAAGAGTTATGTTTCTGAGCATGCCTGCCCCTCCTTGCTCTTCCTGTCTGTCTGTGTGCTCACATTTTGTGTTGTAAAATCACACAGCATGTATCCCAATGCCACCCCCAGCAGCAACAACAGAAAAACCCTGGGACTAGCGGAAAATGTATCTGTGGGACTGAAAGGTACCTCAGGATCCCAGGATCCTGCTTTCTGCAGTCCCAGGTTGCATTCCCTAGTTAAGCACCATCAATATCAATACTTAATGGTATTCTCTAAGCTCAGGCAGTGAAGAAAATAGGGTTGTTATCTATCAAAGCACATTTTAGTTTTTGACAAGTAAAAAGCAGCATGGGGAATGCAGTAAGTCTGAAATGAAAGCCTAAAAGAAAACTCATATAACATCTGGTGTCATTTATCCCCTGTTGGCCTTTCATAGTGTGATATGATGAGCTTGTTCTGATTTAAGATCAGATGATTTGGTTTGAAAGAGGGGA
Organism: Numenius arquata; assembly: GCF_964106895.1. Taxonomy (NCBI): domain Eukaryota; kingdom Metazoa; phylum Chordata; class Aves; order Charadriiformes; family Scolopacidae; genus Numenius; species Numenius arquata. The sequence goes on along the minus strand of NC_133579.1, from coordinate 61,929,549 downwards.
GTGGGGGATGCAGCCAGTCTGGCAGCAAATTGGGATACAAAATCTGCTCAAATAATTGGAAACACGACAGATTTTCCTTAACTGATGCCAGTGGCATCTTAGTTTATCCATCTCTCTCAGCTGAATTTGTTAAGTGCATTATCTTATTGGTTTTAAAGTTTTCATCTCACTTATTTGCAGGGGAAAATGTGAGCAAATCAGTCATGATGGATTGCCTAATTTTCTGGGCTGAATAAACCGGTTTTATAAGACTGTTGATTCCTGGGTTATTAGTTAATAGAAACATTTATCAATTTCTTTATAGAGAAGGGGAAAAAAACTTTAACCAATGATTGCATTTTAAAACTTTCATTAATGTTTCCACATAATGCTTAGTGTTGGACATGAATATGGTAATCACAGATTTTGGGTTGGCTTGAAGCAGATTTTTTTTGTCCTTCCTCCCTTCTCTTTTGTCTGTAGAAATGTAAAAAAAGTAAAAGCAAAAGGGTGTCATTAGATTGGTAATTATATTGAGCGTTCTTTGATCAAGAAAAGGGTCAGAGAAAGACAAGTTTCTAACTTGCAAATGTTGATGCCTGTTTCTGTTACCAATTTTCTTTACACAAATGGGGCCTGGTTCTGTGAGCTTGAACCCTAATGACTTCGCAGTCTCTGTCTTCTTCTTGGTATACTCAAGAACCAGCTGGATGTTAACTCTGACTTCTGTGTGATGTAAGTACATTGTTAAAGTTACCTACTAGTCCACAAATCCCTTGAGGTTCTTTGGTTCTAAATAAATGCACGGCTTTTTGTGTGGTTCACAATAGAACCTCTGAAAATGTTGGTTTGTTGACAGAAATCTAACTGATATAATTTATGAAGTGACCCTATTTAAAAAACAAAAAACAAAAACAAAAAAAAACTTTCACTTCTTAAAGAGAAGGACTCTCAGTTTTACAAAGTGTCAGGTCTGAAAAAAATTCATTTTTAAATGCAATGTCTCCAAGCAGACGAAGACTCAGTGTAAACAGAAGGGTGATGTAGCCAGTTGACTGCATTAGATGTGGCACACACACTGCCCCAGCTGATGCACACAGGGAAGAAAAAAGAATTCAGAATGTGGCTTGCCCTCACCCAGGGTGTAGTTGTGCCCATTACCTACATATTATAAAGCCCTTTGCATAAAGGGCCTTAATGTAACTAAGAATCTTTGCACATTGATCAAACCGAAGTATCATTTAAAAAGACATCAAGTTCAGAGCAAGAATACATCATGTGTGGACTGGTGAATAATGAACTCGTGTTCTAAATGAGATGCAGTATGTCCATTAAATTTTTTTAACACCTCTATTTCCATCTCCATCTCCTTTTTAACATCTCAGATACCTGTGTTGAGCCTTGGTTCCAGAAGTGCAAAAGACACTTCCTTCGGAATAAGAATGAAGGGAGTTAAAAAACTTTTATGCAAGTAGACTTTGCTGTGAAATGTTATCTTTTGTTAGTTCAAAGGTTTCTGAAGATATAAATTCTTCACAACTGCCCTGAGGTACTGAGAATGTAAATTGAATACTTTACAATTTGTAGACTGTTCCTGCAGTAATGTGTATCTCCTCTGTGAGTGAGTGTTTGGGGATTTTTCAATTACTGTAGTCTGAAAACTCTCTGAGATTCTTTAGGGCAGAAAAAGGCTTCCTTCTCAAAGTTGAGTCACTGATGTTCAAATTAGCTGCCAAAAGCATTCTAATGATCTGTGTTCCAGATTTTGCTAAACAGGGAAAAAAATTGGCCCATTTCACCAGGGGAGAGAAAAAAAAAAAAGTCTTTCCTCCCCCACCATAAGTATTCAAGGGTTAGGCGTTTTGCCAGGGTCAAGAATGAGATGAATTGTTGACAATAAGTACACCTTGTTCGATAGGTCAAGGTCATTATTAAGGGATTCAAATGAACCTCTTTACATTTCCAGGGCTGTAGCATATGTGTGGCCTCCAGGCTCACAGTGTTGTTTAATAGCTTTTGCGAAGCCGTAAGTTAAATGATAAATTGGTTGAATATGTCTTTAAACTCAGTACATTTGAAGATCGTACACAGTACTCTCTCATTTTTATATACTGTGATCAAATGCATTTTACAGAGCATAGTGCAAATGGTCAGAAATACCTGCATTGTGCCAGCTGATTATGATTTAGCAGTGTTTACTGTAGACTACTCTTGCTACAGTTTATTGCTGCTAAGGTCAATAACTAATACAATTTAACAGCTATTGCATTTCTAATAAGTAAAAGATCCTAGTGTATTTCTAAAGGCAACGTGCACTAAAAATAGTGCAGTTAAAACACCCAGGTACTGGGGGTGATGGAACTCTATAATATTAAGTAACTCCTTAGGACATCAGGAAGACCTTCTGTGATAGCCAGCAGAGGTGACCATCTCAACCCATCTGATTGTCCAGGGTTGAGCTGCTTCCTGGCTTGAGAGCGGGTGAGTGGACTGTTGCACCAGGCTGGTTTATCGGTGGGATCTTTCCAAAACCTGTGGATTGGTCATCTGTCTTCAGATACAGCACTGATGTAATCAGTGCCCAGATGAGTTGATGTGGTTAACTTGCCAGGATTTGGGTTGCTTGACTTATGCAGTGTCTGCACTGCAATTGCTCATTTGGAGCCACTTCTGGCTCGAAAATCGGGGAATGTTCTCTGAAATTAAAAGGCAGCAGATTAAAGTGTGATGCGAGGAAGTATTTCTTGCTTGGCGTGAGGGATAACTTGTGGAATTCGTTGCCACAAGTTGACATGTTCTGAGAGCTGGAAAGTCAGAAATGAGAGACAAACTCAATGGTATTGGAAAACTGTTTCATTCTGGTAGCCTGGCTCTGTTCATCCTTTGCTACCCTGATGTGGTTCACAACATTTAGTGAGTATTTCGAGTCTCCTTTCGAGTTTTTTTTGTGCCCCTCAGCCAGTTGCTCTCTGCCTAGCATTCTCCATTACCAAACCTTGTTTTCATTCAGATCCCACCGATTACAATCCTTGTAGTCTTTGGAAGAGAAGACCTACCAAAGCTTCACCATTTCCTATTCCATTAGTCCCTACCCACCAGTGTTATTTTGCTCCACTGCTTGCTTTGCCATTTACCTTTGTCAAAAGTCCTGCAGCACGCTCTTCGTAGACCATCTGCACTATGCCTGGCTTTCAAGTACGTGATCCAGCAGGGAGGAGATTTGACTGGACAGGAATTCTTCGTTTGATACAATGAATGCATAATTAAAGAGGATTTTAATACAAGGAAGTATCAGAAACATAACTTTGACCATCATGTCTGGGCTCAGGCAAACCAGAAGTCTTTCTGTGACTTTGAAGAAAAAAAAGTCACAATTTATGAGCTTTCCTTAGCTGATCATTTCTTAAACAAACTCCTGTGATAATTCTTCATTGATAACATGGCTTTAAAACAGGGAAATAAGGACACTGACAATTAGGTTATATGACACAGTTAAAGCCCATGAGTCTAGAGTGGTTTGGTGAACACACAGCGGGGACGAGGGTATTTTCCACACAGGTTTCTCTGCAACCCAACTTTTTAACCCTGGGTCTTTGACTTTTCTCTAGTACTATTTAGTTGCACAGATTATCCAGGGTAAACTGAGTAAGTGGGCCAGATTATGCAGTCTGATGTGTTTATTTCTGAACGAGCAATTTCTGGGATCTGTTAATGTTCCCTGGTCGGATTACGGAAGCACCGACTTTCCCCCTTTCCTGAACGTGTCGGTGTTTTTCCCCGCTGGTCTCTCACCGGCAAGGATGACATAAGCTGCCATCGGGCCTGTTCCCTGGCAACCATCCCATTTCTTGGCTCTTTCAGCTCCAGCTGAAAGGCAGTCCGAGTCACCCTGCACATTTCCAGTGTATCAAACAGACATAGGCCCAAGTTAATCTTGTTAGCACAATGAGGCAGTTTTCAAACATTGCAGCAAATCAAATCATCCCTAAGGACCAGGAGGGGGGGAGGAGAGGGCGGAGGGAGGGTGGGGGAGAAGGAGGCAAAGGCTAACCATCAAATGTGGAATTAGCATGGGGGGAGCCCGGCTGCTACCTGGCTGCTGCCAGCGAGGTCCTTTGGCCAGGCACCGCCGGGTCCTACTCTTCCCAGTGCCACCTCCCTCCCTGCCGGTCCCCGCATCTGCGCCCTGCTCAGAGCAAAGGCAGCAATGGGCAGCGACAGCGAGGGAGCTCATCTATCTGTGAGGAAAGAAGCAGCTTTGATGGTTCCCCAGTGGATGTAATTGTGCTCATTACTGCCCATTTACATTTCATCACTCGATTATCACAAATGCCTCATTACTGTTGATAAGGGTTTGCTGTTGAACTACTTGCTAACTATTCATTCCTGAGCTTTGCTGTCATCGGGCAGACCCGTGTGAGACAGGAGGGGACGGGGGAGGGCTGGGGCAGAGGGGGGAGCATGGAGAAGGCATTGCGGTGGGGAGGAGAGACAGGAGGTGAGAAAGGTCTTCTATCAGATTTGATTAAAGGCTGTGATTTAAATCGATATTTAATAAAGTGGCTGCTGCCACATAACGCGTGCAATTCCCCATGCAGGCAGAATCATGAATCCGAGGGCCTTGCCGCCTGCTACATAACTCAATTGGGTTTTGTGCACTGGTCTGGCACCTGTGTCCCTGAGCACAGCGCCTCCGAGGTAATGGGTTTATGAGCCGATGAACAGAGCTGATAGGTTCTAAATGGATTAACTAGGTGTCTGCAGCCTAGTGATGAATACATCAGGAAAAAAAAAAAAAGAAAAGGAGAGAGAGAGAAAGGAAAAAGGGGGAAAAAAATTGTCTACATAAGCAGAGAGCGATAGAATGTGTTGACAGACACTGTGGCTGTCACGAGCCCCACAGGGTGAAACACTGCTCAGCTCCTGTCAGTCAAGTGCTCTCCAAATAATGGGTGAAGATACCAGGCAGTGAGGCTTCACAAGCCTGCAGGTGCCAGGTAGCGTCACCCCGCTGCTGCTCCGACAAGTGCTGCAAAAGGCTAAAGTGGGGCATGACTCATTTCACAGCTACGGCTGGCTCCTGAGGTCATCAGAGGCACTGCGTATGCCTCTTCGGCTGGTGGGCCTGCCTTCCACGATGGCTTAAGCGCATGTTCAAGCCAACCTGTATGTGTATTTGTATCGCTGGAAATAGGTTATTGTTGCTATTATTGTGGTCTCGCAGAGGTTTCTCAAGCAGGGTTGGATTTCTGCAGTGCTGAGCCCTGCACACAACCATCCTCTGTAGGGCAGTTGCTGCCCTTATGTGCTTTTTAAGTGAATAAACCACAAGAGTGACGAAAGAATATTATCATCTTCCCAGTTGGTGGATAGGAACTGACAGATTAAATAATTTGCCCAAGATTCCATAGGAGAGCTGGAAATTGAACCCAAATCTCTTAAACTCAAGTCTAATGCCCTAACTATGAAGTCATCCTTCCTCTTCTGGAAGGGCCCATGGAGTCTCATAGTCCATGATTGATGTATGGAATATGTGGTAAGTGGAAAATGAAATCAGATAGACTTTAATGCTGACCTCCATTTACTACTATTAAGCTTCCAACAGTACAGTAGTAGGTTGGAGAATTTAGTGGAATTTTATGTCTTTCCTACCTCATTTCACATCGGATAACAAGATACATGTTTTGTAAGTTCCATTATCTGCCACAGTGCTGCAGAAAAAAAGTAGAAGTCACGTTAGTATATGCAGACATTACACAGATAAATGAGCCGACGTCTGTATCTGCTGTCACAGTTACACAGGAGTTAACCAGACGGGATTGAAGTAGGCAGCTGTTCTTTAGAATATGTTGCCTTTTCACGAAAAAATTGAAAACTGAACATTTTTATTTGAAAAATACTTCCACAGTGCTCATGTGAGTTATATTTTGGATCTTTATCCCACCATTGTTCTTGCTGTGTGATTCTCCCTAAACAGATTACATTGCATATAGTTTTCACCTCTTGCTGAGCTGCTGCAATGAATTATGGAATCCATTGGTTTCCTTTGGGAAATGAAGTCTGAAATATCAGTACCCCAGATATTTCCAAATTGAAATCTCTAGTTAAGAAAAAAAAAGTAAAAAAGGAATCTTTTGCAAGAAATAGCATTTATTGAGAAACGGAGTAATTTTTAGTCTTAAATATGTGTAACATAGGACAGGATAGCCACAACAGATAGCTGTTTACTATGCTGTTGCACATAAACCACAATTTAAAACCATTGTCTGATCATGTTAAGCTGTGATTTCAAAAGTCTGCCCAGTCAGGATGCCTCCAGGAGAGCAGATTCTCTGAGGATGTTGAACACTGCCTCTTTATTTGAGGTATTGCTGTGCACCCACATTTACTGGTTGCTTTTGAAATTCTTGTCCCAATTTTTACAAAGTCGAATTCTGAAAGGGGGAAAAAAATCAGTGGTATGAGTTATTTTTTTTTCCTACAAAACAACATCTACAACACAATTGTATGCAATTAGAGTGGCTGGAATCATTCAGTATTATTCAGACCATCTGGGTAAACTATATAATGCCATACTGGCTATAGTAAACTGCATTCAAAAGTATTAGGAGAAGAAGCAGGTTTTTCTGTAAAGATGCATTTTGGGAAAGGAAAAGAAAGTTATGGACATGAAGGCAAAAATATACACCAGTGGATGATCAGAAAATGATTGGTTCTGTAAAGATAATGCAAACAAGCTCCTTCCCTCCAATCATAATGCTTGTCTGACACACTGAATTTGTGAGGGATTACCTTCTCATTGCAAGTTCACTCTGTGTAACTCAGCCAGATCTCAGCCACACAGGTAGCTGAGCACCCTGGACACAAATGTTCTGTCTGAGTTCTGAAGTCTCTAAATTATGCCTGTGACTATTGAAGACACAATAGATGCCATGATTATACTTATATAAGTCTACATTAAATGAACAGCTATTAGTAAAAACCAAAGTGCATCTCATTTTCTATATCTGTTAAGAGTTTCTTCCAGTTGGTTAGTTCATTGTTATGAAAACAGAATAGTTGATAGAATTTCCAACTACTGCTTTGGCAGTTTCCCCCTCAAAGTTGAGAGGAAAAAAAAAAAAAAAAAAAAAGGTGTTCTATCCACTGGAAACAAAAGTATGGCCCCCCAAAAGGAAAAAGTAACTTGGAAATATCATGTGACAAACATCCAATGCACCATTGGTGGACTCACCATGGAAGGATGTGGTGTGTGATGGCATGTAGTCTGTCTGGGGAGCAGAGTCAGCAGGCAAGCATGAAGGTTAACTGACCATTTACAGTTCTGAGCAGGGAAAGAGCTGATTCTGAAAGAAGGAGCAACTGTGGCTGGCCACAAGGCCATCTTTTATTTAGACTTTCTTGAGGGAAAATCTCATGAAGATTGATAATTTTAATGGAAATTTTCAATTCTGTTCAAATTCTGTTTGTTTTGCTCAAAAAACTGCTTCACTTTTGCTGTTATTTTCATTCTTACTAATGGAGATTCCTGTTTAATAATTATCCTCTTGATATGTGATTTAATTTTGTGGATAGGTCACTTATTCCACCTTAAAAATATGACTGTTGCCAACACTCCTGACATCAGTTCTTCAGTGTGAACTCTAATGCAGATAGAGTTGCAAAAATGTACACAATCAGGTCAGAGTACTTGGCATGGGAAGAAGGAAAATGTAGCTGCTTCTACTTGGCTAATTGGGAGATACCAAAGTAAGACCTTATACAGGAAAAAACATGTATCTTTTTATTTCCTGGTGCAATGAGGAAAATGTACAAAAATGCATTCTTAATGTTTTCATATCAGAATGATTCATTTTACTAAAAATATCAATTAGATATTCCTGCCCTGCCTCCCCCCACTGCATTCGCTCCAAAATAAAAAGACTCTTATGGGAGAAGAATAGTTGCCTTGTGGCATCAAAACATGGGCTGTGTGCACCCATCTGTTCAATGGAAATGATAGACCCCTGAGTCACTAAATGGTGACTCAGAGTGAGATGACCTTGAGATGCTCTCTGAAAAGCCAGCTCTGACGCTTTTGCCATGGTTTGCAGATCACACTTTGCCTTGCCTCCTGAAGGCCCTGATCTTTGTCTTCTGGAAAATGGAAATGCAGACAGAAATAATTGCTTTGGGCTCACCAGCAGGTACTGTGCCGTAGGGTGCCCTTTGATTCTCCTTAGTAAAGATTCCCCTCCTTCTGGTTGCTGCCTTCTGTGGAGAGAAGAGGGTCCTTGGTCATCGTACGACCATGATCCCTCCAGCTCAGGCCCACAAAGTCCTCTCAGATGCCATAGCCAGCACTTGCTTCCTCTCGCTCATCCATTCCTACAAGGAGTCTTAAATCATATCCCTTCTGGTTTCACCCGACAAAAGACTGGGGGTACACATACACATACATGTGTGCTGAGGAGCGGTCCACAAGCGATTTCTTCTGTAGAGAAATTTTGTAGCACTGAGGTATGCAAAACTGCCTCTAAAATGGTTTAGAATGCACAACTGCCTATAAAACAGTTTAAGGTGTTGAGCACTCACAAATCTTACCTCAGCAAGAGCAGTGTGGGTGTTCAGCTCCTCTGGATCTTGGCCTCAGGGTCAAATCATAGGAAGGATTTACTCATACCTCAGCTGAGAAACATTTTGCAGATGCTGCTCAATGTAGGCATCTGGACCAAGGAAGATAATTAAACCAGGACAGAAACAAAGACAAACCTAAAGAAGATTTGACCAATTGAGTCCCTTTGTTTGCATCAACTAAACATTTGTGCACGGTAATCCAATGGTTAGAATAAATATTTGGTGCCTACTTGGTAATATTCATGAAATGCATTTACTTGTTTAGATTTTTCCAAATCTGCATGCCTAAACTTTAAGCACATGTGCAATCAGCTTCAAATTTTCCAAACAAAAATAGATCAAGAAAGGGGGGGAAAATAGCATCTGCTCTTCAGCTAATCAAACCACCCAGGGAGATTGTCCGTAAACATTGCAACGACCAGGTCCTCATGCTGCTCCTTATTCCTCACATGGCACATTGTGTAATGGCCGTTAACTGAAAGCAGATCATTGGAGATCACTAAAAAGTGGTTTTCAACCCCAGTAGAGCAGTCCCAGTTTTCACTGTAGAGTGTCATACCACTTAGTCTTCCAATCAAGATGGCTTGTACAGCAGCTGAAGTCCACGTGAATGAGCTTATCTCCTTGGAATACAAGGGATAAAGCACCTTGGAACAAGCACCTCACCAGTTGCTGCAGGTGAGGTGAGAACAGCACCAGCCGAGCACCTGGCTCAGAAGTAACCATTGTCTCCCCTACGCAAAACACCCCACCATGTCTGCGCAGAGACAAGCACCTTATCACCTCACTGTTCAATTGCCTCTAGACTTCTCTTGCTACAGATAGTCATGAGAGATGGAGGAGAGATCGGCAGCACTGCCGGGTGGCCCCCCTGTGGAGCAGCGGGGGCTGCCCCACACTGGACACAGCCAGTTCCAGCTGTGAAGGAGAAGAAAGAGGGGGACAAGGCACTCCAGGAGTGAGGGCAGAGTCCCCTGGAGAGACCTTGGTGAGGCAGGTGGAGCTGGGAATGAAGGAATGAAGGTAAGAAGAGGGGCAGGGAGGATGAAGGTGTTTTACTTTTTTTGCCTCTATTTCTCACCATCCAACTCTGTTTTAGTTGGCAATAAACAAAATTAATTTTCGCCAAGTTAAGTCTGTTTTACTCATGAGGGTAATGGGTGAGTTTTCTCCCCATCTTCTACCTTGACCCATGAGATTTTTCCATCTTATTTTCTCCCCTCTGTCATGTCGAGGAGGCAGACTGAGCGAGCATCTGGGTGGGTGTCTGGCCAGGGCCAAGTCACCACAGAAGGAAAGTCATGATAGCAGGAAAAAAGAGGATTCTCTTGATAAACGCAATTATAATACTTTTAAATATCACAAGGCAATCTATAGCTATATGATATAGTTTAAAATAAAGAAACTGGAACAAAACCATCCAGTGTGTGTGTAAGCTATTGCCTTGTGCTGAACAAAATGCCAGCTCTTCCTGGTGTGCCTGTGTGTCCCTTAAGAAGAGTTACTTGCCATCTTGTTTAATGAGCGCTTGTGCATGTTGAAAAAGAAAAGGTGATTTCTATCTGTGCTGTTAGTGTGACATTTTAAGCGGCTTCAGTGGATAGAGTGCTGAGAACTTGAAATGAGAAAGATTATACTGTACTATTTGCTTAATGTTACATGCTACTTAGACCTGTATCCCATATTGGACTAGTGGGAAAATGAGATTAAGAAACATGCCAATAGACGGAAAGGTGACGAAAAAAGGTGATATGAGGGCTAGCTGTTTTATCCATTACAATTTCATACTAAACAACAGCGACTGTATTCACTGTTGATTTTTGGTGGTTTGCTCCTTATTTTTACTCAAGACAGGGCGCTCTCATGGTCTCATACAATGCATAACACTGTGTCAGCTGTTCTCCTTGAGTGGTCTTTCTATCAAGCATGTTGTCATGTTAAAAACGGTAGTGGGAAAGGAATAGTCCTATCTTATACTGGAAAGACTCACTGTGTGCAGGATGAAAAATGGATAGGGTAGGGCTAATGTGTATTTCGCCAGTATGATTGTCTCTGGATCTGCTAGTCAGAAGAAAGCTTGTGCCAGTAAGAAAATGGTGACAGAAAGAGCCAAGAACTGCTGCTTGGAGAGGCAAAGAGTTGCTTTCATTTCTTGTACCTAGGGTACGTGATGACAGCAACTCTGAATCTGAGTATGTGACCATTGCCAAGTGCATGGGAGCACCACCGTGTCCCTTCACAATCCCGTTTCCACCAGATCAGGATGCGCCATTCTGCATTTTTTAATATGTGGGCTGCAAGGGGAGTTTGTGCCTAAACAACGTGTTTCGGAGTCAAACCATCAAGTCTCTCTTTTGTTGAGTTGCAATATGCTGTAAGATACTAAGAAGGTTGCAATGAGATTTTTTCCCTGCCCCCCTGCTGTTATGCCACCTCCTGATGGTAAGCAGAGCTTAAAGCAGTAGCCAAGATGTATAGAGAAATTACTTCAGATTTATTTACAGAGACTCATTTGTGTTGAACTAGCAGTTTTCTATTGTGTCAGCAATTCTCTATTGCATTTATTTGTTACTGTGACATTAGGCAAGAGTACAATCCTATTAAACCTGTACATTACATTTCACAGAATTGTAAGCCTTTTCTATTTCACAGAATGAGAAGAAATATGAATTCTTACTGCTGAAAATTCCTGATAAAGCAGTCAAGAATAAAAATACAGTCACTGTCAGGATTTTGATTTTTTTTTCCTTTCCTTTTTTTTTTTTTAAACTTGTGTTTTTTATAACAGCTTTATTCCTAAAATAAAATTTACTGTTTTGTTCCATTTATCTGGATGATAAGGAAGACACTAGGACTACTATTGGTGAAGAATTGGAGAGGAATGTTATCACTCTGTTCTGTCCAGCTGGCATCATGTTTACCAAACAGTTTCTTTGTTTTGAGTTTACCCTTCATTTTGCAGTTAGACCACTGATACAAGGTTTTAGAAATCATCTGTTAAAAACCTGAGTTTAAAATCACAGTTCTTTCTAAACACATGACATGCAAGACCCTCTGAGTGAGTAGATGGTTGCAGAAGGATGATGGCCCCGGGATTTCCCACAAGTTCTCGGGGCCACGTGAATGGCTCTCTCTCGCTGATCCTGCAAAAACCCTGACCAGGGAGATTCCTCAGAGCATCCTCAGGTAGCAAAAAGGCACCCAGTAATGGTTCAGGAATGGTTTGGTTTTCTTCATGGACAGCTAACATTTTGCAGCAGTAGTGCAGACCCATTGAAAATACCATGCAAGTGAATGACTGCATAGCACAGACTAACTTGCTTCTCTCACTTTTTCTGAGGAAATGGAGGAAAAATAGTATTAGTTTGTGCAAATTCCTTACAAAAAGGGAGGTGATGTGGAACTAGCTATAAAAGTCTCTACCACTGTGGTGAGAGTGCATGAGATCAGGGCCTATATATGCAGCCTTTGTTCTGATAGCCCTATTAATTAATTATCTTAATTAATATGATGGATTCACTGGAAATGATAAAGAAATGAGAACTTGACTTTCACTGGAGACAGAGGGCTGTGTTCCTGTTTCAGACCCAGGGTGAGAACCCAACTAATTCCAGTTCATTTCTTGTTATGTCACAGTCTTTGGTGTCACCTTGTACAAATCCCTGTCTCTGTACATCTGGTTTATTTCCCATAACAAGAAGATAATACTTCCTCCCTTCGGAGATGTTTTGTAAGGGTATGGTTTGTGAGGCACTTCAATATTAATGTGATTGAACCCATTTAATTTTGGGGGATGAAAAGCCTATTTGCAAAAGATTGTAAAGTCTGTTCAAATGCTTCTTTACTGACTATTTTATCTGCTGTGGTATGAAAGTTGTTAATATTTTCATTCTATCAACAATTTCTACCTTATCTGTAATACATACCAGTGCAAAGTTAAGTTAAGATGAATTTTGGTTGTAAAAAAGTGACTGTTTTAAACTTTTACTTGAACTTTTCAATGTGAGATTGTCTACAGCAATATGAATTTTCTGAGGCAAATTTTCAGCTACCATACTTCTACATACTTCTTCATACTTCTACTTCTTTTTTCTACTTCTTTTTTTTTTTCTACTTCTACTTCATACTTCTACTACAACTACATACTTCTGTGGGACTGCACTGATTTACACCAGCTGAAGATCTAGCCTGTTGTGTCTGTGTTAATAATAATTTTAGCTGAAGTTACATTAATTTTAAATATTTATTTTTTGCCAGGGACTTATATCTAGCAATGCCTGAATATTTATATCTTTGTCTCAAGGGTTTTATTGTGACAAAATCATGTTTTGTACAGAACTGTTGACTCAATTTGGTTGTTGTTTTCTTTTTTTTTATGGGTGAATCGTTATGCAAGCTGAAATGACTGAACGTGTGTTTTCCCGATTATTAATTTTAATCCTTTTCAAATGCTTAGACAGTGTTGAATTTTAAATCCCATACGGATAAATAGTTATATCATCATGTAGGTTATTTGCAAGCATATATGCTGTGAATCATATGTGCTAACATGATAATTGTTTCCATGTATTTAAATGGTTGAGATATTAGATGACCTTCAAAATCTTACCAGGTGACAAAATTAGAGGTGTGTGTGGAGTTCTGTAAGAGCTAAGCAAGGCTTATCAGAGCTCAACGTGAAAGACTAAGATGACCCATATTTGTTTTTGGGTACTTCTTGAGGAGTTGGTGATTTTTATATTTGGCCAACTATTTGCATAAAAACATACTTGTTTTTCTGCTTCTAAGGGAAGAATTTTAGCCCTCCTAACTCTTCAATGCAATGTAAAAAGGTCTGGAGTAATACTACAATCCAGCTCTGGTGGATTTCCTTGGATAAAAGTTCCCTGTGGAAGCATGAGTGTAGAGGCCAACCAGAAAGGAGGGCTGGGGAGAGAAATGGGGTCCTCAGGGCAGGCCCACTGGCAGCAGGGGTGTTAACAACCCAGGCAATTCTGTGGCAGTCTGGTGAGGCTTGCACAGCTGAGACAGGATGAAGAGACTTTTCTAGGGCACAGGCAGGATTTTTCAAGCTCTTAAGCAATCAAGTTATCACCAAGGTCAGAAGGCAAATCTTTGATGGCTTTCTGCAGGGTGAATAAAGAAGGACAAGGCAGGGTTCCCTGCTAGTACTCTAGAGTTCAGGCTGAGGTTGCAAAGTGCTTCCCATCCCAGCATGTTTTTAAAAGATGAGTCACAGTTGCATGTGCAGAGCATGAGATGCCTAAAAGATGCCAGATTCACCAAGACTCTGAGTGTTTGATCTCTTCAGCTTCAGTCATCTCAAGCTGGACAAGAAACTTTGAGCTGGGAAAGAACTCAGAGTTTCTACTCATGTTTGAAAGGGTAAAATTCATAATCTCTACTGTCTGGTTTCCTAACCCATGATATACATATCATGGTATCCCCAATTCCTTGCATAATAACCCTATTTTTCATGCACATGAACATTATATCTTGAAGGAGGATATATTTAACAACAGGCACCATTGTAAGTTTCGTGTTATTAAGAAATATTTTTAAGACTACTTTGTCATTCACTTTCTTCGATTTAAAGTATACGTTTACCTATTTTGCATTGCAGTATTTTACCACAGATGTCCTGGGTATTAATGCAAGTTACTTTACTTTAACTGTATTTGTGTGTGAATACACATAGACTATTGATCTATGTTAAAAAAATGTGAGGCTATATGACAGCAATGTATTTTCCCTTCAGAGTAGTAGCTTATATAAGTATCTCTATCAGCATTTAACACCCTCTGTAGATGGCAGCTCGCAAAAATTAGACATCCTAATATGTCCCTTAGTGAAATGGATCTTTAATTTTTTTTTCATGATTTAGCATCATTAAACACTTTCATTAGGACATGTATAGGGCAAGTTCATTCAATTCTGGTGAATCAGGAAGATATGGTGAAAGTTACATCTAGCATTAACCTATCAATATTTAAAACATTGTAAAAGACTAAACTACAAACCTATATCCAGAATTAGATGAAAAATTGTGTTTGCCTGCTCTGTCATCTACCTCTCCCCACCAAATATTGGTTTGGGGTTTTTTTTTTGCTAAATATCATAAATTAAATGCTAAACATGATCCAGCATAACTGGAAAAATACCTGAAAAACTGTGTGTAAATTTTCAAGGAAAATCTTGTGTTTTCTAGAAAGTTAAATCCATTAGTTAAATGCTGATAAATAGAGAAATATAATGCAATGTGCAGGAGGGCATTGGTAGATTGAGATGGCTGTACTCTAAGCTTTTAAAATAATAACCAATGTAGCATTGTTTTAAAATGTTTTGCAGAACTTCTTAGCTGAGAGATAAGTATTACAGGGGTCAGGGAAGACAGAAAATATTTTGTAGTACAGCAATGTAATGAAGCCGATTGATACATGTGAATGTTAAAAAGTTCTGTTAACAAGTATTTTATTTCCACTGCTTAAAAGGGAATAGCAGATGAGTTTTCTGAGATTTATAAAATAAAAATACAACCTCTTCAATTTTTAGTACAAAGTCATCTATTTAGAAGAAAAGCTATCATTAAAAAGTTGCAGAAACTTTTATTTGATCACTAGTATGTATTGGTCATCTGCAAAAGATTAGCTTTTGCTTATATTTTTTATGCAATAGCACTTGAGATCCAGCAATAATGCTACAGTTCAGAAACCACTTTGTGGTGACAGCTGGCAAACACCTTCTTTCTTAGTGTCAGTCCCAGTGATACACTTGGAACATATGCTGGGAGATGAAACAAATACTGTGAGGACAGCTCAGAAAACTCCCAGTATGTAATTTATTTCTCAAGACGAATTCAATTTGTTTGCTACATCAAAAAATCACCAAAAAGAATAGCATGAAACACAAAAGAAGTGGCCAACAATTGCAGTTTGGAAACAGCGTAATTCCCCTGTGTATTGCTCTGAAAAATTTTTTTTAAGAATAAGAGAGTTGTATCAGCAGTCTGTAAGACATCACTGTAAAGTTTCTCAGATGGATAATTGTAGGTGACCATAGTTCAAAAGACAGAATGAAATAGGTTAGTGTAATAATGAGGTGGCATCAAAAAGGCCCAGAAGACCGCAGAGGTTACAATGATCTGTCGTACAAGTCACAGATCAACTCACCCTAAACTAACTCTCATAATGTAATGTCAGCATCCTTTTTTTTTTTTCTTCACAGCTTATTAGCATTCTCATTCTTCTAAAAAGCCACGTGGAAATTTTGTAAACATTCACACTAGTTAGGGTTTTCCAAAATTATTCCTGTTACATAACTATTATGTCACAAGGAAGGTGTATAGCTGATAATTGGAATAATTTCTGTACCACAGACAGCACTTCTCTCACTCGCATGTCCTGTGGGCCTACACCAAGGACATCAGAGGATTTCCTACCCTTACCACCTTTGTCCGGAGATACTTCTTTTTAAGGCATTTTGGCCTATCTTTCAAGATCTGCGTTAACTGATGTGTGATTCTAAGGTGTATTCTCCCTCCTTTATTTATTTTAATCCAAAATACATAAACGCATATATGTGTGTGTATAAAAAAAATTAAATATTATAAATTATAAAATACTCTTTGTAGATGTGTTTTAAAGTTTAGAATTCCCAAATAAAACAATATTCCCAACAGCATTTTCCTAGTTTAAAATTATTCATATGCATTCCCCAGAGTACAGGGAAAGCAGATAGCAGAGGCTTTTTATATACAGCGTATAATTGACAAAATCAGGTTCCTGGCATACAGATGAAAAGGTGTCCCAATTCTGCTGGATGCACTTTTTGAAAACTTGCGAGGTTCTTTGATTCACTGAGGGCAATGGCTTGGAAAGATTTGGGATAATTTTGGGGAAGGAAGAGACTGGTGTTTCAGGAAAAATGATTACTCAGTATCCAGAGATCATCTGGGAATGAAGTGAAGGAGTATGTGTGTGGTCTGAGGTCAAGTGTCCCCATTGTTCAATCTAGTCTGTCTCTCAATAATGAACTAGTCATTCTGCAAGCTCTGTCTTTGTAATAGAGCCAAGAATAGAAGAAGGTTTTAAGCAAGCATCTCACTGATGCTCACATTTGCCCCCATTGAATTTCATGGATGCTTAACTATTGCTTCCGAAAATGCTGCCTACTTTTTCTTACGTCTCCTGCCCTCTGAGAGACAGGGAAACCAGGGGCTCCCCATCATGTGAGGAGGGATGAGTCCTTTGTTGGGGAAGTGGTGTCAGGTCCATATCCTTAAACTGGAGGAAGGTTTAGGCTTTGGAGCCAGACTTGCATGGTGCTGGAGCTATCAACTGTTAGTTTTGCCTCTGAGGCAACAGCCACTATACCTGCCGCTGAATTAGGCTATACCTAGGTTATTTTAAGTTTTAAAAGGGATTTTCCTAAACTTTTAATCTTCTGTTTCTGTTACTTTGGAGAAACAGTGAGCAGTGAGCAGAACTACTTAACAGTGTTCTGTCAAAAAATTTGGAACCACAATGGCTATTTTACTTAAGTAGTTGGGGGATTTGTTGGTTTTATTTTTCTGGAAAATGCTTAGAGGCCAGAAGTTAATGCTATTTGATAAATGTTTTCCTTCCTTGAACAGCACTTTGAAGGGGCTAGGTTCAGTTTTAAACATTACCTCACATAGTTTTCGTAAACAAATTTTGGGAGAAGGTGGCTGGGCTAGTTTTGTTGGAAAATGCTGTTTCCTTTTTGTGAGACTTTATTCTAAATTATTATTTGAATATCTGTATTAGAACTTGTAACCCTAAGTTCCTTGGTCACATAGAGACCTTTCAGAGCCACAGAAGATAGCACATCTCATGTTTAATAGTCCTAATAGACTTTTCTTCTAGGTATACATCTAATTGTTCTTTTAACCTTTTTATTCTTTTTGGCCACAAAATTTCCTGTAGTGATAAGGTCCATATTTTAAATACATGTTAAATGAGAAAATATTTCCTTCTGTTAACTTTAAACAGGCTGTTTCATGATCATACAGAATGAGAAATAATGATAATTGTTACCTATTTTTCCCCTCCATGCCATTTGTGGTATGCTTTACTTTTCTAATATCCTCATTTTTTTCTTTCTGAAGCGGTAGAGTCCTAATCTGTTCTGACACAGCAGGTCTACTACACTGCTGATTAGCTGCATCATCCTTCTCTTTCTTGGAGAGAGAATGCCATGGTGAAGTTTGTTAACAAGATCCTTGCGTTGTCCTGGTCTGTGGTAAGGTTGGAGTGGGGAGAAGAAACAACTCATCTGATTTCAAGTGCTTTGATGTGACATAAGAATAAGGATAGTCCTGTATGTACTTTCCCCTTACCTTTTAAGTTTTAATGCATTAGCAGAGCAGTTGTCAAAAAAGAGTGCAGGTCTGATTCATACATACCTGTCTGAACAGCAAGGGAGCAGCCACCTTCTGCAACCACAGCAGCCTTCTACCCAGCTTCACAGGAATCCTGACGATGACCAAATTATTGCAATAATCTAGTCTGTGGTGAGTGCACATAAGCAAGTCTAGGTTTACATTGGGTATTTTATGCCAGATTCTGCTTAGATTTAAGATGATGTTTGAGTAAAGAGGTGTGAAAGGAAAGGAAGATCAGTATCAAGAAACAGTGAGAAGCCTGACGAGCTCTCCCTGTGCCATGTTTCACTGTGCAAGGGCTTGGCTAGAGGTCCATTTGGGTCAGGCTGACTGGTGGAGTACCCAGCCTCCAGTTGCACACTTCTAGTGCACTGTATCCCAACAAAACTTTGCGTTAAGAAGACTGCAAGAGCAGGCAAGAGGTGACTGATGAGCAGTAGGCTTCAGCAGCAGGAACAACTGCATAAAAGGAAAGAGATATAAAATCTGACAAACACAGATTTCACTGCCTTCACAGCCTGCTTCAGAACAGAATTTCTGCTTGTTTTAAAGCAAAAAAAAAAAAAGGTGTCTTTTTATCATAGCTGTAAGTCTGAGACAGAAGGTAAAAATGCTTAGAAGCTAAGAAAGCTGGAGAAGTGTTTCTTCTTAAAGAGGTGTTTTCAAAAAACTTTATTCACAGAGATGTTACTCTCTAGTTGTATGTTATTCAGTATCATCATAGCTAACATTGATATTACGATTCCTAGGTTCAACTGAATGCACTGTATTTCTTGCTATGTACTTTCGGTGAAATAGAAACATCAGTTCAAATATTTCTTTTGGAGAGTTATACATTCTTAATACATAATATATGAATCGTCATGTATTCAGGTCTTCTTTTTCAATCATTTGAGGAGGAAGGGAAAGAGAAGGGAAAGAAGGGAGAAAAAGAATCAGAAGTTGAAAGTCAGAGGATTGTTTTCATTTTACTTAGGAAAAAAATTGAGAACTTTATTAAAATTAGCATTTTATGTCCTAACGTTTAGTTTTTATTTGGGGCAAGCCTTTTGTCTTGATCTAGAGCAGTGAAATGGACCTAGTTCATGTCTCTTTACTTGACCACACTGATCATTAGGCAGACAGAAAAATGTACTTGCCTGAAAACTTTTCCTGACTAAAAAGGTAAAGGGTTGAGCCATGGGCTGAGTCAACTGCCTAAGTTTTTTCTAGAGTTGTGGTTGTTTGTATTTTTGCACTGTATTTAATTTCTCCAGCCCACAGAGCAGACTAGACAAACGAAAGAGATCTGCAAGAATGACACTGTCTAA
Source organism: Numenius arquata (assembly GCF_964106895.1). Classification (NCBI taxonomy): domain Eukaryota; kingdom Metazoa; phylum Chordata; class Aves; order Charadriiformes; family Scolopacidae; genus Numenius; species Numenius arquata. The sequence continues at coordinate 61,910,241 of NC_133579.1, read as the reverse complement.
GGAAAAATACTGTAGGTCTGCCCTCTTCTGGGCAATAGGGCTCCAGAGCCTGCTGTGACAGTAGGTTTTTGGTTTCCCTCATACTCTTTTAGAGCCAGCTGTGTAATATTTGAGGGCCTGTGAGCTGTTCAGTAATCATGGCTACCACCAACCAGACGCCATGAACGCTGCTGCCTCCTCCTGTCTGTCCTCAAACTGTGAGGCTGTCCTTCCCAAATCTACTAGAGAATAACAGAATTCAGGAATTGGAGATATGAGGTCATAAACTCTTAAGCTTGCTGGCGAAAGATAAGCTCTGCCCTCCTTCATTGTGAGCTCCTGTGGTACTTGGAGTGCTCCTCAGGAAATGCTTTAGGACATGGCTAACAAATCCCAATCTCTCCATGTGTTACATGTCCTGCACAGTAAATCTGATCTTGAATGTCATAATACAGATGTCTTCTCACAGGTAACATAGATATCTATGTTAAGCCTGGATCCGAATAAAAGGATCAGAATGAAAAAAAAAAGTACTAAAAAACCAAAGAAGAAAATCTCAAAGACTTAGCATAAGGAAATAATCTCTCTAATTATGTTGTGCAGTTTTACCAGGCTATACACAACTGCATCCTGAAACCCAGAATGAGCATTTGTTCAGAGCCAATAAAAGTTAACTCTTCCTGTCTCTTCCATGAGTTAGTGAACATGAAAGTATTTCACTGCCTTGTTATTTTGGGATTTCTTATTCACTCACTTTATACACTCAGATTCTCAGCTGCAGCCATGTTAAATCCTCAGTGGTTTAGTAAACATACAAGGGTTTTCTGTGAACATTTCCTGCTTGAGACCCCCAGGCACTGGGACCACCTGGACCCAGTCACGTTTGCATGGCTTTGCAGTTGATTTAGGGTGCAGCCCATGCCGTGAAATGGCATGGTCGGCCTGCCTGGGTTTGCTCGAAAGGACATTGTCTGAGGCCTTATCACTGGATTATCCCAGCGTCTGTGAGGGATTTTTGCCATCCCAAATCATGGCCTCACATCTTGTTATAATCTACCTTACTTCTGTGTGTGTTGTGAAGACTTGGCAGTTTTCTTCTCACTGAGATAGTGTTTGAGTATCAGACCTCTCACTATGGATGCGAATGTCTGGAACTAAGAACATTCCCACCCCTCATTTTGCCTTCGTGAAGCTCAGTTTTCATGGTTGCTTTCCAAAAAGACAATCTGCATATTTCATCCATTGTTAGTAAACAGATTATAAGGCACTCATTTGTGTGCTAAATCACAGCAAACTGCGCTTTGCAAATCTGATTCTCATCTCCCCTTCATTCTAACTTGGCTGAACGCCATTGATTTCAGTGGAATTACTGCTGATTTATGCTGTGAAAGTGAGAGGAGAATCCAATGAGCAAATTTCCCTTTTGCACATGAGCATGCCAAAAGAAGTCCTGATTTACCATTGTGAATCTCCTCCAATATTATGCTGGCTTAACTTCTTTTGAATTACTTCACTGGAATGCTACTGCAGTGAATCAGTGAATCCATATAATTCTCTTTGTGTGCTTCTTTCTCCTCATTTTTTTAAATCCATGTATATTTCTCCCCATTAAGACTGATTTTTACTGTCTGCTTTGCAGGTGTCTTGCATATGACTCTATAAGAAAATGCATTTCTTAAAATCCCCAGATCAGTTCAACAGAAAATGGCTATTAAAAATGAGAATTCCAACACAACAAATCTTTTTTTCTGGTTATGTGATTATACTATCATAATAACCTGTAATTTCTCCCCAGTCTTTTTACAGTAGTATCTCAGTGTGCACTATAATTACTGAATGCTTTTGCTTTAACATAGCTTTGGTAATGACGTGAAAATGCTGTTCTGCCTGTCCTTTTATCTTGAGAAGATAACACAACATAGCTAAATATGTGATAACTGCTTACTCACACATAGCTGTATCTACCCCTAACTACACAAAACTTAGTTTTCAGGAGTTTCTTCTGGTTTTGTATCTTTAGATACTTGTTGCAAATCCAGTCTGAAAAAATGATTATGCATTTAAAAATGAACTACAGTAAAAATCAGTCAAACTTTTTAAAATCCAAGTGAAATATACACACAAACTGATTAATGCCATACTGAAATCAATACAAGAAAATGGCAAGAGTAACTGAAAAATTTGTATGTTATGAATCTTTGGCAGAATGGAAAATTTTCTGTTTGTATGAACAAATTATACAGTTTTGAATCAGTGTTTGCACTTACTCTAGGCAACTTACAGAAATAATATTGATGATCATTGCCATGACCCCAGTTTCTTATGTTTAGTAGAGGGTTTTGCAGACTTGGCAAATCAGCAGGACTTACATTCCTAAATTACTGAGGTGCTTTGAAACTTTTTTTCTCCATATCTGTTTGCCATATACCCTATATGTAAAAATTAAGATTAAAATCACCTTGATGCTTGTGTCTCTGCAGCTGACTTAGGTGGAAAGCAGACTATCTCATGGAAAAGGCTCCCTCAATTTGTCCTCAGCTAGGAAAATCCTTGTGAAGAGAATAGGAAAATGCCAGCTGACAAGCAGTAATGATGGGTGGTTTCAATGCACTACATATAGTTGTAGTCACCTGCACACTGGGCAAAGTGTTGCCCCACACACCTGCCACTACCTGGATGTGGCTGCGAGGCACAGTTACCTGGATCCAGGATTTAAGCTTTCCTAGAACACTAGATCTCCAGGTCCTACCTTCCTGTGAAAAAGGACTAGCTGAAGCATAAGAAGTTAAAATGAGACCTCATTAACTTGGCCATTACAGCTCATATACTAATCACTAGAAGAAAATCTGGAAGCAGGAAAAGACTTAGAGCACATTCACACAGAAAAAGAAAAGACCTGTGTCCTTTATAACTAAATCATCAAGGCATCAGTTCTGTGGAATGTCAATGTTAATGTTATTACAATGAAAAATAATTAAACTAGAGCGATTTGAAAACAATGTTAACATTCTGCCCAAGCACTGCCCACTGAGTAACTAATGACAATTATTGCCACTTCTTAGTCAAGCTCCATACAACAGAGCTATTGAAAAATAATTTTCATGCAGCCCACTGTAAGAACCACTATACTAAACCTCCCAATCATGTTTCATAGGAGATGGTAATGTGAACACCTTTAATGTAAGTTTTGAATCTATAATTTCATATGGTAAGTAGGAAGAATAAAGATATATTTGAAATGTTAAATACTTTAAGACATTTCTTAATTTAACATGTCAACAGTACTTTAAATACTGCATCACATTTTCAAAGGAGCAGTAATGTGGTTTGTTGAGTTACACCCAACTTTGTACATTAATATTTTCTCTCTCATGCGCTCGTAAACACATCTCAATTTGAACATGCAAACCATGTTTGTACAGAAATGTGGATGGATGGATATCTGGTTCCCTTAATGGCTTGTATAAATAGTATGTTTGAAAAAGGAGTGGAGGAACACAATTAAAATGAAGACCCAATTGTTCCTAAAGAAAATAAACACTTTCTGGTATGCTTACAGTATCAGTTGCAAAATGCTGTTAATTGTATATGTCCAATGCCTGGGAAAATAAACCACCAAACACCCAAAATAAGAAAGAGAAGTAATATCTCAGCAACATTTGGAAAAGTCTGGCCTGTCTTACAGTTCATTCCTGGAAGGTGCAGGGCAATGCTGTTCAATATTTATCTGCTCCAGGACAGCATCTGTCACATTATAGGACTGGGCCATCAGTGCATACAGAGGATAAGCAAGAAGCGGTCCAAGAGAAATGAAATTGGTCTAATGCCAGCTCTGCAATGATTGAAAGGAATTAGCTGCAGCGCAAATACGAAATCAAATGCTGGGAGCTGCCATAGTACAACATGGGAAGTCAGAGCACCAACTTTTTTACTCCCTCTTTACTAGCAGAACTAATGGTGTAGATACAGAGCAGGCTGTTTGTTTAACATGGTCACTTTCTGTTTGATATATTTACTAGCAGGAATATAAAATTATATTGTCCCCTAAAGTGTTCCCTGCACTACCCCTTGCGCTCCTTCTGTTCCAAGACCTGTTATAATCAATCAGGCCGATGAATGCAAGCATCCTTTCTCACAGCACCTAAGGTTTTACTGAGTATTTTACAAAGGAGAACAAAGCATGTAACAATGAATATGAAACAAATGACACACAGCACAGGCAATGGCGTAGTGAGGTATTCATACCACCAGCTTCAGTCACTTACTAAATTAGGTGGTGAGGAGTCCCAGCCTCTTTATCTAGTCAGTGGGGTGGGAAAGCTCCACTGCAGGGCAATTCAGAGAAGCAAAGAAAGTCTTCTCATCTACTGTATTGCTTGTACTACATAAATTGATTTGGATATTATGAATACTTCCTATAAAGTAGTAATAGGACAACTGCTGAAATGACTGGAATAGGCATCACAGCCCCATATCCAATTGTTTTCCTTCTAAATTGTGGGAGAAATATATTTTAATTCAGAGTGGTCCTAGTTAGAGGAGAAAGCTCCAGGAAAAACCTCCTTGCCAATGCTGTTGTGGATTCAAAAATACTAGGCAGCACAAGAAATCCTCAAAATGTTCATGAACAGTATTTCTAGGTGGAAGAGAATGTACGCCTACATGTTATGTTGTATGTCTACAATGTTATGTTGTGCCCTTTACATCCTGTCTTTATCAGAGTGGCAGTAACATTCGGAAATGATTCAAGGGAAAAGAAAGGATAAAATCCTTGGATTTGGGAAGCAAAAAAGGGGAAGACTGTAAGAGTACATGCCTTGCAACATGACTGATGGAATTTTCTCCAGCACTCATGCTTGGGTTGTCAGCTAAGTAATAAAAAAAGAGTGGAGAAACTACGGAAAGTGTTTTGCAGAAAGGAGAGTCTACTTTGAGGATGCAGCAGAAATTATGTAAGGGAACAGCTTCAGTTGTTGTTGTTGATAACTAATATTGGTAATAATGTAGTGAGAATCTATGTCACTGCCTATTTCTGCCAACCTTGCTTTCCATCCAGGCTACAATACTGGCCAGTACTTTAATGGCACAATCTGGCCCAAGATGGGCATTGATTCAAAACAGTTGACTCAGAAATGAAATACATGGAAAGGGAAAAAGCAAAACAAAACTCCATGTGAAAGGAAAAAGATCCAAACAACCGATGGTCTTTCTGATCCCTGAATGGATGCCAGTTGTCCCGAGGCAGTGAAGTAGCCAACAGATAATTCCAAACTTTGAAAGGCATCCATATCACCACTCGGTCAGGCAAGGGAAAAAGAAACAGCATATTAGAAAAAAAAAAAAAGAAGAGAGTAAAAAAAAAATCCCAGCTCTCTGTCAAAAGCCTTTATAAAAATGTCTCTTAAAATAAAATGGACCTCAGGATAGATTTCCATTCTGTCTGCCAAAACCATGTTTACCCACCAGGTCTTTTCCCTGCTCAGCCCAAGTTTACTGTCCCACGGCAATCCTCATGACTCAGGAGAGCCAACAATGATAACTAATGAAATTGCACTTAGGTGAACTATGACAATGAGCATGTGGGGCGTACTCCGCAGAGGAATAAGTGGGAAATTCATACTTGGCCAGTTTGCGTTTGCGTGCTTGTGGGGGAAAGAGGCGCGATCATCCTCACTTGCAGAGGGAGCAAGCAAGCTTTCCAGATCAACTGGCTCCTTCATGATGAGAGCAGGACATGAGCCAGATATGTCACTCTCACTTTCTGCCTCTTTTATCTCTTGCCACAACTAGGGACTGCAGAGAGGAGATTGTTCTGGCTGGAAGCTGAGGGACACAGGTGGTACCAGCAGCTGCAAGCTCTTTAGCTCTCGTTGGCTCCCCTTATTAGAACATGCATTGTATGTTTAATACATTGCATCTCATTGTGTGGGAACAAGAGTTGGAGGCTGGTTGTGCTGCACTACGGTCTCTTGTATTGCTGGAGAGGGAAGGCAAGGTGGAGGCTGCTCCTAGTTAGAGATAATTAGAAGCTGGGGCTCCTGAAGAGAATTTGGTAACTCCACAAGAAAACCAGCTGTCCTTGATTACAGTGATATATTAGTCATTCTCAGGTAGCTGTGCCATTCAGCATTTTGCAAACAGCAAATAATGCAGTGATATTTTCAAGGTAAAAATACGTGGAGACGTGCGTGGCTTAACCCTGAAACAGGCTGGCTTCTTTATTTTTAAATTGCTGGCCGTAAAGAACAAAGGATTTTGGGAGGTCCAGGTCAGGTATCTTCCTTTTATTTGATTGTTACATGTAAGCATCACCACATTTTTGCTGTTGCCAAACTTACTCTGTGTGTGACAATGCTGTTCAGTTGTAACACATATGGGGAGGCTATTCCAGGAATAGTATGATTTGACTTAGCTTAAGTTATCACATGCTCTGATAATTAAGTACAATTTTATGAACAGCTATTGACACCTGTGGGGAAACTGTTTTCCATGCTGTTTATTTCTGAAACTATTAGCTGGAAAATATTGTTTGCTTTAAATTGTTTCCTTATAGTCTTCATTTTAAAAACTAGTGGGTTGTGATTTATTACTTTTGTTAAAGAAAGGATTTAAAATGGGAATCTGGGTAACTACAGGTCTAGTACTTTTACTCTGGAGTGTGTAACTCCCCGGAATGTGTTTTTGGAGAAGAGAATAACAAAGTGTGGAAGTGAATGGAAAAGGGGATAAAAATGTACCACAGGTTTATCAATGTAGATGGTTATCACACTAAACTGATATTTTCTTAGACAATGAAGTGCAAGAGTTCTTTGTCTGTCTGGATTTTCATGAAGCACTGATATGACACTGATGGAAAATTACTGAGGTATAAAGGGAGGATTTGGTCAAGAACTCTGAGGTGGGGCAAAGAGGTTAAAGGGAATACGACAGTACTTTGTTCTGAAAGGATAGGTATTGCAGTTACAGGTTCCTGCAGGCTTAGTCTTAGGACAGGTTTTACTTAATACTTTCATGACTGACCACGTCATAAAAAGCAGGAAAGTGCTAATGAAATTTGTGGAGGTTTACCTAACATTGGGAAACCTTGTCAAGGCTGAGGAGAAATAGCATACATACCAGAGAGGCAGTACAGGAATCCTAAGCAATGGAGAGAAAATACTACACGAGAGATGAGCAGTAGCACAAAGTGCTTGGTCATTCACTCAGGAAGCAACAACAATTTCAGATGCTTTTTGTTAGAGCTCATCATCTAGAAACAACACAGAAGGGAAAGAATAGGGTGTATAATTAGTCAATCACATTGATGGCTGAGACCCATCAGGCTGATCCTGCAGAAAAGGCAAATGCAGTCCTAGGATGTATTGACAGCTGAATATAACCCAGCGTTCCCAGTCGAAAATCCATACCTATGTCAAATATTTGAAAATCATTCTGATCTATAGAAACGTGTTAAGCTGCACTGACAACAAGATGAAATAGCATCCAAGTTTCTGAAATACTTGAAAAAGGGTACTCAAGCACCTGTCAAAATAATCACTGACAATTTATTTAGTTTATTCTCGTGATAGTCAGATTTTACCTATACTTTCGTTATTCTGTTAAACCTACCTATAGTGTTAAGCATGTCTTCTTTTATCTTGCATAATGAATATGAATTTTCCCCAAACTTCTTTCTCTCTCCCTCCCTCCCCAAGCTCTTTATGTGTCTAACTGACAGCAATAGGAAGCAGTTGGACAGTTGTAGGGAGGAAAGGTCTTCATAGAGACCAAGAAGAAACTGGTATTTGCTATAAAATGAAAATAAATTAGCCAAATACAGTCAAACTCTTGATAGAGATTGGGAGAGTTTGTGCAGTACCATAGTAATTCCCTGTCACATAAGCAAGACAACGCACATCCCATGAGCTTCTTTAGTCTCCCCACACCTTATTTTATTTTCGAATGCAATGTGCAATTGTGTAATTCACTGGCATCGTTAACAGTCCTGAGACCTAACATATGTCTTTCTCTAGGAGATGTTGAGGAAACAGTACTTGAAAACATACAGTTTACCCTAAGCAGTCACCAGTATGATCCAACCTCATTATTATAGTACTTCTACTACATTGTGTTATTATCAGAGAGCAAAGTATTTTTCCAGTTCACTGAACTCTGAAGTATACTAAAATATATCCTGTCAGGTTAGTGTACTTTAAGTCCAGTGCAAAAAACCCCTCAGTTACACCCAGCTTCTTTGAACCGCTACTGGGTTTTTTGTGGGTTTTTTGTTTGTTTAGTACTGTTACCATACTGACCTAGAAGATAAAAATGCTCATTTACTAATCATCTTTTCCATTATCTCTGTTAGCCCTCCCCGAACATGAAACTACAATAGAAAAAAAGAAAAGAAAACATGAAGTACTTTAACTTTTTAGCCAATGTCAATGGATCATACAGTCTCTAGAACCAAGTTTTCCATGTGCATATTAACATTTCCTGAGACATTAAGTCAAGTAATTCTGAACACAGCTTGATTACTAGATGTAATCAAAGCCAGGCTTGCTGTTTTGGACCAGTTTTTTCCAGCCAGAGTAAGCACTGCTATTACCAAGTCTTGCTTTTCCTGGTTTTCATCTCATTTACAGGCTGGAAAAACAGAAATGTCATAAGCAACTGAGGGAAAACTAGGCTAAGTAGAAACTTGTCATGGACTTGGCCTCATTTCACTCACACCCTTTCCCAATATTGCAAATAGACTCCTGAGAGCAAGCATCAATGCCATGCAAATCTAATTGGAAAAGTAATAAACAGAAACCTACTTGGATGGTTTTCTTGTTGCTTATAACCCAGAAAGCCACCTAGAAATTGAATCCATTTCACTGAATCTGTTGACATGTTGAGAAATAGGAAATGAGGAAAAAATAAAAGTAAAATCATGCATTTTCTGATGCCCCTGTTATTCATATTTCTTGTCATATATGGTAGTCATTAGAGAAACATTAGCTGGTATCTGTCTGTAACTTCTCTGCATTTCCCTGTGTCCTATTCCTGTGCTATTTTATTCCTATGGAAGATAAAAAATTAGCAGTCTGTAGATCAAGTAATTATAATCGTGAGGCCACAGGTTGATAGGGCCTATGGAGAAATGTCTACCTTTAAAAATGTAAGTATAATTACTACATTATGCCTCAGAATAAATGGGAGAGAGGGGGAGCTGTGGACTTCTGTCATGGCTATCGAATCAAAATGAGGAGGAAAAGAAACATCATCAGTTGGGGCAGAAATTAAGCGAAAAGGAAGGTTTAAAATAACTGTGGGACAGATCCTTGATCAGTTTTCATTCATTACCTACCTCCTTTAATGTTACTGCTAGTATTTCTCTTTTGTAGAGTTCTGTAAGAAGTACAAAGCTAACTGATTTTGCATCTCCATGTCATTCCCATGTAAGAAGCGTTACTTGTGCTGCTAGCGTAATAGTGCAGTGACTTGCCCACAGATACAAATAAGTCAACATTGGGGGGAAAGCTTGTCTGCCCCCTCCATTATCCCACAGCTGGCTGGAGCCACCTGAGATCTGAGCGAGAGGCTTAAGCGCCAACTCATTAATATTTAATCCCCAAAAGTCCAGTCTGTAAAGATAAGATGGTTAGTTGTCTTTCCTCTGTAGAATTAGTTGTCCATCCTATTTTTTTCTTATTTGTGTAAAGCCCTATTTCTTCAATTTTCCCTAGGAAGGGAACGAGGAAATTTTACATGAAGTTGATCTATCTGGAAACTACCACTTGTTTGTCTCCTCCTGGGGGTGACTTCCCTGAATTTGACTTGATCGCAAGAGGTGACTGGGAAATTGGGCTTTTCCCCGTGTAAAATGCATATAGAGACTTCCTTGCTACAGATGTTGCTGCAGTTATGAACTACTAAAAAGGGGCTGACAACCTGTTGCCATATTTGAGGCATTAAATGCACCCTTTTGGAAACGTGCATCCCCCCTAAGAGGTATTCTCACTTGAAAATGATTCCTCTGATACCTGCAGCCTTGGCTTGCCTGCTCAGATGCAAGGCGGGTGCCAAGGAAGCTGAAGCAGAGTGGGGAGAGGGGAATCAGTGGGGCAAGGGAAGGAAAGGGGAAACCTGGAACAAACACCCTTAGACACAAGTGCAACCTGAGCTTTTCCTAAATCATGTCAGGAAGTCAGTTAACCAGTGGGTTATATATATAAAAATACCATAATTTTGAGAAATACAGTGATGCTAGTTGCTGGAAGTAGGGAAGAGAATTTGTATGATGTCATACCAGAAATATTTACTGCTGCTGTTAATTTCATTACTTCTCTTCGCTTTCTTCTGACTTGTTGGGTAACTTTAGACAAGGCATGTAACATGCCAAAGCCTCTGTTTACTCATTAGTGAAGCGGGTAAGTGGATATAGTAATACTACCTACCTCAGATGTTAAATGATTGAGGCTTAATTAATGCTTTCTTCTGTGATTCTGTTGAAAGATACTACACAACTGCAATACTCCTACTGTATTATTACAGTTTTTGAATTTTATTATACCTTCCTAACCTTTAGACTCTGCTGTCATCATGCTCTTGTAGCATTTATTTTGCAAAAGCAACTTGAGAACTCTTTCAAAACAGCGTGGCGGGGGAAGTCATGTAGCAATAAAGAGGCAATAGCATTATAGTAGAAACACTCCCCTGCAGTGAATTCCAGTCACATATGAAGCCTTTCAAGGTGGGGCTTATGTGGGATATGAGCAGTATGTAGCTCCTAGAGATGACAAAGGATTTGTCCCACTGTGCTGCCTGTTCATACAAACACAAGACCGCAAAGAGTATCATTAAACCAAAAGCTCAGCTTTGTCTTGGATGTAAACACTCACAAGAAAGTTTGTGTTTGGATACTCCCAAAAAATCCCAAGTCATGGACGGTCCCAGTCAGCAGCTTGAGACCTGCAGTCATTTTTTTCTTCATTGCATGGAATAGGGAGCAGAGTGACAAAGAAATCTATCGAGTATTTGGAGGAGAAAACAAAAATCATAGTAAGTAGGTGGACTCAGAGGGATGAATTTTTGGGCCAGTTTGCGTGTAAGGGACAAAATACTAGACGTTTCCTTTAAAAATCTGAAAAAGAGAGAGCGCTTTACACCACATGATCATTTTCTTTCCTGTTGGAACTGGAGGCCTACCAGTGCTGGATCAGTTAAACCTGGGCTTGACCAAGCATTTCACTGCCAGAAGCCCTGTTCCTAGCAGCATCACAACCCTTTGCCTCCTCTGTTAGGGGAAAAGGCCAGTTACTCCAGCAGCCATGGGACCATGGGCTGAGTGAGCCAGTGGATGCTAGATGGAAAGATACCTACTGCAACTGTGTTTGTGGAGAAAGGTGTCCACAAGCCTCACCCTTCACCCTGCATGTGAGTTGCGCTCTTGCCTGTCTGGCACCTGTAGGATAGCAGACTGCAAGTTAGTGAAAGTTCATGATCAGGAGGATCCATCACATAAAGAGAAAGTGAAATGGGGAAGTGAAATCCTTCTTGCTCTATTGGGATTAATAGAATTAAATAATTGCTTAAAACCAAGTGGGAAGGAACATTATTATTCTATTACCAGTATTAATATTTATGTATTATAGAAGGTAACTCCATCTTGGAAATTAGATAGCTTGGATTGAACTGGAAGAATTTTCTTTTTACTTTCAGAGTAAGTTTGGAAGAAATTAGGCCTCTAGATTTTGGACAATGTTCTGCCACCAGCAGGACAAGGTGAAATAAAAACAGATCTCATGTTTTGTGTCCTTTTGCTGGACCTTTGATTCCTGGAATATTTTTGAAAATGCTTTCTGGCTACTGATGATGCATGAGTTAAAGAATATAGTATGATTTTTTCAGTTCTCAATTGAGTTTGCATTGTGCTGGCATTGAGCAAACACCTTCCTTTGAACTGTGAATTTAGCAAATTTCATATGAAAGTAACGGAGACAGAATAAACAGAGAACCCCACAGTGTCATTTTTCCCAGTCACTTCTCAGAATATAAATAAACTTAAAGATTTTTCCAGGAACTAGAAATGCATTGCTGCCATTTCTGTCTTTATATACCATAGCAAAAAAAACCCTCAACCCTTACTCTTCTACAGTTAACCTAAGAATTCAACCTTCTGGTGATTATTTCATGATTAAGGCACTGATCTGAGACATGGGAGATCTATGTCAAATTTCTGGCCCTACAACAGACTTCCTGTGTGACCTGGGGCAAACCAATTAATATTTCTGTGATTTCATTCCCTGACTGTAAAATGGAGATGGTACTGCCTTTGCCTGTCTAGAGGGGTACATTGCCAAGTACGGTTTTTTGAGCAGCAAGGTAAAATTTTGGAAGGAAAATTACTCCCTCCTTCCTGCTCTTCATCTTCCAGCCCTTTAGCTGTGTTAGTACAAGTGTTTGCAGGATCATTGGGGAAAAAAAAAAAAAAAGTGGGGGGATTTAACATGGATTATATCACTAAATTGATGGATACTCAGCTGAGGGGATAGTGCTGGCTGGGGTCCTGGTGTGAAGCAAGAAATCTTAAGCTTGGCATCTTTACCGAGAAAATGCTAAATGGAATGGTACCCCATCTTCTAGTGGCACATGAGCCCCACCAGCACAGTTGTTGTTATTTACATCACAGTAGCTAGACAGCCAAATTGATATTGGACTCAAATTGTGACAGACTCTAGAAATGAAAGCATTTGTTAAATGACTATTGTCCTGAACAGCTACTGTAGAATTAAATATGTTGAACAAAGAAAATATCTCTGTTTTCCAATTGGGACAGTGAGTACAGACTAATGAAGTAATTTGTTGCAGCAACACTAAGAACTGAAATCATTTTCCTGCAATCCTTGCTTAGTGTTTTTCTCATAGAACTCTTTCCTCCCCACCAGCTTAAAGATTGTGCACATACTTTAAATGGATTCAAACTGTACCTGTTTGAATACTGTGGAATTAACAGGTATTTCTGCCAGGAAAATATTAATCTCCAGGGATTCTGTTTTAGACAGGGCTTCATAGTATCCCACAAATGCAAATAGTAATGATACTAGTCCAAGTATACAAAGAAATAAATCTTCCCTGAGTCATAAAATAGAAGCATTCCCATTCTGCAGGTCAACAATGCAGCTTCCAAAAGAGGGCAACAGCCAGAGATGGCTTCATCAGGGTGGAAGTTTATGAGTTAAACAGTCAACAGCATCCCCCACCCAAGGGTCCTGCACTCCAAACCACCATCTCTTCATCCACACCAGGGCTGTTTTCAGTCCCTTTTGCTGCACTGCTCAAGGATGTTCCAGGGTTTCTACAGCAGCAGAGGTGTCACACCTTACCGTGGGGTCTCCTTGGTGCTTGCTGCCGTGCATTGGTGCAAGCAGCAGTTGTATGGTCTTGCAGGGGTGCCCTTCTCCCCTCTGAGTGTGGCCGTACCTTTTCTAAGATGGGTTGGCAGAGCCCTCTGGGGCCAAGCAGCTGGGAAGCCAAGGACTGGGCGAGGGGTACCCTGTCTCAGGCGTGCACATGAAGTTAATAGCTTTGCTTGTCGCCATCAGTAACTGAAGAAATAGCTTTGTCAGTTGATTCCCTGCATAATTACAAAGCGAGTGCATGGCACCTTCTCCTCTGGCAGAGCACTAGAACCTACTTGCAGTGTTATTAGTATCTGTGTATGGTTGTTTGCTGTCTGCTGGGGCAACCATCTTGCTTTAATTTAGGACACTAATGATATTATAAGATAGTTTGATGGTAGTGTAATTTCTTTCAATGTTTGTTGTTATTGGATATATCAGCTGGTTTTAATACCATAAAACACAACGTTTCATGTCCTCCTAGGGAGGGGAAAGGGGAAGAAAGAGGGTGGTAGCAGGCAGGCAGGCAGAGGAGAAGGGGAAACGAGGAAAGGGAAGTCATTCGGCACTCGTCTGATCTGCTATTTGGAGTGAAATGGTAATTTCTTAGTACAGAAAAGCTGGCAGCAGTGCATTTGCTATCAGGGTTTTTACCGTGCTTCTCTGCTTATCTCTCAGCATGACCACTGAAATCTGTGAGATCACACTACGAGCTGTGGTATCCTGTCAGGTTTGAAATTATTTCCGACAGGCTACAAAAACAATTGGGCCCTCACTTTGGCTGTTTTTACACTAGTTGAAGTCTAATTTATAAGATAGATCATTCGCTTCACTGGTTCTGTCCTTGATACTTTTCAAGCTATGGCTGGTGTTGGTGACTTTTGTTTTGTGATTCTTGCATCTTGTGTGGGTTTTTTTTGTTTTGTTTTGTTGTTTTTCCAGCTCATATCCCTCTTTGATAGGCACAACTTCCTTATCCAAATGCATTATTTTTATGCAAGTAGCTAGTTCATTGTTTATATCAGCTTTGACCTTCACAATACATCACAGCCTGCCTGAGCTGAGATTTATTTAATACTCTCTAGAAAGCTCTTGAGTTAGATTTTTATAGTATTTGTTCTACCTTTGTGCATCAAATAAGAGAAAGCTTGTTGTCCCTTTAGACTAGAGCGGTCTAAATTACAATTAGGGTAATTACAAAATTAGGGTACAATTAATGCTAGGGATTGCTAAAGGATTAGGCAGTAATCATTTAAAGCTACAGTATTGCTGAGCCCTGTTAGACCTGTCTAGTTTTAAGCCCAGTCTTGGTTATGTAAAATTAGGTATTAAATTGAAATCATACTTAATTTCTAGAGAAATACGTACTGAGACTGGGCCTAAATAAACTAACTGGGGTACTCTCTTCCCACCTTTGAAAATCTGACCTCTGACTGTGGGATGGGGTGTAAGAATGGGATATTCTTTGTGATCCTTCCGTCTCTAGTGTAGAAGATGATGATGCTTTTAGTAAAATATGAAAAATTAAAACTTGCACCCAACTCATGTTCCTTTATGAATTGAAAATGGCTTGTATTTTTATGACTACTGAAATATACTTGAAAAATAATCTCACTGCAGCATGCAATATTGTTTTCTTGGTGATATTATGAACACTTGACATGTCAGATAGTTGAGGAGTGACACCTGTGTAGGTAAAACAACTTTGTTGAAATTAATATTCCATCCTCTTCATACCTTTACTCCACTACTTTCTAAAAATCCAGGGGCCCACCCAAAATCCACAGGGTTGAATTCTCTGTACTTTATAACCTTCAAATATTGTGCAGTCGTGGCATCTTATTGGCTTCTGGTCCTGCAACAATGAACCTCAGATTTAAATGAAACATCCCAGCAGCTTTCACACAGCTCTTGGTATGCGGAAAGCTCAGTGGAAAGAGTGCTGTGGTCAAACTCAGAAGATGGAGGTTTCATCCCTCTTCCTATGTTTGCTTTGTGGTTTTCCGAGACATAGGACTCAGCTCCACAAAATGCCTTGTTAGGTTTGATGAATTACTGCTATAGCCCAATTCTGTTCTAGAGTTTCTGTTTCCATATCCATAAAACAAGGACTATGTTACCTAGCATTTTAGTAAAGTGCATGGACAATTTTTTGATGAAAAGCATCACGTAACATGTAGCTATTATTAAATGCTGGCCAGATCACTGTGTACTTTGCAAAGTACTCTTGGCCTGGCTCTAAAATCAATGAGCTCTAATTTATTCTGTGCTAAAGAATTTCCTGTAACATGGCCATAGTTTTTAGTGCTTAATGGGAGGAAACCCAAAGCACAGAAGATGCCATGAAGATGATGCTGTTTGTTATTTTTACAAATATGATACAGATACACCATACCAAGACCATTCCTCTCAATGGCAAAATTGTTCAGCATGAGAGATGTGAATTTTTTGTTTCCAGACTTCTCTGTCTATGATCTCTCTGACTGGTTCCAAGGTGACAGACGACTGGGTGGCAGAATGTGTGATGGATAGCTTGATTATTTTAACAATTAAATACGTAATGAAGAGCTGGAAAGGTTCCATGTAAGTCTCATTTTCACCCTGGTTAAATATGGTGTGCATAATTAATTTTCAAATATGAAAGGGCTCCAGCAAGAAAAGAAATGAAAGAAAGTTGAAGAGATAGTGAATATTTTATTAAACGTCACTCATTCAAAACTCATTTAATATACATAGTCTAGGAGTAATCATCTCTTATAAAGTTAAAAGCAGTAGTGCTTATTTTTTTGGTAGCTTATCTGGTTTATTGTTGAATATAATAGTTTAATATTGTCTATGGACCAAACCCAAGCTTGTCTGCCTCTCAGAGAGGCCATCAGAAGGTGAAAAGTCATGGCTTTCTGTGTGGAGGTCAAAAGTAGCACAAATCTAAAAGAAAGGAGACTCTATTCTCTGGGTCAATACAGAAGTTTCTTTAACAGTAAAGCCATATTAGTCACTTTTCCTCAGCAATAAGGGATTAATCTTGTCTACCTAGAGCCACCTCAGAACTCTGACCTAACAAAAAGAGCTTCTTCAGCACTCAGTGGAGTGAAACAGACACCTCCGGGGAGATTTCAACCTGCCTGTGTTAGTCATGCATCTTGTGCACAGACCAGAAAACCTACTTCTCTCTCTCTGCCCACTGGCAACCAAGGATGAGTAGATAGCCTCATGCTCCTGTGCTGGCAAGGTGCTTGTATGCAGCTGAAGTTTGGGAACATAAATCCCAGCATTGGCCTTTTCCTATTTAAGAACACCATTTCCTGTGCTTGTTCTTCAGCTGGATGTAGCTGGAGACAGTGATTTCCTCATTTGCTTTCTGAGCCCACAGTTCGCACAGTAACTGGTTAGAGGAGAGGGAAATGGCACAATGCTCTGTCACAATTTGGACTTACTAGAGCTGATGAAAACTTGAACATTCATCTTGAAGGAAATTCTATTACTTCAAAATTTATGTGTTCTAAATTACAATATTAAAAATGTCTCTCTGCTATTCTTTTTTTTCTGTTTTTCTTCTTTTTTTTTTTTTCAAAATTGTCAAAGAGTTTTTAATAATAATCAACTGAATATTCCATTTCAATTCATTGAACCAAATCTACATATTCACTTTTGGCCTTGTTCAATATTCATCTGAGCTGTTTGAATGCCACTGATGGTCACACTGTGGTTCTTGTCTTTTCCTCAAGGAACCAGGCTACTTTGTCAGACCGAACTCCTTAGATATTCAGATTCATATATGAGCTAATAGAACTATACCTCTGCATATCATAAAATTAGGACTTTTAAATATTTTTCTTTTGAAGAATTAGCAGAGAAATCTTTGTTAGTTCTATAACTTGTGAGCAATATGATTCATAGTTAGAGAATGCTTTGAAGATGCAAAGTGTTATGTAAATGCAAAGAAATAATAATTATTATAATTAGAATATTATTAACTATGGGAGAAGAGAAGATTAAACAACTGGGCTTCCTTATAAAATCCATTCGAATGAACTAAGGCTGAGGACATTTATTAAATGCAGTGCCATTCCAATGCAAAAAAAATATCCTTGCTCCTGCATGTAGCTTTCTGATCCTAATGCACGTCCTTACTCTTTCAGCATGAATCGGATATAAGCAAAAAGCCGAGCATAAGGAGAAAAAACGAGTGTAGTAACAGAGGCACTATTGTATTCTCGCTGCCAAGAAGAGACTGCTTTTATTCTCAATTACCCAGTCATGGCTGGCCACCAACTTTCTAGATATGTAATCCAAAAGATTTTGAGCTTCTCAGTGCAGCTGAAAGCAACATCCTGATCCATTTGAAAACTCAGAGTATAACTCTGCATGTTGCTTTTTCTCTGTGTTATTTCTTCTCACCTGACACTGTGGACAGCAACTTCAGTTCTTCAAGAATTTCTTTCTTCTTTGCTTTTCTGAATATTTGATCTTTTAAGAGGCACTACTGGTTGCTATGGTTATTATTTATTAATTTAATTTGCTGTAGTCCCTTGAAGCCCTAATCAGGCTCAGAATGCACTGTGCTATGTGCTGGTCGGCTTTTATTTAGCATTTCACCAAAGCCCAGATTAATTGAGAATTATCTTCCAGATTGCAAGAAAACTGATCTTTATTACCTTGCTAGAATAAGGTTTCAATTTTAGGTAAGGGGAAGCAGTAATATCTCATTCCTTTGCAATCACTGTCAGTCTACCCTATTATGGACTCCTTAACTTCAGCTGTTAACCACAGCTATACGAAGTCCCTGGTTGCAATAGGGTTTCTTCTCCATTTCTGGGCACAGCTGCCAGAAGGCAGCAACTCCACCAAAAAGGGTGTGCTGGAAAATACTTCAATGGCTCCCACTAGACCCAGTTTACCCCAAAATGCTGTGCTGTAAGAGATGGGGAGTGGAAGGGTGAAGAAGGCAATCTAAAAAGCTATTCCATTTTGTGTAGACAACTGTGATTGCATGAAATATGGCCCCTGTGGTAGTCAATGGCAGCCTCAACGTTGACTTCAATGGGCTACGATTTCGCCACAGATGCTTATTGTGTCATATAGCCCAGACGCTCATTGTCTGTGGCTGACGGACAGAGATCCAGGCTGGGTGTGGTGGGCCCAAAGGAGACGAAACTGGAACACAGTCTGTCCGATGGCTGGCATGGCCTTATAGCTTTTTCTTTAGTAAGTGTGCTTTTCGTTTATGACAATCTGTGTCTCCATACATCATGACAGTAACTGCATCCAGGAAAGCAAATTGAGTTTTGGCATCCTCTTGAAGCTGGGTTATTTGGGTGACAATTTAGATAGGTAGCTTCTCTAGCATGTGTGTGACTGGTTAAGCTCCCATTTTGTTTCCTCTCTGTCCTTACCACCCTTTTTTCTCCTCCTACTGAAGTCAATGGTGAAGCTTGTGTTGACTTCCCAGACTGCACAGGCAAACTCCTATCTTTTAGACGAGCATCTTATGTTAGAAATTTTTGTTCATTTCAGTCAAATTACATTATGCAACAAATATTCCATAGTGTCAGTAACTCCTGCTAAGGCATCACTTTGTAAGGTTATCACTTTGTATCTCCTCATATTACTGAATCAGATCTAATGATCAAAGCATTTGTTGATCTTCCACATATTTATCTAGCATTTCTGATGTGCTTCTCTATAAAAGATATTCTCTTATTTTTGGCATACAGTAAATTTTATCTGAAATTATGGGTTTAGTATTTGGTACACTGATCTTCTATAAAGAAAACAAATCTTCAAATGCATTTTTTATCGTCACAGTCATTTGCCTTTGATTCCCATTTGCTACTTCTCCAGTTCAGGAAAGTCTTCTGTTCTTTAGAATATGCTAAACTCCCCAGAGTCAATTGACCACAAACATTTATATACTTTCCCATGATTCTTTTGACTGGCATTAGTCACCAAATCCAGCTTTTTCTCCTAGAGCTATGTGGACTTTGTTGTTAAAAAAAAAAAATCTTAATGTTATCAGTAGATAAAACAATCTGTAAAAGGAGTTAATTTCTCAAGAAATGAGACAGTGACATTTTTTAAGCAGTACCATGTGCAGCCGTATCAGCAAGAGACTGTGCAGCCAGTGGCTGTTGATAAAATAGAGATCAGTGACTCCCTGAGTCAAGGTCACAGATGATAAAGTGCCAAAGGCCCAGCAGCAGGGACAGAAGGCCTAAACATCAGATCAGTTTTTGTGTCTTTCAATAGCAAAATAATTTCAATATTTAACTTCCTTTTCTGCCAGAGCCTTCGAGGTCCACAGAGGGTAAGAAGTCACTCAAGTTGTCGTCTTCATCAGTTTTAAATCATTCCAAGAGATGCAAATCTGTTCCTAACAGGGACCCCTCCTGAGCTTTGTTTGCATTTTGCAGAATAATAATAAGGGCATTTTAAGGCCTTCTGCTTGGTGAAGGGGCTAACATCTTCTGTTCTCTTTGTCAAGTGACTTTTGAAAGAATATGTGGTACCATACCTTTGGAATGTTAAAATGAAAGAGATAATCACTTACTCTGCAGGGATTTTGAAACCAAGATATTGCAGATTATAAAGAGCATCTTGAAGAGATTTGCTGATGTGAGACTGTTACAAAACATCATTTTTACAGACCTTGGCTCACGTCAGGAACAGTTTCTTTACAATTACTGATCTATTCCAACAATGCTTCTGGTTTGTTTGGTGGTTTGCTGTCATTATTTTTAAAATATTCAGATTGTGCCCAGTCCTTACTGAATGCTCTTTTAGAATTTAGTTGGCATTTTTAACTAAATATGCATTTTAGGACTGTGCCAGATAACAAGAGGCAAACATTTGTGCCAAGAAAAAAAGTATACCTAGTGGTATACTGAATGATGTATCTGCTCTAGATTGCATTTAAATAATTATGTGTTTAATCACAATGACAAAATCCCAACTGTGTACTGCTTACATTTCTTCTTAACTGAAACTGGCAGTGGAGGGATAGGAACCAATTAGCAAGAGTTTCCTTGTCTGATGGATTAACATAAAAATTCCAATAAAAAGTTTATTTTCCAGCAGCATTTATACTAATCATAATAGGCCTCTTCCAACTGCATCCCAAAGACAATATGGTTTGCCAAGCGGATGGTGTAGAAAAGTTAGGCTGGCCAAAACCCAACAAATTCTATTTAATGACAATTTTTGAGATTTCAAGATCTATTTTTATTCCAATGCAGAATGAACCCAAAACCTTCAGGAACTTGCACATGCACCCAAGACATGACTCCACAGTAGTCTCTACCTTGTAAATTAGGACTCTCACCTGAGATGTGAGAAATAAAAGTATTGAATGTTAAAGAGAAAAGGAGAAAACAGTGCAAAAGTACCACAAAGAAGCAGGCAGTAGTGTCTCTCCCTATCCTATCCATCACTCTGAACTTTGGTAGTATGCAATGACTTCTGCAAGCATTCTGGTCCCATGCTGTCATGATGAGCCTGAGGGTTAGTTTTGAATAACTTCGTCCAGAATTCAGTCTGTAGAGATTCTAAGATCTAAGCAAACACATCTGGCTTCAGGATCTGGGTCTGTGATGGTATTTTACCAATATTTCAATTAAGTTCATATTTTCTAGTTAAAAATTCAATCTGGAGGGCTTGAGGACACATCTTGGTGGCACCTTAGAGCATACTTTGTGATCTGTGGTCTGCAGATTCACTGTAATCAGCGAGTCATATTTTTAAACAGTCCTGATTTTGAGCATCCTTGGAGATTCAAACACAATTTTGAAAGCTGCTGGTGAATTTATGAATTATTGACTTAAATATTTAGTAGCACTTAAATTTTTGTGCTTCCTTAACAGGAGGCAAGAAAAGAATTTTCAACATAGTCTTAGAAAAATGCATCCTATAACTAGAAAAAAAGAGTCTTCTGCCATCATGTTATCCACTATTTCTATTTTGCACTATGTAGGTTGTAAGTACTTTGACGTAGGGACTGTTTTTCCTCTGACCTCTGTAAAACACTCTGCATGCTGTAATCCTCATTGGAGCCTAATGCCATAACAGACACCAACTGTGTGCATACAGATTTCTTGCATGAATGAAAATTGCCAAGCGAAGACCCTTATCCCCCAGTAAGTTGTATGTATATATATAGAGAGAAATATAGATATAGGATTAAATATGTACCTATTTGCATCTGCATGCACATTGGAGATTTTCTGTATATATTTGGAGAAACATTTAGTTATGCAAAATGAAATGTAGCTACATGCATTTGTCTCTGGTGGGGAAACACACTGAGAATTTACAGAGGGAAAGGCACGCACTTGGGTACCTTGCCTAGCTTAGAAGAGAGCAAAGTTTGAAAATAATCCATTGGCTCTGGGAGACTCAAAGGCCTGTTGCAAATCAGCGGAAGAAAGAGAATATTAGAAGATGTCTATTTTCATACAATCAAAAGGCTCCTTCTGGCTGTCTATAATGCAGACATAGCTGACTCTGGGGGAGGGTATCTTTCCATCTCACTTAGGAGATCAACTGTAAAATACAGTTTGCCTGCTCACCACCATTGCCCTGTAAACTGGGAAAGCAGAAGAGTGGGGGAAAGTGAAGGAGAGAGCTTTGGCTGAGCAGAATCAAGGGGGTAAAAAATAAATTGAATCAAGTAGCTGACCAGCTGTCTTGACAGCATTTTGGCTTCTGATGGCCCTGGTAGAGTTAGGATGCTGCAGTGCTCTACAAAACACTCCCTCATCTCAGTTTTAAAAAGCTTCATTGCGCCTTATCACATCAAAGCAAAGCATCTGCATGTTTCAGTTGTGGGGCATCATGTGCCTGGCTCCCCTCTGGCTCTCACTAATCCCCTGGATTATCACAGCTCTCTAAAGCGGCTCTTAAAAACCCTGTGAAAAGAGGACTCCAAGTGGGCGTGTGAGAAGCAGGGACTGAAGCAATCAGGCTGCCTGTGCCTATGGAATTCATATAATCACAGCCTATGTTACCCGAAAAAAGGTGTTGAAAAGTCTGTTTTTGCACCAGCTGATCCCAGACAATATTGGCTCTCAATGAGACAAAACAAGATTGAGTCTGGTTCATTCATTTGCTGCAGCACATCCAAATGGCTGCTATGAATTATAGCTTGTGCTGAGTACACCCATGCATCGCTCCTGAAGGATCTTCCATCATTCAATTTCTTTGCTCTCTTTTCCGAAGTCTCCATCTGCGAGTCAGGGAGTCCTGCAAGGTGATGTACCAGAGGGTTGCTGTGGTTCATGCAGGGTGGGCTTGGTGCAGGCTGCAGAGAGGAGAGGGGAACTGGGAAGCCTTTGTCATGGAGATGGCATCTGACGCTTCTTTAGTGTGGGTGGCTGTCCCTTCAGGACTGTAGGGAGGAGGTGGTTTCAGACGGTAGGGCAGCTCAGGTGTGAATAAAAAGAGGGCTCCAGCTTGTACTGTCAGTCCAGCACCTATCATAAGCGTCAAATCCACTTCAAAGGAAAGGAGCCAAGTAATGAACACAGAAGGAGAAGGTTTCAATACGTAAAGGAGACAAGAGGTTTATGCAGACATCATGGCTCTTTCACTGTCTTAGCTCTGTTGGCTGCACATTCTTGAAGGAAAATATAATAATCCCCATGAAAGTCATGGTATTGAGAGTTAAATAATAGTAAAACCTAAAATCTTCAGTAGTTCATGAGATTTTTTTTCTTTTCTCTCACTTAAAAATATAAAAGATCATGAACGTCTGGCATTGACATAAAGTCTGGAGAACTGACCCGTAAAGTAATTAGAAGAGGAATTCACCCTCTTCTCTGCCCCCCTCCCCAACCTTTCCCATCTCAAAGCCAGATCAGATGAAAGGCGAGCTCTGTTTACTTCCTGATCTGTCTAATTTCAGTAACAAGGACCATCCCGACTTCATCTTCCTGCAGCTGCTAGAAGTGAAACTCAAGAGGCTGCCCCAGGCACTGCAGCACCTTCTCAGAACTGCTTGACCTTAATGGATTAGCTTTTCCCTGAGCAGGTGGCAATTTAACAAGAGGAGACAAACTTTTTACACTTAGGAGACCTCTGGTGAATGGCATCAAATATCAGAAGGTTGAAACAGAGCAAAGGGCCTTATGATGCCTTCCCACCTTAACCCCGTGCCACCTTAACCCCCTTGCTATGCACATAAGTTACAGCTTTCCAGTTAGGATCCTAAGTCCATTTATTAAGGAATCAAAGTGAAAATGGCCTTATATTCTTCACATGTTGTACCCTCACAAATCCTATCGAATTAAAGGAGAGCAATTGGTGCTTTGATTTTAGTCTGCTTATGTCTGAGTGTCTGAATAGGGTGTTAGGAGTATTACTTTAGGCTCTTCGTTTTGCAAGTATGTGCCACAGTAAATACATCATAGTAAAAGAAAAAATATCTTTTGGCTCGTGAAGATGTAATTCTACCAAATAATTTACAGTTTAAAGTCGCACTGCCAAATGCATTGTACTGTATGCTTTCAGTAGATAGAACAGTAGAACAAATTGCTGGTCTATTAAAAAAAAAGAAAGGTATTACTGTTTGTTGATTCCTTTTACACACTTCAGCCCTAGCAACAGGCCAGGTTCTACTTTGTTCTAGTATGTTTTCCACTGTCTACTATGATCTGTTTGTTTAAGGATTTATCGTAATAATTACAAGTCATAACTGTCAGACAGATGTCCAAGACCTGATAGCCAGGTGTCAGATACCATATCAAAACCTAAAGACAGAGAAACCTCTACTTAGGCTTCTTTATACTATGTATGCATTTCCACAGGAGCTCAGCACCTGCAGCTCCCACCATGATGACTTATAAGATCAGATTGAGTATGTTTTGAAACAGAACAGTGCTGCATATTACTAGATTTTCCAATCAGTAGCTAAGAAATGCAAGATTGGTTTTTGCCACAATATAAAGGAACATTTCAAGGAGACAGGCAAGATGGTAAAAAAAAAAAAAAAGGAGCAAGTAAAATGCAGTGATAAAATGTTTTATTTGATATAAGTAAACCTGCTGCCTTCTGAATAGTTTATTCATGTCCATAATCTGTAGGAATATTATATAAATATGCATATACATATGTTTACATATTTATTGGTTTATAAGCATTTGTGTATAGTGTTACATATGGGCATGTTTAGTTTGGAGAAGAGGAGGCTGAGGGGAGACCTCATTGCCCTCTACAACTACCTGAAAGGAAACTGTAGAGAGGCGGGGGTTGGCCTCTTCTCCCAAGGGAATAACGACAGGACCAGAGGAAATGGTATGAAGCTGCAGCAAGGGAGGTTTAGATTAGATATTAGGAAGAATTACTTTACTGAAAGAGTGGTCAAGCACTGGAAGAGCCTGCCCAGGGAGGTGGTGGAGTCACCATCCCTGGAGGTATTTAAGAAACGTGTAGACGTGGCTCTTCAGGGCATGCTCTAGTGCCTGGGATTGTTGGTTTGTGGTGGGGTGTTGTGTGTGAGGTTGTGGGTGTGGGGTTTAGTTGGTGGGTGCTTTTTTTTTTTTTTTTTTTTTTTTTCTTTTTTGGGGGGGGTGTTGTTGTTTTTTTGGTTTTGTGTGTTGTGTTTTTTTGTTTGTTTGTGTGGTTTTTTTTTAATGTGGTTGGACTCGATGATCTCAAAGGTCCCTTCCAACCACTAAGATTCTGTGATATATATACATATGTGTATGTACGTGTGTGTGCATATATATAATTCACATATAGTGCTTCCAGATATTTATTTAACAGGTATTTATTTCTGGGCTCCAGTAGTTTATGTATCTCTTTATCAGTAGAATATGTTTTGTGGATTTTAAAGTTGTCATGTCAAATGATTTCAGTGGAAAGTACTGACATACTGTTACCCTATATTCGCTTAAAACCTGCAGTCATTCGAGATCAACGATGTTATCCCTATAAGAAAATAATATCCTGAGAAGCATTGCTTCTGGGAACACATTTGTGTGCTTTTCGAGTGACATCCAACTTTTCTGAACGTATCTGGCTCTGTATTGTCCTGTCTTTAAAGAGCTGTATAGCCATATACCATTCATGAATATTAAAAGCACGATTATACTTTTCACCCCAGCATAGTTCATCTGTCTTTCCAGATAAGTATGTCAGCTATTTTAACTGAAACTGTCTCCCTGACTAGTACCTCACGTACTCATATAATATTTGCATGGCTTTCTGAATACATCAAAATTGTAAAGCTGCATGTCCTACATGCACATTTCTGAAGCTTTTTTAGTAAGGGTGAATTCTCCAGGGCCTGGGCAAAGCACAAGCAGAAGCAACTGGCAGAAAGAAAGATCAGCAAAGATGAGATCAGTGGATTCTCCTCCAGTTCAGTGGGGGTCCCATAGTCAGCACTTGCTGGTACTGTGGCTGTGCTGGTTTTGTGGGCAGGTAGACCCATGTCAAAAAACCTCCCATCCTCTAGTGGAAGAAAACTGCTGTAGAGCTTAGCAATAGAGGCCAGTGGGTTTCAGCAAATGGCTTGTTTTCCCTCTCTGCACAGTATATCTATGCTTGAGGGCTCCCTTCCCTCAGAGACTTCCTTTGTGGACAACCCAGTTGGTGTACCTCCTGCCCAATGTACTCTGGTTCTTCTTGAGCAACAGATAGTAAAGCTACTACAGAGCACACAATATCACAGATACTGCTTGTCTGAGGGAAGGGGAACAAAGGAAAAAACAACTCTCCCCACACATACCCAAACAGAAAACAACACATTTTCTCTTTCAAAATAAAGAGAAATTAAAAATATCTCTTTCCCTGAGTCCAGCAAAATTTGCAACCAAGCAGTGGTTTTCTGTAAAATGGGCGAGTTTCAAAACGATAGAATGGTTTAGATTGGAAGCGACCTTGAAGACCCAGTGCCTCACCACCCCCATAGTGAAAAATTTCTTCCTGATACCTAATCTAAATATCCCCTCTTCCAGGTTGAAGCCATTACCTCTCGTCCTATCACTACATGCCCTTGTAAAAAGTGTCTCTCCAATGATGCACAGTGTAACAAAGACCAAGGTTGTTTTGTCTTCAGTCACCCTGAAGAGTAACCAAAAATAAATCATTGAAATTATCCTGGAATAAAATACTATTTCAGAAAAGTAAGGAAATATACATAATGTGTATGCAGTTCCAAAATAATTTTACCCATAAATTTCCTCTGCATCTATGAAAATGGACAAACCTCAGTTATGCCAGACTAAGAAGCAACATGAGAGCTAAACTTCTAATCAGTCAGTTTGCTTCTCTCCTCCAAAATATACAATCAGGCAAATTCTCACGCCTTGAGAGTTTTCAAGGGCTAATCCCCAAGACGCATATGATGTGAACCAGTAATTTATTTTTATTAATTTTAAACATCCAGCAATTGGAAAGAGGGAGAGATCGCATGAGTGTAGTAAAGGGAGAAGCATTCAACCTAATATGCAGCACATATCTTTTGACTGCATCAGAAATCTTATGTATGTTCTAGCAAGACAGATTTAGGGAAGTCCTGGAAATTTGTGATGCTCCCTTAGGTTTCCGGGGTCTATAAACTAATTAATGGACGGCATCATCTCTGCAATACAATAGGTAGATTTTTTATTTGTGGCAGATATAATAATGATAGTTTCTTTCATTAACTTTTAGTAATAATCTTTATTTAATAATTAATACAAGTATAATTTAATACAGTACAAATGAAAAGTATTCTTCATTTCTCTGTAATGTTTCAGAAAGCCCTGTCAGAGGACAAGCGATAGTAATTGCTTACAAAATACATACATTAGTCAGATTATATGTAGACATTTGCTTTGCAGTACCTAAGGGCCCAATCCTGCTGACGGTTCACAACACAGTTTACTATTCTGAATAGTAAACTTTTGATTTGTGAAAAGAAACCAGTAATATTTAGCCTGTATCCTTGCATATTATAGCCTAAACCATGTGTGATTATTTTTATTTGAACACTGAACTTCATGCTAACCATTGGTCAGATTTCACCCAGTAATCCTTCAACAGTCACCATTTAAATTATGGTATGAGACTCATGGAATAAAATAATCTCTCAATCTTCCATAATTAGATAAACAATAACACTTTTCTCATGAAGAACTACACAGACACTTCCCCTTCCCACCAGCAAAAGCTCCGTTGACTAACACGTCAGTTTATTAAGTGGAGCAGATGTATTCCTCAAGAAATATTCCGCTCTAATATTACATTGACATGTCAGTCTTGCGGTATTTACATCAGTGCTGCAGATAAGTCATTCTTCTGCTGTGAGATTGCTGCATCTTTCAAAGGTCATCCCTGGGCCAAAATGAAGCTTCCACCTTCACCCAAAGCCTTTCAGTTAAGCCAAAAGCCTGCGACAAAAAACAGTAAAGCTGTTCTGACATGATCAGTTAATAAGGCCTGTATAGCTTTCCTTAAACTATGGTTTGGTACTTAACACATCTTCCAAAATCATTGTGTAACAGCAGTTATGCTTTCCCAATGGTTTATGATTTTGGTAGAGGAAGGATAGAATCGTTTCATGCGGCCAAATTTTAGCATAAAGAAAAGTAAACATTGTTGTACATTCATTCCAGAAGTTAAAAGGGAAAATATTAGTATTTTTGCAGCCTTAACTTAAAATTCTCGTTGTTATGTCTTATAAAGTAGTCTCAAGAATATGGTGTATGACTGCATATATAATATTAGGATGGGTCTTCCACTGCAAGTGAGTACTTGCTGTCTCTATAAGTGCTAATTATTAGGGTGCGTGTATGCCGGAATATTTGTTTTTCCATGTAACCATTGGAGACCACAGCATTTTCAGTTCAGATGCTTCCACAGATAGTATCTTCATTTTGGCTGGCTTTTCAGTTAAAAAACAGGAAAGGAGTGGCAAAGAGCACTGAATGTTTAATTAAACAACAACATCTTTTAATCTTTCTTACTCAGCAGTTGCAAAAGACTGAAACATCAAAGAAATATAGGAAAAAGATGAAAAATGTCTAGCAGAAAAAATTTGTTTAAAAAATCTCTTAGCTGCCCCCTTAACAGGTGTTCTGTTTTCCAGCTTCAGACCCAAATCCACATGTGGTCACTAAGATGAAGATTTGGTACAAAAATAGAGGATCATCTGCTATAAGACCATTTATCAATGGGTTTAAACTTCTCAGGACATTTGGATTTCAGCCCACAGGTTTTACACCATTCTCACATTTCTGTAACTCTTGCTGTTTGGAGCAAAGGAGAAAATTACAGAAAAGACTGGGAGACCATTATAAAGAAGTATCAATTCTGAAATGGAAAAAAAGATTGGTTATTATGGGGGGATTTTTTCAGGACGCTTAATGGCATTGTGTAAACTTCAAATGCTGCAAAACCAGCTGCTAAAATAAGTGTGGCAAAAAGGCCTGACTCGGGGAAAAAATCAGAGAGCGGGTAAAAGCTTTGTGAAAGAAACCTCTTTCCCCACCTTGGGAAAGATGTTTATTGTGACATGAGCTGGCATTTGGAGCTCCTGTGTGTTACACCATATTTGCACACATGTCCTGTTGGAAAAAAAATATCCATTTGCATGATGTTGCTAAGGAACTTGGTCTTAGGCCTAATGAAGTTAGGAAAAATACCTCCTTTGACTACTGTGGATGCAATTGCAAGGTTTCTGTGTCCTATGGAGCAAGATGATCAAACTCAGGGATGCAATTCTGTAAGCTTAAGAACAAAACATTACTCCTGAAATTTTTATTCTTAGAGGTCTTTACTTGTGCTAGCAAGAAGCTAAGTATTTTTATAAGGGACTAGCTCTTCAGATGTTGCAAGAGACACCTAGTTGAATTTCAGAACTAGACATTTTACAAAACTTGATTATTTGATATTTCTCCAAAGTAAACACAAACATTAAAGGACTTGTCATTGGTGTGTGTATGAGACCTTTAAATACTATATCTAAAAATACTATCTTCTATAAACCTTAGGACATTTTTGGTTGCTTTATGTGTTTTATATGTTTAGAGAGGTATGATACTTACTTGTAGTTTTGTGTTTTGTTTTTTTTTTTTTATTTTAATCTGCTGTTTCTGGAAAACAGGCAAATAACTTTATGACTGTCTACCCCCCAAAATTCCCTCCAAATTTCCAATTGGCTGTAATGTCTTGCTTTACTTCCTATCCTAAACTACCGTATAATGGCATGCAATGCTCTGTTGAACAGCTGCTGAACTTGTCCTTCTCTCTGCTTACTGATAGAAGATGTCAGTACTCTGTACTGGATCTGTCCTGCAGCGTGTTGATCACATCCTCACGTGAAGACATAGGGATCGGGTTTCTCATTGCCAAAACTTCAGCTGGGAAATTTATACTGCCTAAAGATCTGTTTTTATTTATCACATCTAGCATTTTATTTGGAAAGCTTTTGGGAAAAAAAATCGTAGAGAAACTGTCACTGTGCCAATGGACTGAAACACCTTCAAGACTCCTTTTCCCCCTCCTTTAAAAAAAATTCTCTGTTGATTTAAATTCAACTTGTCTAAGGCTGCTGAGCACACAGTGAAACTACTTTAAAAGAGATTTTGCTTGCCTTGGGTTTCTCAAACTCTCCACTCCATCTCTGACTCATTCCATGTGGGAGTATTTGCAAAATTCTTTGGCTCACCCAGTCTTTGATTGACATCACCATTGTTTCCTTGCTATTTTTATCCACCTTGTCAGGGCTAGTAAGTACAGTGCAGCATGTCGATTCCGAGTCAATTTTTCATCAATGTTATGCAGCTTGTAGGTTTTAGTGATGTCTTTAAAGCTGCTTAGCTGATCTTTATGTGCAAGCTTAAATAAATGCTCTTTGCATTAGGACTAGTAAATCTGAAAGATTTCTGTTCCTCTTTCTTTGCCACCGAACCAGCAGTAAAGTGCTTTGTAGAATTTCAGCCAGTGCCTTCATGTCATTTATACTTATTTATATATTGGCATCCTCATGATTCATCATAGAAGAAGGAGTGTGGCAGGGAATTTGTGAGAAAAGGATAATATAATGAAACTGGACCTTGCCACAGTTTTCAGGTACAACCTTCAGCAAATCACTCAGTCTTTCCATCTGTGCGGTCCATGTCTGTAGCTGGAGACTCAGCACACGTCTCTCTGACTTGCAGAGCTCAGTTCATGCCTGATGTAGAACTGCAACAAGAGCAAAGTTCAAACAAATCCCGAGGGAGAACCTGAAAAGTGGGGTTAACCTCTATTCTGTTGCTGTCATCAAAAAGGGACCTGTAAATATATAGGTTACTAGTATGTTTAATTAACTCTTGAAGGCTCCAGGCACTATGGCCCAAATCCAGCTTCCACCTCTGCAGGCTTTGAAGTGCTGGAGGAAGCGTGTCCTATGGTAGCGTAATCAATTTATTCTCACAAGGTGAGAGGACTTTAATGAAGGAAAGGATGATCAATGGATGTTTGCCAGCATGCTTGGCTTTGCTTCACAACTGTTCACATGGCTGGCATTAAACCAAGCCAAAGGATCCACTTACCCACCCAAATGCTCCTTACTCATGGTGGGAGGTAGAAGAATATGGTAGAATGAGCAGCAAAGATCATATTTACTCAGTTTTCTATCCCACCAAGTCATCCCTCATTCCATTTGTTAGTGTTTAGGTCTTACTAATTTTACCTTTTTTTTTTGGCTGGGACACCGAATTCTCTTTGTTGTCTGTTCTACCTCCAAACCTACTTGTACTCTGGCCTTGCAGGTATTTGCAGGATTTTGCCCAAAGAATACTGTCAGAGCCTGTGCATGGACTAGTCTAAAACAGCTCAGCAATAAGTTGCTGAAATTTCTGCTTGTACAGCTGGTTGGTGTGGGCAGATAGCCTCAACCAGCCGCTGATTGCTACTTCAGCTCTACCCCCTGCTCACATGTGGAGGACTTCCTATTAGACAGTTTTATGTTCTCAGCATGAGAACCAAACGCTGGAGCAAATCTCTTCCAACCAATCATACCACACTTAACAACTTCCGCTCCTTGATTACTGAGGACATTATTAGAAGAAGATAGTGTGTAGATCTTTCATCATGCCTGTCTTAATTTAAGGAAGGTCAGGAATGGTAAGGGAAGGAGAGGTTTGATCAGTCACTTAACTTTCTTAAAAGCTCTTATTCCACTATTTTCTTTATCTCATTTATTGTCTGCTACTTAATTACTTCCATATCAAGTTCTTTAACTCAGCATTCAACCTTGCGCAGTCTTTTATAACTTCATACAAGTCTGTATCTGGAAGCTGCAGTTGTGAGACCTTGTTTTCTCCTTTCACAGACAGAGTGTGTCACTTTCAAAAACAGATGCATTACTGCTAAGAATTTCATCCACACTTGATGTATCCTACTCTTGTCCCCCTGATGTTAATGAAACCGCACAGCATGCTCAGGTTCACTATGAACATGAGTCTTTGCTGAAGCCGGTCCCTAACGTGCTTCTTTGTCATCCTCAGCAAAACATTTGAAACTGCAATAACCAGAAAGGGTTTAGGTAATTTCAGGTACTTATTATTGTGACTTTGGCATTTGTAGTGTATGAGGCAAGAATCAGGCTAAAAAATATTGTTCGATACAGAATGAAGAAAGTCCTCAACAAAAGCAGTGAAAATGCCTTACTCATACCTGCGATACAATAGGGTGCTTCTGCTCTTTGGAGCAGATTTCTGAAGCAGACAGATACAAGTTTCAGTTACTATATTTTAACTCGTACAGAAGAATGAATTAGAAAAATGTATGGGCAGTGGGAGTTCCTGTTGCTGTGGAAATTACAATGACTAAAGCTGCATATAATGGGAAGAAAATTTCTTTGATGAGGACTCAGACAGCCTCTTATGTGGTGCTGAATTTAGACATCCTAATGGTGAAAGAAGCAAATAATGGAAACAAAACCAGTGCTCACTTCTAATAGAGTTAATATGTCAGATAACAGCATTTATTGGGCCAAATAAATAGGGCTTAGAACCATATTTTAAAATATATTTCTCTTCAGCTTCCAGTGCCTTTGACCAAAGGCT
Organism: Numenius arquata; assembly: GCF_964106895.1. NCBI lineage: Eukaryota > Metazoa > Chordata > Aves > Charadriiformes > Scolopacidae > Numenius > Numenius arquata. The sequence goes on along the minus strand of NC_133579.1, from coordinate 61,877,864 downwards.
CTGTTTTCTGAAGGTTCTTTAAGGTATCAGAGCCTAATCTTGTATGTGCAGTTTTGTGCTCAGTATTCAATTCATGCAACACCAGGAGATCTAATATTTGGAGGTTAAAGCAATCTCTATACATGAAAATCAAGTAGTTTGATGGCCAAATGCCAACGACTGTATTTGTAATTGATGACACATTCCTTTAGGCTAAGACTGACAGGTCAAGCCTTTAGGCTACGGTTTTCAAAAGGTTAGGGATTTATATGCATAATTCCCAGTAATGGATAAGTAAACTGGGCACCCAGACCCTATAGTCAACTTCAAAGATACTAGCTCTTACCAAAATCCACTCAACCTCTTCCTTATTCTACCAGTGCAGAGAATGAGTGGACACCTTTTGGAAACAATTCCTCTGAGAAAATGAGCATTTTAACTAAACAAAGTATTTAGATGAATGAACCAGGCTGGCCAGCAAAAAAGGCAAAAGTTGTTCTCTGATCTTAAAGTAAGGAAAAAGACTCATCCTGAGCAACAAGAAATGATAGGATAAGGCTAATGGAGTTCTTTCCAACTCCCACTTACAAGCTAAGTACGATTATCTGCCTCATGGCCCTAGAAGACTTCCAGTAGTTTCCGGGAGAATATATCTTCTGTTTCTTTTCTCCACAGCAAAGTTTTCCAATAGCATAGATAATGCTCTATCAATGAGTTGTTTTTTTTTCTTTCCTTACTATTGGCTATTGCAATATTCCGTTTTATTTCATATTTTCTATGCCATGTAATTTGGGCCTTGTACACAGTGTTAATACATGCAATAATTATAATTCTCCTTGACTGCATCATATTTAAAGGTGTAAGCTTCTCAATCCATCTCCTTGAGGCAGATTACCCAGGAGACAACCCGCACATTACAGATGGAGCTGCTCTGATCCCATTAACTGAACAGTGAGGAGAGCATTTGAATCACAGACTCCAGAGCCTAGTGAAACCCTGATCTCATTAAAAGCAAAGCTGGCAAGACTGTACCATTGGGGTGCCACTTTGGGTGTACCTTTGAACTTAGGGTTGCATCCAAAGGGTAAGAGTTGAGTGGAGATGGGACTGAGACACTGGGATGAGGTCCCTTACACCGTATCCACCTGTGCCTGTGAACTTCTGATCCTTCCTACCAGACACCTCTCAGCAATTTCTGAAGGTGCCAGGGGGCTCAAACCACCAAAGTGAGGCACAGAAGGAAAATAAAAGAGCAGACAACTTAAAACCAAGTGGATTAATTAAATAATCTATATATTTACCAGTGATAATTCTACAGTAAAAAGCCTCAGGGCTTAGACATTTTATAGGGATTTAAATTCCTTAATTTGGAAGGTTTGGAGCCCTGAGGATTGTTACTCTTCTTGCTTTTTAAGTGATTTTGTGGAATTGTCATGGTGCAGGCTTTGTCTTTTGGGCTGTTTGCTGTCAATACAAACATCTGTCAAGGACAAGCTGTAAGACAGCCCCACTGCCATATTACATCATGTAGTTCATTGATTTTTGTAGTGCTTAATGGTCTAGAGGTACACACACTGATCTGGAGAATTAGGAAATCTGGATTATATTTGCTGCTTTACCAACAAAGTCTCCCTTTCCATAACTAAGATAAAAGATTTGTTTACCAAACTTTGCAATTTGTTGTGTGATCTACTGCTACAGGGAAAAATATTCTGTGCAAGAATTGAGGACTAAGTATTAGTAGGGTCATGCATTAATTCTGGATGTGGGTAAATATGTTGCACCCATACATTAAGTAACACTAATTCTGAAGATGAACAGAAAAACAAGAACAATATAGCTCTCCCTTATCCTTCCTCTCCCTTCTTCTTTGTCCCAAATGGTCTCTTTAAAAAAATAACTCCTGCCTCAAATTTTACATCTTTATCATTGGGTAACACAAGCTCAGTTAGATTTTCTTTTCCCTTCCCTAGAACTGAGGGACTAATATCCTATTCTATTGATAGACTTTTCCAAACTGTGGCTTCCTGGCTTTGTAACATAATGAGAACAGATACAGAGGCATAAAGCTTGCAAGGGACACGGAAAGGTTCAAGATGAAAATATCAGTTAATCAGCTGTTTTAAGTAGATGTGTAAGCTGTGTTCAAACTCCAGATGGATGCTTTTCTATGGATCAGCAAGATTAAAGACAAGGTTGCACTGCAAGTGTATCTTGAGCCTGAGGAAGTTCAAGTTTTCCTTGTTATGATATCCTTGCTTGTTCTCCTCTCAACAAGGATTTACCATTTTCGGATAAAAATCCAGAGATCTTTCTACACCAAAAGGGATCAGGGACACAGCATTATTTTTCACTTTTTGGCACCTTTAGGGAAGGAAAAAAGCAAAGGCAAACTAAACGCCTAAACTAAATGGGAGTTAAACTTACCTTAGGGAAAAAGGGAATCAGAAGCTAGAAACAATATTTGCTCTAAGCAGTGATGTGCTACAGATAAGGCTGTTTTGTCCCAGCCTCCAATAAGTCCTCTGTCCTTGAGTGCTCCCACAGGAGGCAAGGAGGAGAAATCAGCCAAATAAGTAACATCTCCTGCTGTTTAAGTCATAAAAATTTTGCATAGCCAAGGTGAGGTGAAAGCACTGTTTAGAGAGCTGGCAATATCATGTTGCGGTGAAGGGGAGTATCTTTTTGATTTATCCATACTAAGTATCATATATTCTTGTAAGAATAGGTCAGATGGGCTCTGGGTGGGTGGGGGAAATGTCTCCTTTCTGGAGAAAGATGTTGAGCGTGCTCAGGGGAGCAGGAGAGCTGCAGAGCAGATGGGAGCTGGCTGCCTTAGAGGTGATGAGAAGGCTTTCCCAGGAGATTGGCAAGGTTTGGCTGCTGGACAATGAATCACTGCAACCCAAACACAGTAACTGCAAGGACAGAGTGGGCAAGACCAGAGTTGGATTGAAAGCTTTTTCCTTTTTTTTTTTTTTAATTATCTATTACCTATCTATTATCTATTAATTTAATTATCTATTATTAGTTATCTCTTTAGTGTATCTGTTTTTAAAAGCTTCTAGTTTTTATTCAAATTTTTCTGTCTTCTTTCTGTCTCAGTCACAGAATAGGCAGAGCAACCTCAGCTGCAGCTAAGTTGTGTTTCTCTCATAGTTGCACTTTCCTGGAAATAGGTAGGTACTTTTTCCTTAAAAATATATTCTCCTTTGGCCGGAACAACACAGTATTATTGTACAATGAGAGTTAGAGCTAGCAGACCCTGCAGAACATGTCAGTATGCCTGCATACTTTATAATACCTGCCATTTGATTAAATCCAGTTCATTGCAGGGCCAAAAAATATTCTTATGGAGGAGTATTTTGAAAAAGGCAGGGATAAGTTGTTGCTCACAGCAATGTTTTAGCCTTTACCCAGAGAGCCAATGTGTGTGGGAGAGATGAGGCAAAGAAAACATCTCAAATTTCCCTCTACTTTGGTTGCAAAATTTTAGAAAGAGGCTGCCTAGATCCACCCTTAGCACGTCAGGAGCCCTGGGATGTCTGTATCTGCATAATGGGTATTTTTTTTCATTTTTCTCAGGGAAGTACTCCAGAGCTAAATGAGAATATATTGCACTCCTCCTCCCCATATTCCAGGAAGTCTCTCAGTTTAGAGAGAGTCCCAGTGTCTTCCCTGAGGTCTTCAGAGGCCACAGAGCAGAGCTGCTGTGGAGCTGACACCTTCTGTGCGTGGTAGGGTTGAGTTTTGTGGAAAGAGGCTACTTCCATTTATGCAGCAGAATGGACAATGCAGGCCAGTAATAACATGCATCCATTGTACAGCATGAAAGAGGCTTCTCTGCAAAGAGTATTGTTTGTTTTCCTTTGTGTCTTCTCAGCTGCCAAATGCAGACTTCTTCTGCCCCTTCTCTCTCATCACCAGCTCCCACTCAGTATGCCTCCTTAGCACGCTCTGTGATGGTGACACACACTCCATTGAACCCTGCTGGAGTCTGAAATTCCCCAGCATGAGACAAATAAACAGCCTTTTTTTTCTTTTTTTTTCTTTTTTGTCTAACTTCCCAGACTGACATGCTGTAAAATAAAATAAACAAGAGTTTTGAAACCTATGTTGATCAACACTGGTGTGGTATGCAGAAAATATGTTGTGAAACAAATGCTTTGAATTAGGACAAATGCAAAGGCTTAGGGCTGATTAATAGCTACTGCAGTCAAAGACTTCTGAGATTTTTTTTTAGTGCTGTGGGCCAGGATAGAATTTCAAACATATTAATTAGCAATAGTGTGCATGTTTGTTGCTGAACCACTGAGCAAAGGAAAGTAAGTGCTAGAACAAGCCAAGAAATACTTTTGCATACTCTGTCACAAAGAAATCAAAGCAAGAGTACCACTGTCAGCCTCTGGATTAATTGGTCTGTAGGAGTGGATAACTTTGAAGATAGAGAGGAATGAAAGACTGATAGACTAAGGATATATTTCACTTGCTAGTCATGTACCAATATTTGATTGATGGATTGATTCAGTTTGACTGATGTAAAGCACTATCAGCTTTATGCTGCACCAAGATACAAACATGTCCAATCAGGTAAAAATGTTCATCTGCACAAAATAATCAACCTAGAAGCATATGAATAGGATCTCTACAACAGCCGGGGGAATCCCTCACTGTACAAATAATAATTTCCTCTTTGAGGCAGTGAATTTTTGCATATTTAGTTGAGAAATACTGATATTTTTTATCAAATTACCCATTAGGAATGGGTTGGATAACTATCCTTTTTACCTCCTTCTTGGTCTGGAATTCCACAGAATGAAGACAGAGATAACAACAGAAAGTTGTTGAGCTTCTATTACCATCTCTGCACACAAAGTTACTGGTAGGTGAGGAATTGGCTGCCACCCAGAAAAATCATCTGCCCGCATGAGCTGGTAACTAAGTTACTGATTACCTGACAAAGACATTTGGTGATTAGGAAGGAAAGGTTGCCTGTCATCTCATTTATTGAGCGGGAGAAATGCTCAGCTACCTCAGTGGCTGAAGGAGTAAGATGGGATGCCAGGTGACTAAGGGAAACCCATACAAGTCTATATGTAAGAGGAAAGGGAAGATCCTGCAAGCCTTAAAAGATTCAGATGAGCGCTCAAGAATAGGGAGAAAAATTAAGGTCAGTAAGCACATATGCTTATTTCAGTATTTCCTTTGGCTCCATTCATCTTTTCTCCTAAAGTATGGGCTAATGGCATAAAAGAACTTTGAGACACGCTTTATAGCATCTATGAAGAGGTGAACTATAAACCAGATCTTTTACAAAGCTGGTGAAAAATTATGAGATTAAGCAACTGCATTACAGTTAGGGAGCAACACTGGTCCCACTTCCTCACTTTACCTTGTATATGGCAAAAGACTAGGACCAAAGAGCCCAAATTGAAAGAGTACTGAAACATGCTGCAGCCAAGAGAAGCAGGAAAGCATGCTTGTCCAATATGGTGAGACACACCACCATGACTTTAAAGTGTTTGCCAAGAGACAGGTATTAGGCCTCGTTTCCCCAACGTTGACATCACCAAGGAGTTTCTCCATCTGATTTCTCTCCAGTGTGGAGCTGAAGCAGATATTTAGATGCCCTCTGGGATTTCTTGAGCTCTAATTCCGGGCAGGAGATCCATGCTGGGGAGGGTAAAATATGCCTGTGAAACTGCTCTGCAACACAATCACGGCTGGGAAAATATCTTCAGTTCTGTCCACAGGGTGCTGCTCAGTCTGGGAGCTCTCTAACTGTTCAAAATCTGTAAAAAATGTATCTCTTGCTTCCCCTGGTAGAATAGAGTCCAGGAACAAAGCTACTGCCTGTTTTAAACCAAAGGTAACGAGAGAGGCAGAAGTTACTGAAGATGCATCCAGAAATTGTATTGTTAAAGCTCCATCTCCTGGAGTCATGCGATTATGCAAAACATTCATGGTTTCACAGTTTATTCTTTTAACACGTTTCTGTGTTATGGTTGAGAAGACAAGTTGGAAATGGGAACAGAAGGCTGTGAAGCACAAGGCAAGTGAAGGGAAATCCAGGGTTCATTGGTTGGTTCTTTTTCAATCATGTGATTTGGTAAGGGGACAGGGAATTTCTTCAGCGTTACCGAGAGCTTCCTCTAGAGGACTTCTGTAGCAAGCACTAGCAGAAACTCTGATGATGTCTACAGCTGTGCCCTTGCTACTGTGATACTTTGCTTCATACCAATACTGTGTGAATGATTAGGATGTTTGGAGATGTTCCAAAGCAAGCAGAGCCCTGTGGCACGAGACTGGATTGTACCAAAGGAAACCATTTTAAGTGCTGAGCAACTACTGCCTGAGAATCTCTCTCTTCACTTCTGGTCCCTTCTGCAAACCAGAAGTCAAGGCCTTTTAAACCACAACCTGCTCCTGGAAAACCTCAGCCATGCAGCATACAAATCCACCCCCATCAGCATGATGCTCTCATGTGGGCCAGACCTTCTGGTTCTAAGTTACAAGTGCGGTGGATGCGTTTTGCATCGATTAACACCACACCTTTCAAGAAAGAGGAGGACAACCTATGATTACTTTAATGCTTAAATGATCAAATTGGGGCTCCCTATGTAAGGACATCAAAGTGGTAACGAAATCATAAGTAGCACTTGAGGAGGCTGCAATTTTATCATAACACCAGAGGTTTCTCATATTCTCTGTTTTAACTGGTATGTGCCATATGGCTGGCTGATGGCTGTTGGTTTCTTAGAGCTTTCCTTTATAAACAAATGACATACTGCATTTTTTTTCTGTGAAAACTGATTTTACTAATTCTAATATTTTCTTCCATGAACCTTTGAACTGGCACTGCAATTTTCCAGTAAAAATTTGTAACCAAGATGCAAGATATTAGAGTCCTAATCAGTTCCTCCCACACACACCTTTTCTCCACTGTTTTTGAAGTGTGATTGCAAATACAGTGTTTTGCTTTCTAAGCTATCAAAGCATTTTTAAAAGTTCAAATATACTTAATCCATAAAACTAATTTATGGCTGTGCAAGTAGGAGAAACAAAGGTTACCAATTAATGGCCTGAGTTATTTAAAAATGACTGAGGTAGGCACTTTTCCTCCTGATTTGTGATGACTTTTCACATGCAAATGTTGGCCTACATTGTACGTGAGCTTACAAACAATAGACTCATGCAGATATGGAAATCCTTGCCCAGTACTGTAAAGAGAAATTTAATGTGCACTCTGACTAAACTGTAATGCTGTGGTAGCATAAAGTACTTGTGTTATGCATGTGCATTACTCCAAGCATGTGAATGGCTCAGAAAAGTCTTGAGAAAAATTCTGGGCCTAGTAAAGTAAATGCCAAAACTTCCCATTGACTTTCAACAAGGAACAGGTTTCCACTGCCTTATAATATTTAATGACTGGCACTACCAGTATTAGATAGACCAAGAGCTGTTTTATGTAATCAGTTGTGTTATTTCAGCCACCTGAAGTGGTAGTTTGTTTCTTTTTACTTCTTTAAACAGAGTTATTTTTCCCCTGTGATACCTATTAAATATATTGTTCTCTTATGGGACCCAATTTAGTAAAACACCTACATGTGTGTTTAATATCAAAGCCCACTGAAGCCCATTTACTGAATGGCAGTCAACTGAATTGTTTTTTAAATTAGGCACATACCTAAAATTTGGCTGGATTATGGCCTCACTGATTATAACAGCGATAGGGTACAGCAATGTGTTTATTTGATTATGTTTTCTTGACGATCACTGAAATTTGTCTGAATAGTCTGATTCTACTGAGATGTTACAAAAGAATAATTTTGGAGAGTACACAATTTGGAAAAAAACTCTAAGGGAGGGTAGTAGAGGGAAGTCTGTCGCCAGTGCCCTTCCGCAGGTTGCTTTACTTATAGAAGCAGAATAGTTACACTGAAGACCAGTCAACAATAGGGCACATCAGGAAATGGGAAAATAAATGCCTGCTAACAGGTTTTCCTAGATCTACTCCAGGAGAGCATCTGTGGCCCCTGAGAGTGGGTTAAGCCCTCCCTAGCATGACATTTTACATGAATAATATTGAAGACTTTAGCCTTAATCTGTTTATTCAAGCTTGATTTTATTCATGCAAATATTATTGGTTTATTCGGTACACTTAACTCTAGATCACAGCCCAGGAAAGGGAGAGGAAAAGGGGTGAAGAACTACTGCTTATTCACAGCTTTTATGTTCAGGGAGGAGAAATTATCTGTTCCCCAAAAGGTTCAGTGCAGACTAGCTGATCTTTTTTAATTGGTTGAAATGCTACTTATTATTTTTTTTCTTTCTTTCCTTCTTTCTCTCTCTTCCCATTTCTCTCTTTCTTTTTTCCTTTCTCTCTTTTTATTTATTTTTCTTTCTTTCTCTATTTCTTTCCTTTTTCTTTCTTTCTCTCACAGGTTTTTAATTCCATCTACACCCTACTAAAAAAAATCTCAAAATATTCTAGATAGACTGAAGCTTCGCAAGGAGAATAATAGTCATAATAACTATCATACAGTTAGAGAGGAAAAGAGGCATGCTGGGTATATCTGTCTCCCTATAGATGCTGTTCCATTTTTATTCAAGTCGAAATTGCAAGAGTTGTGTAGATGGGTCCTCTGAAGATCTCTGAATCAAGCCAATTTTAATTAATCTTATCAATCATTTCAGAATAATCAAATTAATGAAAAAAATGTGGTTGACTCTTTGATTCCAGCAGCAGCTACATTTTATCATATGAAAAAATGGCTTTTCCCTTTGTATTTTAAATGACTGAAATTTGAAAAATAGATTTGTTAACTTCATAAAGGGCAGTAAATGTTATTACAAAAGTGGTTGGTTAACTTGTCACTGTTCTGTTCTGAGGCTTGGAGTAACACCCGCAATGGGATTATTGATATAAATAGCGTCTTTTTAGGAGGAGGAAGGCAACATGTTCCTTTGCAGCGGTTCATTTATTAAAACCTCAAGTAATCTTCACCCTTTCAAAAGATGGGAGCTCCCTGAAAATAAAGGGTATATTAATGAGGGGCATATAACTCATTGAGCTTGGAGATATTATATCACTCTTTAGGATATAACTATGGATTTTTGATGGAGTCAGGTGTGTGATGAAGAGCCCTGGTAGCTGTGTGGTACTCTGCAAAAGCAATGGCAGTACCTAGCCCATCTGCTAACTGCAATTTAATAGCTTGACTCCTGGCACATTGCTGGCAGAAGAAGTGACAAACGCTGCTTTATACACTGAGCAATGTGCAGTCTACACTAGTTCCATTTTATTTAGATAGTAAACTCCTTGGGGCAAGGTATCTTTCTGTGCTGTGTTTGTCAAGTACTTTGCACGGTGGGGTTCTGGTTTGTGACTAGATATTTTTACGCTGTGCAGAGATGCCCAGGCCAGCAGCACCTGAGCTACAGCTGGGAGCAGAGGCAGCCCAGCTACAGCAGGCTAGTGCTGTGCTTGCACCTCTGAAAAAGTGCCAGCCTCTCGCCTGTCTCTAACAAGCCTGGTGTTGTGCCATGCCAGTGCCACCACACTGCTTTGGGACCCTGCTACCATGCTGCTTTGGGACCCATGTTGGTGGAGCTATACGGCATGGAGCTGTGCCACAAGGATGTGTCAGTTTGGGCCTCCACTAGCTCAGGCATCTTTGTGCCATGACTCATAGTCCAGGACAGAATGGCACTTCATCTCCAGGGCACAACAGTAACACTGCTAATAAATACAGCCCTGTAGACACTTCTCTGTGCTTCAGACCCCAAGCAAGTCTCCACAAGCAAATCCTTCTGCCAGACTCATCCAAACCATCCCAGATCTCCTGCCTGTTTGGGATTTGGTTCCACCATATGCCTGATCCTGTGAAACTCTTATGCATGGAAGTAGCACCAGGGATTCCACCAGACCAGTCCATCTAATCTTTTTAACAAGATTATGGCCAATATTTTTAGGCACTTCAAGCTCTACAGTGGTCGTAGGAATTTACTGATGTCCTGCAGATCCAGGGAGGGCTAGTTCCTCTCTCTGACCACAAGGTTTCAGGGTTGACCTGCATGTTTCCAGTGGCACATTCTAGATTTCAGTTCTCTGTCTCCACACTGAGGGTGCTTCCAGCTGAGCATTTCACCAGAAAGCAATGTATCACGATGCCATTAAGTATCACTCTGCTCCAAGCCCTTAGGCACTGAGATTGCAGTGCTCTGTGTGGGGAAAAGGTCTTCATCCTCTGCTTCATCCCCTACCAGTCTGCTCCTGCTGGACCCAGGATCTGTCCCTGGGCAACATCAGCATGTGCACTATTGCACATTGCACATGCTGCAGTAGTGCAAGATCCCACAGGACTTTCAGCATATCTTCTCCTTCTCTTAAGTAGTTGTATATTTCAGTTTTCTTCTACAGAGTAGAATGTTGCACATTGTCAACATGGAGGGTTAAACACCACTGGCTTTTATCATAACAGGCAATATCACAGGCTTGATCTTTAAAACCATTGCAGTCATCCAAGATATCAATGCATAGAGCTGTAATATGTCGTCACGGATCACCTGTTTTTTTGGCTCAGTATTTTTGTCTGTACTTTGCAACTTGTCCTTGGTATGGGAACATCTGGCAGCTTGGGCAATGCAGTAATGACAGGTGACAGTGAAGTATCTTTCTTGATTCTAAGCGCGGATGCCGATATTGCTATGCGCTAATACCACTCACAACATGCCTTGTGTCCTACTCTTTTTCTGGACTTAATGTTTTGCCATCTCTGGTTCTCATTCACATTATCTTTCAACGTGTGTGTTCCCTTAGTGCTGGGAGACTGCTACCTGCACTTCTCCCCAGTGAGAAAAGGAGAAGGGAGAGGCTGGAGACAGGCACATGCCCCTTCTCTCTGCATGGCTCTGCAGCTGTGCCAATCATGAGCTGCCAACAGGTTGTAGAAAGAGAGCAGGAAAGAGAAGAGGACCATGGTAGGGAGGGAAGCCATGTGTCACAAGGGACCCGGGTGGAGAAAAGGGTCCAAGTACTTCTGGTAACACCTTGCTAACATACTTTCCAGTGACAGATGCAAGAACCTGAACTATTTTTTCTTTTCTAAAGAACCCTAAGATAGCTTAGAAACAGTGTCCTACAAATATCAAGCAAAAGTAAAATAAATATTTTTACCATTTCCAATCATCCTAATTGAAAGTGAAGGCTGTGTATAGAACTGTAATTCTGTCCAGAGGCTGCTTGTCAAGTCATGTTTTTATTGTAATTACCTGATTTGTTCAGCTTTAATCGTATTTACTTTTGAAGGTCAGCTGTCCTGCTCTGAAATGGTTAGTGAAGGCTGTGAGAATACGCAACACCCATAGGGAGAAAAGCAAAGAGCACATAAGCTCTTTTAATTTGGACTTCATGGCAGAAGAGGTAGTATTTTCCTTCATTTCTTAGCAGTCCATATTTCTTCATTAATACTATTTATTATTTGTTACGTAATAACTCTTAGAAGTGCTGCTTGTGACTGGGCTCCAGTGAACACTGTGATGTATACGTCCATAATCAGTGTCAGCCCATACCTCAGAGACCTTGTAATGTAAAGAGGCAAAACAAAGCACAAGAAAAACAATATCTTTCTCTTCATACCACTGATGTACCAGCGAAGGCACAGAATTTTGTGCTTTAGACTCCCAATTTCATTTAACACCACAATCACAGTGTTGTCAATTCTCTCTACATCACAGGAGCGCGTAGGTGAACAAATCTTGTTCAGTCTTCCTGTCCTGGTGAGACATGTACAGAAAAATGCTTAGTCTCCCTATCCCAAAATCATTTCTATACACTGGAAGAAGACTAGTAAGCCTTAAAAGCGCACTTGGAAGCAATCAAATATACACTATAGGTTTTCAAAGTTGCCCCAAGATTTATTTCAGTTGTTTACAGTTTGATAATATCATGAAATTACCTGTCTGAAAAAGCGCGTTTGTTTCTTGATGAAGAAAATAAAACCTGTTACCCTGGGAAGATGAGAGGTATTAGTATTATGACTCCACCTCAACAAAAGTGTCAGGTTTAGAGCTAAATGTTGAGGATCAAACCATGGGTGTTGGGATGCCCTTGCAAGACAGACCTTTATGATTCAACTTCCACGTGTTATGAAAGAAAAAGAGCAGCTTCAATCTTTCTTTCTAAAATAAAACTTAAAAAAAAAAAAAAAAGTCCAGCTCATTATTTTCTTTGTTCAACAGTCCTCAGTTTAGTCCTCAGTTAGTCTTCAGTTTAGTTTCTAACTTCGGGCATGCAATGGAAGACCACAACTGCAAAGAGGGTTCAGTGGCAGCTGACTCACGTTTTTTTCCATGCAACAGGCATTTTGTGTGCAGCCTGCTGATTAACTGCACTACAGTGTAAATCCATCAAAGGAAAATCCCCAAATAACAAAATAACCTTACATATAAAAAGAGCAGCAGATTTTTAAATGCACTTAATTATTCTTAAAGTCTTCTTGTTCTTTACAATTTGAAAGGAACGTTAATATATTCATAAGCACTAACCTTAAGTCAGTGCTGCGTGCTCAAGCATAAATTCTATTATCAGTAGATCTACTGCAATTCTCAGAAGAGGTAAAGTTGCTGAGTTCTAACATTGTTGGCAGCTTCTTGTTGAATATAAGCACTTTCCTAGAGCTCTCCTAAAGGGAAAGGCTTTCGTAACTCTTCTCACCTTCATCTTCTGGACTACCCTTTCTCATATCCTAACCATACCGAATAACTGCTTTTAAGTTAAAACTTCTTAAAAAGTTAGGTATCTATATTAAATTTATCTTTAAGGTCTGAGCACAATAATTTCCCTAAGTAAATAATCTATACTGCTTTGGTTTTTTATACTGGGCCTTTTTTGTCTCCAAAGTATGTTGGATTAGAATAACATTTCTAGTTGGCCATTCCGCTCACATAACTGGACACTGCTACTCAGTGGTACAGTGGTAAACAAGGAAACAGAAAAACTCACCCATTTCTTCTTCAAAAATGGGCAACATGGGACTAGTCACTCTTCTACCTGTCTTAGAAAGAGCTGAATTAAATTCCCTGTCTTTACCTATGACTGCGCTACTCGGGTGAATGGTCATTTCTGGAAACTTAAAAAATGCTACTGTAGTATCTCCATTTCTGGGCTTGCATCCACCTTGTAGGCCCTCTGTTCAAGGAGATATGTTACCAGTTTCTTTTCTAATGAGGTTCTTAGAGGACTGCGATAAGGATTTTCTACATCATCAATTAGCATCAGCAAAGCTGGGCAGAGGAAATAACACCATACCTGCCTGTGCAAAGCATATTATATATCCATAGGCACACCTTAATGGCATCAAAGTATAATCTAAGGACACAAGAGGAAGTGTGGAACAGGGAGAATTAGATCCATCACTGGTTCCCCCAGGTCCTGATAGTAACTCCCTGGAGCAGCTTGAGGTCTATCAGCACTGCAGTTCCTGCAGCACACGCCTCTCCACCTACTCTTGGCTCAAAATGTGACTAAAACAGCCCTAAAGGAGGCAGTAACAAGGGAAACCATATAAATAAGGATACAGCTATGATCATCTCAACTGTGATCTCTTCCTGCACCCATAAAATGTACCCTGCCGAACCACTGGACTGTCTCCTTTTCCGTTAAGAGTTGTACACATCAGATGACTATTTACACAAAAGGAAGACCAAGCCTGGGTTATTCTGTTAACTGGAATATCAAGGAGCCATATATGGAAATCCTTTGCTTAGTGGCATTTTATCATCAGCCCAAGGTATACAGGAAGACAGTACCAGTAAGTGATTCCATAATAAAGAGAGCTAATCTCTAGGAATAAGGGCTTTTCCTTTCACCACTATGAGATAGTAATGCTGGAACTACACTTTAAAAAAACCCCAACGTCTTCTAATTAGAACTGAGGTAAATATTTTTTCAGAAAAATCCCCTCCCTAAATTTGACCTGTATCCAGTAATACAGCCAACAGTAACAGCACTGCCAACGCTCCGCTTTCTGACAGACATAATTTCATCCCAAAATCTGACCCACTTTTACATGTGAATAAGGAGAGGCTTTCTTCATGTCAACTGCTCTACAGTTCATTTGTCTTCAGCTTTAACTGTTTTGTTTTTTTTTAGCAAGGATCCTGTGCAGTGATATGCTCACATATGAGATTATGGGGTTAAATAAGGCAAGCTCTTAAAAAAACCTAATTCTTTTGTAGACAATTCCACACTTTGTTATCTTCCTTTCAAACTGTAACCTTATATTCTGTTTCCAAACTTGGAACTCCTACTCTATTACATTGCATGGTGAACAATTTCAGATTGTACCATGTCTCCTCCCTCATTTAGAAAGCTTTTGTTCGCTGCTTCATCTGCTTCATCACTATCTGCATGTAGAGACAGGCAATTGTAGTCTGTAGGCTACAGTAATAATATCACACTAGATAATATCACCAAATCAGCTACATGCCACAAACACATCTGAAATTTTCCATGCTTCAGTACCATTAGGAGGCTAGGTAATATTATGAGTATCAGAAAACTCTTCTTTGTTACAATGGGATCTAGTTATGCGAAGAAAAAAATGCCTTCCATGGAGAACTTAAAACATTGAATATAAAAATAGGGACCAGGAGGGATTAAAAAAGTGGGAGGAGAAGATAAAAATGGCAACATGAAATTTGGCTCCCCAAAAAAAAGAGAATTAAGTACGTCGTCATACTGCTGATCACTTTAGAAGGCAGGATTTCACCAAACCCTGACTTTGGAAGGTCCGGGATTTCTGCCAGAAACTTCCCCAACTTAAGTTTCAAGATGGGCGTCTTAGCATTTATGTGGCACATGGGACAGTGAGAGGTTGAGTGTCTCTTAAAAGCAAGGGGTAACCAGGGCTAATGATGCAGTCATTTCCCTTCTCAGCTTATGTTTTTAGAGGCTCTTGCCAATCATGGATAGTTTTTTTAAAGGTGTGAGCTAACTGCTTTGCATAAGATAAGAATGGAACCAAATCAGAACATGAATTCATAGGAAGTTCACAAGAGCTGAAATTTTGGAGGCCTTAAGTTACATATTTATTGAGTGCAAAGTCAGACAGGCCACTAGAAATCTGAGCCTCATTTCCTACACATCCTAGGCCCTTGCAAACCACATGCATTAATTACCCTGTATCAAGACCAATTATTTATGTTTGAGTAGAGTACATCTTCAAAAAACACGTAAGGTCTTCATCTGAAGATCCCTGAAAACGGTGGTTTTTTGTGATAATTTATCCCTCCCCACCACTACCGTTAAAGATGTGCACCTTATTTTCTATCTGAGTGGGTCTAGTTTCAGCCTTTGGCCATGGTTATGCTTTTTATCCCTCTGAATTAAGTAGTACTTTAGTACCAAACATTTCTTCACTACCTGTGATCAAATCACATCCCATCGTTCTGATCAGCTAAAGAGATTTTTCTCACTAAATCCCTCATATTTGTTCTCAGATATTTTTTGTGGTTCTTTCTGCACTTTTCCCAATATTTCAGCATCTTTTTTTTTTTTTTTAATAAAAAAGCATGGCCATGAGAACTGTAAGTGTCTCTACATCCATTTGCCAAGGCCATATGTAAGTATGAGATCACTTTTCCATTCATTTTCATTGTTCCCTTCACTTACACATGGATGGCAGGAGTTCCTTTAGCATTTCAGTTGTTCTGGAAATTTTTTGAGGGCTATTTGTCTCATGTGCTCTATTTCAGTTGCATTGTTTCCAGGCTATGGGCTTCCCCTACTCTCACCCTTGTCTTGTCATGAGCTCTATTTTTCTTCTTAGATAAGACTAATTAGCTGTATTCAAAACAGTTCATTTGAATAAGCTTAGCTACAACTGATCCAGATCACTTTGTGTGCCTGCCTCCATGGTCACCTAGAACCTTCCACAGCTGCAATTCATTATTTCCCAATCACTGATTCCCAGCACTGGAAATACTGAACAATACTGGCCTGGCACTGATCCTTATGGTAACCTCCCACCACTAGGACACTAAGCATTGACCATTGATGACTGCAATTTTGAGACCTGTCGTTTGGCCAATTTTTAATCCATTTAACATATTCTTTATTGATGTTGCGTAGCATTGACTCTGTAATCAGAATATTATGTACCACTGATTCAAAGGTCTTGCAAAAGTCCATTACATTTACAGAACATCCCGTCAATCAAACTTCAAAACTGAGCAGTGAAATAATTCTTTCTCCCCCAAATTTAAAAGATGCTTATTTTCTAGGAGCTGTTGTTGCTATTCCGTTAGCAGTGAAGAAGGCTGGTAATATACCTCATCATCTTCAAGAAACAGAGTATCATTCCCTTATTTCCAAAAAGGAATTTCCAAAATTTCCTTTTTACATCCTGAATAATACTGCCATTTCCCACTACTTTGCTTTGCCAGCTTGATGGGACCAACCTTTTCAACATCACAAGACTTTCTGTTCTTTCTGATGTTTTTAGCCATCAAGCTTGTATTCTTGTGACTTCTTTTAGATCATCCAATATCTACTTGTCCTTTATTCTAACATATGTTTGCCTTATTTGTAATGACAAACTTAGATTAGTACAGTTTTTCCTCCTTCTCTTGCATCAAACCATGATTTCTGGCCATGGATTTTTTCACAGAATTCCAAATTTTCATTCATATCTTTCTTTCTAGATTTTGCTTAGTACTTTACCAGCTTTTTTCTCCTTTAAATCACAATGTATTTGTGCGCATATATACATCATTATCATCAATAATTGTCAATGTGAGAGTTAGTGGCATGATAAACCAAGTATCTTCCAGTTGTCTTTTACTAATCTTGTTACCTGATTGAATGAATATTGGAAAAATTGGTATGTCAAGAGACTCTAAAATATGGACCATGTAGTTAAAATGACAGTCCCACAGAAGAGTCACTGAGGATGTATGAAAGGAAAAAGTGAACATGTGTGAACTGGGCAACAGGCAGAGAGGAACTAACAGAACTGAAGACCACTGAGGCTCTTGCTTGCTGCTGTGAAGAGGGAACTTTGAAGGCTCTCACCCAGATCCTGCTCTTACCTTTGTAAATGGCTATTCTCCACACAATTTCCTTCAGAAAAGTGATTATTTTTTCTTCCTTATTCTCTTTCAAGCTGAGCCTTCAGTTCATAATGAGCCTTGACTCATAAGGAATTTCCCAGATCTTTGTTGTGTCTAATTTTTTCTGAAAATCCCATTCATGTGAATTATCTTGACTAAGAGTATATACATAAATGTGTACTTATTCAAACTTTCATTCCTACTAGAACTCTTTGTGATGTTGTGTCCTGTCAGAGATACAGTCCCCTGCCCCAGGCTTGTAATTCCTTTGTGAATGGGGCAATCAGTACTTAAATTTTTATTTCACTTTCTAGTATCTCTTCATGGTCATCTGTGTTAGTATACTGAAGAGATAAAGCAAGAGCAAACCTACTTCCTTATCCCAGTAACCTATCAAGTAAGCATGTAATGTGTCAACACGGTGGACATCCTATCTTCAAGTCAAAACTTTTCTTCCTCCTAATCAAATGCTTTAAAATCAGCTAAGTAAACATACAGGTGGCACTAGTCTCTCATCTCTTGATCTCTTGTGCCCCTTCTAGGTCTGACCAGTATGTGTTTGGCAGATGTTTGTCATTCTCTTTATCTTTGGCCTTCACCAACCTTGCTTTTGTATGTGACAACTGAAGAAACTCTTGTGCACTCCTCCTAGTTGACTTCCTGTGGTACCATAATGCGGAATGACCCTCCTAATAATCTAATTTCATTGTATATAACTACATTTTGGACTGAGGCTACCCTATATTCAATGTAATCAAATCGAGTTCACTGATCCTTAAACAACCACGGCTAGTTGCAGTCAGAAAGGAATTAATTATTATGTTATAATGAAGTCTAGTAAGTCTATATATTTGAATTATAGTTCAAAACAAAAGAATTTGGAAATATTTGTAATGAACGTCCCTTGACTACAATGGGAACCAAGATTTTTTCTCTGACCAACTTTTTTGTTTCCATTTGGAAATGCTGAAGAATGGATAATCCATCAGTACTGTCTACACAGTTCAAGAACTATTGTCAGGACATATAAAAAATGTCTGAAATGTGAAGGCCTGACACAATGCACATTCATGTCAATAACAGCGCATTTTTCTACAGAAGTCATGGACTTTGGATCAGATTTCATCACAAAGGAAATGATAAAATGCTTGAGAACTCAACTCCTGTTCTGTTAAATTAAATGAAATTGCTCTAGATCAAAGGAAAGCCCAAATAGTTAGTATGGAGAAACAATAGGATCGTGCATTCTTAAAGAAAATGGAAAATAGTAATCATATTCAGAAGAAAAATGCAATAAAGAAAACAATTTGACGTAATATTCTGTTGGCAAAAAAAGATATCTCATTTTCAATTTAATATTAAAAAATTGCTCACATTAATTCTCTTCAGTTTTCCAATATACATGTATGAGCTGCAGATTGAGCTGTGCAATTCATCATAAGTGTTATTTGCCAATATAATGTCCAGGCTACTGACTCTGACAAGAGGGAACAACTTACTTGAATCTTTACATCCTTCATATTCTCAATTCCTTACTCACTATGTGTGTTACAGTGTAGTAGTGTTATTTAGTTCATTTGAAAAATAAGAAATTAAAAGGTATGTAAAACTCTTGATAGTCTCTGCCATTGTCTTTTATAAGTAGTAGTGGAAAGAGTATCTGAAGTCCAAAGTGATGGAATAGCGTAGACTTGGAGTAACGAAAATATGTGTTATACTGTGGACAAATGTCAGCCCATTAAATATGTATACTGTTTGTTTTTCATCAGTTAATTTCACTTCTTTATACGAGTATTTCAGTTCTTATATCATGCACATAGGTCAGAAAAATGGAAGTATCACTTTGAAACAGATTATACAAACATATCAGGGATGGTTCAGGGAGACCTGATCCTCTGGATCCTCTTCCAAATGGAAGAACATGAACAAAATGATCTCTTCATCCACTATAGCTGTCCAAGATGTCTTTTATCTTCAGTTTTTCATGCAAGGATCCAGATTCCCATATTCTTAGCGCAAGTCTTGACTCTGCTGTCTGTATACTTATAGATTTGGGGGGAAACTTGATTAGAACTTGTATATTAAAAGCCTGCTTTGCAGAGTGCCAAGATCCAGTTTCACTGAGACTCCTGCATATTGCCGTAATACAAACATATATTATCTTTCATAATAGTAATGGGAGATTCAAGACAGACCACACTGGAAAAAATAACTGTTGGGGTTTCTTTGAGTTTCACTGTGTATTTGCTCTTCCACAGTCTGGCTGCCTCATACATCCATTCCCCTTGTGTCCTTAGGTCAATGTGATCACAAACATTGATGGAAATTTGGCTGTGATACTGTAGGTTAACAAACACAATTTTTTTTTTTTTTCTTTAAAGTATTCTCATTGAATCAGAAAATATATTAAAAGTTACAATTTTGGTGTACATCAAGACTTCAGGCTTCACAGAATGGAAGGTAAGTGTAGGGTTGGGTTTGGTTTTTTTTCCCAGTCTAATGCAGTCTCTGTTTGGCAGAACCATGGTTTGAACTTAGCCCTCCCATATACAGGCAATAATGTAGCAACTCAAATATTGGCCTGTTGCCGTAAATACCACAAATACAGCACTTAATTGGGCTACAAAAATCTGTTCAGTCAAGAAGGCAGGCGTGTTCTAGACACAGGCAGAAAAGGCAGTTTCATAGGGCAGCAGGCTGCTATAGACATAGCGATATGACACAGGCCCCACTGTCTATTCTCACCAGTGCCTCTGTGCAAAGCCCGGCTGCCTGCAGCTGCCCACAGAGAAGCACCAGCCAAATTTATGAAGGGACACTGTGATATGATCCATCCACCTGTTTCTCTCGCCCAGGCATAGGTTTTCCTTTCTTACAGACACAGTTCCTACCCCTCACTTCTGGATCAATAAAACTAATTTTCTGCCTACTCTACTGAGAAGCCTTGAGCTGGCTTTGCCACCAGCTTAGCTCTTACCACTTCAAAACCATTATGAATAGATGGGCATACAACCCAGGCTACAGCCTGAATAGCAATTATTTGCCTTGTTTATTCTTTTTTTAGAAATAAATATCAAAGAGAGATTTTTTTTCTGTCCCTGTTTATACCATATGCTGACTTCTCATACAGAAAGGCATTCACTGGGAATAAAACTCGTCTCTTCTTTTTTTTTTTTTTTTTTTTTTTTTTTGGTACTTTCATTCTTTACATTAATCTGAATGTCCCGCATTCCCAGAATAGCCCCAGGAAGCATTCAGTAAGCAGGAGATACGCTGATACTCTTCCCCCGAAAAGTTGCCACTGCAAGGCAACATTTCCTTCTGCTAACTCATTTCTTTTTGGGTTTTGGTGGGGTTTTTTTTCACCAGATTGTTTCTGAGGTCATCTTAGGCAGCCAACACTACGTGAAAGAAGAATGAAAAGCTCAAAATCATCATAATAATACGAAAATAGGGCAATTTTCACATTACGTAACTAAGTGGGAAAGGAAGGAAATGAAGATAGCACTGGATGAAATTAATGTAGCTGCAGCCCACTGTAGTCAGAATAATTTGTCTGCCCTCATCTTGTGTATGATCTAAGGCAGAGGGTGGTTTTTTTTTTTAATGGCTCCAGCTGCAAGTAATTGTGAAGGAGCTAAGGAGAATCAGCAATGAGGGTCTAGGAAAGAAGTAAATGTTGTTTGTTTGTTTGTTTGTTTGTGGGAGGAAATGAAATAACCAAATGTTCCAGGATTTAAGACAGTCAGACTCCAAAAACACAGCACTCTTACCATGGATTTGCTAGGATGCCACAACCCAAAGGGCCAGTTCTCCATGAGACTACTGAAGGGGGGTATATAGAAACAGTAACATAAGCCTCGGCATACTTGACCACCTCCAGCATCCCCCAAGTCGGTGGGAAAAGACAACTTCGTTCAGAGCCTGACTCAGGACAGGGGTTTCAGCTGCCTGCTGTGATTCACATCCTCGGGCACCCTATGTCTCTCCACTTCTGGCATTTATCCCACTAAGGTTATTCCCGGTGACTATCACTCCCTCTATCACTTCCTTCAACTGCTGCAGAAATTAATCCTGATGAACATCACATAAACCTTCCAGTTTATGAATAAAACTACTCCTAACTTGTAAAAAGGACAAATAGTAAGATCAGATAGGAACTAAGTGCAAGAGCCACCAAGGCCCAAATATAGGAACAAAAGCATATCCTGGTCAAACTTGCAAGTCTGTGAAGGGCTGAAATATCCTGCTTGCCTCACAGAGATCCCTGGCTGTTCAGGCAACTGGTCTCCCGTATGTCATTTTTTCATACTGAAGTCTTGTTGTGATCCACAAACCAGGCAATTATCTCCTGCCTTGCCTGCAGTGTATTAGTACACTTACCCAGCTCTCCACAACATATTGACATAGGAGGAGAGGAGGAGGTGAAAGGGGGAAGGGAGCAGTTGATTAATTCTTCCCAATAGCTGTAGGACATCAGGCCTTTTACCCTTCCAACTGAAATAATTTCAACCTCCATGGAGTGATTTAATGCATCAACCCACCCTTAAGGACCACAGTAATCATGTTGTTCTTTAGTAACATGGAATTGTCACATTTCCTCCACTGTCTTGTAATACAGGACCACCTAAAGCCATAAGGGCTGGAGAGCGTTTATGGCTGTGAAACTCCTCATGGTGCAGCATTAGGTGTCCAACTCTCAGTTAAATTAATAAATGTCTCTTTTCCTCCCTCAACATACTGGTCACCTCTGAACATTTCTTGTCGACTGTCCCTTGTCCCCCCTGTTGCAAGGCAATGATGTGACTCAGAGTGAATAATCCCACCAACGGCAACAGAACCATTCAACTACGTGTATACTTTTTGCAGATATGCGCTTCTTTGGCTTGGACGAATCTCCATATGATAGAGCTGTTACACAGTGTAGAGCCACGAATTACTTTCTAAAGTGCTAAAGGAGAAATAGAACGGAAGAGAAAGGAATGATAATGACAGATTAATTTCCTATCAAAGAAGACAGATTATAAAGGGAAAAGTTTCTTGGACCTTTGCAACTGCACCGCTTTGTAGGAGTCTGAATGTAAACTGATATGAGGAAATGCAAACTATTAAAGAAATTTCGGCTCTTTGGCCTCCTTGTTCAGTGGGCTCACATTTTGTTCTTTAAGGGGAGAAATTTGGTTGTTTGCCTTGGAGATTATTCACTTTACTCTGAAATGTAAAAATTACAAATAATATCACAAAAAAACTCCTATCTGGGTTTTGCAAATATTAGACTGCTCTTCCTTGGAGCACTTGTGACTTCCTCAAACTGTTCTGCACATATGAACGCTTCTTAGAAGGAAGTATTTTGTTGGTTCTTGGCACTGCTGACAGTTTAAATGTCACCCTGCAATAGCGCTCATCAATACGGTTATCATAACTCTTTGCCCATTTTTAATCAATAATAATTCAGCTAAATAAGTCATGCATCAATTGGGCATGACCACACTGAAACTCTGTGTGGAGAAACATATAAGGCATTCAACTTGAATATGCTGTGGGTAACTAGTTTTTATAATCATGTTCTATCCAGCTGGTAAATCAACTTTTCTCCAAATGATACCTTATTGACAACAGTGGATTCTCAATGAGCTGTTTTGCTGTGTTGCTGAGATGAACAGCATTAATTTTGTTGTACCAAATCCAGTATCCAAATATGACAAATACAATAAATGGCCAAACAATTTGCAGGTGATTTATTCTATGAATTGCAACTCTATATGTGAATTGTCAACTACTAGAATGTTGTTTTTCTTTCATATGCTACCTGTTGGAAATATTCTGATGTTTTAGAAATCATTCTTTGTCTGCCGTTTGCTCAGGAATAATTAAGTGCAAATAAACTAAATTAGAATGGATTTTGTTGGACTTTGGCTCATATCTCATGTTTCTGTGCAGTAACAGGTTGATCCTGAGTTTAGTTATGGTTTATAGCACAGATTTTTATTATTAGAAATGCACATTTCACTTTTTTTTTCAAATTACCCGAACCTTAAAATCTTTCATTTGGGCAAACATTCCTGCCAATAGATCATTCACTAGAATGATCAGATAAAGTGTACATGAAATATGTATGAACAGAGTTGAAATGAGTTTATTTAAGAGCTGGAATGAGTATTTGTAGACAGTTTTCTGAAGCACTCATCCAGCACTACGGAAAACGGCATAATTATTGAATAAAAAGAAATGACACCTGATAAGTGTAGGGCTGACAGCACACTGGAAGAAAACTAGAAAAGATATTACTGGGATGGCAAAACTTTTCATGGAAAACAAAACCCCACCAAACAATTAATTCATTGCATATGCCATGCTGAGAATGCTCCTACTTGTCTGGGCAGACACAAACTTGTATTTTTAAAAGGGGAGTTAAAATCGGAAGGAAAAACGCATGGTGGAGTTGTCATAAAAGCCAGTAATTAAAAATGGGGAGAGGGAAGATTGTTTGATAGAATTGTGAATTACCAGGGTGTGTTCCAAAGCAGATTTATTCAGTCGTTGGTTCTTTATCCTCTACAGCAGCACTGATTTCACATTGAACTTGTCTGCTCTTGTTTCTGGGGAAAAAAAAAAAAAAAAAAAGAAAATACTTTTATATATTTACATTATTTATATATTTCCACTCTGGATTTGTCAAATTCCTCCTTTAAAAAGAAACAACAACTGGTGATTGTGTGAGTCTTCAAAGTATTTTACAGACATTAACTAGTTAAATTTCACAACACTCCTCTGAGGCAGAAAATTAAGTATTAAAATTCCCGTTTGTTGGATAAGGAAACTTAGGGACAAAGGTTAAGTGATTTACGGAGGCCACAGGAAACAGCATAAGCAGTGGAGTAAGGAGTTCTTCCAACCCATTCCTGTGGCTGGTAACATACTGGGGCACACCACAAAGTTGTAAAATTTCACACTCTTCATCCATAGTCTAGCTTTTTACTCCTTCCCCTTCCCACACCGATAAAAAACATTTTCAGCGAAGCCTTATTCCATATGAAGTACCAGGATTTCTATTTCCGTCATCATTTTATTTCAAACTAACTGATTTTTCACTCTCTTGTTTAAAAGGCTAGACTATCTTACAGACAAGCTAGTCTTCCTCTCAGGAATACAAAGGTCCAGTAGATACAGAAAGCGTGGCCACTACTGAAGTGCCCAAGAGCCACACTAACACAGACCACAAACGATGGCTCCCTTGGAGCCTTTGGAACAATGCAGGCCAAGTCGTAAGTTGAACCAAATGGCATTTTTCCCATGTAAAATGTCATTCCGTTGAAAACAGCTTCTGAAACATAATTAGTTTGAGACTTTTTTTCCAAATATTTTAGACTGGAAATTTTGAAATCGGATTAAATTTCTGTTTTGTGACTGAAATGTTTACTTGTGGATTTAAAAGAACAATATTAATATATTAAATCAGATTCCCCCTCCCTCCCTTTCCTCCTCTAATCTTTGCCAGGTTAGCAATAAAATGGATACACCCTGGATATATTCCTGTTTTCTTCACTTGTCTTCCTCCCCACTTCCACTTATGTGTTCCTCCATTCAATTTTCAAATTGTTCTTGACTTTGAAAGACAGAAAGGTAAAGTAAAATAGTGTGAGTATGCTACTCGCATATGCTGAAACACTGAGAAAAGGGTGAAAAAAATGACAAAGGTGAAGGAAAAAAGCTGACATTTCATAAATTAAAGACTGTTTTGAGTCAAAGTGACTTAGAACAAAAATTTCTCTTCCAAGTATACTTGAGATTATTATTTTACTTTTTTTCTGTATTAAAGAATCCCCTTGAAACTTTTTTTGAATGGGAGAAGGTGAAGGGTATTTTGGACAGCCTTTTCCATAAAGAAACCTGAGATTTTAGGTGGATGGGAGAAACTTCACAACACTTTTTAGAGCACTTCTAATATGTTCACTAATGATCACTTTCATTCTTCTGCATTCAGCTAGCTTAGTTTGTCTATGTAGCGCACAAGGAGAAAAATCAGTTGTCAAGAAGTTAATTGTGTTGCAGTCTTTTATATAAACTTGCTCTAACAGGCCAAGCTTACTTGAAAAATTTCCCTCCCCTTTCTGCAAGCATCTTTAAAACACACAGTTTGTGTAAGCAGTGTGCTTTGTTAGACGGTTAAGGCTGTCTATAAGTCATCTTTTCTGAGCAGGAGCTGGAGACAGACCGTAGCCTCTTAACTGGATGCAGCCTGCACCGAGACACCTGAACCATTCTGGGAGGCAGCATTACGTGACAAAAGCAGAGCAAACGTGGGACTATACTGAGAGGAGCTTGTAATTGTCATGGCAATCCCCAGAACCACAGCTGGGCTTGCACACCTTTCAGTAGTGGTCAGGGCTGCCCTCGTGCAGGCAGGGACTTGTTGGGGCCTGACTTCTCTGAGAGTATCTCACAGGGTGCAAGCCCCTCAGTTTCTTGTCCCATAGCTTCTAAAAGGTACTGAATGCCACTCACAACACCCCTTCGGTTGGTTTCTGTGGAATATATGTAGATCTATCATCAACAAATTCAAAATATTTACCAGAAAAAAAAAGTTCTCTTCCCACAGAAAATTCTATTTTATTTCAGTTCATTTGAAAAGAGTATTTCTTTAATATGTTATCACAGCAGTAGGCCAAATGGGACATAAGGCTTTCTGTACTTGACAGTGTTTCCCTGCCATGTGATTCACAAAAATGTATGTTAAGTAAGAGCAAATTCCTTTAAAAAGCAGATTCATTTAAATTTACCACGAACAGAATAATTACCTGAAACTCACATGAAACACTTGCTGATGCATGTGTTGTTTTAATCCAAAGATGTAGGTTAGTTTTAAAAGGTAATTGGAACAACTTGCAACATATGCCAGAAAAATGCAGCAGACTTCCCTCTGTACTTTGCTTCGATCTGATATTATTAAATGGACCTTCGTGTGAGCACCCTCACCTATCCAGAACTCCCGCTTGGCTTTCAAGATTGACAGTAATGCCAAGGAGAAGCTTATGAATCAGGGCAAATCTGCTAAGGCATGTAAACCCCTTTTTCAACAGTGCCTCAAGCATTCAGGCACAGACCTTGGAAGGGATCTTGGCAGTAATAAATTTTCTAAAGACCACAGCCTCAATCCCTAAGTTGCCCAATCTTTGAAATAACCTACCCTGCCAGGGGTGTTAAGAGTCTACATGATAAACAAGCTTAAAATGCTTTGAGATCCACAGACAGAGTGTGCCATACAAATATAAACTACAAATATGTATTTCCTTGACAGATCCCAAAAGCATGCTAAAATCATGACTCAGGACTATACTGAGAAGAGCTTATAACTTACAGAAAATGGACAGTGATTCCAATAGTAAGACTGTGTTTTGTTTTGTTGGGGTTTGTTGTTTTGTGGGTTTTTTTTCTTCTAAGTACAATGTTACAGACGATGGGCTTCCATTGAGCTGATTTGTTTCCTTATAGTCAAAAAGCAAACCTAATTCAGTACTGGGGAATTATTACTCCCAGGGCACCATGGTGTTGGTGTGGTCAGTGAAGAGCAGTGACCGTGCTGCCCAAGCTTTAAAGCAGTCTCTCGGCTGTTCACACTCGCACTAGACCACTCATAACTGAGTTCTGTAATTGAAGGTCTTTGAAAAAAACCCTTATATGGTTTTGACCTGCCCTGACTGCATCTCAAGGGCAGGGTTACTATGCTTTAACTAAACATTTCACTTATGAATGCCTCTGCTGTTATCTAAGTTGTTGAGATCATGTTGAGGAGGGAACGCAAGGGAATGAAGTGAGAAGAGAACAAGACAAGAATGTGGGAATAATGGTGAGAGATAAAAAGAGAATTAAAACAGAACAGAGAAATCTAATGGCAAGAGATGAAGACGGATAAAGTATGCCTGGAAAGGGGCAAGTCACACAAGGTATGAAGAGGGAGGTTATTTTGGAAAATGCATTGAACCCACCTCCATTTCTATTTACAAGCTGATTCAGCAGTGTCTGTCATTCAGATCATGTCTCAACAGCAAAGGAATTGTTTTGAGAAGCAAATCATAAAACCAACAGGTGCAGAGAACATGCTGCTGCTGCTATGTTTGAAGAAAAGAAATTACAGGTCTCACATTTAACGTCAACTACAAAAAGTTGAGGTGGAAGAAATTGCTGTAAGAATAAAGGCGAGCAAGCAAGCACCTATGCCTACAGTGGTTTGTGCTTTTTTCTTCTGTGAGCATGTCTGTGTCTTGCATGTGTGTGTGTTTGCGTGTATGTATGCATTTGCCTTTTTGTTTTTAATCCACCTCGCTCCACCCTATTTTTCACTGGTTTCTCTAATGAAGGGTCTACTACTGAAAGATAGAATCTATCTTCTTTCTCTCATTACTTTAAATAATATTTTGTGAGCTGCCTGGGACTTCCTGGCCACAAGAGTCCTATTCATTAATTTTATTATTATTATTATTATTATTTCATATTAATAAAACTATGAATACTGTGACTGGAAATGCAGAATGCCTCAGCCCACACATTTGGGGCAGCAGAGCGTGTCCGCATGCAAAGGAGTGCAGCTCACCCCCTTAACTAGCACATCTTTAGCCTTTCCTACCGCAAACCGGTACAGACTTTATGTGAGCTGTGTTCCTCCAGTAGCAATAACAACAGTCGCCAGGTGCCAAAATAATGCTGCCCCACAACTCCCCACCCTGTCGCCGTGCTCCCCGGCAAGCGCCCACGCAGCCGCACACCCCTCGGGCAAGCGGGCAGGGGACTCTCGGCCGAGCCCGCCAGCCAGCTCCAGAGGTAAGGGAGCGAGAGGAAGCCTCGCAAGAGCTGCAGTTAGCCAACTGCCATATGCCCTGACAAAGCTACCGACAGCAGCAGCGAGCCCAGGGAGCACTTTTATCATTAGCCCCTCACCCAGCAGTGGAGGAAACTCATTTAGCCCCATGCTGGACTTTCATTAGGAGCGACTTGCATCAGATGGTCGCAACGTTCTGGCACCGGTGTCGCCTGGTCCATTGCTGGGGACGTGGCCATATCTCAACCCAGCAGGGATCCTCAGATTTGGAGTGGCTCTCCATCGACAGATGCCAAGACAGCAGCAGTGGCGGTGACAAAGGCAGCTTGGCTTGGTGCTATTTTTTACGCTGGCATGTTGCAGCCCTCAACTTTTCTAAGGCGCCTTTTTACAAACCACTTACTCCTGTTAAATCTAAGACAGAAAAGCAGAGAGTCTGTATGGATAGGGAGAAATAAAGTAAAATAAAATATGCCTGAAATTATCACTTGAAGCTTAAGCAAGCAGCAAAGAAGCTGTCACTGACAATCATTATTTCTAATCTTGGGACTGTAATAAAAAATCAATGAAGCAGGAGATGTCAATATTCTGGTAACAAAGATGTGATACCACCATCCTCCCCTCCCAACATCCTAGCTACTTATATTAAAAACATACAAAAGTGGAAACATGGGTGTCAGAACAGAAACATTTTTCTCTTTCCAGAAATACCCCACTATTTCGGGACCACTGTTTGTATTGCCTGCAGGAGAGGATTTTCAAGGAGGAGAGATGAACTGAAAAAGTATTTTTTGACACTGAGCTGTGACTTCTTTAAAGTCCAGAGTCACTCTGCCAAACGTGACTAAAAAAAAACCCCAAACCCATGAAGAACCAACAAAGGCAGCAGAGCACCTTGACTGTTTTCACTGCCCTCCTGCCTGCTTCCCAAACATGGATATTCAGTATTTAAATCCCTCACACTTTTTGCAGTAGACTACCTCACCATACAGATACTTCATAAACTGATAAGGGCTAACAAAGAAACCCCTAAAAAAAAACCTCTGGATTTTATCAGCATGTTTTAATGAACTTCTGTGTTTAATAAAAAACAAACACACCCAAAGTAGAAAGTGAGCGTTTTTTAAATCTCACATTTCCCTCCCTTACTTTTCCTGTCATCACAGCAGAAGGCTGTCCTGCGCTGTTTAATGGGTTTGCCTTTGGGGAAGGCAAAATACCAGTAGCTCCCTTTTACAGCTAGGGAACGAAACAGCAAGAGAGCAATGAGGTCCTGGCTTCTTCAGCAGAAACTACAGCCCCAACTCAGCCAGACAGAGGGGCGGATAGAGCATGTGAGGTGGGAAGCAGGGAGTGGAGCTCGGGGGAGAGGCAGCCAGCCTCATGTTAACTAAACTCTTCCCCATCTCAGGTGGGGGATCCGCAGCTCAGCAACCTCTTCTGACACTGAAGCTTCTCATTCCCAAAAGGGACCAATTCCTGGAAGTGTTCAAGGCCAGGCTGGACAAGCCTTTAAGCAACCTGGTCTAGTGCAAGGTGCCCCTGCCCATGGCAGGGGGATGGATTATCTTTAATGGTCCCTTCCAGCCTAAACAATTCTATGATTCTGTGATTTGCCTTTCCATTAAACCAGTTTTACGCCACCATAGCCCACCTGGCACAAAAACCCAGCAGCCGTGAAAGCTCACCCCTGTCGCATCGGCACCTCTATAGCCCACGCACTGACCACAGCTGCGACCGGCGTCTGCAGCCGGGCACACTCTCTCAGGCCCTGATGACCAAAAAATGCCATATTTTTAATTTGTCTTTTTTACAGCTTTTCTGTAAGCTATACACTGCTGAGCTGGGTGGGCCAGCCTCAGCTGGCCTTTTGCAGGCCGTCCTGCTGCTCCTCTCTTGAGAACAGTGCACCCTCAAGAAGCAACCAGCAGCTTTGTTCCTCCCTTTTATTATTTTTTATTTATGTTTCATTTTTCCAACCACACGCCTTGCCGAGGCCCTGAGGAAGGCAAGCACAACGCCACAGCCGTGCCGACAGGGCCTTTTGCGTGACCCGGCCGGCGGCCTCCTCTTCCCCTCCCCCGCCAGCGGGACACAAGCCCGGAACGAAGGACGGCGGCGAAGGGAGCCGCGGTGCCAGACGAAGAAGGCGCGGGGCTCCGGCCGCGCTCAGCGGTGCCTTAGGCCAGCCTCGACCGCCGCCGGCCTGTCCTGACCGGGCCGGGCCGGGCCGGGCCCCGCCGCCTCCGCCGCCGACCCCGCGCAGGTGGGCGGTGTTGAGGCGCCACCTACCGGGCGGGAGGCGGCGGCAGCGGCCCCTCAGAGCGGGGGGGCAGGGCTGTGTGTGCGGGGGCGTAGAGATACAAACACATATATGTGCCTATACACACACTTATATATGTATATACAGGGGTTGGGGCCGGCACCGGGCACCGGCGTGAGGAACGGCAAAGGTCGAAGGAGAAGGACCGCCGCGTCAGGGGCTGGGCGGCAGCGGGTGGGTCGGTGGAGGGGCCGTGGGGGGGGGCACACGCACACGACAACATGGTTCCTGGTTGTAATTGCTTCCATTTGGCTTCTGCCTGGGTTGGGAGCGACGTGGACGTAAGCGAATGTGTCCTGACCACAGGAAGGAACAATGCTAAACATTTTAATTGTACAGGGAGTGAAACAAAGTAAAAGCAGAACAATGAAGACCAAATATAAAGAAAGGGAAGATAATTAATGGAACATTAACATAAGAATTTAATGCGACCAGGCTGAATCTGGTTTGCAGCACGAAGAGAAGGAAAACAGCTCTATTGTCCTGAGAAGAAGTGAGCGCAGCCCAGCAGCCGGCCATTTGTACAGGGCACGGCCACCATGGCCTTCAGCAGGCAACTTCCAAAAGAAAGGTGCTTTTAAGATTCAATGTCTCTACGAAGCTGTGGACCAGCCCATCTAGGCTTGAAATCCGTGGAAATGCCTGGCATGTGGTCACTCCATGCAATCATTAACCCTCCGTAAGCAAAGTGTTCACAGAGCCTTCACAGTTGGAAGGGACCTTTTGAGAGCGAGTCCAACCATACACAAAAAAAAAAAAAAGAAAAAAAAAGAAGATACATGCAGTGTTGCTGCGGGTATCTTCAAAACTAAGTAAAAACACTTGCCACAGACCTAGTTGCGAAATTAGTCATGTTTTGAAAGGGGCCATCCTGTTGCCAGGACACAGTTTTTTGCCCAACCTGTACTTGGTTACTCCTACACCCCAAATGTGGGAATTTCACTCGCTGTGAGGGTCCATTTGCTGCAGGCACCCTCTATGGTCAGGGGAGAGGTGAAAAAGAGGATGTGATGCTAACGCCAAAAATTTGAGAGCGGAGAAACGCCACCTTCTGCCACTGACCCACTGACCACAGAGGGAGCCCAAGGAGATCACCCAGCTAGTTTAGCTGGTCAGCATTGAGTTGTAGAGCTGCTACTAATAACTAATTTCCTCTCCGTCATGACAGTCATGTTCTCTCTGCAGCTCCAGGTGATAGCACAATAAAGTACAAAGCCCATTAAACTAGGAGGAAAATTTTGAAGTAAACTCTTTCCTATTTAAATAATGCTTCTATGGCTTTCCCACAGTAGCATGAGGCATTACATGGTATATGCATAAGAAGAAGAAATAGAGGTCAGGTTAAGGATTCTTGCATTATTTGGCCCAAACGATGTCTCAGCTTGCGTGACAGTTGGTGCTACAATGAAGTTTTCATTACATA
Organism: Numenius arquata; assembly: GCF_964106895.1. Lineage (NCBI taxonomy): Eukaryota > Metazoa > Chordata > Aves > Charadriiformes > Scolopacidae > Numenius > Numenius arquata. Next base: position 61,846,208 of record NC_133579.1, on the reverse strand, counting down.
CCCTGAACTTTAGCCAAGTTTGCAGACCTGTTGATGACAAATAAATGTAAGCATATCAAAGCATTTTTAGGGGAAGGCATTCACACGTCATGAGATACATATTTTAACTTGCAGGTCTTAGCAGACTGTGACTGGTTTAGTTAAGTTTCCATAAATCAAAGCTAAATGCAGAGTATGAACATGAAAAACTTATCAGGCCAGGTATGCCAGTGTCTGGCAAGTCTGGCCAAAATTTGCAAAATGGATCAAAGAGCCTCCCTTGGCATTTAGGACTTAATGTAAATCATAATCATCCTAGCAGGGGTTTTGCCATTGCCTTTACTAGAAGTCATCCTTTCTCTGGAGAGGCAGGAAACAAGAAGAGTCACCCTGAGTATAACAGAGAATATAGAGTTTCCTAATATATATTGCAGTCTTTTGAACAGAGTGTTGAGTTTTGTGTTATTTTTTAAAGCAGATAACTAGCGAGCCTCATTAAGTAGATATACAAACAAGTCAATAAAGCAAGTAATATGTTATAGCATAGTTGTTTTTCAATCAACTTAATATGTATTTATGCTATGTATGTACATAGCAAATGCATTGCAGATTTGAGAAAGTACTGCTAGTGAACAATTAGATGGCAAATTTCATTGGAAGTGGATCTCTTTAAAGTTATATCATGCTTTTCAAAACTTCATTGTGATGTTTAGACCTAACTATTTTGCACTGAATAGCAGGACCTTTTCCTAATGCCACTTCAGGATTAAATGTTAGGTTGTTTCTGCAACAGATGGACCAAAACTTGAAGTTGTAAATGGTTTGGATGAATCTGAGCCATAACTGACTTTTGTCCAATACTAGATCTAGGCCAGGGTCAAACTAACCTTCCCCCAAATCTACAAAACTTGCAACCTAAAAGCTGACTACCACCAAACTTCATAAAATTTTAAATCCAGAAACATATGTAGTTCTGATTCTTTCAACATTATCATCCTAATGCACTGTGTCTGGATATGGGAGGAATCTTTAAGCAGTGGAGACCAATTTCATTAACTTTTTTCTGTCTCCCTTCTTGTAGTTTATTGCATCATAAATATCTGCATTATATAACATTCTATGTAAAACTCAGTAAAACTTAATTAAAATAAGCCATCGATCAGGGAAACCAAAGTGAATACAGATGGCCAGATTTTTTCTGTTTCTACTGGAAATCTTAATCCACTAAAATTAATGCACTATCACAGAAGGCCTGCATTTGCTCTGTTGCTCTACATCTTCCAACCATATCTAAAGACCATTTCAGAAATGAGACTAATTAACACAGCCCTTGTCTTTTCCTTTCCGTCATCTGAATGAATGAAGGAGGGTGTGTAAAACTATTTGGAATTATGGCCTTGTCAGGAATATTTTTTATGACTCGGGGTTAGAGGATATGGTAATGAAACCAGCCTTCAGATGTGGAGAGCTTGGAAACCCATTCTTCAGAAGTTTGCCAGCTCCACCTTCAACTCTCCAGGTGTCCACAAACTCTCCCCTCAAGCCACCCAGTGGGAGATTGCTTTGAGCATCCCTTTCTTCCAAGCACACTTGAGAAGGCTGCAGAAGACCACACTGATCTTCCTGATGGTAGCAGGAGAAAAACTCCTGTGCTTCTCGGAGGAGCTGAGTCTACTGTATGTGAGCAAATGGCTAGCACAAGACGAGCTGCTTTTGGGAGTCACTGCTACAGTCTGATGACAGCAGAGGCCAATTACATGCAGAATTTTGACCTTTTTTCTTACCTGTTAGAGAAAAATATCTGTCTGCTAAATATTATTCTTCCTGGTATAGAAGATCAGACGAAGAAACACATCATGCCAGGATGGTTAGATGACATAACAAACCAATATGGCAAAAGTAAAGATGATGTTCACTGAAGTCCAAATGGGAGCATGTCTGAAATGTGAAGTACATTGCAGCAATGGTGTCCGTTGGTGCAGGAGTAAAGCTTTTGGATCCAGATGGTCTCTTGCATGTAAATATAAAAGCACTAGCAAAAGTCAAAAGGGAAAGAACTTTCTTCCTGGAGCTGGTCGTGTGCATAAGCAGTAATTCTAATCACTCCTGGAGACGCCATGGTATTAAAACCTTCCTTCTGGACCTGACCAGACCCTCACTTTATTCTCCACTGAGGATTATAACAATATTCAGGTTCAAGGATATCTTTTAGGGCAGAGGGCCTGGCATCACATCACTGCAAGCAGCCCAGCTCTAAAGAGAGGCTGTTCCAGGCCCCATTGGAAGCAAACTCTTTTGGTAGTTGTTTCACATTTTCCTTAGCACATGCTCTGTACCATAATGTTATCACAACCTCAAGGTATGAAAATGCAGGAACAATGGAGGCTCTGCAGTAGCTCCATGGAGGGTAATAAAATGCCAGCAGTAAGAAACAGGATATATGCATGGAAGTATTCATCTCTGCCCAATTCTGTTGACACCCGGTAGGACTGATGCATGAGCACAGAAGGTGAGGGACATTCACAGGCAAGGCACTAGCCGGTATATCATTAATAGCTGATATATGTGGCATCTTCTCTTACAAGACAGACGAGCAGAAGAAAGGTACTCAGAAATAGTTATCAACACTAGGGATGCAAGTAACAGCAGGTAAACTGTAGCAAACTAAATATGCAAACAGTAGTGGTTAAACTATGTTCAAATCCAGAAAAGGCAGAAAGACTATAGGGAATGTTATGCTCTGGAAGGGATGTCTGTGGTCTTTGAGGTTTCCTCTCAAACGGACCACTGACCTCTGACCATTAGAAAATGCCTTTCTTTTATTCAGCCTAGCTCTGCTTCTGTAACTGATAATAGGCACTGAAGTTACAATATTGAGGCCAAGTAAAAGATTTGCAAATCCATTTTACCATGTGCCTTTTAATCATGGGAAATAAATAGAAGGATGCAGTGAAGGCTTACATATTGTTAATACTTTTCATTAAAGTGCCACCTTCACTTTTATGAATGAAATGTGGCAATGAGGCATGTGTGTATGTATTTGCACGTGTGCGTGTTCTGTGCGTGTGTATTTGCATGAGATATCTATAAATATCCCTTCAAGAAGGACATACTGAATGCACTTTTCAAGATGCTGAAATAATTCAGCATGGTATTAAGCCCCAAAATGCCAAATGATCATCACGGACATAGTTTCCAACCTTTCTTTTATTTTTAATGTGTTAGAGGTGATTTTACCAGTCAGTGTGCTTTCCTTACAATTTCCTAATGGAATCATTTAATTTGTGTATTTTATAGAAAAATCAGGATATAACAAAGACCTGCCTTGAATGCTTCTAATTTAACAGCTGCTGGAATTTATTTGTAGAGATCTGGAAGGATTTTGAATACAATGTGGTTTTGTCAGAGCAAATAAAGGTACCTCTAAAATGATATTTGGCAGCTACTATCACCCAAACTTGCAAAGTCATGTCATGATTCAGAAGAGCTGCATGGATGAACCGTAGGATTCTTCCCATCCACTTCCTGCCTTCTTTTCATCCTCCATCTTTCTTTCCTCTTCCCTCCCAAAACCAAGCCTTTTTCAGCTTGGAGATGGAGGTAGTTATGGAAGTATGGACTTTCCATGGTCTACAGCTAGAGCCAAGCATGCAGTCTCAGGACTACATAAATTTACCATGAGACTGAAAGATCTTTAGCTTGCCACACATTAATACCAGCTGGTGTGATACATGGTTGCACAGAGCTGTGCATTTAAATGGTAACTGCATCTGCTCCTACAAGGATGAGCAACCAGTTTAGGGAAGGGGAACACCTTAATTTCAGGGTACAAGGAAAGCCGGGGGGGATAGTCATTGCTGATATGGATGCCAGGGTCCTACAGGCTGTGGGCTAATAGCGAACAGTGAGATACCCGAGTGAATTTCTGCTTTCCCAGAAAGCATAAGCAACCAGAGGTCCCCACATGAAATTCCTCCCGGACTCCACATGACATGTCATGGGAACCACCAATAATTTTCAAAATGCAAAAACTCTTGTCTCAAGTACTCAGTAAAAAAGACCGAAAAAAAGATGAAGCCTACAAAATTCAGGGCGTAGTTTGAACTTCTCCTCTAGTGTAAAAGTGGTAGCAATGGGAGAAAGAACATGGGGAGAAAACAGATGTATAGATGGCATGTAAATTCAGGACATAGTGATGAAAGCATCTCTGCATGTTTTTATATGGTTCTAATGAAAAACAGTTGCTAATGAGAAGTGACTGGTTAAATTGTGTCAATGACCAGTCCTATTCTGCATTTTCTGCTGAAGCCAGGCACCCTGTGAGGACAGCTGGAGCTCAGCCAGAATGACATGACCATGGTCAAGGTCATAGGTCCTCATGTGCCAAGCAATACAGTCTGGTTCCTAATCTTTATAAGCTCTCTTTTTCCATGGGGAAGCAAACTGGAATATACTCAGTTGGACACATTAGTATTTTTAATCCTTATCTCCTTTTGATATAAAAATAAAGCTACCAGTTATTTTTTGTTTCATTATTAAGCCCTTGGTTTTTACAAGGATTTCAGAACTTGGCCTAGATTAGAAACAAAAATAGTAAGAGCTCCTTTTCACAAGAAATAAGATTTAAAGGTATTAGGGGGTATATGCCCTCCTTTTTAGGAAACAGTACAGGGAGTTCTTTTTTTCTGACCGTGAAAAAAATCAACTACAGTAGCTCAAAGAACAATGTTCTTTGTTTCATTTTTGTAAATGCTGTTTGTAGTAATATTCCACTGACACACACACAGAAGAGAGTTCTTTCATAGCCTTTTTTCTGGCTAAAATTGGACTTGCTATGAATAGTTGGTACGCAGCCCAGTGCAGGAGGATTGGACTGAATGTTGAGACAGGTGTATTTTTGGCTCAGCCACTGCCCCAGTATGTAATTGTGGTCCCTGCATCGGTTTTTCTTCCTACCCTAGCTTGTCTGTTCTACTTAAACAAAAGCTTTGAGTTTTAAGACATGACGTCTTACTATATATTTGTAAGTAACCGTACCCAAAACAATGGTTTGTGCTTGAATCCTTATGCTCCATGAGGATTGAAATAGCAGCTTTTCAATGGTTGCCTCTTCAGAGGAATCGGGCAGCTTTGACATCATGCTTTAATCTTAAATTGGGCTTTGTTTGGAGCTGTAGCAGTCAGGAACAAACTATTATGTGTGGGCATGTGAATGCAGGAACAAATGAAAATGGCTGCATCCAGGAGTCTGGAAATCATTATGTTCCTGCCATCACAGGCAGCCACATTGTACAGTTCTTTCCAGAATCAGAGCCTTAGCTTGAAAGGCCACTAGACTCTCCAGATTTTGCAGAAAACAAAACCTGGCTGATTTTTTGGAGGTTCCTGATGGTTGTGATTCCACAATCTGAGCCGGTGCCACTGCTGACTGTTCAGCAGCCTCATCAGTCCCCAAGACTGGTGCCAGCCCGTTTGCCTTCCATTCCTTGGTGCTGGCAACCACATTCTGATGCAAGACTAACTCTCTCTCCTCAGTGACAATATTTTTTGGAAACAGATGAAATGCCAGACAACATCAGGCCTGCAGCTCAACTACTGTAGCACCTGCTCTCTGGCACTCTGGTGTGGAAGTAGTTCTCATTTTGGTCTCTCTAAGTTAGAAGAATTAAATGTTCATACCCAGCTTTGTGTGGTTTAATCTGTCTTTCAGAAGAAAAGTGAAATAACTTTGCATATTTTTATTACTGTTCAGAGAAATTTCCTCTTCAAATTCCATGTCTTCTGGGCCTCATTGCTTAGGCACATTTTAATCTGAGGTGCATTTGTTATCTTGCAGTTAAAGCAGGGGTTCCTTCTCCTTGCACTATGAGGCATTCAATCTAACTCCTTCAAACCTTTCTCTAGTCTTATGAATATACACTATGTTCCCTAGTCTAATTTTAAAGGGAAAAGTTTATTTCCTCATTAGATGTTTGAGTTACCTGAGACCTGTCATCATGATCCTCTGTCTTTAAATATTCCTTAATCCTGCAATACCCTTTTGAAGTATATGACTATATTCAGCAGCTGAGATCAGGCGTTGCTACTGATTTAAGTAATGACATTCCATTATTTCCCATATTGCCGTCCAACCCATCTCTAATTTACCCTGGCTGCTTCTTATAGACAGGTAATGCAAAATGGCAATGCTGATCATTCTTTTTGTAGCAATTGTCTGTGTCTGGTTTGTGCCTCTTATAGTCATTATTAAAGGCAATAAATGAAGCCAGTGAGTTTCAGAAAGCCCAGGTTAGTAATCGTAGTATTTGTTTCCGCAGACATGAAGAGTCAGCTTGTCCACAGACTCGGTTTTGCTGCACAAGGCTGGATCATTGCACAGGCAACTCCTCTCTCCTCCTCCTTCTCCTCTTGTGCCTTCTGTGAGCAGGGAACAAAGATAACCAAAGGACTTCCCATCCAAGGGGGCACAGAGTCTACTTGCCCACAAAAGGCTCTGGAGTTATCAAACACCTTGCTTCTGTAAAGGATGTGAGACAAGCCAGTTCTATAGGAAATAGCCTACCATGCCAGGTCAAGCAACACGCCCTCTACAAATGCTTCAGAGATTGGTTTTCTGACCTGGTCCATATTACAGCTGCAGCATGCATTTGCAAAAAAAAAATCCCATTCAGATGAGCTGGCCAAGTGACCTGTGGCAATACTTGTCATGACCAAATTCCCTGGCTCTAAACCATGTAATATGTTTTTTTATCCCTCCCCCATTGGTATCCCTTAGGAAATATGTCTCTGTCAGCCAATCATGGCAAATAAGTTCTTTTCCCTTTTCTTCATCCACTCCCATCTCATAACACAGCTGATTCACAAGTAAATAAAGTAATTCCAGCTACTGTTGCTACTGCTGCCTGATCATTCATTCCTAGATTTTCACAACTTAAAGGGCCATTTGCTCACCTTACCTGGACGTGAAAAATGCCATGCAAATTGCCTGCAGTTGAGAAAATGCAGCAAAAAAGTGAAAGACCAACAGGAAATCTGGTTTATCAATAGGTTGGAAGAGAAAAGACGGCTACTTTACTTTTATACTGACAAAATATGTGTGCTGTCTAAACAGACAATTTAACCTAGTCTTGAACTTTCAAAAAAAAAAAAAATCTTCACACAAGTGAAAGATTGTGGTTGTTTCACATTTGAATTCCTGAGCTTAAACTTTGGTGTTCTGGGACAACTGGGTTCAAGCCCAGGAGCCTGGCATTCTCTATCTTCCCACATCCACATAAAAAGCAACTGGGACTCCAGTCTTGCACTGGAGAATCCTAACTGTTCTGCATGCATGGAAAAGTGAGTCCCAGAAGCCAAGCTGATGGAAATAAACTATTCTGCCAACTGTGCACAAGAGTTTAGTGCACAGTTAACTGTGTGCCATGGGTGCATGCCTGCCTGCAGAATGTGAGCTTGTGAGCTGTAGACCTAGCCAGTAGAAAGGAAGAGTCAAACAAGAAGAGCATTTCAGGCCTCACTTTTTTTTTTTTCATAATCATAATGTAGCCGGTTTCTCCAGAGAAATGGAACTATTTGCCTCTTTCTCCTCAATGGTTAAAACTACATTTCTTGGGAAAGGCTAATAAACTGAACAATAGAACCCTGGAGCCTGCAGAGATTGGGTCCAGTTCGTACAAAGAAAAAACAAAAAACAACCCCAAAAAAGGCCCTCTTCTTAAATTTGCCACAACAACCTCACGCCTAGAACCGCAGGAGGAGGCCCACACATAGTTTGGCCATTAATTACGATTTTTGCCTCCTTTTGGTGGTATTTTTTGATGACAGGAGCAACTGGAGGAAATCAGAAAACAGAGTTGGGGACCACTCTGAGTCTCTTCTTGCTATCCCTGTCTCCTCTCAGGGGTTGGCAGCCCCTGGACTTAGTTCTGCAATTTCCTGAGCATTTTCCGTGAAGTGCTGACTTGCAGTCGGCAGGCTGTATCACTTAGAGCAGTATTCAGCATCACAAAGGATCAGATCCCGTAGCTGAATCCAGCCAAGCCGGATTTACAACTTGTCAGCAGTAATCCACTGTGAGCAAGGTGACAGACTACCAAAGATCAGCATGGCTGGATGGTTGGCACATGTGTCCCACATTTTTGGGGCACATGTATGACCATGTGTTACATTAATACACTCTGACTTAGTCTTACGGTAAAGAACTATCAGCCTCATTCAATCTATTCATTGTGGTTGAGTGCTCACCGATTATCTGTAGGAGTGCAAATACAGCTGTTTGTTACACAAGACATTCATTTAGCTCTCTGTATTGTCAAATACATTATTAGCTAATTTATAGCAGGAGAATCTTTACCTCCAGTTTGTGTGATGAACCTCGTTTGAACCTATTTTGCACCTATTCCATGCCTCAGCTTGCTCTGGGTAATGCGTAGTGATGCGTGTGAGCCAGAAGGAACTGCTCTTAACTTTCATAAACATACTGAGCTTCCAAGAGTGGCAATTAAAAAAAGAAATATGCATTAATTAATTTCTAATTTCTTGCTGGTAAATGCAATGTATTTTATGTTGATTAACAAAGACACGATGCCCATGAAATCCCACAAAACCATTTTTTTCCCAATCATGTTTCAGAAAATAAATTTAATATTTTAATACTTAATGTTAGAAACAGCTCAAAATCAGACATGAGAGTCCTAGAAATCCTAAAACACTAAATCTGAATTTCTCTGAAGGGATTTCCTCTCACTTTCATATTCAGCATTATTTCTCACTGTTTTGTTTGGTGCACATAAAAGTATTAATTCATTGCCGTGCTTAATATGGAGAGTGGTGAGTAGCTGGATTTTGAACCAACTTGTAATTGCTGAAAATGTCAGGGCCTCTTCTTCAATAGACATTGAAATCCCATGTTAAACAATGACAGATATGTAGCAAACAAGCAGTTGAAGAAAAGCATACATTATGTCACTGAAACAGTTCATAACATCACCTCCCTGTGAGGACAGTACTTATCACCTTCAAAGAAATCACCCAGATTTTTCAGGTTGAAATAGAAAATGTGCAAAAGACCATCTAGGTGCCACATGGTATGGGAACCTACTCAAGCCTCGCAGTAGGGAAAGATTCAGATCAGCTGGAGAGAGGCCAGGAGAAGGCAAGGAGAATGACGAGAAACCCACAGCGCACGGGCTGTAAGGAAAGGCTGGGAGTCTGGTGGTGGTCAAAAGCAACAGATAAAGAAAACTAGGGGGGAACATGATAACAGTCTGGCTATTTACAAAGGAGTGAAATACATCTTTTCAAGTCCACTGACAATACAGGAAGAAGTTGTTTCAAGTAAGAGAGACATAGGTTTAGACTTCTGGGGAAAAAAATAAATATCTTGTGATAAAAGTAATGAAACACTGGGATATGTTGCCAAGAGAAGCTGTTGAATTTCACCTGCCAGTGGAGATTTTTAAAAACGTGTTGGGAAGATGCCTTAATGTTGGTGTAGTTGTTCCCATCTGAAAGGTTTAAAGACAGACCAGGTATTCTTCTGAAATACAGGATCCTGAGGTGCAGCCTATTTTCTATGCTTCTGTTATAGCCATTGTTTTTGAGGTCTGGGAGTAAGTAACCAGCTTTCAACCTGAAGATTTTGGAAGAAAAAAAAATCTTAGGTTTTTTCATATTTTTTGCCCGTTGTTTTTAAATTTTTCTCCTCTGTTCTTTCCTCCTGGATCCCTTGAAAAGGGAATGCTCTTTGTCTCACTGTTAGACTAACCCTCCATAATCCTTATTCCATACCTGTGCAAAGCTACGCTCTTTGTTTCTCATGTGTTTCCAGAGTATGTCCCTGCAAAGTTATACTAAACCCTTCCTTGACTGTGCATTGGAATTACCCAGTTTGCAATGATAGAAGAAATTCTGTTGCTGCAGAAGACATCAAGATTTGTTCCATGCTTCCGATCCCCAAATTAGCAAAAGCAAAACTTTTATTATATGCAGCCTCAGCCACGTCAACTTGGCAGTTAAAGAGGATTCTCACTCACTGAGCTGCTGTGGATTCTTTTAAAATCAGGCCTATGCAAAAACTTGAAGTTATCTGCTGCCCTTCCAAAAGACACCAGAAGTTTTGTTATATATTTCAATAGCGATAGGGCTACTTCATTATACCGGGAAAAGATTATTTACCCTTCCTTTTTTTTTTTTTTTCTTTGCATGACAGTTCTCATAGAATACTAAATAATGCCAGCAGGATTTAAAATTGAATTCAGAATTATTTTAATTACCTTAAATGTTTTACTTTTTTTCAAACTAAATGCATAAATAGGATCGGCTCAAACATGCCTAGCAGGATGCATTTAAATGCTTCATGCAGATAGGCTATTCCCTGCTTCCTTGTTTGGTTTGGTTTTCCCTTTCTTGTTTAAAAAAAACTCTAGTAGTGAATGAATGAAATATAATTATGCAAATATGCTAAATCCAGTTGACAGGCAGGGTACAGGCAATGCTAAAGCAAAGCTGGTAAGCTGAGGGCAACATCTGCATTTCATTATTTATTAGGGACCAGATATGAAAAGGCATTTGAGCACCCAGAGAGACAGTCAGTCAGTAATATTTACAAAAACACCTAAGCGAATTAGGTGCATTATTTCTGTACAATTTTACTGATGGCAATGTGGGTAAATGAGTGGGTGAAATTAGTAAGGAGTGGCACTCCAAATGAATCTACTGTGTGATTCAGCAATCCTATGCATTTCTCTGAATGCAAATCCCTAGTGCAAAACAAGTGTCATACTTATGGATACATCCACACTCCCATTTTGTAAAATTACTGTATGCTATATGTAAGGAAAGAACATTTTATATGGTATATAGAAACTCTACTAGTGACAGTTTTACCTGTTCTTATTGAAATGCTATAGGAAATTATGGATCCTGAGCTATAATTTCAGTGGTAAAACCAAAAGTTATTTCCAAGCCTCTCTGGAAAGGTGTGTCATAAATCAGGGCAGAGAGAACATGACAAAGGACTTATGTAGTTTCTCTCCTGAAAGGGACTGAAGTAAAAAGAAAAAGCAATGGCATTATTGTTTCTATGTGCGATTTATGAAAGACGTGTTGTTTTTGACACAGGTACTTATGGATGCTGACATTTGAGAAGGGATTTAATCATAAGGGTAACATCATAAGGATGCAAGCCTTCATATGTTGATCTAGTTTGGTAATTATGAACGAATGATGAGGGTGAAGGATTCCAATCAAAATAAACCCTAAACTTTGCCATTTTTAACAGCTTGCTGTAAAACTCACACAAAAAATTTGTGCTGGGTCCAGTCTACTGAGTAGGCGCGTTACTGACTTGGACAATGAATTAAGGAGTACGCATAAAACTGGCAGATGGCATCTTTCTAGGAGGGATTCCAAGCACTTGGGATGACAAGATTAGCACTCACAGCAATACTAAAATGTTACTGAAATAATCCAAAACTAACAATATGAAATTCTAAGGAGAGCTATGCTTGGGAAGGAAGAGAAGCAACTGAAAATGTAAGATGGCTAAGCACAAAAAAAATCTGGAAGTAATGGGGAATTAAAAAAACTAGTATGTTTGAAAACTATGCTGAGTAAAAAATCTGGTGTAATTCTGGAGTGTGCTAAGTGTAGGTATAATTATGTATAAGTAATAGATGGAGATCTTTATTCTGTCCTGTGCAGCACTAATAGGGCTTCTGGTAAAAGACGCAGCCTGGCTTTGAGCATGGTACTTTAAGACAAGATGCAGACAAACTGGAGTGCAGGCAAGAGGAGAAACACTGCTAAGAGGTTTAAAGACGTGACAGAAGGTCGAAAAAAATGGGTCTGTTTCATTTGGAAAAGAGAAGACTGAGGAGCAGGAGCAATTCAGTAACTATCTTCTAATATGTAAAAAAAATGTTAAAAAGAATGGTCATCAGTTACTGTCCGCGTTCACTCAACGTCGGAAAGAAATCCCTGGTTTAATTTTTCAAAAGGGAGAAAGAGGTTAGATGAGATTAAATAAAATTAGATTAAATTAGACATTAAAGAAAAACTTTCCAGCTACAAAGGTTGTTAAGGCCTGGAAGAAGCTGTCTAGGGAACTTATTTAACCTCATTATCGAAGGCTTCTATGAACAGATTAGACAAAGATCAGCTGGATGGACGGAGTATATTTGACCTTCTCTCAAAGCAGAGAGATTGACTTTTAAAGATGCCTTACATTCCTATATTTCTATGATGCTATTTGTAAATCACTTAGAAAAAAATATCCTTAAATTATCCTAAATCCATAGTTATTTTTTTTTAAGTAACTCTTTTTTTAAAAAAAAAGATTCAACGCATTCAGCAGCTCTTATCGATCATGTCAATGTCAGATAGCTCATTTGGGATTTGCGTTCCAGTTTGGAAGGCTCCATTTAAAAAAAAAAACAAACAAAAAAACCCCAAAACAACCCCCAACACAAAAAAAAAAACAGATAAACTATTTTACTTTCCCAGAAAATGAAGGGACAGTTCATCTCCCTTTGAAATAAAATACATGATTTGTATTGATTACAAGAGATTTTGTGTTGTTCAGGACTGAGGTTTGTTGTGTTTCATCACAGAGAAGTACATTTGGATTGTCATCATATTTGTAAAAATTGAAAGTAAAGGTAGTGGGACTGGCTCAGGAAATGCCTATTAAATACATACACCATTATGTCTGTCAATTATAGGTTCATTTTAAATATTATGGTAGATTGGTGGGACTGTCAAATTTGTTTGCGTGTAGAATTTTCAGAGTTATTCTAAAGGGACTATATATAATCCTGTCACTGAAGCACTGTATCTTCTTAAACTCATGCAGTGGAATAGCATGGTCAGCTAAGCAAGTTCTTTAAATGGCACTGTTTGTGATTGCTGATGCCAAAAATCCTGCTAAAGAAGTAGCCTTATCTGAACCTTCATGTCATGACAGATGCTTTGCAAAGATTAACATTTCTGTAATCTACATGCAAGTCATTTGGTTTGACAACAGTAGGACTTGAAGAAGAAAACTTTTGCTGGGTGACAATGAACTTAAATAGACATAATAGGTAGCATGTTGTAAATATTACAATTATGCACATTTCAAAGGGAGTCAAATAGCCTTTCCTTTTAACATTCAGCCAAGTTAATTCTTCCTAAAATTAAAGTCTGGCTGTTCTTCAGACATCGAAGCAATCTGCCATGTAGATACTGATAGGCAGCTAGAAATGGGTAACAATAGCACCACGCAGATCTGTGGCAAGAGACAGAGCACCCTGCTAAAAATTAGGTTTTATGTCTGTGGCTTTTTCAGACCAAGAGCTGCCTCTGCCTCCTTTCTCCCTGTCTTCTCCTTCTCATAGCTGCTGCATTCAGATAACTTTTACAATAATGATGTTCTCATTGTGAGCATGTGTTTGAGACCCTACTTATACCTTATAGGCTAATGATTGGCTTTGCCCTGCTGAACATGGAGGTGTCAGTAGGTATTAATAATACTGTGAAAGAGATAACAGTATTTCCATAAATTGACCTTCTCTGATGATGACTTCACCCCATTTTCTTCAGTTCAGTTTAATGACTTGAAGAGTGCTCGGTGATGAAACCATTCCCAAGCATAAATTATTCACCACAGGAAAAAAAAGAAGTTCCATTTCACAATTTTCTATCGGTGACTGAGCCTCTGTAGGTGAATTGTCTTCAGAGCCAGAACAATCCTTCTGACCCTCATAAACTTATTTGCAACCTTTTTTAATGCAAAATAACAAGAACAAAAAAGAGTAAATAAGTAGAATAAACCATTTCTTCAAAGTAAATGTTGACCCATTCATTTCTGCACTTAAAAAAATGTATATGTGTATAACATGTAGAAAAAAACTCATCTTTTAAAATACTTTTACTGTAGCTTATTAACAAGGAGCTTCTTTTAAAAGATACCACTAGGAAGGATCAAAGGGCTGGACGAGAACCAACATGACCATAAATATTTTAAACACTTAACATTACATACCAGACACAAATAAACATAGAAGCAAATTATAGCTTGTATTTCTAAAGATAAAAATATATCCCATCCGAATGTTAATATTTGTATATTCAGTACTAGCTCTTAAGCTACATTTCTGAAAGGATGATTTTTCTACTATCTCCTTTTTGCTTGTTGTATCACACCACCACATGCAACTGGAATTCAATGTAGAGAAAAAAAAAAATCTCATCCTTCTTGCAGGAAGAATTTTTCCAGGTGGGTTGTGCAGGTGTCCACTGCCCTTCCCTGATGTTGCTCCTGACCTGCTTCCTTGACTTCTCAGCTCTGCTGGAGGTGGTGGGGTGGAGCCAGCCTACTGCTGGACGGCACCCTCTGCCGCTGTTAGTGGGAGATGTGCTCGGTGATGAGCTGTAAATTCTCAGCCAGATAATGAGAATGGGCACCATACAGGGGAGCCCGTTTGCAGCTCTGAAAGAGGCTTGGTATCAATACAATACCTATTTTCTGGTTTATTTTTTTTAAATGTACATCGCAGCCTTAGCAGATTAAAAGTGTGCAGGTCTGTTAAAGCGTATACACTGTTGTGAATGAAAATTAAGCTGAATTTATGCTGTGTATAGGGTCAAAGAGCAGAGTTTTCATTCTCTCAGCACAACTTGTTCTTATAATAAGTTAGTACAGGATGGAAATTTTGCAGAGATTTTTCCCATTAAAACACCAAAACATTATTTCCTTTCCTTTTAAGATGTATCCTTTCAAAGATATTCCTTTCCCTGATGTTATTGGGACATTTGTTGCTTAGCCACAAGACAAAAGGTATGATATGAGGAAATAAAAGAGAAGCTGTTGCATATATGCACCATAATCTTCTGATATTCAAGGGAATGTAATCTGATATTAGGAACTACCTGGCTGCTCCAAGAGGTCCCAAATTATGAAGACCTAAATCAAATCTGGTAGACCATCATATTTTAGCAATTTGATGGATTTCCTCTTGCCTTTTACCCTTATTACTGTGTAACTGCACAGAAGTTGTAATTCCTGAAGAGTCCCAGAATGGTAAATGCAGTTCAGGTCTGGGCACTTGCTGGTTTCTGCACTTGGAAAGGTAATTGAATAGGAACAAGTACAAGTGCAATTGAATATGTAGGCTAGAGGCACTAAGTTGCAGCCTCTAAGAGGTCATGCTGAAATGAATTTTTAAAAAGGACTATAAAATTGCATCTAAGATAGATGGGGTGCAAAAGCAATATTTAAATGAAATTGTTATGGATATAAGTCACTTGCCAGGCATTCTAACTATTTCCAACATAAAATATGTTTTCACTTCATATATAAAACATTGTTATTATTCACATCCTGTGTCATGTTAACATATTAAAACTTAAATGTTTAATGCATATATTAAAATTTTGTGTCATCATTAACACCGCTGATGAATACCCTTTAACAAAAATAATGGAAAAGATATGTCAAGGCAGATAATTTTTACAATTAGAATAAAAATATGTAACTTAAAGTGTGATAAGATAAAACCATTTAATTCAAAGTTTCACAGTCCTCTCTCCTTGCTTGTGGGAATCCAACTGCCATTTGTTTTCCTATTAAATGACATTTCAAATACTTTATTATAAACATAAATCACATCTCCTTTTGAGAAGGCAAATGACAAACTAAATTTGAGGTCTGACTTGCATTTCTATGCCCTACCCAAGACTAAATAGATGAGCAGTTGCTTTATAGATTGTATTTGATGGATAAACAAAGAGAGGCAGTAGGTTATGGAAAACACGTCACTTGGAACTGACATCTGCCCTCATAATTCGTAAGTGTCTTACCCTGCCGTGTCACCTCCGCAGACATCAGCTCCCCATCCTAGTTCACAACATCCAGAGGAAGTGACTTGGTCTTTTTTAAAGTAAAGCTGCCTCTTGTAAGATGCATACCTTTCCTTAGTAGGGGATGTTCTCTTTCGTGTGGTCAGGTAGGCGGTGAGAAACGCCCTGGGTGCCAGGATGGGGTGTGCAGAGCAACGTATGGCTCATGGAGCAGGAAGGTGTTGGCACAGGGCGGGGATCAGAGAAAGCCTGCTCAGGCTGCCCTTTGTGTGGAAGTGCCATAGCGCGGGCAAGACTACTCCAGTGAGAGAGATGCCAGTCAGTGTGAGATCATGCTGCAGGTCAGACCTCGGA
Organism: Numenius arquata; assembly: GCF_964106895.1. NCBI lineage: Eukaryota > Metazoa > Chordata > Aves > Charadriiformes > Scolopacidae > Numenius > Numenius arquata. The sequence goes on along the minus strand of NC_133579.1, from coordinate 61,830,035 downwards.
GAGCTGGCCTGTGCCAGCTTTGTGATCCCTTCAGCCTGCTGTGGGTTGTGCTGGGCAGTTTCCTCACCAGGAGTGATCAGGTGCAGGTGAAACACCACCAGCCCGCAAGGCAGTCATACCACGCGGTCCCAGCTTCTTGGTCATCAAGCGTGTTTAAATTGAACAAGAGTTCAATTTCTCTTCCAGAGAAATTTTTCTCCATCAGTAATGATTTCCTTCCCAGACAAAGCATGCCTGCCTGACACGCAGGAGGTGTTGGTGATTGCAGTCCATCAACACCTCTCCCATAAACCCACACAGAGCAAATGCACACACAGCTGCCACCAGTGCAAAAGTCTGTTTGATCATCACCAGCAGGGTGATAAATCTGGGCTAGATACTTTCAGCTTCTGCCATGGTTAGGTTTGTTTGTACCACTTCTAGAGGCGCTCTCGGACCCTGCTGAATTTACCTGAAACAGGGGTTCACTAAATAAGGCTTTACAAGTGGAGAAAGGAAATCAATTATCTTAATAAAATAGTTGAAACATACAAGATGCAGCATATTTATTCAGAAAGCCCTAGCATTTACACTGCAGCATTTCCAGCTCTTACATTTTTATTACCAGGTTTATAAAGATCAGGATGTTTGGGTATTTTTTTCCTAAAAACAAATTCTTACAGTCAAGTGGTTAAAAGATTCTCTGCTTTCATATAACTATGGCATATTTCAGCTGTAGAGAAAAATTTAAGTATGTGGCTCTTTAGGGTCCACAATCAAAAAGACAAGCAAATAAAACTTTAAGGATCTTTTATTTTTACCGGTGAACTTAGTGGGTTTTAATTCACTTTTAGTTTTTTGTGACCTGACTCAAGATTTTGAAAGCCTGGTGTTGGAAATATCAGTGCTCTTGTGGCGCAGAGATATTGGCAGCATGTATTTGGAATGACCTGCATAATTCATTCATGAGTAATGCATTCAGCCCAAACACATACTGAAAAAAATCCTTCACCACATCATTCATTTTTATTTAGGTGATGTGTGTTTATAAAGTATAATGAAGAAACACCTAGCCTCTCTCCATCTTGCAAGATCATAGCATCCTTTTGTGTTTCACCTATAACTGTGGGTGAGAAAATTAGTTTAGCCTGATTATTAGCCAAATTAATTGTAACGGGGAAGAATGTCCTGCTAGAAGAGCAAGAACAAACTTAATATCACTTTTTTTTTGTGATGTAAATCAATAAATGGGGTTAAATATTTGCTTTCTGCCTAGCATTTGTCTTCCCCTAGCACAAAATGATCTAGGAACAGCTGTTTAAAGATATTTTTTTCAGACAGATAAATTAACCATGTTTCTTGAGAGAGAAAGAGCAAAAGAGCTTTGTACAGCTTTAAAAATTCCTGTACATAACTCCCATTTTAGGAGTTGACTTTCAAAAATCTATCCCTTAACACATTTGAATCTTTCCTCTGTCACTTAAAGACCTTTTCCGGTTGGATCTTTCTTAGAAAAGTCAAATCTTTGAATGTTTTCATTGTTGTTTTAAGCTTTAGGAACATCAGGAATATTAAATTTGTGCTGGTGAAGTTTGGCTTAAAAAATAGGTATCTTAAGTCAGCTAACATGATGCTGATGTTCATGATACCTTAAGAAAAATCTACAGCAACAACCAAACAAAAAGTATGTAGGTTTTTCCTCATCTTTTCTCGAATCAGTTGGCTTAATGTTAGTAAATTTGAATTTTAAAAAAAGCATTTTTCTAATGATCAACAGATGGAAGCAATTTTGAAAGATGATTGTTTCTGAAGGAATTCCATGACATAGAAAATGATCTACCAGTAAGTAAGAAAAGAAGAAAATTCAGTTCTAATAACTAATGATGAAAATATCAGGGTATTTTAAACGTTTCCTGATATGTAGCAGAAAACATCAGATTCAGGTGAATCTGATGAATTAAAGGAATCAGATTCCTAATTACATTTACTGTTTAATATAATTTTCTGACACTGAAACCATTCAAGGAAAAAAAGACTACTTTTTGTAAAAAATCCTACATCTTGTAAATATCCATTTTGAAATAAATTATGCATAAATTAATAATTTTTTAAAAATAAATTCTTCATAAAATATGTCCTTAGGCTTTGCAGTACAAGTGTTACTCCTATGACAATTTCTCTGGAAGTAAGTTAAATTGCAATTGTCTTTTACCCTGTAGTATGTCTAAAAAGGCATATCTAAGATATAATGTAAATTTCAAAAAAAAAAGGAAAAATAATACCTGAATAAATTATGGCAGATTAAAAAGTTATGTTCATACAAAAGAAAATGCAGAAAATATGACTGTAATTTTCACCTAAGACTTAGAATATATATTTTGGAAACAAAAAGGCTTGCATTAAAATGCTGAATTAAAAAACAAACAAACAAACAAACAAACAAGAAAACATGTAAAGCTTATAATAATGAGAATGGGGTGAATATATGAGGAAAAAAGTTTAAAAGTTTACTGTTACATAATTTTACGTACTCATGTCTATTTAGAACAAGATAACTGATGTAGATGCACATAATTGATGACTGAATAATCATGCATATGCATGAATGTATAGTGCAATTTCAACTTCATAATATTTTGTCCTGAGATGTTAATAGGGTAGCTTTAAAAAGAAATCAAGCAGCCTTTGAGTATAAATATTTTTCTGGAGCATTTATATACTAAAGCAAATAATATTGTAAAAGTGGATTTCAAAAAACCGTAAGGGAGATAGAATCACCATATCTTATTGAACTGGGTTGTGCATTCCCTTATAGATTATCTTGGAAAATCCCGGTGTCCATGATAACACAAATTAAAACAATTGCTGCTTTATCCATTGCACTACAAACAGATACCTATGGCAGTCAGTGCTGACAACCAAATTTGTCAGTTTAACACACTGGGGGGACTGGGCTAGGGTGATAATTTCCTCTTCTCAGTGTGCAGCTCTACAGTGTTTCACAAATCACTGCTCCATAACCGTTTTCTGCTGCTGAATTTCAAAACTGCCTTCTGTATTCGTCTGTATATATCTGTATGGAACCAGATACACATAAATCAACATTTTACAAATCTCAGCTTCTTAAATACAGTCGTGCACGTCTGGCCTGATGACAACAGCCCTGAGCACCTGGCAGCTCCCACTGCTGCCAGTGACAGCAGCTGAATTATCAATGCAACTTTGGAGTCAGCTCGGGTACCAACATGGGCAGCCTCTGCACAGGCAATCTGGGCAGACGGGGGACTGTGCTCTGGTGACACCAACTAGCACAAAACTTCAGGTGTTACCTGAAATGATACCTAAACTCCCTTACCCTCTGCAGCAGGACACCTGGAAATGGTCTGTGCCCCCCAAAATCTCCTGAAACATACCTAGGAATTGCTTGGGCTGGCATTGACTGGTAGTGCTAGCAAGTCCAAAGCCATGGAAGAGTCTGTGCTGTCAATTCAATAGCATAGAGGATCAAGGTCCAGTGCTAAGGAATATTTCCTGGCAGGGTGTAGTTCAACAGTATGAATCCAGCTGCAGAAACTGCCTTTACTTTCCTATTATTAAAGTATTAGACACATAGCTTTTCTTCAGGAGCCATGGGAAAGCAAAACCAGAGAAAGAGTATTCAGGTAAGATGAAAAGCTGTATTTCAGTCCCTAATAGTAATAGACACTCAGAGCATCTCAAGGATTTTTTCTAGACGCTATATATTTTACTCATACTTTAGGCAGGCCAGCATTTCTGTGGCAAAGCTCTAACCAAACATCACAGCTTAGCCTCGGAATAAATGATTGTTTAATTAAAAATGGTGACATATAGCCAAGTTTCGGTTTATTTTTATATGAATATTTACTCAGCTAATGCACTGCAAATTAGCATGTAATCATGGAAGGATGACACAAAACCCTGACTGCCATCAAAATAGTAAATAAAGGAAGGAAACTCACAGAACAGTGTTTCTAATGAAACGCAGAGCAAGGTGCACAGTGATTTCAACTAGTCACCAGTTGTCAAGGCCAACAGGCTGAGCTGCTCTAAACACCTGCAACAAACCAGGGATAGGAAAAGTGCCTTCATGTGACCTTTCACACTACTGAAGCTTCCATTACCAAGAGCCTTATGAGCTTGGTGTGACTGTTGTTTTAAAAGGCTGAGCTCAAAGAATCAGTTTCAAAGTCTATGTTGTTTCCCTCTTTCCAGAAAAGCAGTTGCTGTCTGTGGTTTCCTCTGGGGCAGGTGCCAAGCCCATCTCAGCAGGGCCGGCTGTCCTCTCTAGAAGGCTTTCCCTGTTAAAGGTAGGCTGACCACCCTAATGATGATAGCTGCCACTTCCACTGCTTGCAGTGAGGAAATTCAGCTTGACTCAGGGTAGGGGCCTCTCTCCTGATTTTCATAGACAGCAGTTGCAGTAGTAAGCAATAAACAAATGGGGGAAGCAAAAGACATCCTGGACCGCCAAGGGGAAAGTACTTTGAGAGTGTTTGAAGAGGGTTGAAGGGATGGGTTTGAGGGGACTGTGAGAAAAGCATGCATGAACATGAGGCATGGGGGAAGGGTGTCAGAAAACAGACAGTGTGCGTGTAAGTGTAGGGTAAAAGGGTGTAAGGCGTCCAGGCAGAATGTGGGATGCAATCTGTAGACTAAAATATAATTGCACTGCTAAACCTTAAGACTAATTGCACTGCAGTCTCTGAAGTTCATGAGGTGCTAATGTATATTAATTGCTAATATGTACAGATATAGGTAGGTATTCTTGTAAAATATACTTATCACTGCTATGTTAGTAGGTAATACATATACACCACATAGTACATAACTACTTGCTTATATATACTTATATTTCATGATTTTCGGGGTTTCAGCAATACAAGGGGCAGTAGAGCTGATCCGCTTTTCCTCCATCACTCACTGAACAAGCAGAAAAGAAAGCTCTGAGCTGCTTTTAACTTTCTGAACAACAGAAAAAAAGGAACAATGAGGTTAAGAAAGTGTGTCTGTTGCTAAGCCAAATGGAAATTAAAGGCTGTCCTGAGGACCTGCTGAGGACCTTGCAGGCTGACAGTAAAAGGCAGAAGATACCTGTGGCTTAAAAAAACTGCCTAGCCTGGGGACAGGATAGTCATTTCACCCCCAGTACACCTGAGTATTGTACTAGCAGCTTTTTCATGTACAGAGTGTAAGTTGTCCAGAGGCCCCAAAATATAAAATGCAGCACAGAGTTGTAGCCATTTTCCTTGTGTCCCTAGGCATTTTATCCAGTTGCCTACCTGCGTATGGGGATATAACCACCTACAGCATACAAACACATATAGCTAAATTAATGCCTGCCAAGCTTGAATACAGACATATAAGCAAAGTGTTTATTGAGGGAGCCATTGCCTCTTTATCTCCTTTTGCATTTTAATAAAACCATCCTTTTTCATTGAAGTAGCTAATTACATAGAACATATTAGTAAGTCTCACCCATCTTGCTATAAATTAATGAACCAGAATACAGCTTGCTGTTAGATTGCTCTGACCAGGAAGACCTTAAGAGTGTTCCCCCACCCAACATCATTTCAATTCATCTTTATTTTACTTTGCTAGAAAGTGTGTCTTTGTAACTCGTGGTGCTGGGTGACGTGCCCTGCTGTGACATGAGACGTCGGGTTCTGTCAGTCACATCAACTGATGTGATGTGACGGAGCCTAATGTGATGGGACCAATGCCCTGCTGAATGCGTACTGTGTCACTGTGCTATTCAGAGGCTGGATTCTCTGAGAAGAAATACGGTGAAGGAAGCCAGGCTTCCCATGGCAAGTAAGGCTAAATGATTTTGTAAATGAAAATACAATCAGGTGTTTGCTGCGTATATATGTACAAGTAGCATATTGGGTTTATTTTGCCTTTCTATTAGTTTGCAATGGCACTTTGATGATATCCAGTCATGAATTTCACACAAGTTGTCTGTCCATCCTATTAAACCCTACCTAGGGTCTATCTGAGGGTGGGCCTGAAGTGCTGCCTCTTGGGAATACTGCTCTCCTTGGGACAAATGCTGTTTCTAGAAGGCCCATACACCGCTCCCTGGTGGATGCCACAGTGTAAATTTGAAGGGCTCCTCCTGTAGTCCCTCCATTTTCAGAACCAACAGCCCTTGCTTTTGCTAGCGGCTTTTCACATCACGCCTACTCTATGCTCCTGAACCTCAGCAAAAAACATCTTGAGGTAGCTTATCCTAGTGGTAGTTCTTTTCAGAATGCAAACTGGGCTGTGCAAAAGCACCATAAAGTTTACTCAGATCTTAAAAATCTTTTCAGAACACTTCCAAGGAAATAAACCTAGTAATCACCCATTAAACCATCACGTTTAGCAGAAATGTTGGCTTTTAAGGATATGGCTTTCTCTACTATTCTGGCAGCGCCAGCCGTCGGATCTGTGTACTTTGTTTCCACTAGCAGTCATAGAATCATAGAAAGGTTAAGAGTTGGAAGGGACCTTTAAGATCATCTAGTTTTAAGCCCCGTGCCATGGGCCCGGACACCTCCCACTAGACCAGGTTGCTCAAAGCCCCATCCAGCCTGGTCTTGAACATTTCCAGGGACGGGGCATCCACAACTTTTTAGTCCTCCCACATGAGGTAGCCATATAAGCTGGTGAAGCCCAAAGAAGAAAGCAAGTCAGTCCTGTCCTCATAAGCTGCCAGTAGTACAGCTCCCAGTGAAACTGGATGGGTAGTGAGAGTATATTATCTCTTTCTCAAGCCAGCTCCAGGTGAGAGCTCAAGCAAGTATTATTTATCTTTTGGCTAAGTGCTTTACCCTGCGAAATGTTGACCACGCCAACACTGCATTATTGCTAGTTTCACAGTAGTGATCTTAAAGAATTGCTCTGGCACTAAATAGCTATTTCAGTTTAAGATAAAGCCAATTTTATGACAATTTTAAAAATGCCTTTGTTTACACGGGTCACCTAAATCATAATGAGATTGTTAATTAGCTTTTCACTCCCAAACCCCCCAGTTTCTGTACATATTGATTATGGTAGAAATATACCACTGTTTATTATTCTCATTATGGAGTACTCCAGTAAATAGCATGCAGCAACATTGCGGGAACAGGGAAAGGCCTTTGGGTTACATATAGGTATGGGTGAAACATCTTGTCTCAGAACCCACAGAAATGTGTAAGAAAGATGGTATATGTCTTCTGGCACAATTCCTCAAGAATACATCAGGCTTACTGCTGTTATCCAAAAGCTCATTTGAAAAAAAAAAAAAAAAACACCACAAAACCCATCAATTTTTATGTTGCTAAACAATCAATTTGTGCTCTCACACAGCTAGGAATCTCACAGGTACTGCGTGTTCCATCACTATAAAAACTTCTTTGTTTTTATTTTACTTTGGAAACTACCAGCTGAAAGCAAGGTGGATCAAGCACATCAAAGAGTAAAGTAACCCAAAAAAGCTTGCTTTTAAAAAGAACAGCATCAGGGTTGTTTGTTGCTAGTACAAAAGCTGTTATCTCAGTAGAAAACAGAAAGCAAGCTGGGTGGAGGAGCAGGGAGGGAGCGACAGAGAGCAAATCTAAGAACAGGAGCTTAAAAGGTGCTTGGAAGGTATCCATTTCCATGAGCAAAATTCACAAAGCCAAGTCAAGTTCCACATACAACAACAAACAAGAGAAACTACGTGTCCAGGAAAGCCAGTCACAGCAGTCCCAACATTGAGCTGAGTGGCAGAGGGGTTATCAAAACCAAACTAATTACAAACGCCACATAGAGCATATTCATGAAACCTTCCTTCACTGCCATATGTAGCTGCCAACTTGCAGCCTTGAGTCAGGTGGCTTTTTAAAACTCTTACTTGGAGCCAAGAAACAGTTTCTTATATTTAGGACCATAAATTGGTCATTTGAATGTAAATGACTGTCTCATTCCTCCTGATGGGAAGATAAGCTAGCAGGAACAGTGTTCCTCTTGGGAAGTAAGTTTAAACACTTTCGAACTGGGGGCAAGGCTCAGGTTTCCCAGTCACGTGCAGGAATTCCAACCTACTAATCAAATCCTATTTTCCAAAAGGCAGACTTTCCTTTTTGACTCCACCACACCCTTTCCCCTCAGGCCTTCACACCATGTCTCGGAATGACAGTAACTGTGCAGTAGAGTAATGACAGTGCTGCTGGGTGCACACCTACCTCCCCAGGCCCATCACGAGGTTCAGATGTTGGTATGGTAAGGCTGCAAAGCCCTAGAGGGCTTAGGCTCCACGAGGCTCCTTCTATCTAAGATAAGAGCAACTCTGCATGCATGTGGTAACATCACTTTAAGGCTATAAATAACCTTTGTGGTGTAAATGTAGGTTCCTGGATAGCCTCTCCTACCCTTAATAGTTAGGCAAGGTAATTGTTATTTATTTTTTAATCATTCTCTTTGATTTAATTGCCTATATGTTCCCTAGCATACACTTTAATTACCAAACTGCTACTTTGGATCCCGGCTAAGTACTTAAGCATAAAAGCGAGTCTTGAAATTCAGGATAACGTGAGTTCCTCATTGCTGGACAATAGCTGGCAGTGGCCCATAATTTACAATCCAAGATTTACAAGGTACAGGTGAAATCCTCTCATTTACAGCATAAGTGAAGACAGGTGGTAGTGAGGAGGTTAAGAAGGCTGATGACATCTACCTATTTTCTCCTTCCCCATCAATATGCACAGATGGATGTGATAGCCACAGCCCAGCACATGTGACATGGGGTCATCATGATGCATTTCTACACCAGTTGCTGGAAAGAGGCCAGCTCACAGACAGGAATTTCCAGGAAAGGGCTGTCTCTGCCAGCACGACTCCACTGCAGTTGGGGCTGGTAGGTGCTGGCACCACCTCTGGTGCTGCTTCCTCTGGTGCTCCAGAACTGGAAGGGAAGATGGCAGTCCTGTACAAAGGATGCTGTTGGGGCATCATCAGGCTGACTCCGGAGAACAAGGAAATATTTCTGCTGTGGATATGGTCTCTGGCAGTGTGCAATGAAATCACCGCCATCTGAGATGGCTGAAATAGCTTTGGGACATGTCTAGGAGGAGGGCCACTGGAGGGAGCGGTGTGACTTGGCAAGGAGATAAATTGCATGATCTAATAGGTGTCTTCCACCTCCACTATTTATGACTCCCTGATTATTGGTAAGGAATGAGGTAGAGGAAGAGACAGCAGTTGATGGATTAGGATGCTACTTAATTTTCATTACATGCCTCTTCAGCTGCAAAACGAGGCCTTTTAACCATCCCCATGCAAGCTCTCTGCTTGAACATCCATTGCAGGTTGTTTAGTAAAAATCATGTTGTTTAGACACTTAAGCATGCTTCCTCACACTTTGTGTGAGTGGCGGTTAAATGGTGCTATTATATTTATATCTAGCACTTAGGCACATGCATTTTGTTTATGTGGAGAGATCTGTAGCCCCGCTGTGATAGGCAGTGCTGAGGGGAGCAGTAACGCTTCTCTCAGGGTAGGTTGACTGGTCTTTGTTCACAGCAGGATAGCAATTATAACCACAGCATTTGAGGGGCAAATATAAAAAATAAAGGGCCAGTTACATTTTTGCAAGGAAAAAGGAGATTCTGTAGCTTGATCAGTTTCAGGACCTTCTCAGATAAAATTATTCTTTTCATTTCTACTGTTATTTTAAGGCACTTGATTCTTTGTTCCAAGTGATAGAACGATTTTAAGTCTTTCAATGATATCCATTCATTCTGAATAGCTTTTTCGTGTCTCTTCCTATATGCAACTCCTCCATTAGTTTCAGTCTTGAAGCAATATCATGTAATAATAGAATAAAACTTTTTCGTCTTTCTTTGTGCCCCAAATATAGGCCCCAAATACTTTGTGGAGGAGGGGAAAATATTATTTTGTCTATGGCTTTTAACAGGCAAAAGAAAAAGTGTCAACAATTACATTTGAAGTGTGGACATTGTACATAAAATAATTACATTTCATGGCTTTTCCTTTTGGGGAAAAAAATTGCCGTTATAAAAGTAGTTTCCATGGGGTGAAATTTTCAAAAGAGCCAAGCATCCACAATTGGGACCAGATTTCTAGAAGGCTTTAGCTCTGGCATAGAAATAAGTGGCCAGATGTCCAAAGAGCTCTAAACATTAGATTGTGAGCATTTATAAAAATCTGGCCTGTATTTAAGAGCATAAATGGGAGTTGAGCTCTTTGGAAAAATCTAGCCCCCATGCTGGGTGTTGAGCTGGCTTGAAAAAAAAAAAAAGTCTGAGTCTGAGGCTGTTTTGGTGGGGGGATTGTTTTCTGTTTCAGGGTTGGTTTTTTTTGGTTTTGTTTTGTTTAGGGTTTTTTTTCCTGTTGTTTTTAAAAGAAAACTGATCTTGCATGTCATTAAGTTGTTTATTGGTTTTGTGGAGCTTTTCACTTCTAAGCACATATTTCAGTTTTGCCATCCAACTGGTTCAGTTGCCTTTAAGCAATATTGATGTGCTTAAAATTAAGCATGTGCTTTGCTGGGCTGAAGATTGAATTTACCATTTGAAATCCCACCCCTTTAAGCTGTGAAATGTGTACTGTTTTTACCAACAGGCCACACGCATAGAGGAGGTGTGATTGAATGGTGGCCAGTAACAGTAATGCAAAGCTTGTCTCAATGGCTTTGGCAGTGTAACTGACAGTGTCCTTTCAATAAGCTCTCCTGATACTTCTAAATATCGCAGTTGAGCCACAAATAACATGAGAAAATTCTTTTAAGTATTGACAATGCTTCGTCTAGACCTGGACAAGAAAAGTGAAGTAGGGCAGCAATGAAAGTTCAGATTTACTGAGCTCATTATTTTCCAAACTTTTAGGGAGCATTTCATTGGGGTGGGGTTGGACAGGGGCTCCAGACAGTTCTTTGGTTTTCTGAACAAGACTCAGTGTTACCAGAGATTAGAGTTCAGTGGCAAGCTAGGCTGCATACCCTATAGCCTGTATTTTGAGGCTTAGAGAAGGCATCCAAATTGTTTCATCCCAAAATAAAGTTTCAGTGTTTTGCCCCCAGTGTTTTACCTCCTTGGAATAATTATTTGGCTCTGACTGTTATCACTTGTATGAAAAGTAAAGTATTTTTCACAAGCTGAGGAAGCAAATCATATCTACAGCTGTAACACATCACTGCTGCAAAGGACACTGGGATGAAGGAGGATTAGAGTACTGTATAAGATAGGGGAAGCCCCTTTTAAATATGGGAAGATAAATGAAATCCTTTCAGTAACCATATGTGGTAAACTTGTATCCTGATGATTTGGTCTTCTCAACACAGAATTTTACCCATAGGAGAACTTCATTATATATAAAGAGGAGCTTTAGAGGATCTGACTACTTTTACTTAATCCTTTAACATATTATTCTGAAAACAACCATAAAATAGTTGGAATAGGAAATATTGTGATGAGAGTTATAGACTTTTTTTTTGTTCAACCTTTTGAGGCCAATTAATATCACTGATGAGCCCAAGTCAGAGCTTCAAGAGGGTTTCTGTGTCAACCCAGATATGGATCTCTGTCATGGGACAGTCAACCCCAGAAAACTGAAATGCCTCGAGATTGTGGGAATGGTCAGTGTTGGATCCATTCCTGGATGCACAATTTTCAAAGCTGGCATTTTAGAAAAATCACAGCAAAGCTTGCTTTGAATATTACATCCCATATAGAAGCCTAAAAGTGTTATTAGATATTGTAAAGCCGTGGACAGCTGCTAGTGTATAAGACTGAATGGATTTGAGGTCAGGCAATCTCAAGGTTAGCTGATGGATGAGATAAACACCTCTCATCACTATGCTGGATCAATCCTTAGTTAAGTGCTAGATTTATGACTGCTTCTCCCATCCATTTTCAGATTCTCTCATTGTTTCTGCTTTGGCTAAGGGCCAAATTAAGTTGTTCTACTATAAGTCAATGTTTAGAGCCCCAGGTCCTGGAGTAGAAAGCAATTTCACAACCTCTGCTCTCAATTAAAAGAAAATACTAATTTTGTGAATTCAGTATTTGTCAGTGTATAGCATGTGCTGCCTTCACATATCCAACCTCCATTCTCATGGTTTTCAAACAACTGATCACTGCAACATATAATCCTGACTGGAATATTTTCTGGAGCTGACATGACCTGATTCTTAATTCCTGATTCCCCTGATCCCTACTTGTGGGAACAGAAAGGTAAGAAAGGGAGGAGAAGCATGGTTCTGTCTGAGGTATCCTATTCTGCTCCACAGCTGAAGCGACCACATCTCACAGACCCCATAATGTTTTGGAAGTGGTGCAGTGTTTTCCTTTCACAGAAAACCTGAAATTTCATGGGGTGTTGAGAATCCCAGCCAGCAGGTAGCTACTGTGTTGAAATGCCACCGCGTTGTGCATGTGACCAAGAGGTCAGCACCTTCCAACATCTCCAGGGCTGCCAATCTCAGAGCTAGACAAACCCACAAGGAACAATTTTTCATCTTCTGCATAACCTTCCAACAGAAGGTTCCAACTTCTGGTTCTTTTTCCAACAGAAGGTTGTTAAGCATTTCCATACAGCTTAATTTTCTGTCCATCAGTGGCACTCTGCAGTCAAACTGCTGTGTCAGGCAGCTACCATGAACGCATGTCTTGGAGCTCCACCAAGGCTTTTTCCCATGGAGAGATTGTTCAGTTCTGCTGGAGATGCTGAACAACACACTAACTCTTGCTAGAACATTTCCTTGTACATTTATTTAGCAATGTGTAAAATGGCTACTCCTTTAGCTTTTATCCACACCTATTCAGAAATTGCCTTTTTTTTTTTTTTTTTTAGAAATATATTGTCAGTTGTGAATTAAAAAGGCTAAAAGTGTTGTCTATCCTAGCTGTGGACAGAACAGCATGAAACAGAAAGCATATGTGAAACTAAACCAGCCCAGCACTGACAGCTGGATTAATCATCATAAAGGTATTGAGCACACAGGTCTTCAAGGAGATGGGTCAATAAAACATCTAGGCACACTTTTTTAACCCTGTATACCACCAAAGTTGTGTCCATGCTGACCTTCTTTGGTCTGGTAAGAAAAAAAACTGGGTAGAGTCACAAGACTCCCTATTTGTATATACAAATCCACTGTCCTCCCTCAAAAAAATCCCTCTAGTTAGAAAGGGCAACTGTTACTGTGAAGTCTCAAGCAGAAGCAGAACCTTTCCAAGCAATGCTTTGCAACTCCAAAGCATGCCTTTAAGTACGAGGAGCAGCCTTCTCTGCCTCTCTTACTTAATTCCTTGCGCAAAACAATTACTGTGGGTAAAGTGAACTGCAATCGCGATTTCTGAATTCAATAGAATTTCCAAATCTGGAGCAAAGTAGTTCTGTTCTCAGGCTAAGAGCCTGGGAATCTTCACTAAAGAAAAATCTTGATCCCCCAAAGGCCTGTGAATAGTACCACGGCTGAAAATTTTCCAGGGTTCTGAAAACATAGATTCACTTATGTAAAAATAACTTGAAAGACAACAATATAATATATCAAAGCAATAATGCAAAAAAGAAAACTTAGCTCTCATCAACGTAAAGCAATTCAATAAACTTAAATAAATTTCCAAAATTATATTTATTGGAGATTTCAAACTAGGATTTTTAATTAAATTTTAATTTATTTGATGTTTTTTCTGGGATTTCAATCAGTATCCCAACCTGAGCTGAAAGAAAATTTCTAAAGATTAGACTCTTGCATGGAATTTGCAGACTAAATTCTCAACACTAAGAATTGCTGATAGAAATAAAGTTATTCCTGTGTGTAGCTGTGCAGCACTGAGGCCTACGAGAAACCAGGAGAAATGAAGCACTTAAAAAACTGCCATAGATTATTTTTTTTAGAGGGGAGGTCTCACCTGCTTCTCCTGTGCTTTAGTCTGTCGTTGTCTTTAAATGCGTCATTAAAAGACTGAATATATAAATAATGATCACGTAATGCACTGAAAAGGCAGTCACTTACTGGGTGCAGTCTATACAGTCACTTCTAGCTGGGATGCCGGTCCTGAATATTCGAATTTCCTCTTTTGCCTTTCACCCCTTTTTTCTCTGCCAAGATATAATTTCCATACTGAGTTGTATCAACAGTGGTGGGAATAACGCTTCTAACTGCATCTCCACTTCTATTAAAAACAAACATTTCCACATAAATCTGCTAATGTAAGGCATAGTATTCCTTACAATTTTTTCCCTGTTAATGATGAAAACAAATGAGTAAGATTTATCTCTTTGACAAGTCATGTGGGCGTGAATCTTTAATTAGCATATAACAGGTTTAGACTTCAAGTCCCTATAGGCGTGGGAATCACTTAAAGAAGAAAATCCCACTTGGTAAATCTCTGGCTCAGGAAGCCAAGAATGTTATTTTAAGAGATACCTGTAAAGATGAAGATTGCAATCTTCATGCATGTCAAGGTAAAAAAGCAAGCTATTTCATCTCCCAGAAACTCGGTGACCATACTTTGATGACAAGCCAGATGGCAGCTGTTCCCCAAGCCTGGTGCCAAGAAAGATGATTGGAGCTGCAATTTACCTTCCGTGGTGAAGCTCAATGCTGGAGCATACCACAGCTGCGAATTTGGCTGCTGCCAGTAGGTGTGTGCACAGTTGGTTTCCTCCCAATTTGGATTCATCAGGTAAGAGGCTGTATCAGTACCCAGCAATTATGAAATTGGCATGCGTTGGATTGTTTACTCACAGTAATATTCCTACTGGACTTTATTAAAACACCATCTGTTGTCAGTGCAGACAAAGAATCAAACCAGAAATATCCATGGAGAGAGAGTGTGTGTTTGTGCGCGCATGTGTGCGTGTGGGTAGATGTTCAGCTGTGTTGCAAGATCAGGTCACATTTCATATTCTCTTTTCTTCCTTCCTCTTCCTTTACAAGTAGCTTTTCATAATACGCCTGCATTCCTAATCAATATTTCCCCCTAGAAAATAAAATTACATTGAAAAAAAAAAATTGTGGTCAAAGTGAAGTTGTATCTCTGAGTCATGCTGGAATGGAAACAAATGAATCTTTGCGTATGGGTGGAACTCAACCACATTAGCTTCACTACAAATAAAAGTTGAAATGGTTGAAGAAAAAGTCATCTGACTGAATGATGCTCAGTTAGAACAAACTTCTGAGTTAATGTGTAGTATATAGGGTGAGTAATAAAAGGTATCTGCCAATAATAATATCTTTAGGGCTTGAGAAAAAAAGGGACTAGCTTTTACAATCAGCTGTTTTCTCTTGCTTTTCTTTTTTTTTTTAATCTTTCATATGGGGATCAGATATTTCTAATACACAGCTGGTCTCCACAAATGGCCAAGTATAATTTTTTCATATACCAGCATATAATTCCAGGTGAAATTAATTAGTTGGAATTCTTCATCAGGTAACACACTAATAAAATATGATGCAAGTAATTAAAAATGCAAATACAGGGAAGAGAGCAGTAAAACTTAGATATGTCATTTCAGTCCTACAAAAAGGCATCTGTCAATTTAGATCTTTAGTGCATGCACTCACACACACTCACATACACAAAAAAAAGCCTTTAAAAATAAATATGTAAACAAGTCCCAGTTCACATCGTAAGATTAAAGCTGTAATAAAGGAAGAGAACGCAAGCCAAGAACACCCCCTGGGAGAAGGAGGAAAGTGTGTTAAAATGCTTTGGTTGTTTATGAACTAAGCGTTTGGAGATCTCTCAGTACTGAATGAAGGAGTTGGGGTATTTTAGAGGACCCACAGGGAGGTTGTTTACTACTATAGGGAGTCACTAAAGTCTGTTTTGCTCAGTATACCCAGCCATCAGGAAGAAAACATTAGTTCTGACATAAGTGAGTGCAATCTACCACCTGCAATGGGAAGCGCATAGTTGAAAGGGAAGGAGTTTGCCCCACATATGAGCCCATCTTTGTTGCATTGTTCAATTTCATCTACAAATGAGGGCTAAGTTCTTTCCTAAGATAAAGCCACAAAACCTGACATGGCAGAAGTTTGACTCCAGGCAGAGTAGAGCATTATTTCCATGACTAAGATATAATTCCCTTTCCATTGCATCATTCAGCACATCCAAGGAGTAGGTTCATCTTTTTAACCATGCACATTTTGGCTGCAATTGGTGCAAGTAAGATGTGAGCTTTTTCTTTCTTTCCTCTTGATGGTAATTTAGGCCAAATCATGGTGGTGCTACTCACTGCCCTCAAAACCCATTCTGCTATGTGGCATGGAGCTGTGGAGTTCAGCCTCCCATAAGGCCAAGGCCAAGGCCAGCTCCACAGGTGGCAGGACCAGGCAGATTAGGAGATAACACAGACGTGAGCTGTCTCCTAGGGACCATCTGCTGTAAACTCACGGCTCTTCTCCCATGGAGGAGGCCTCCCAGAAAGGGAGAGACCCAAACGATCTTGTATATCTTCAAGCTGAACCACAGACCAGAGGTTTCACAGCTCTGGAAAATGCTTGAAAGGAGTACTAAATAATGATTCATATCATAGAATCATAGAATGGTTTGGGTTGGAAGGGACCTTAAAGATCATTCTTATACAGATCAGGTGAAATGAGGAAAAGTGGCAGGATTCATACCTGTCCCCAACACCTAACCTTTCAGCCTCAGACATTCAAGGTTTATAAAATGGCAACACTTAGAAAAAAGGAGGCACTCGGATCAGCACTGGCCCAGTTAGACCAGGTGGACTTCCACCCTTCACTACATCATGAAACGTGAAATATCTTTAAACTACATCTGTCAAATCTCTTAGAGGGAATACAGCACTCATGATCTGACCTTCCAATGGCTTATTCTAATGCTAACATTTGAAATGTGAATTTAAATTATTTGGAGGTCTTCAATTGCTCTGATAATACTTAAAAGCAAAAGCCATACTTCCCAGTAACGTCAGCCTCTCTGAAGAAGGAGAAAGATGGTTCCCGTTGCAAAGTATATTTTTATTCTGTATATCCATTCAGCCTCCAAGCCTCCTCTATGGGGTGGTGGGCAGAGGGAGGGAAGAAAGATAAATAAATACATAAAATGAAGCTGCCAACTGTTCCACAACGGAAAGGTTTTTACGATCCACAGGTCCATTAGGAATTCAACAGAAGCAACTAATTACAAGAAACAAACAATCCTCCTCCCCAAAGTGCAGCGTGCAGAAATGACCTGTTACAAAGACGGATGCCAAATATGTTTGCCAGCAGCAGGGCCAGGGTTTGCCCCGCGCTGGAGCTGGAAGGGCACTGCTGGCACACGTGCTGCCTCCCGCTCTACCTGTGCATCGACACTTCCAGAATAGTCTGCCACGCTGTGCAATGCAAACATGCTGAGGCTGTACAACATCTGTGCCAGCACTTCTGCATCCTTATAAATCATTTCCCAGCTCTTGCTGGGGCAACAAGGAAGAAAATGTTGGCATATAAATGTAAATCACTGTATGTCCTCTGGAATAGAATAATAATTGTGTTGATTTACCAGCCATGCACTGTTCCCAGGGACGGATGGGAAGTATTGGCAAAGGTAGGTCTCTACTTCCAGCAAAAGAACAGATTTGCTGAACTACACAAAAGGGGTTGCAATAATCAAAGATGCTTCTGTCTATGAAATTTGTTTCCTGTTAGACTGAGCACGAGGGCTTCACCTCATTGCAGGTTGAAATGTAATTACTTCACCTCTGGTCACGTCCAAAATAAAAGTGTACAGAGATATTACTGAATCGGTTACATGGTGAGCACATAAGGGCAAAGTTTTCCCTCCTATGTGGGTTGAATACCTCTGAAATCACTGCTTGCATGCATTACCAGGCAGAACTGAGGCATTCTGAGGTACTGAACAAAATTTCAAAAGCATGTCCCAAACAAGGAATTCACCAAGTTGAATAAATTACAGCTTATTTTCCTTGCCTTAAAACCCAAGTAGGAAAACTTAGCTCAGTTGAGGTCAATGATAAAACTCTCGTTGGGACCAAGGTTTCACCTATCAAATGTAATGTCACTTTATGACTACAACTGTGAAGCACAGGACTCACTTTAGAAGGTTTTGTGCATTTTTTCCTCTGAATTTTTTATTTAAGACAAGCTCACTATCATATTTAATCTCTCACTACCTACAAATTTGTTATGAAAAGAACATGATTATTCTAGCACACAATAAGAGCATCAACCTAAAGCCACACCAATGGAATGAAATATGCACTAGTCAATTCATACTTTCTCATTACCTTCCAGCAACAACACTTCATTTAATTTTCCATACTGTACTGGCAACAATAAAATATATAAAGCAATTTTACAAATGTTTCAGGATTTTGTGGGAGATTGCCAGACTGCTTTTCTTGTATGACAGCTACATGATGCTAACAATTACTATCACGACATTCACTGATATTTCATGAAAATACTGTCTCAAAATTTTCTGTATTCTGCACCCGTACTTTATGAACACACAATCACTCAATACGATGAAACATACAAGACTGTGTGTGTTTATCTGTTCAAGTTGTACTGCTGAAGCTGAAAACCTTTTGCGAGTCACACCATATACTGGGGGCTGAATTCACAGTCTGTACACACTAGGGCACAAGCAGAACCATACAAAAAATCATGAGATACAAAAGTTTTGTTCTAGGGCATCTAGACTGCAGTTTTAAATATATATATATAATACCACCTGTGAAATAGCATGTTGTATTTCAAAGCAATACTGTAGCGTAAGTATGAATACTTTAAAAGTATTTTTACTGCTTTTACCTTTGTGTGTATGCCAGATTTTTTTGTGGACTTTTCTCAGGTCCCAGTATTTTTTTTCCATTTATATAACTCTTTTATTGTGAAAGACCCAGACACTTCATAATCTTTGAGTGTGTGCATGGCAGAAGGCAGTAATGTCCCAGATCAAAATTCCAAATGATACAAAAATCAGATTTTTATCACACCTATGCCAAACAAAACCTGTGATAGCAGGTATTATGTTTGGTAACAAAATTTCCAGAATTATATACACAGAATAGTGTATATTATATACTACTTCATTATAACAGACCTCATTCTTTGAAGTATACATTATTACACTACATTATTATATATTTCATTATTATATATAATTATTATGTACTATTACATGATCAACCAGTACCTTACTGTGAAAAAGATCACTAAAGTCCAAACAAAGCAAGGCAAAAAGCAGGCAAAGCCAAACAACAGAATCTATTTTTACAAGGAAAAAAGTGCCAGAGTAACTCTAATGTGTAGCATCCTTATTTTTAATGCCTCAAGTGAACAATACCGTACAGTAAATTGCACAGCAATTAGGGTATCCAGAATGATAAAAAGATCGCCTAATATTTCAAGTTAAACCTTAGGCTTTCCAACACATCTCAGACCTAAAATATTCTTCTTACTTAACACAAGTTACTTGAATGCCCATCAACTAATCTAAGCAAGTTACACCAGATGCATTTCAGAGTGGGAGGAGTCATTATCTGGCAGTGCCAGCTTTCTCTTCAGGAGAACCAAGCAACTTGCTGAGGCTAGAAATTAGTACAACCAACTTTACTTCAGACAAGCACCTAGGATGCAGGCAGAATGCATTTGGGGACCTAAGTGAAGCATTCTTCAGAAGTTACCTTGCTGTTCACTGGAGACCCAGCCAAGCAAGAAAAAAACTGTTTTCAGAAAAACCTACACAGCAGCGACAAACTCCATACAGCTTGGGGCTTGCAGATTCATATTCCTAAATTAAACATAATTTAAAAAAAAAAAAATGTCTGCCAGGTATACATGTCCATGACCTCAGAGCCCATGCCCAAGAATTAAGTAAGCATAGTCAGAAAAATGGAAGCTAGATGTATGAGTCTTCATTCTTACCACATCACAGAAACCTGTCTGACGAGCACCAATCTCAGCCCACCTTTTCCTGAAGGAAAATGTATTTCTTACTTTTCCTGAAGTGCCCCTACTGATGATAACAAACATGTCCACCTATCCACCACTGGATAAAAAGGTATTCAATACTAGTAGCTTCACAGCTATAATCCAGACTTCAAACTCTGCTTTCTAATAAGACATAAAAATAATAAAACAAAATCAACAATGCCATTTGGCAGATGTCTGAAAGCCAATGCCATTGGGGCCAATGCTCAGGGATTTCAGATTCTTATTTGGTCATATGGCTCTTTCATAAGAAAGACATGGCTCTACACATTCTGTGCAACACATTTAGTGCTGCCTGTCATCTAATATTCTTTTTCCACCTCCAAAAGAAAACAGAAGTGAACAGAAATGAACTTAACCTCAGGTCTTTTCTACCGAATGAAACTCACCAGCATACCAAAGTCAGATATGGCTCCATCGCCAAAGCAGCCAACAACAAATTTCCAGCTGAGGCTTTCCTCAATACCCTATTATTATTTCATGTCTGACTTGAAATCATGAAATGAGCTGGTGAGGTAAAATATGCAGAAGTTCTAGCAGTACACTGTCTTTGTTTCAAATGCAAATAACATCATCTTCCAGCATTCACTTAAAACCAGAGCAAAACAATGCCTAGATGAAGGCCAGCTGGTTAAAGCAATTCTCATATTCACACAAATAAACCAAACCCTATAAATACTCATTAAGATACTGCTCCCAAACTGCATTAAAAAATGAGAGATTGCTGTTTATTGTTGTTATTCTATCTGTTTAAAAAATCTTGGGATACACTTAGACAAAAAGGTGCTAGGGGACACATAAAAAGAGAGGAGGAGACACAAAGAGAGAAAGAAAATACCACATTTTTGGAAATGAGAGTCACTTTATTGAAGAAATAAAGATTTCCTATATAAAGTAAAATACTAATCACTGCAGTTTGCATAAAAGCTCTGCCTACGGAATCTGCATAAGAGAAACTTCTAACTTCTGTGTTTCCCTTGCTCTTCCTTTTTTATTTATCATTTATTTGTTCTTCTGTTCTCTTGATAAAAAAAAAAAAAGAAAGAAAAAAAAGGTGGGTAGTCAGGCAGCTAGGAATGGTAAGTTAAGAAATAAAGTGGGGTTTTGCATTTTAAAAAATACATTCTAAAAAAATCCCTCAACAAGCCCACCCATTACCTTGACCACATTCTCAACTGTTATAAAGGGATTTGGCTCTGTTGGTGAAGCTGTACTTTTTGCTGACATCTCTCAGCAGAAGACCTAACTCTGACGTTTGATATTCAGATTTGCTACAATTTGCCAGGGCATTCTGATATGTATGCCTGATTTGTTGTCTTTCACCTCTATAGGCATCATGCCAGTAGATACTACTAACTAACAATAAACCAAAGCGCTATACCAAAATCAAAATGCATTTAAGTTCATCTTTTTTTGATGTTCATATTTTTGTATTTATTTTAAATACAGAAAAATGACAATAAACTGAGACCACTTCTGGCTTTTAAAAGTTACTTTGCAGGACCCTTTTTCCTTCTGTTGATGCTCTCTTCCTGATTCCTTGTTTTGTTAATTTATATCTTGCCTGATGCGCTAAGTCTCAGCAGTGGAGGTATTTCTAGTTTGTCTAGACAGTCCCCAGGAAACAGGACCCCAAGCCATGTTTTGCTTTTCTAACTTATAAACATTTAGACAATTATTGTAACAAAATGTGGATCTATGATATACCTTAATGAATGTCAGAAATATGATAGAGGTGGGTAGGTACTGCATGTTCATTCACTGATTATCTGCTAAAATCTAGAAACTTTCTCATGAAAATACAATACGGAAAGGACAGTCACATGACTCAATGCTTTCTCTTCTTCAGCATCTTCAATTTTAATGAAAAGTCTTTGATGTGGAGTAAATCATGGTCAGCAATTGAAAAATGCTGCTTCACAGATAATTTATTCTGCTTCTGTTACTCCCAACCATCAATTTTAATTCTGAAGTACAGCTGAGTTTAGGAGTGCTACAGGGACTCATTTTCTTTGACGACAACAAAACATCCTGAAGAGAAACAGATAGCTGTGCTATATTGCTGCTTTGTACCAAGCAGGCACCTAAGTTCACTACTACTGGTGCGTAAGTAGCATTTATCTGTACTGTGGATGCAGCATAATGACTGGGAAGCAGATTTTCACCAGTATATAGGCTAGCAATTATACAGACATGAGTCAATGGTCATTGGTCAGAGAGATGGCAAGGCTGCTCAGATCCTGATGTTTAACGATAGGCCCTTTGCCTTAAATAATTACAAATCTTATATGGCTGACATGTCTTAATTCATGAGATCCTGGTGCGTATAATTGGATAGAAGTATGAACTTGATTACACTAGTGAACTTGCTTTCCAGAGGAAAAAAAAAAAGTGATAACAGGCTTCTTTGTCATCAAAGGGTAAAGAAATGTGACAATCTGGGAACCAGTTTTAGGACCCCATCTGCTAAACCAGAGAGAAATCAAGATTTTACAGTTCTATAAATATTTTAGTGTATGCCATCATTTATGAACTCTGGCAGCTATCATAAAATCTCTCTGACTTTTGTTACAACTGCATATAAGGCCAGAAAATTGCATCTCATGGTAAACCATAAAAACCTAAGTAAAAGCACCATTCCTTTCAGTATATTCTAAAAATATACAACCTCCCTGTCAGTACATGGCAGGGTAGTTACCATCCCAAGATGCCTGTTTCTCTCTCATTTTTTTTTATCTGATCTTACCCTGGTCTTTTCAAACCCTTTTGTATTTCAGTATCCTTTTATGTTCCATAAATAACAGCCATCACAATATAACAGCTGAAATAGCTTTTACTTTGTCACAACGTACTGTAAGCAAGAGACACTTGGGTGATGCTAATGCCTTGGATACAGGAAGAATTTATGCTGACCTTTTCTCTAATTGTTCCTGAAATGATTTTCATTCGGTGGTGAGTTTCTTTAGAGCCCTGAAAGGGAGCTAGCCTCAGAGCAGGTTCTGATACTTTAATCACCCAGCAGAAAAACCTCCATAAAAAAAGACATAAATAAAGAGTTATCCTGAGATTAACAATGCTGCTTTTAAACTTAAACCCACAGTCCTGCCCTGTGTTACAAAGTGTCTCTAAAAGATATAGAGATTAGGTACCATCAAGTTTGTGATTGCGGAGGATATTCTGACATTCCAGGTAGGATCTGTACTGTTTGAATTATACGACAATACTGGCTGAAACCACCTGTCTGCCAGACTAATAGTAATTTATAGTTTATCTCAGCAAAATTTCTAGAACACATTTCCTTGAACAACTCTTGGGGAAAGGACCAAACAAGAAGAGAGACAATACCTCTATTACAAATAAATGCAGAAGTCAATAGGTTATCAAAGATCCTAAACTCAGGAAAGAAATTTACCAAATTTAAAGGCTAAATTTCGGAAGGTGTTCAGACAGCACATGATGTAAAATCTCTGTCATCTCATTTGCACAGGCAAAACAGAAAGCTGAACATTGAAGTTACTGCCATGCAAGTGTTTGCAAAATAGAACTTAAGACTTTCTGTAGCTCCTGGTATTACTATGTCTTAGGACCTGCATCTGTTTTTATCAAAGTTTGATCTTTCATAAAAAATACAGAGGTGTTTCACATATATATATATATGTATATATGCACATTATGTACTATATAAATCAATATATATGAGGTATTTATGGACAGTAAAAGAATAAATACTCAATTTTTTTCTTTCTATTTTTCTTTATTTTCTAGTACATTCAAATTGTTTCCAATTAATTTGTTGTGAACTCTTTTAAAGATATAGAATGCTTGATCAACACCTGGAAAAATTATTATGGAAATTTATCCTTGAGATAACAACTCCGTTGACCTCATCTTGGTTACCGGAGAGGTTAATTTAGTAGCTGGTGTCTGAATAAACGTAAGAGATTTCAGTAATTTTTGAAAGGTCATGCTCCATTCAATAGCAGTTCTGCTTCTTTCTTAAGAAGAATTATTCTTCCATGATGAGCACACTGATTCCTATACACAGTGCAATCATTTAGGACAACTTTAATGCATTTTGGATTCTGAATAAAAATGATCTCCTATCAACTGTAGGAATGGTTTTGCTCTTTGCATTACCTTTTCTCTTCTAGTCTCAGCTCCATTAGCTCATCTAGGTGACGGAGGCCAAGAAAATGTTTCTCACTCAGAGAAATCTCCATCACTGTATTCTCTTTCATACGTAAGTTCATTTCAGGTTATTTTTTTCAGCCTTTAAGTGTTCTAATACAAACTGAAAGAAGGATAGACATGGGTCCCATTTTGCACTATGAATCAAATTCAGTCCTTCGGTTGTTTTGATCTGTTCAAGATACTGGCCATTTCTTGAAAATTCAATAACCACATTTTAGGCAGGATTTCCCTCAGAATCCGTGTATTGGTCCAAACCTAGAAGAGGTTTTGTTTGTAAAATTCTGAAGCCACCAGATAATGATGTCATCAGGAAAATAATTTTATTTCTTCTTTTACTGTCCATGATATTTCATGGCCTGAAAAGCAAGCAAGATTTCTGCTACAGTAAAATAGTTAGGCAATGGGCAATGAACGTAGTCCACATGGGATGTGTAACTAAAGTCTTAACTATATTATGGTCTTCCAGATGTTGCATATTCAGACAAACATACTGTCTTTCTTCCTTTTGTGGCTTCCAGGTTGCTACTCCCCCAAAATATTGTTTTCTTACTTTCTATAAAACTGGCTTTTCTGTCGGTTTAACATAATGCTTTTTCCCCATGTCACATCCTAAGAATGAAAAAAAGTCTATGATCTAATCCACCTTCCATTTACACCAGTGCAAGTTCATTGATGACATCAGTGCTCTGTCTAATTTATGACAGGAGGAGAATGAAGCCCAGAGTCTCTCAACCTTTTCAGAAACAGGCTTTGAGCCAAACTCTGTGAAGTTACTGGGAGCTTTTCCGTGGATTTCAGTGAGCTCTGCATCAGGGTCCTAACAAGGAGTCTGCTGGCCTTGACACCAGCAGCAGCTGATTTCAGGAGAGGCTACACAGCAGTGAGAAATAATGAGCTCAACGGATGCACAAGGATTTTCTGCTGGATTTTCTCCCTTAAAATTCAGTTAATGAAATCTCATCTCCAGAATACAGAGACAGAAGTCCTAACACCACCATAAATAGAATTTCACCCACTGCTTCAATACAATTACACAGTTTAAGTTTCAGTTATTATAAGCATCTGCACCAGCAAAATGCAGTGACTTTGGAACACCCAGGCAGGAAGCGTGGAAACTATGAGGCTGCATACTTTTTTGTGGCATATTTTTTTAAAACAGCACAAAACTCCAATCTACTGAAAGAGAAAGAGGGAAAACTTAAATGAAGGGCTAAGAGGAATGACCAAAAAGTAAAGAGGTAAACACTTTACCTGTAAACCAGGAAGTTGTAGCATATTCCATTCTGCAGCATCCGCTATCCATTTAGCAAATTGCCCTTGACTACATCTCTTTTCAGGGCAAATTGTTACAGAGCGCATAAGCAACACTGATAACAAATCCTAATGGTGATCAGAATGAAAATAGTAATTAGCTTCCCTTAATACTTTCAAGCTTTCTATATATGCTGTTAAAGATACAACACTTATTTCTTTAAATGAAGATTTTTCTTGGAAATCAACCTTTCCATTGCCTGTCACTCCAACCTTTAAAATTATTGTCCCCTGCTTATACTGGTTCTAATTCAAGTGGGCATGTGCTTTTCATGTCCTGTTGCTGGTGTTAAATCACAAGTCCCTCCTCATTATGCTCTATGCAGAAAGCCTACACAGTGTGCTCAGATTGCTCTTGATTTGTGAAAAAGATGGAAAGGTCTCTCTGCTCACTTGCTAATTAATTTCTACGGTAAGGGACATGTTTGATCTCATAACACCTTTCCTTGTTCCTTCCAGCTTTCTCTTTCAACTTCTGTTATCACCATCAGCTGTTCCTTTTGGGCTGGAGAAAGAGTATATACTCCTGCACTACCCCGTAGGAGGTGGCATCATCAGTTGCCTGTAAAACAGGTACTGTAATTGACAGTCAACAAATACAATGAGAGCACAAACAAGCTCTCAGATGTACTTCAATTCAGGGAAAAAAAAACCACAAAAAAGAGCAAGTACCAAGTTTTTAGGTGGAAGTGAGGTTTTCAGTTTCCCAGTCCATATAACACATGGATTCTACAGAGTGCTTTTAGGGGAGAAAGTGAATGGTTTAGTCCTCCAGGCTTCTGGTTTTTGCTTAATTGGTTTAAAATGTTTTCAGTTTTTTTTATTTAATGATATGGATTAGTCACACTTATTTCTACACACCTTTTGAAAAAGAGACAAGAGCATCTTTGGACGTGGAGAAGTTTGTTCAGTCCTACCTTAGCAAGATTCCTACCCCTAACTCTCTTCCCTGCTGCAGTGTCACATCTCTGTAGAAACAACAAGGAAATATCTTGGAAGAACAGCCCGTGTGTCAGCTCACAGTGATCACTTTACACTGACACACAGTGGTGAACTTGTGTGAATATATTAGGCTGGGAACTGATGCTGAGGCCTGGGAATGACCCTGCCAAGAGGACAGTAACCTCAGGCTGGAAAGCAAGCAGTCACCTCAGCCAGTGACTGTGTGCTGGATGGTGCGATCCCAAGCCCTTGCTATGTGCAAATAGGTCAGTGCTGATTTACAGCCAGTGAGATGCTGTCTTTGATTTTCATCCCTGTTTCTGACAGTACTCCTACACATTTCATTCTAGCCTATGATTAAGCTGTCTAGAGCTCACTCAAGCAATTGTTTAAAATTAAACAGATATTTCAGGGCTTTTCTCAGTTTTGTCTTTTACTTAGCACTTCTCTGGAGAGTAGGCTGGTCTGTTAGGCTGGAAATGTCTCCAAATTAATAGGTCTGCTGCCAGTCCAGGGATAACCATCACATGAAAGGTATCTTGTGTCTTCAGGTTCCCAACAGAGTAAGAACATATACATTTATCACAACACAACCTCCCTTCTCTCTACAGCCAGGCAGATTTGTGACTGGTAAAGGGCAGAATCCCAATAACAAGGTCATTCCCAAGCAGAAAGCCCAGCTGGGCAGAATCGCACCGAAGCTGGGTGTGCTGTCCCTTGTGAGTGCACACATCTGCTTAATCAAAGGGCTCTGGTGAATCATAACCCCTGAGAGCACAGCTCACAGCACCAGGAGTCAGTAGCCAAATCCCACATCAGAATGTCACATGAGTGTTTGACTTCCTGCATGAGTGCACTGTTTTGTAGACATTCCTTAATGAAAGATATAATTAATCTAGTTGCTTTCTCACCCCCCTGTTGGGCTTAAAGATTTGAAGGTAATATCTGAATACTCCTGAGAGGGAACATGTTTTTCAGTAAACTTAGGACACCTGGGTCATCTGCTCAGCTATGCTGTGGGTTTCCTGAGAAACACCTGGAAAGCAGATCAGCACAGGTCCTTACAACTCTGCTATCCCACAGATATCAGCATCTTCCCAGCTTGGGGACATAACCTAACAGTGCAAAGGTATCTTAGGACTCTGGTTAATTACCTCCCCTCCCACTGGTCAGCGTATTTAGCTGGCCGCATGCATATGTGTAGCCCATACGAGACACTATTAATTAGCTTAAGCTTCTTTGTATGCCTCCTGCTGTGTGATGGCTTGGCCATCCAAGTACATGCTTATCATCAGTTGAGGCAACTTATCTGGCAACTGATACCTTGATGTGTTCATATTGCACTGACAATGCACATCCATGGGGGTGGTCAAGCTTGTAAGGCGTCATATATCTTCTCTAAAGGTGATTAAAAATATCTCAAACAGAAATAAGGAAAAAGATGGAAGTTTCCCCAGCGAGGGAGAGATTACATCAAAGATAACTGTATATTTGTGAAAAAGTAGATGCTACACCAAAGCATGTATAAAAACATCAAGCACCATTTAAAGAGATCGAAACCAAAACTGGAGGTCCTTTCATAGTCACATCAGAGAAAAAGTGGGAGAACCCTTCAAAAGGGCAGACCATTGCTCAATTCCTTCTGCTCGCACAATGGCAGGTAGGAAATGGGCCAAGAGCATTTAGCATCTGGTTGTGAAGCAAGCATTGGTACCACCAGCAGGTGAACCAGAGGTCAGCAGAGAGTCTGCTAGAGTCTTTAATGACAGGTCAAACAACATGTGGCTCATTGTAGATGTTAATACCCTGATGGCTGGGTACAGCACAGTACTCCCTAGTCTGGACAGTCTGGGCACCTTATTCATGAGGTTTTGTCAGAGAATGAGATGTAACTTCACTCAGTCACCATCTCCAAGACTGCTGACACCAACATATTCTTTTAAAAGCTCAATGAAGTTTCCCAGTTTTTCTATGCATGATTTTTGATTTATTGTTAGTCGATTCTCACACTTTTAGGGACAGATCCCCACTGGCTTTAACTTGGTGTGCAGAGAAGATAGCCCCTTACTATAGAAATTAATTCAGTTTTATGTTTTTCAGAATCTAGTTGGTTGAGGGCAAAATTTAGTATAAAACTCTCAGACATTTTGATCTCTCCATAGAGACCAAGGACCATAGGACCTCCATGGAGACCACAGGACATGAAGAGCAATCAGCTGACCGCTGTAACAAGCTCTGTCATATGAAAAGACTGAGATTACAAAACTCAAGCCAGAAGAATTTGCCCATTTTTATTGCTAACCAGCAACAGAACTTTTTTTTAAACAGATTTTGTTTAACCATAAATGTTACATATACTTTTAGCAAGTCTTCCTGCTACCTTTTCTTTTTAGTAGAAATTGTTCCAGAAAATCTTTTAAACTAAATATTTATCAAAAAATTACAGTAAGAACAAACATTTCAGCCAGTGTAACTAAATCATTCAAGCAGGGCAAAGAAAATGTACTTCTAATATTAAGGTAGGGAAAATTAATACAGCATGCCATTCCATTAATTACAGCTGTTCACATTTCCTTATAAAGCCATCTAGAATGTCAGCAATCCGCATTTTGTCATTTCAAAGTATAGATCCAAAAGGAAAAATCTTACCCTGAAGTTCAAGAAGACCTTCTAATAAAGCAACAAGAATTGATGAAAATCAAAGACACATTGCCTTTTACAGAATTACTTACAATGATCTTCCTGAAATTGACAAAAAATTTCCCTAGATGACTATTCTTCAAGTCAAGCAGAAGTTTCCAAGCCTGACCCCTATTGACTGAAAACAGTGGGAGCCTTCTCCCTGGTATATGCGAGTAGTAGATCAAATCGTCACTTAATCAAGTCTGTTCTCTAGACTAAACCAACCCAGGAATCCAACCATGGTATAGATTGAATAAATTAAATTATAGCTATCTGCTTGATACTGGGAATATATTCTCCCATTACTCCATACTGCTAGTCTTAAACTACTGGGAAGAGGTGAGTGAAAAGTAGTTTGAAAAAGAGTGCACAGAAAATATTCAAAATCGATAAAAAAAGGAATTACTTCACTGTATAAAACCACAAATGGCCTTGAAGCAATAAATAAATAAAAAAATATCTGACATCTCATATTAAACAATCACATTTGGAAGGTACAAAAAACCAGCAACTAAACTTCACACAGCAACAACCAGGAATGACAAACACAGGCTTACAAAGACTCCTGGCAGGAGGAAATCACTGTATGTGTATGATAATGGAGCAGGACCTGGCTGAAACAGGCCAGTTTGGTTTCTTGGTGGTATTTAAGTCCCTTTCCTCCACTCCTCACCTCTAGCTCACCCATCTTTTTTAAATACCTGAGCAGAGTGGATCTCCAGCCAAGCCTTCAGCCTGCACAGCTAGATAGTCCCATCACGTGGCTTCAATGCTCAGATGACCTGGTGCCACATTGTACTCCCACCTCAGCTTTTAGTACCCATCTGAGTTTTGTTTCATTTTGTTTTGCCTTTTGCTCCAGAAGAAGTAGTGTCCTGTTGCCATATAAGCACTGCTAAGTGTCAAGTTGCACGTCTCAGTGCTGTAGCTCCCTTTCATTTCAGTGCATTGGTGGTACTTACGCTGTAAATACCTCTAGACGCTCATCATCCTTTGTAGTTGAAATATTATTATTGGTGGGTCTTCTCCACCTATCTTTTCCAAATTGTATTCGCATATTATTTATTCCATCTTGTTAGAAAAGATACTGTAGAAAGCTAGGCCATATGCTAGTTCCTGAAAAAAGTGTTTCAAACTCCCCACATCAGAAACCTGATCATTCATCTCAACTTTCCCTTTAGAAACACTTAGACATTTTCAGCCAATGTAACAGTGCTCCCATTCCTGCCAATTGATGGTGTTTTCCAAAGGAAATTTTGTGAGGCACATGAGCTAATGTTTTCTTAATATCCAGAAATATCACCTCTGTCCTCTTCCCTTTATCTGCTCTGTCATTCATAGAATGGTTTGGGTGGGAACACACCTTAAAGATCATCTAGTTCCAACCCCCTGCCATAGGCAAGGACAGTTTCTACCAAACCAGGTTGCTCAAAGCCCCATCCAACCTGGTCTTAAACACTTCCAGGGACAGCCTGTTCCAATGTCTCACCACCCCCACAGTAAAGAATTTCTTCCCGATATCCAATATAAATCTATCCTCTTTCAGCTAAAACCCGTTACTCCTTGGTTAACCTATCGCTACACTCCCTGATAAAGAGTCCCTCCCCATCCTTCCTGTAGGCCCCCTTTAGGTACTGGAAAGGTGCTATAAAGTTGTCCCCAGAGTCTACTCTTCTCCAGGCTGAACAACCCCAACTCTCTCAGCCTGCCTTCGTATGAGAGGTGCTCCAACCCTCTGATCATCTTTGTGGCCCTCCTCTGGACTCGCTCCAACAGGTCCATGCCCTTCTTATATTGGGGGATTCAGTACTCTAGGTGGGGTCTCACCAGTGGGGAGTAGAGGGTCAGAATCACCTCCCTCGACCTGCTGGCCACACTTCTTCTGATGCAGCCCAGGATACAGTTGGCTTTCTGGACTGTGAATGCACATTGCTGGCTCACGTTGAGCTTCTCATCAACCAACACCTCCAAGTTCTTCCCCTCAGGGCTACTCTCAATCCATTCTCCACCCAGCCTGTATTTGTGCTTGGGATTGCCCCAACCCATGTGCAGGACCTTGCACTTGGCCTTGCTGAACTTCATGAGGTTCACATGGGCCCACTTCTCAAGCCTCTCAAGGTCCCTCTGGATGGGGTTAGCTGAGAACTGCTGCAGTACACAAGTCAAGGTGGCAGTTTGAGATAGGTACCTGCTATTGTATAATACCCTCCTTTGCTACCAGTTTTCAGATTTTCTGTCCTAATAGCTCCATCATTTTACTGGACAGGCAGATTACATTTACTAGATGCTAAATGACTGAATTTCTCTTCACCCCTGCTCACTTTGCCTGCACTTTACACTGTATGCTTTATATACTCTGTTTTATTCCAGGGGGCACTGGTTTAGATTCCAAAAAGTCTCTTAGTGATTCAGTACGTTCACAAATTTCCTTAAGATGAGGGAAATAGCATCACTGTATTCTGCTGATTTGTGCTTTTAATTTTCTCAGGTATTTACTTAACTGCATTTATCAATAACAATACCAGCTATGATCGTCATTGCTTCTTAATCTCCCATATGTTTTTATTTCCCTTTAAATGATAGATTAAAAAAAAAGCAGCTTAGTGGTTCAGTCATATTAAAATCATAATTGATTTTGCCTCACTCCTCATTTATTAATGGACTTACACTACCTTCTTGCTAATAAACCTCCCAGTAATGAGTTTAGTCCACAGAGGATCCATTTCCACCTCAACAAACCACCAAGCAATTTAGGACAGTTGGTAGTCTCTGCTTAAGGGAGTCCGAAAACTGGAATAGAAATTTATGCAGGCCATAATTAAAGTACTTTTAGAGAGCTGTGTGGGGAGTTTACCGACATTCTTTGCACCGTGCCCATCTGTGGTCAGTGTAATTAATGCTTCCCTCGCAATCCAATAAGAACTCATCATCTTCACTGACAATTTTTGATAAAGAGGAAGCTTCAAATACTTACGCAGTCATCAAACTCTTGTCATTTTCTTCCTTTGAACAGAAAAGGTTTGTGGAGGTGATGAAGGCAGATCTTTTTGGAGCTGCTCAGTACTGGGGAAGGCATACAGAGAGCAGAAAAGCCATTCACTGGGATAACAGCTGTTCCAGATGTGTGGAGAGCTCAGCACACCCAGAAAAATCAGAAGCAGGACTTTTCCAGTTCACAGTTACTAGTGGGACAAGATTACCTCAAGGAAGTAAAATATAACTAGTAGTTTCTACTGGAATTACTTAAACGAAAGCAGTTACAGACGTGAGGGAGAGAAGGCCGTTGGGCTGAGAGATGATACACTGTGAAACAAACCAAAACTGTTAGATTGCAAAGGTTTAATCACATCCCTTTCTGTATTTAATGACAAATCCCCATGACGACCTTTCCTTCCAGGACTGTAAAATTTTAGGGGCAAAAAAATTATTTGTCCAGCACCCAAAATACTGGGGTCATGGTATAAGAGGGGGGTTCTCATAAATCTAAGCTTGTAGTGCTGTCTAACAAGAAACTCCTGTAATAGTGATATTTTCTCTGGTCCTCACGCACGCTTAGAGACGAGAGAAAGAGGACAGTGAGAGGAGTCTTCCTTCCTGCTGGTCTGTGGGAGCTCTTTAGCAGATCCTTTGGTGACCAATAGGATGCTGAGAGGAATAAAATGGGCTAAACTGGAGAAGAGGAGAGTCCTGATGGCTTTAGCCCTCCAGCAGATGCAGCGACCTCATCGGCGTGACTGTTGACTGGGAGTTAGATGCTCCCTGTTTTGCACCTCACAGGCAGGATGGTGCTGAAGCTTTCCTTGTTTGATTTGCTGATGCTTAGTGCTACTTCGCAAAGGCATAAAAACTTTCTAATGTGTAAGGGATAATCAGGTATAGAAAGATTAACCTTTGCATAGAAATCACTTACTTTCTTCTGGATCCCTCCTTTTGGGATCTTTGGATTTTGGAGGTATAATGATTAATATTTTTGGTGACCTCTGGGATGGACAGTGCATGTTTCTTTTCTTGCCATTTTCTCACTGTTTCCCCTTATTTCACACACAAATAAAAGTGCTAAAGGGAGATCAGTCCAAGACTTTACATTCCTCTGTGCAAGTAACACACAAGTAACCCACATAAAGTTTTATCCACAGTAATTCAACACTGATTAATTAACACACACAAAAATGCAGGTGCCAACCAGTCAGAATAGCAGCAAACTAAACTCCCTTTGAACTAAGATAAATAATTCTACTAAGTGAAGAGGAATGTAAAAACTGGGAGGGGATGCAGGAAGAGAACACGGGAGAGTGCAGCTTTTCTAATAACATTTTTAGTTGTCATTAAACACAGTCAGGGTTTCCAAAGCTAAAATACATGTTAACACATTCCAAAACACTTCTATTAAAATATTTTTTCAGTACTTCAGTACAGCAAATGATGCAAAGCCAAAATTCCCCAGACAATGCACAGAACATTAGAGAATTAGTTTAACATTCTGACAACCCTGCAATTTTATTTAAACAAGTTCTTCCCTACCCAGTTCCCTGCAGAGAAGTATTGTACCCTTTTGTTGATTGTAGTGGACATATTGCAGATCTCTGATTACCTTCCCAAAGGACCACCCACTACAAGAAGTTTTTTGTGTTGCAAGCACAGCTTAGCTCATTCCTCTCCCCCTCCTATTCACCTTTTTTTTTTTTTTAATTCTTTTTTTCTTCTTTTTTTTTCCCTCCCTTTAATTTTCTTAGCATTCTCATATGCTGCAGATGAGCTGACAGACTAGCCTGCCATCTGTTCTTTCATGACATGGTGCAACCTAATCAATTATCCCCAAACCACTTTGGAGTAAATAAAATGTCTACAATAATAATAATTAGCCAGTTAAAAGGAAAACAGCATCATGTAACTCCTGGTGGGAATTAGGTAGATTTCAGAACACAGCATTTTATTAGCTGTGATTGTTAGACCAGGAGAAGACAACTTTGGGACAAAAAAAAAGTCACCTTCAGTAATTTATTCTGAGACATGGGTATAAGATAGCATCGATAGCATCCCTAGCTTTTGGATATCTTTGACCCTTTTTGACCAATGATACCGGGTTCAAGTAAATTTACCACCCATGGGTTTCTAAGATTTTGCTGTTAATAGATGTGTTAGCATAAACACAAGAATTTGTATTAGTATTAGGACTGTATTAAAATAACAACAAATATTTTTAAAAAAAGCAATGACCACAGATGACATTTATATACTGTGAAGAGACAAATAAGTTTCTTCAAAATATGTACAAAGCCTGACATGTCTTCAGGGAGAGATTTGCCTACAACAACCAGTATAAGTAAAAATCCCCTGAGTGAGAAGAGTACATTACAAACCACCTGCTTCAAGAACAGGCAAAAAGCAGAAACACTAACTGCTACAAACAGAAATCAGGTTTGCAATATAATATTAGGAATTAAGAAAATCAGGAAGGTTGCAATTAATATCGGCGTGCACCCAAGATCACACAAAGCAGTTCCTTATGAAGTTAATCCAAACATTGTTTTTCACAATGCAAGCAACTTCTTGCTATTTCAACTCTATGACATTGATTTAGTCAGAATACAGTAGCAATTATTCAACTTTATCAGTTGCTGGGCATTTAAGATATATCTTGGCACTCAAGTGCTTAGCACATTTTCAGCATTTTCACTTTTGCAGCATGAAGGAAGCAAAGGTAAGTCAGAAAGATTCAGTGTTCCAGTGAGATCATCAGCAAATTGCTAACTAAAATTTTGGTCAAGGAATTGATGCAATCTCAGCGCATAGGTCACTCTGATAGATCAGAGGAAATAATTTCCTCATACTGTCCTCATTTTGAACACGAGTGAATGTCATGTACATTCTACATTTTGCATCCTGAAATAAGTCAGCATGCAGAGCTATGCTACCAAATAGCATTTTTGATCAGCAAATTTTAAAAGAAAGGGTTTTTTTCTGCCATGTTTCTAAGTAAATGCCAGTAAGTAAAATAACTTCATGTGTACAGGTGAAGTTCCCAGTCTCCTCTAATTTGTAAGCACTTCACATATTTTAATTACCATCATCTGCAGAACCAACTTTACCAGTAAGTTAGAAAACAACATAACAATGTGAGTCTGAACTTTCTACCCAAAACTGCCTGATCAGGCTGAGACAATGTAGACTATCTCCTGCCAAACAGAGAGCAAGAAAAATTGTATGAACCATCTGAGAGGCCACAACTTTGACATATATAAATATCAGACCACCTTCTGTAGTATCCTAAAGTCTAGGTAGCTCTAAATGAGACTACTAAGTACACTGAATATGGGTGTTTGTTCTAATCCTGCCCCATCTTGACTGGTGGGAAACTGAGGCAATTATCCATAATGCATAGCACACACCAGCAAGGAGTCTCATACTTTGTGATGCTGTTCTTTACAGGCTAGATTGTGTCTGTTCTTACACATTAACGGTGATGAGGCACGAGGCAGACGCAAGCTCACATCCTCATGGCCTTGTTGCAACTTCTAAGAAGAACATAAACAATCAAGTGGGAGCATGTAGAGAGAGGGTGGAGAAAAACCTCTGCAGTGATGCAGCCCAATGAAGATAAAGCCGTAAATCACAGATCTTCATTAGTCCTTCTATGACTGCTCCGTTGTGATTTCTGTGACATGTATGTATCAACATATTTGCCTGTTTAGTTTCTCATACCACTCCTCCTCCTACAGTTGACAAACGCTTCTGACATCCTGACTATATGCTTAATTTCCAATTTTCTAGGTACTTCAAAGGAGCATTCACCTTTCTGTTGCAGTCACTAACCTCTTGCTTCTGCAAGTTTCTCCATATTTTACCATTCACTTCAGAAAAGGGCTAGCAATTATTTGCCTCATGTTTCCCTAACTTTGACCACCTTGAAATGTGATTTTGTGATTTTTGTTGAAATGTAGGACATGGATCCCTTGCAGGCTTTTACAAACATGAGAGTTCCCATGTGTCGTTGACACTGATGAATTGCTAGATCACTACAGAAGAACTTGGAAATGGCAATGGAGCTGGCTCCACCGGAGTTAACTTGAGCTCCTGAGAGGGACCAGAGGGGTTTTTGATTCTTTTTATTACTTGATATCAATTAAGCATTTAACAAGTTACAATAAAAAAGCAACTTTCCAATGGAATTTTTAACACAATGGAAAAATATTACTTTTGATGTGGTTATCATTTGGAACCTTGAGTAGAATGAAAATAAGGAAAACACCAACACATATTCATCCAGATTGCCCATAACAACTTGCCAGGCATCCCTGTTTCAAATCAAGTAAATCTGTGCGGCTTCTCTTTGACATCAACACAAAATCCCGTGTGAAACACACTGAATGGCACAGCTGATGCAGAATGCTAGCAGAAGATACTGCACCAAGCAGCTTTTGTTTTGAAGTGGGTACCTCTGTTAGGCAATTCTCTTAGAATTCACTTATTTCAAAGAATAAAAGAAAAAAAAAAAGCCTCAGCAAACAAAAATGACAATTCCCATACATTTCTCAACTCAGATGGTATTTCCACACTTGGGCACAGCCTATTCACAGCAATTCTAGAATTCTGGCATTGCCACAGAGACTATATTTGTAGCACTCGGCTGGAGTAAATGACCAAATGGTGCATGATGGGTATGTGAAGGTGTTTAGTGGAAGAGAGAGGCTTCAACTTACTGGTTGGTGCCAATAAACAAAAAAATAGCAGTGGGATTCACTAATATCAGCAACGTACTGATTAGACACATGAGCAGCTTTAACAACTCCCTTCTAGTTTGAGCCTGAGACTTTCTGCAGTCACAAGGAAGATGAAACAGAACTATTATGGACAACACCAGTAATTTAAGACTATGGACAGAACTTAGCTTTATTGCCATGCAAACAATTTACAAGCTTAAGATCTTGTCCATGTAATTTTGCATTTATCCAATATGAGAAAAGCTAAACTTTATATTAAAAGCTTCTGAGCAGTTCACCAAAGATTCATTTCAGTGACAGGTATGAGGGAGCATGCAAGTGGTCACCTCCTCATTACAATTCTCACACAAAAGCCAGCCACAAACACGCTCTCAGGCGATGGGGATGAGTAACATATTTTGTCCTCTCTCTGAACTTTGTCCTTGGGAGAAGGGTGGAAGGAAGGACCCACCAAAGAGAAGAGGAGGTGTTGACTGTGTTTCCTGTCCATGGAGGCACACAAAGCAAACCAAAGTATGTGTGAAGGCATGGACAGCCTTGCTCTGAAGACTGGTAAGAGGCTCTGCAGGCCACCTGTTTGGAAGGGAGAAGTTTTCCCTTACTGAGCTCTCCCACATTTGCACAACATCTGACACTATCCCTTTGCAACCTCACTCTACATATGTTTTCTCACCAGTGTACACAATGTTACAGGCACAGTTCCTCCTCCCCCAAGCAAGAGGGTCCTTTCATTTCGCTCAGGCACATTGTCATATCCACAGATTCCTGCTGCTTATTTCTGGTGTGATTTCCATGTGCACAGCACTCAGATGTGTGGCTGTCTCTGCAGTACAGACAGAGAGAATATCATTTTTGCCCCCTCCCTCAGCACTGCACGTTTGTTACAACTTACTTATCTTGTTTGTTTCCTCTGTTCCCTACAGTGCTTGCAGGCTGTATCCAACATGACACAGGGCACTTGGTACTTCCCCATACACAGTAGCAACTTTAATCTTTCACCTTTTCTGACCTCTTCTGTGGTTTTCTCGGCACCTTAGAAACTCTCGTGAGGATATAAAAAACCCCACACCCTCCAGTGCTCCCCACACACACGGGCCTTCCCTTGCACATAAGTTCAGTTAGATGCTCTTCAGCCTTTGATCTTCTTTAATCAGAAGGAAGTCGGCTGAGGAAGGAGGATATGAGCTTTCTTTCATTCTTGTTCTATTTCTTAGGTCCAATAAAGAGGACAGCACAAGGATGCTCAGGGAATTAAGTGCAAGATAATCAAAGAAACGACTGAGAGGGGTCTGCACCCTGCCAGCTATTCTGAGCTTTGCCCCTCACTCATGTGGCTAAGCTTTGGGGAAGGAGGGCTTCTCTATTAACAGGGGTTAGTGTCTTTGCTTCCCCCACCCCCTTCTCTACCTCCTCATGCTCATCTTTATTAGCTTTTTCACACTACACAGTCCTCTCATCGATTACAAGGGCCAGCACAAAGTAGCCTAATGATGGGTCAGTCTTAATGAGAAAAGCGGCTGCTCTTGAAGTGGTGTGGCTTCGTCCTGCACCCTGCCGAGTCCTGGCATGTAGAGCTTTGCCTCCTTTTAGCGAGCAGAGCCATGGAAAATCAACAGTGAACAGCCTGGTGCTTCTGAACAGAAAGGGCCATGTGCATGGCTATTTAGTGCTGTAAAAGAGAGAGCATTTGCACAAATGGGAGTGAACATAAGGAGGCCTTCAGAGAAGAATGGGGCCTTGGCAAATTTATAGACTCCCCTGAAAGAAAGTGATTACAGATCATTATCCAATTGAGGCAGATTGATGGGTTAGGGTCAAAGTAATACTGCAGAGCTCACTGGAGGGACAATGCCTGCTTGTCAGTTCTGTCGGGGAAAAGAAAGAGAAGGGAAACTACCACACAGAGAGGAAAGACTTAAGCTTTTCCAGCCTCTATCTGAAAAATCGTTACTTATCATGAACATGTGTTCTTTCAAAAAAACAACGACAACAACCAACCCTGAAATTGCAGGAGCAGTATCACCGAGTTAAAACTGAGCATTCAGAATTGTAAATAATCGTGCAAATACTGTGCAAGCAACACACACACAAAACCTCTAACCATTCCTCTCGGAGATCACAATGAGCATGAGCACTACTAACAGATAAATCACATACTCCATTTATTAAAAAAAACAACCCAAAGACATCTTCTAAAATAAATGTGTATATTTTTTTAATTTTGGTGAAAGAAGGACGGTTTTGTTAACAGCTATGGGTGAACAGATTTGAAATTCTGCAACATCTGGTCAGGCAAAACTCAGCAACACTGACATTGAATAAAACAAGAATAAATGTGCTTCTATTGTTTCTTCTGTATTGATTTTTAGAGTGTTTAAAAGTGCTTTGCATTCATGCTCTTTTCAAATAGCCATAGAAATGGAAACAGCATGGCCCAAAAAGCAGCTCATAGCATTTATTGTGCATTTGCCTCCCATTTTCCAATATGATTTTGGAATGTAAAGAATTTGAGCAAAGAGAGAAGACAATGCATTCATGAGAGACCTGATTTGTTTTTTAATTGTGTTTATTTATTAACTTCTCTGTTGTTCCCCATGTCTCAGAAGCAGAGCACCACACAGACTTTAATAGATGCGTCCCCATGTCCCGGCAGACAGCAGAGTAGCACTGGCCCAGTTTCAAATAAAGGCTCAGTAGGGCAGCTTGCCTTGGGGCCGCTGACTTGAGAGTGTAGCAAGGGTTCACTCAAGTTCCATTACAAAACCTCCACATACATGGAAGTTACAGCCCCAGCACTAGCCACGGCTTTCCTGGCACCTCAGTGTGCTCTTGCAGAGGGTGTTCAGACACAAAAGGACCTATCCTGACTTAAAGCCCATTGAAAAGAGCACAGCAATTTGCTTTTGTGGACTTTGGCTCAGGCATGAAGTAATCCTGACAGAGTCACCTGAAAATTTTGTAGAAATACATGGGACAGGAACTGGTACCCTAACTCCCATCTCTCCTCCCTAACTCTGATTTCCACGCAGTGATGGAAATTACCTGTCCTGCGGCCATTAGATAAACTCTGGCTCAGCCTTGCTGATAACTCTGGATACACCCAGTCTTGCTTGTTCTCCATTAAAGCAGCAAGGATAACAAAGGAAATATAAACATTGCTTGCTTCACAATCATCTGCAATTTCTAAAAGTGTTAAAAGCATCAGGAGAGACTCTCAGACACTCACTTCATGCAGTACCTCTCTTGTACAGCACACGTGTTTCTTTATGTCCATTTGGTAGCATCCCAGCTGCAGCATGGTCATGTTCCTTCTACAGAGTGTTTCTAAAAATGGATCTTTAATACCTTTGCTGGGAGGAAAGGGATCACACACCAAATTCGTATTTTTTTTTGGGGGGGGGTGTCTGGTCCCCTGGACTCCTTACACCACCATTTTTATCTTTTCTCTTATGATTCTCAAAGCAATTAAATTTTCAGTGTAACTGACAGCCCTTCTCCACTGCCCCCAATATGGATTGTCATTTCACCTTTTACCTATAAGTCAGAAAGGACCCCAAATGACATCCATCCAAGAAAAATTACTAGAAAGAGCCATGGGCAGTCTGCACAATGCCATTCCACAGAAGGCATCTTCCTCTACCTCGGCATCTGGTGAAACCAGGGATTTGTTACATGGTAGGGTGAAAAAAAATAATCTGTTATTGTTTACCTACCTTATTCTGTTTGCTAGGCTGAAGTTTTAACTTACACATGTATTCCCTGAACCAAGCTTGACACCTCAAATCTTTTTCCTTTTTTCTCATTCATCATTTGGTTATTGGGTGTGACATAGGATCCTCCATGCCCCACCTTCTTGAATCTTTTAGCATATAATGGAGTCGTAACAGAGACAGGATACCACGTATGGGCCAACATACATCATGCTAAGATACTTTTTATCCTGCCTTTCTTTCAAACTTTTCTCTTCCTTGGCCTAACAGTATTCTTTCTTGCTGTGCATGGTTTAGAAACAACCTATAGTTACTTTTTTCCTGAAGTGCTGCTTGCATTTGTTTCCACTTTCCTCCTCCAGTTCAGCAGGAGATGTGCGTATGTGCAGGACTCCATATGTTTTCAGAGATAATCTGCTTTTTACTACCAGTAAGAATAACCTTGAGTACATATTGCACTGTCACAACATATTTTCTATATGAATCAGAAAGTAAAACCGGTGCATTGGAAAAGCAGACCATGTTTTTAACAGGCAAATTCATAAACCATGCTTTTATGAACAGAGCAAGCTGAGGGTTGGGGGCAGGGGATATCACAGGAAAACAGATGTGTGCTTATGATCCGAACTCTCTGTCCTACCAACATCATGTTACATTGGGGTCGATCTGCAGAGAAGTCTCCTTGTAAATGGAGGCCGGGTGCTGATCTGTCCATACCATTTCAGTGAAATCAGTGTGAGCACACCAAGTGGAAATCAGCACAGAATAAGGTCAAGGGAGCAAAAATGGCTGTTCCCTTCCACTCCAATCAAGGAAACTATCAGCTATTCAGGAGGGGGTAAAAAAAAAAAACAAACCAAAAACAAAACTGACAAAACCAAAAAACAAGCCACAAATCCTAGAAGCACTCAGCTGGGAATAAGGGAGGGAAAAAAGTGTTTCTCTTAAGGACACTTTCTGCTCTATTTATAGCTATAGTTTGTATGGTGCTTAACGCTTAACCCACAGGGTTCATAGGTAAGTAAGAAATGCACAGACGTGTATTCTAAGAGTTATATTTCATCCATATGTGCAAAATAGTCACAGGAGAGCTGCAGAAAACTACACACTTGGGGGAGCAACCTTCCTAGTCTAGGAGCAATCTCTGAATCACACTAAGTCTATCCTCTGGCAAATCTTGAGTTTCAATGACAATTCTGCTTGAGTAAAAACTCAGAGCAAAGTCCTGAGGCATTCAGTGTTGATGGAAGTCTTGTCACTGATTTCATAGGATCCAGGAGTTTAGCATGAGTAAGCCCTGTTCTCTAATTGTTTTCATTGTATAATGCTTACAGTACTATAGTGGCAAAGAAGAAAACTCCCCACAAAGAGGGTGTACATACTGCTTCCCAGTCAGGCCAGCATGAAAGGGTGAGAGGAGAAACTGGTCCGTTTCAAATTTTCAGTATCCTGGACTAGGTCCCTTATTTTTAAGTTCTTGAGGCAAAAGAAAAATACCAAAACCAACACAAACAAATTTCTGCCTAATATAGCTTCCTTTTTTTTTTTTGCCTTTTTCTTAAGTAGGTTTTTTTTTTGTTTGTTTGTTTTAAAGGAGGGAGGCATCTTGACTGTGTGGGTGAACTGGGCTCACTAAAACATGTTTCTGCCTGCTGAGTCTTATCGTAACAGTATGCAGTGTTCTTTGTGTTGATACAGCGTCCCCTCTACACAGAGCTGGCAGAGTACTAACAACGATTTCAGATACATGATTTCTTTAAGAAAAAATGCCAAAATTGGGCTCTAAGTATTACCAGTTTCTCAATTCTGCCTACAAAGAGCTTAAATTACAGAGCAACTTTTATGGTTCAGTGCTTTTTTCACAGGGAAGAACATCTTCCCTGTGTTCTCCAGTGGGGGACTCTAAGGGATGTTGGCATAGCAGGTGCTTACACTCGTGTAGACAGGGATACACAGTGCAAAGCTCCCTAAAGATCTGCTGAAGCCTCCTTTCTACCAACAGAGCCAGCTCTATTATTTCAGTTGTACCGGGCTACTGCCTTTGATTTATCAAAAGATGTATCCTGGTGATGCATTACATACGGGTAACAATACTGTTGCAGCTGTAAAGCCTAGGAACATGAG
Organism: Numenius arquata; assembly: GCF_964106895.1. NCBI lineage: Eukaryota > Metazoa > Chordata > Aves > Charadriiformes > Scolopacidae > Numenius > Numenius arquata. Next base: position 61,787,415 of record NC_133579.1, on the reverse strand, counting down.
CAACATCATGTTTATATGGTTTAAATAGAATTTCTATTTAGAGCAACATAAGCAAGTGAAATATTTTAGGAGATATTGATCAAATGAAATGTGTTACCCTTCTATAGAAACTTCTACTTACGCATAAAACCATGAATAAAAGGGCAATTAATTTTACCAGCGAAGGGAACATGAAGACCCTCTTCTATCTAAAAATGCCTTCACATTCTCTATTATTTTTCTGTCCCTAAAGACATCTTTGGCCACTGAGATCACGACTGTATGCACAATGAAAAGCTGAAGAACATCTGTGCCCCAGGTCATTCCCTCCAATCAAACCCAGGTCTATAATGGGGCTGAAAGTTATTACTGCATTCCCACTCTTTACAGGCCTGTATAAAGGACAAAGTGGACAAACTGTAGCAGGTAGACAGGCTGTAAAACAATAACAAAAATACCAAGGAAGCAGATACAGAAAAAGAGGACTGAATATGAAGCATTAATTATATCCTTGCCCTTCCAAGTTGTCCTACCCTATTGAGATTGAGGTACATGACTGATGAAGATATCGAAGCCTGTACTTTCGAGCATGTGAAAACTGTTCTGTGACTAGAACAAGGGTCACATATTTTCAAAGTCAGTTCAATAAAGCAAAACGCCAGTCCAAATTCCTTGGACTCACCAATTAAACCACAGCCAAAAATGTTGCCCATTTGCTCTACAGAAGACCTAGTGTATCTGTAGTCCCCAAATGCATATGGTCTAATCAAAACTGTCATATAACAAGAAGCCAGCCAAAAACCCCAGACAGTTTGGTTAATGAGACAAAGAGCAGCTTCGTATTCACTCCCGCCTAAACAAAGATCTGAAGAAGGAGTATGGGCTGAGGGGGAGAGAGAAACTACAAGAAGTACAGTAGTCCCAAAGAGAAGGGCACAAGCAGACAGTCAATTAGGTAATGCATCCAAGCCTGATTTGAAGACCCATTGGAAACAGAGCAGCCATTCATGCACTATGACATGCAGGTCAATAGAAGTAATCACATGCTTGCCTGGTACTTATGGCTACATTCGTGGAACATCACGTGGCAACGTATGATGAAACTGAACCCCTGATCACAAACTACAGTGGCAAAATGAGAAGTGTCTTTGATCCCCCCCCCCCCCCCCAAAATAAAATCAACATTTTTTTTAAATTTAAAACACACTTTTTTACCCACTGAGTTGTCATCAGTCATTGAAGTAAATTTTAAAGAACTCCCCATATCTCATACTCCATTTCTGAAATGTCTCTCTTTTTGATTATCTGATGATTTTTATGTTACAGGAAAATGTACCAAGCTCCTCCATGAAAATTATAGATGTAACTATTCTTAAAACAGGATACAATTGCATTGTTTGTTCCAAGGCGCACATTGATCAAAACAAATGTCAGAAAATAATTTTCCTTCCTATTGGATGATACTTCCCATTTGGCCAGATGCATTATGTTGTTTGCCTTTTCTGTTTCTGAAGCATCTGCTAGCAGTTACTGCCAGAAGTGTGATAATGACCATGGCTGACCAGTAGTTTGAGTTGGTGGACCCTGTGTTCTGAGCCTCAGACTAAGCAAATTGCAGATATTGCTTTCACTAACACAAGCAACACATGCCAGTGAGCACAGCAGAAGTTTGGCCTCTCTCACAAGGACAGGACCAAGCCCACCAGAAAGCCACAAAATGGAAGGAATCCAGGCTAAAGGTTTTCCAATAAATAATCATACTATGGGCTCATACAATGGCTTGTATCTCTTTCTTTGAGAGCTGAGTTAAGCTGTTCAGCTCACTAGCAAGTTTGGGCAAGGAGGTTGTTCACAGGCCAAGCCCTAAGAGCTTACAAACTATTCTGCAACCCTCGAGCTTGTCTGCAAAGCTGCACTAAAAGAAAAAAAAAAAAGAAAAAAGAAAAGATAAGTCAGCACTCTGCTGGCAAGGTTTTGGAAACATTTGTAATGTTGGCAGAGTAAGGAGCTGTTGAATTGTACCATTCTCTTTAGAAGGCGAGTCTAATGTACAGACTTCCCATGTAGAACGGGATTTCCCCTCTTTCTTTCATTCTCTCCCTTCCTTCTGGTGTGTAGTATGTGTTTGACATCAAGAGGCAAAACAAAGAAAATGAGACGAAACAGCAGCATGAAGCATCAGTTTTCAGTAGGGAAGCTTTTCTCATATGTTTATTTTTTCTAGCGATACCTTGGAGGAAAGGCAATCAAAACTCCAACAGATTCCAAGAACCGTATTTTCTGCCACTTTGTTACAAAGGCAAGAAGAATAAACATGAAGAACACAAATATGCTGGTTGCAAAACTGATCACCAAACAGTGTGTTAACAGGAAGAGGGCGGAAAAAAAAAAAAAAAAAAAGAGGGCAAGGATACAGTGGCACCAAATTTGCTAAATCTGTGAAAACCTCACATCGGAAGCAATTCTGCTATGTCTGCCTAGTAATCTCTGAAGAATATAAGGGCCAACACAGCAAATTTTAGGATTGTTGGTATAAAAAGTTCCTCAAATATGGAATACAACCGACTGTGCCTTTCATTCTGGTCTGGAGACGCCCTCAAAAGCTATAAAAGAATTTGTGCAAGCCTCTTCTCATCCTGAAATACATGTGATTAGAAATCTGCTAGAATTAAGCAGCCAGAGGCAGCAGTCCTGTTACATACTGTTGGCCTGTGTGTCTGATACATGACATTTTCCTAAATCCTGTCAGGGGTAATCTATCACATAGCCATCTTTTGGCTTATACTTTGAGACTGATCTTTTAGCACAAATATAAATATGCTTCAAATTACAATGTTCCCTATTATGAAGATCATCACTGTTCTTATACAGAGGAAAAATATTAACAGATAACCAAATACATCCTAAAGAGCAGTGCAACGTATTAGGAGTGAACAGAAGCTCAAACCAGCCCTAAGGCTGAGACACAGTGGCGACTATGGCTTAAAAAGGTTTTGTCTCCTCTGCTTGTGCTCAAGAAATACAGATTTGCATTTCCACCTATTCTGAGATCCAGAAAGCTGAGGAAAGGGCAATACCCTCCTGGTCTCCAGGAAATATCCAGAAGATGTAATATTTTTTCTTGTGGAGTCATAAGGTACTCCAGAATACTGTTACTTCCTTTAATATCAAATGGGAAGGTGTTTCGATGAGTACCTTCCCAACACCTCCATCACCTTCTCCCTCAAATCAACTAATCTTCACTGACTTTTGCATAGTGCCACATGTAGGTGGAATTTGTCTTCCTTTAGTCTGAAGCCCAAAGTCTTCCGATTCTGAATTTTTCCTGTGAGAATAAAATACCAGGCAATGAACACATGGGAGATGCACACTGGGGCTTGGCATGGAAAAAATGGCCACTAGGAATATTGCCTGATATTAATGGATAAGGAAAATATACTAAGTGGCTTTCTACCATTGTTGAGGAGAGTCACTCTGGAAGAACCAGATAAAGAGTAGACAAATATACTACGAGTAGAGCTGTCACCACCATCAAAAGATATGGACTGTGGAAAGGGATGAGCTTAGACATAACACAGGATGAAATATTTAGCAGAATAGTTCGAAGGCTAGCAACTTGCATATTAGACCATTATGGCAATGATGAGCAGTTCACATATTCTATAGTGAATTTCATTCAAAACATTCAAACAGAACATTCAAAATGCATTGAACATTTGAACATTGAACATTCAGAACATTCAAAATGCATTGGATTGCAGTAGCATGAACACATTGTGTGGGACAAGAAGGAGTGGGACACATCAGGGTCCCACTGAATTTATTCTGGAACATCTGTTGTTCAATCTAGTCACAAATGATTTGGAAGACAGGGTCAACAATGAGGTGGCTAGGTTTGGTGTTGATACAAAATGATCTGTTGTCATCAAACTGACTGAACAGCTGCAGAGGGATATCATGGTATTGAGTGACTGGGTAAAAATATGGCAGATGGAATACCTTGGTGATAAGTCCAAAATAATGCATATGGGAAAACCATATGTCACTGCATAGAACTGTGCCATGTCCAATACTGCATCTGCTCTAGATACCTGACATCTCAGAAGATATATAGGAGAGTTGGGATGGTAGGGAGCGGAGCAGCGGAGATGATCAGGAGTACAAAATTGCTTTCTTATGTAGAGAGACTAAATAACCTGGGATGCTTTCCCTGTGAAAGACACACCTAAAATGCTAGAATTTGACTGAAATTCATAAATTCATGAATGTCATGAAGAAAATGAATATGGATTATTTTCCTGTTATATGTATAATCTCTGCATGTATGTTATTTTCCACAACCTAAAAAGAAGGGACCACAACTGAAACCAACAGGCAGACAGTTTAGAAGAAATGAAAGGACGTGCTTGTTCTCAAGAGACATGGTTTTATCAATGGGATGCTTGGGGTGTCAAAAGTATAAGCGAGTTCAAAACATCCTTAGACATACTCATGAAGGAAAGGTCCATTGGGACATCTCAAACACAAAGACAGAAATACAACACCCAGCTCAGGAAGGCAAGGTTTTCAGCTCTGGAAGGCTACACCAGAGGCAGCATCACTCTGTGCTCGTCCTGCTGTCACCCTCGCTCCCCAGGCTCCTGTTACTGACCACAGTCAGAGACAATTCCACTTACATTGCACCAGAGAGGAAAGTCTGGGCTGTAATAATATTCCTCTGAGGAAGTTATAATAATTCTAGGACAGTGAAACTAAAAAGCTGGATTTGTGGTTTGTTTGGGTTTTGTGGTTTGTTTTTTTTTTTTTTTTTTTGTTTTTTGTTTTTTTAAGGAGATCAACTTACTATAATGACAACTGTTTGTTGTATTCATCACTTTCAATAATTATATTTGTAGTTTAATCCTCTGCTTTAGTAAATACCCTCCCAAGCACTCCAGGTCTTTGAATGCAAAACAAGTTATACACAAGTAAACCAGGAGTGGACATGCTTGATTGCCTGGTTGTTTAATTAGAAACTGAAGCAAAAGGCATCCTGCCGCAGGGAGACTACCAGGATGCAGACTGTGACACTGCTATAGCCTTGCTCTGTCTCTCTTTAGCCTTAAGCAAATCTGATCTTGGGCATCCTGACCCTGACTAATTGCATACTGTTTCCTGTGATGCTGAGAAGCTCCTTCCACCCATTGCTGAACTATTAAGCTTCTCTGCTCTGGCTGATAATTAAGCAGCAGAATGCCAAACTTTTTTTGTTGCTGTCGTTTTGGGGGTTTTTTTGCATCCTTCTTTCCTCCTCCTCCCCAGTCCCCTGATACAAAGGCCAGCTGGGTGCATCATTTGTCATTTTGTCACACTGTTGAGAGGCAAAGATGTCATATCACCTTTCAGAAGACAAGGAAGGTGATAAATGCACTAACTTGAGAGACAAAGCGTCAGGACACTAATGAAAATCTCTAGTGACTAGACAGCAAGGAGGACCTCACTTTTAAGAGACTCTGTAAAGGAAAGACAACTTTATCAGCCTATGCAAATGTCAAGTCAAAAGTACAGTGGTTTAATGCAGCAGCGTATTTTTCTGTCAGGAACAAAAGTATATGCATTATCGAGAATTATTCGCAAGTAACTATGTAAACAAGTTTAAATGTCATGAGTAAAGCAAGAAAGATACCATTCTCTTCTAGCTGTTATCTTCATATCTAGATATACAAAAATATAATGTGGCCTAGACTGGAAGACTTGTTTTTCAGACTTTTTTTTTTTCAATTGAATAGGAATTGTGTAGAAGAATGACATGTATTTTTTGATATCCTAATGAAAAAGGTGACTAAAATAATTCATCAAAATTTTACCAGCCATAAAGGCTTCACTGGGCCATTATATTAGTTTATTAGGTAAAATTAAATTAAAAGAGACTTTAAATGAATTATAACCAGCTTGCAAAATAACAAATATATTGTGTATGAGAAAATTAGCTCCATCTGATGTGCACCAGCCACCATATGTAAAAATGCCCATTATTTGTCCTGCCCCTTTGAAAATCATTTTATTGGAATGTATCAGTTAAACTAAAACACATGACCCTCCTTCTTGTGACATGAAAGAAACCACTGAAGAGAAGTCTCTTTTTTTTTCCCTCCCCTCTACTCATGTGAACTTTCTGGGAAAAAAGCAGCTTCAAGGATTTTTATCAACGTCTGTGTAATGACAAGTGCATCACATGCATCCTGAACCATTAGCTGCCTACATCTGAAAGAATTTGGTCAACATTTAGGAATCTACTTAATGAAAGGCTGGCCTATTAAAGCTCTGCTAGCTTTGGAAGTTGATTGAGCCTTTCTTTTCAACTTCCTGCATCGTTGTAAATGATGCTATGCAGTGCCCTCATGTGATACAGCCTAGACAACAAGCTTGCATTGTAACAGCAAAAAAAAAAAAAAAAAAAAAATCTAAGTACCAGGTGATACATTTCTGCTCAGAGATGCAACTATGCAGTACAAGGCTCTTTACAAATCTGTGTGAAATCACAATTTTAAAAAGCAACAGCTCCAAAAAGCATCTAATTATATTCTGGAGAGATAAAGAACACTTCCCTCATATAGCCACATGACATTTGAATCAACAATTAAATAAAGAGAAAAATCGGTAAAAAACTAAGAGTCAATGGACAACATTTCTTCTCCCAGACCACTGAAACCAACCGAGACCAAAATTAGGCCCCCTAACTACTGGCTTTTAATTTTTGGATGAAAAAGGAATGTGCTTTTCTAATCACTTGACACTCCTGATGTTTCAAGACCAGCATGGAATAGGCTGTGAGAGCAGCAGGCTCTGCACTGGGCAGGCATTGCTGCCTTATGACACCTGTTGATTAGCATAAATGCCTGACATAGGGAAACACATAACAGGATGGCATTAAAGGAAGAAGCAGTTAGCATGGGGAGCCCATATCAGAAGGGGAGCCCATATCAGAAGGGGAGCCCACTGGTGAGCTGCATCCCACTCACCTGCATCCCAAGCACAGTTACATTCTTGGGTTTATGGGATGAGCAAGAGGTGTTTTCTCAAAATTGCAGAGAAACAAGTTTCCTTTATATGACCTCATTTTCTCTTCATGGCTTTTGTGAATGTAAGCACTGCAAAACAGTGTCACATGGGCAGCAATGGAGACTTGAATCATTAGCAAAAACGGTTTAAACTTGTTTCAGGATTTACAGGCAGAGTGCTCAAGAACAAGAATGGGACTGGGCTCTACTTTCATTGGATAGGTAAAGCACTAGGAACAACATGTAAGAGTTATTCCCCCTCCAAGGCCTGGGAAGAAACTTGTGTCACATGCGCATGGCACAGGGTCCTTCAGCGAGACATCTGATAAATAGCTTATGAAATGACATTTATTAAATTAAATTTAATTTTAGAACAAAACTAAAGACAGCACACATTCCAGCTAATTCTTCTTCAGGCTCCAAGGACTGAGGGGGAGTTTGGGTCTTCGTTTGTTTTTTTTTTCCTCTCAAACTGATTACTAAACTCCTCCAATAATTACCCCTGTTGACTTTGATCTGTAGTTGCTAGTGGAATAACACCACCTTCTAGGAGGGCAGGTTGCCAGCTTCCTTCAAATGAAAGGCCTGGGCTTATGAAGTCATTTCTTGATGATCTCACCAATTATCTTCTTGTCTCTGATCTTCCCTTTTGGGTAAGGTTATTGGGAAAACTGGGTAAGGTAACTGTAGTCTCAGGACAAGTTTATCCTCATGTACCGTAACTTGCCTTTAAGACTGGATGCAGCACAGAAACTTTATTACTCCCTGTGGGGAAGAGCTTAACATAATGACACACAGGAGACCGGGCAAACATAGATGTTTAAGCACAGGCAGATGACAGCTTTTATACCAAAGATCAAGATATTTTCTTCCAATCTGTGCGTGAATTTTGTGTGGAGGTAAGGTTATACTGCTGTTCATTTGTTCTGCACCTCTCATTCAAAAGATGTCAATAACGTAGCCATTGGCATCTGTCCCAACAGCATCAGAAGAGCTTCTCCAAGACAAATTCCATTCAACATACACAAGACCAATGACAAAGGAAATAAGAATGTATATCACATTCATAGTGATGTGACTGTATTACCAGAGTCTGGCTGACAGTGGAATCCAGAGTTGCTTCTCATAAAATCCATTTTTCATGACTTCCACCTTGGCCAGGTATAAGAAACCACCCAGCCAACAGAAAAATAAGTGGCTAAAAATAGTGCAAGCTGTAACAGTGGCTGGAATTGGACACTGGAGGAAGACACAGTTGTGCACGCTAATTCAAAGACACTTCATTGTCCCTTCTTGCATGAGTATTGAGTGCATGCCCTAAGAAGGAAGCATTGAAGCCCCACTTGATTTGCCTCCATTCCTCATTGTCCACATCAGCAAGGAAAGAGAAAAAGAAAGCCTCGGCCAGTTAATGAATCATAAAGCCCTACACTTTGTTGTTGGGGGGGAGGAGAAGCGTGCAATTCCTGAATAAACCCTGCAGAAATTCAGCACCAATGGTGTGGAACTGTTTTTCAAATCAAGCCCTGAGAACCCATCATGATTTGCATTCATGTAAACACCTACATTTTTTCGTTAACTGAACTGATTTAACTGCTAATTAAAACTAGTCAGTAAGCACAATGCAAAATTAATTAAACCATTTAGTCAGTGGATGCAAATGAGGCAAAGTTATGGCTTGGACACAACCAAAATAAGTACAAGTACTACTCATCATCTGGCAAAATAGTTCTTGAGGTAAATACTTTCCTCAGAGATGATGTAAAGCAATAAAAAAAAGAAAAAGTCATACTGCTGACTACATGTGATCTTTTATTGATAAAATGTGCTGGAATCCAGCTTCTCCTCTTTGAAACAGTGACAAATTGGACTCAGTGGATTATAAAAATGCTCTCCCATTTCAAAGTATACTCGCTATACTCAGGCATGAAAAGTTGCTCCTGTCTGTCACTGGCAAGTGTTTTGACCAATCTGGACCTTATATTTTTGACAGCTATTTTTATAGCTTTACATTTTCTCAGGGGGAAAGTATCTGCCTGGCAAACTATACTATCTGATGTCAAGTAGAAGTAGTATTTTCTGAGAGAAAAGGCCAGAAACATGTAGCTCTGCCTGTGGTGTCTCTGCCTCCTCTTTCCACAGGACCCATGTGCCTCACAACCCTAATTGTAATTACTCTACTCAGACTCCCCTGCTACTGGGACACACACAGTTACCCATGCTGTATAAACTGTGAACTGTAATAGATTAAATAAGTATTATATCCAAAAAAAGAACCAAGATGCCCAAAGGTGTGGTCCAGGAGCAGCAGCTCATGTGTGGAAGCCTGGACCCAAAGGCAAGTCCAGTCCTCATAAATCACCTGGGCTCCCTGCATGTTGCTTGGTAGTACTCAGGAGAGTTACCTTAGGCAGGTTCAGACATCTAACAGTTATCTCACCTAGGCTCAATTCAGAGCTAAGTGAGATGCCTGCAATTAAACAATGTAAACTGTTCTTCCACATTTTCCCTCATTTCAGGTGCCCCCGAATGGCTCTGAAAACAAAAGCCCATGGAAGAGGAAATGTCTGCACTCAGGAGACTCAGCCCAGCAAGAAGTGCTGAGGACAGAGGTGGGAGTTAAATCTCTCCTCCTCCTCCAGTTCTCCACAGCAGCATCCCCTCTCCTGTGGCTCCCATCCCCCAGCACATGGCTCTTTCTGCTGGGTACACAGCAGCCTTGCTCAGAAACAGAGCAGGCTTCAAGTTTTCCATTTTACAACCCACAGTTGTCATCATGGAAGCCTTCTGCATTCATGTGATCCTCAAGCCACACATCCAGGATGCGGGAGACCTTTCTTGTCTCCTCCCACTGCCAGAGGGGACACAAGCTCGCACACCCTGCTCTGAGGAGCCCAAGCCAGCAGCTTGATGGCAATGCTGGCAGGCACAGGACAGCAAGAGGACTCGCATCCCTCCTGTCAAGCACACGTTGCACCACAGTCATGTGCTCGAGAACTCTTGGGCCAAAGGCAACATCCCAGGGGATTGGCTGGGGAAGAACGGTTCTCAGCTGCTGACCCTGCTCACAGGACTGCATCCTGTACCTGTTTCACAGATAGCTACCAGGCTGGTCCCTGGGGGGACTTCACTAGCAAAATGTATAATGCCTGACTTCCTAGTGAGGTTAGGTATGGGCTTGCCAGGAAGGCTGAGTCATTTCTAGCAATGAGCAAAGTGTGATCTGTCAGCATCTGGAGACAGCTAGGATAAAGTAAAGCACCTGTGAAGTTCAGAGACTGCATGAGGAGATAGCTTGGACTTCAGTCAGGTCTACAGCAATGTGCCTGAGGCCCTCAGTAAAGGAGGAAACAGCCCCCAGGCCTTCCTCCTCACCCACAGCCCCCAAGCCCCTCTGCTGTCACTCCAGCTTTCCCTGGTCTCTCCTGAACAGTGAGACCCAGTGCGAGTGGGATACATGGCTGTGGGTGCTCCCCCGCAGCAGCTGGAAAGGTGCTCAGCTTGGCTGAGTCCTCCATGAGCAGACAACCAGCCTGGCAACCAGGCATCCCAACTGCCAGCGCACAAGTGCCATGCAGAGCATCATCCGTTTTGCCAGCACAATGCTTCATTTTTCTATCTGTGCTACCAAATTCTTTGAATCCAGTAGGAAAAACTAAAAACAACAGCTTGCTTATTTTTAATTAAGTAAAGAAGTCTGCCAGCCCCACACCCGATTGCTGGTTGGTTTACATTTAATAATAGTCTCCTGTTTGAGAGGTTACCACATCCTTTCTCATTACCATTACGACACTCTAAGAAGTCTTTGTTTCCTTAACATTTTTCTCAGCCATCCTTAGATGCATTTCTGCCTTTAGTTGCTTCCATTCTAACACAGAAAACATGTTAAGGGCCAGGAGAGGGGAGAACAAATAAGCACATTTTCCTTTCCTCAGACAATCCCAGACATGGGGACAGGGCAATGTCAAGTGTCTGTTTTAATATTCCCCTCTCCCCTCATGACTTCTGTTAATAGTATACCCCACTCCTCAAGTGTTACAGTCAGTGTGATGCTCATCATGCTCCATCTCTCCTACTTTCACGTGGTCAATTATGAGCTGTGGGAGACAATACGCTGAAAAGCGTGCAGAGCTCCTGCTAGAATAGCATCTCTCACGCAAGACACCTGTTATGGCTGTTGTGCACTAGGCTTACTGACTGTTAGCTTTGAGGCAAACCTAATGTAGTTACACTGTCAAAGGTATGGTACTTATCTGCATACTGCAAAGATGGAACTAATGCAAGCCAAAATAATTTTTCTTTTCTTTCTCTAAGTACCATTACTAATATATTTCACATGGTTAAAAATGCATTATATCTAGGGCTCCTTCTTTAAATGTGCATGCATAAATTTAGCTTGGATACTGTTAAATATAATTTCAAGCAGCAGAAACAAAATAGCATTTTGCAAAAAAGCATTTAAGCAGAAACAAATGCATTACAGCCAAAGTTTCATGAACACTGATAAGATTGCCGAGTAAAGCAGCTTAATAAAAACAAAACAGAAACAAAGCACTACATACCTCAGTTAGGACCGTGGGAGGCAGCTTCAGCTCACAAGCCCCCACTACTGGAAGTACTTAACCAAGAACTGTCCCTTTGAATGAAGGGGGCCACAAGGCAGGTTTTATAGATCTTTGAGCTATATAGGTGAAAAGAGTTGGGCTAGGGATGCTGAAGTACAGCTGGTATCTCAGCTGTGGCATGATACACTGCTCTGCAGAGTTACTTGGAGAGCAAGTGCTGAAGAACCCAGCTCAAATATGAAAAAACAGCTCTATGTTGGGACCATTTCCTCTTGACCCTGCTGCATCAGCAAAGCACGTAGCTTTCTAAGGCAGCAGGCTGCTGCAGCCAGCGCAATAGCTGGCTATTTAGCCTGTTTTCTTAGTCCCTGAAAACCCAGACTGCTGTTGCTGCTGCCACCAGTCAAGGCAGTCAGGACACATGGGATTTCCAGGACACGGAGATCTCCGTCCCAGTAGCAACTGTCATTTTCTTCTCTCCACTCAACCTATCCCACATCCTGTAGGCTGATAAAGAAGCAGGAAGCCTGGTTCACTAGGGTTGTCCATCCTGGCTCTGCTACTTTTCCTTCCCCATTCCTGTTGCCTCCTGATGACCCCTGCTCACTTTTGCTTGCACAGCTGAGCTGGATCTATGAAGCTGAAGTTATTAACTCTGGTTAAGTACCTTGATAGTGTGGTTGTTCTGGGATTCAAGTTAGCCCACCAGGGCTGCACACCACTGTACTGTGTAGATATATGCACTGAATTATACATCTCATTGTCCACACAGCACAGGGTTATGACAGCCATTTGAGCAACTGCCTTTCTACCAACCCAGAATATGTATTATTTAGTTCAAAGGTCCTTTGGAGCAAGGATTGTTCTTCTGTTGTATACCTGCATAGTGCCCTGTTGACTAGAGACCAGCTTTTGGTCAGTGCCTCAAGGTAATTCTGTAACACAAATGATTATTCATAATAAAATAAATATAATGGCTCGCATCAAATGTCTAATGATTCTGTTCAAGGGATCCTGGGGGTGTTTCTAAAATGCATTCTTATCATATTAAAAATGTAGGATCTGCATCTAATTTCATTCCCTTTTACAGTATTTTAGATGACCAAGAGGCTATTTTCTCTGTGTTTCATCCACTTATGATCCTATGAGTATCACAGAGGGAACAAATAGAGACTAGAAACCATACCGATGATTATAAGAATCTACGTTTTATTAGAAACAGCCCTATCTCCCTCCTTCTCCCTGTGCCGGAATAGTATTACTTGGGTTGCAAAATCAAGCATTCAAAAAATAGGACGTTCAGATTTTCTCTGCAGATCTAATTCAGCCACACTATTTGTATGTGTTACAACAGCATGTGAGTAATTAAAGACTATTATTGTCAAGTGAATTTCACCTTATCCAGAGCAGACTGGATGGTGCGCATTTAATGAGTGACTTTGCAATATTCTTTCTCCTTTTTACTCAGTGTGTGGTCCCCAACTCTACAGTTGGCACCCTATCTAGATCTTCAAATATTTTTTCACAATCTTTCCTGTGCCTTCATCATTATTGTACCCCAGTGCTTTAAGGGTATCAATGTTTGTGCGTTTGTTTGTTTTTTCCCCCACAATATCTTCCTGAGATAGCAACTGATTATCTGTTTTACAAATGAGGAAGGGGACCCAGGAAATTGAGATCTAAAGTGCAACCTCGTTCTGTGTGCCAATCTGAGATGCCACTGTTTTCTGTAGATCTTTTCAAGTGCAGAGCACTTCCATTTACATCTCGAAGCATGACATATTTCTTCTGACCTTATTCTAACCTCTTATCTTGGGTAGACAAAAGAGCAAGATACCACAATCAGAAATCACTCCTGAAAACAACTTGCCTGAAGTCATATGATAATCTGATGGCAAGGGCAGAGAAGGACTTCTACTGATCCAGGCAATGCTTAAGTGCCTTTGCTGTGAAAGTAATCTCTTCCACCTGCAATCCCCTGTCCTGTGTACCTACATCTTTCAGATCTATCAGGCAAGCCATCAAGCAAGGGTCCCTCAGACAACTGTCTCCTTCATTACACAACCTTGATTCAGGCCCAATATAGTCCCATCCCCTGCACTGAGTAGCCTAAATAATAAGGAGCCCTACAGTCCCACCTATAATTATGAAGTGAGCTTCCAAATATAGTATCAAACACGGAGGCTTGAGGAATGTTAACTGTGGCATATAAAACTCAAGTTGAGCTCAAGTTAAAATGCCGACACAATCATTTGGTCCAGCAGAAACCCAAACAATGTTCATTAAATTTAGAGCAGGATAGTAGCAAACAGAAAGACTGCTATGGAGCACATAAAACCTCACTGTGTGAGGTTTTCTTGATGACCATCTTCTGTAGAGAATAGAAGAACTGCATCAGAGAGAGCAGACATGGAATGTCACCAGTTTTCTCATTGTATGTAGCAGTAAAACATTCACGTCAAAATCATTTAGCATGTAGTTTGCAGCGAAGCCACAACATGTGTTTTTGCTATAATAAGTCTCTACATTTGCTATTTCTTAGACAGAAGAACATCTCGTCTGATAGCTGGTACAGGGTCCTCATGCTGTCAGAGGTGCTTGGAGACACAGCCAGGTAGGGACAAGAAGGATCCCCAGGAGGCTGCTAAATATGCCTGGGCTGCCAGCACTGCCACCCAGTCTGTGGTAGAATTCTGTCTTCACTATCAGTGTGATAAACTACACTAGCAACTTTTAATTATCTGCAGATGGGGTGGGAGTGTGTGTGGAAGTTGCTATCTTGTAGAATAAATCATCTCCTCCCTTCCTTCTTTCCCTTATGCAATAGAAGACGCCAAGTCTGCCTACTGACAACAATAGGACCAGGATTTCCTAAGCCTACTATTGGGGGTCCAGTCCTGAAAATGATGCAATATTGTGGCGATATTTTGAATAGAGTTCTTTCAGCTGGTAACCTTCCATTTTGATCAAATGTTCTGTATGCATTGGCTCAATGGAAAGTATTAAACTGATGTAGGATCAGCCCCGTCGCTGAGAGCAGCAATGGTTTTCTTCTTCTGTCTGCTCAACAACCTATTTTTGTTTAGTCTGATATCATCAGGCTTTCTGAAAAGAAACTAACCTCCTACTCAAGTCAGTGAGAGTAATGCAAAAATGCAGCAGGAATGACTAGTAAGTTTTGAAAAAAATCTTCAGACTGAACAATAGTCTTATTTTTAAATACGTTAAATCGTGGATCAATTGTAACAGTTGGTACTGAGCACTGAAGCAACATTTAGGATGGAAGTGGGAGGTTGGATGTCTTGGTGGGAATGTGTCTGGTAGATTCATTGGGAGGTATTTTCACCTCAGCTTTCTCACATGGGCACTTTTAAAAATCAATATACCTCTAAGATATGCATTCATATGCATTTCTCATTCCTGAAAGTTTGAACAGCTTATCATTAAAAATATGTAGCTAGCTTGCACAATAGCAAGGAATCTTGAGTTTAATCTTTTAAAAATTATTCTACTACCATAAAAATTTATCCTGTACCCAAATTTCTCTTTATGAAGAGTTTATTCTACAAGCATTGAAATTAACGAAACCCATTTTTTCAAGGCTATCACCACTAAAAGCCCAGCTCTGCCCCTTACCTTCTATGACCCCTGTCATCAACATGTATGCCTAACTCTATTAAGGAGTAAAGTTTCATGCCCATCTTCAGGATGTTTTTCTTTCTCCTTTTCTGTATCGTCACTCAACTTTATCAGCTAAGGAAAGGATGCGTATGGACTGTTCTCTGCATAAACTGCCCAGCTACCTACTATGCCAGCTGGCCAGCCAGTCTCGGCTTCTCAGCTGCTGGGCCAGTCAAATGCTTTGGGAAAGGGCTAAACATGTCACGGCTTTTTCTGGGCAGAGGAGCTAACAGAGTTTTTCTTTGCTACCCAGCCTCAGTTTTCAAAAGGCATCTGCTCCTCTCTGCAATTTGGCTGATGTCCTGACTCCCAGGTTCAAAAGTTCCTAGAAGAGGAGTGACTGATGGACACAGAGGACTTGCAACTCCTCCAGGAACCAAGCCACAAACATAATCTGTCAGGAGAACTATGCGTTGATGAAAAGTTTTATGATTAAACACTTACAAATAGCTGAAACTGGAGGAAATATGTACCAAAAAGCACAGCAGAGCCAACATACAGAAACAGCATATGCAATTGCTTAAGTATATACCAAGAGGAGAGAATTTTGTATACCATTTAGGGCACACCAAAATGGTATTTAAAAGAAAAATCTTTTCAGTTTCCATCACACTAAAAATTTGCCATCTGTTATATGGAAGTTTGTTTTTCCCTTTCACTGTAATTAACTTTTTATTGAATTAATTACTCCAGGTGAGCTGGAAGCGGCTGTTCTACCTCACCTGGTGTGGCTGAGCGTACCCCCGCCCAGTCTTGCCATTCACCATTCAGATGCAAATCGTCCCACTCCCCGCACGAAATCATTGGCGAACACCCAAGAAGCCTGCTAGCAACAAAAAAAACAATAACATGGCAGGCAGCTGCTGCTGCACAGAAGGGAAAAAAAGTTTTAGAAAAAAGGGCATATATTCCCAGCTTGGTCATTTAAAAATGTGTATTCTACCAAATAAAGCAGGTGAGAAAATATTCGAGATAAACACAGAGTGAATTTTAAATAACTTACACATGGTACTTACAGGTCGCTGACTCTTTTTCTACATGAGAATGAATATTTTTGCTTACTCGATGCATTATGTATACATGCATGTGTCTGTATAGATGTATACACACATGCACAAACAGTGAAGCAAACCTGTAAAGAAATTAGAATGAAGCAGTGAGCTGAATTTGATTATGAAAGAGTTCTGTTAATTGCAATAACATTGTAAACAAACACACAAAAAAGGCAGGAGTCTTCATTTGAGGATCCTCTGTTTCAAGATGATGAATTATTCCATGCACATTTATAAAATAAGGACACAAAAGAAATAAATGAAAGCTTCTTAAAACAAAATTGCATGTTGCATATATATTCTCTCCCTATAAACAGCAAAAAAGAATAATCTGTTGTTAAGTTTTAGTTATTTTGGCTATTTATTGCATGTTTCAGTGGTGAAGGAGAGGAGAGGAGAGGTGATGGCAGAAACCAGATCCTTATGGACTGATGATTGCTATGCCATGTGGCACGATCCATATGTATTGAGTGTACTGAGGCACTGTGGCAGCTTTTTGCAGCAAAGATGGCCTCCGCCTTGCAATGGTCCATGTGCACGTGCAGAGCCCACTATAGTAATGTGGCCTTTATTATCCTTGAGTCAGCACATGCTGTTCTTTTTTCTGCAGTATCTACCAAGTCAGTACCTGTTCCTGTATTTTTCCTTTTTGTTGCTTTCATTTAATTTTCCCCTTCCTTTTTAAAACCTGCTCAAAGCTTAGGTTAAAACTCACCCTGCTGAGAGACAGATGCAGGGATGAGGTTCCTATTATCTGAAGTACTGAGTTGTTCATAGACAACAACAGAAGCAACAAAATAGAATCATGCAGAACAGGCATACATGTCATTGCAGTTAGTAAAGTAATTACAGATTTGGCACTAGTGCAAGCTTTCTGCCTGCCAAAGCACAGGATGGAAATTTAAAAAGCAAATTATTATCCCTATTCGGGCAAAGCTGGTCAGTCAATCCTATATCAGTTCCCCTGATGCAGCAGCACAAGACTGTGGTTGACTTCTGTGAGACCACACGGGATGTCTCCACTTAGCTGAAATCCACTTCTGAGGGTATCTGTCCTGAAACCACATGATCCGTGGAGGCAATGAGCTCCAGTGACTTGCTAGAAACAGTAATTCCATAATAAGATTATTTTCTGGTCTGAATGCAACATTGCAAAAGTTGCAAAAATGCACTCAGGAGAAACTCTAATTCCAACAGTCTACTTAACAGTATTAGGACTGCCAAGTGCACTTCTGGCTAGCTTTTATGCTTTTCTGGGTACTAGTGTGGAGCTCAGGTTTTGCTATCGGTTGTCTCAGTCACTATTTCCTCTATCTGGTACTTGACATTGGCAGTAGAATAACAACTGGCCTGAATTTGTCTTTGGGAAAAGAATTGTATATTGATACTATTATGTTTCAGAACATCAGTAAATCCACACATAGTAATAAGCTGTTGCTTTTTTTGTTGCTATTATTTGTTCTACAGTAGGACTGGAGAGAGTCACAGGCCAGGAGCCAGCCATGCTCAGTAGTCTATGAGCAAGAAAATATGTTCTTGTATCTAACAACTTACAATCACTCTCATTTTCTGTGTGGCACAAATACCAAAGTGTATTTCAAAAGTTCTTCTTATCTTCTTTCCAGTTGAGACTTTTTCAAATTTTTGAGGCATTTAGCATGTCCCATCATGGTCTAATAGTGTGACAACTAAAATGGAGTTATGTGCTGAAATGATCAAAAATAAGAAACATGTGAATAAAAAAGACCAATCTATCACAGAAAATATAGGGAAGAGATCTCCCCTGGAGAACTGTGGACAGCTTGGTCATGGAATAACATTATTGCAATATACTGTTGACGGGACTCAAGCCAGTATCTCCATGTGACACTGCAATGCACAGTGTGGATGTAGCAACTCAGAGCAGATTTAATCCCGACCCCTCTGCATCACATCATTGCACTGCACAGACACCCCAAAGAAGTCAATGTAGGGCCAATTGGCACAGTGCTAAATGAAAAGACACTCTTACCTGGCTGAGAAGCCCTCAGCAGCAGTGCAAGGGAAAAGGATGCCATGGGGGACAGCGGCTCCCACCATGAGCACAATCAAACCCCGTATCAAAGCTCATGAAAACTCCTGCATGCCTCATATTAGTCCTTTCCTGCTCAAGCCTATCTATATTAGCTATTTATGATTTCATTTATTTTAAGAAGATTCACCCTCTGAAGCAGTTGCTAGACTAAAGGTGATCAAGAAACTTCTCAGGTGGAGAACAGGATGAATAGGATGGCAGATCTGATCAGGAGCTGCAACAATTAGGAAGCCTGGGACCCAGCTTCATGCCCAGCCCAGCATCATCATACAAGGAAATGATAACCCTACTGGAATTTTTTGTCATCTCTTGTTTATAAACCACATCAGGAGATTTCTCTCCTCTCAGGCACATGTCTTGTGACCCTAGCCACAGAAATACCATCCATTGGGTCAAGAAAGTATGCAACCCTGGACTAAATCTTTCTTTATTTTGTACAGAACTACCACATGAAAGGTAAACTATATTTTTTATCTTTAAAAGCTACTTACATTTTCAGATCATATTCACATGCTATTAAACATGCTATTAATTTGCAACAAGGAAACTGAGAATACAATTACACTCTTATTACACAAATGTGTGAAGGGACAGCTAGAGCATTCAACAGATCAAACATTAGATGTTATATGTATTTCTATGTAAGTGCTTTGCATAACTATATAAATGGATACACTTATCTATGTCTCTGTGTATGCTTTATATATATTTAAGGTATATATCTTAACATAGACATTACATCTATTTCTATAGACAGCCTCTATATTTATTTACATGAGTATTTACATATCTGACCTATCTGGTTTTTGCTCTGTCTTTCTAGGTCTTAACATACTCAAATGTGACTTAAAGTACTTGTGACTTGCCATTTGCTTGTAAGACAAAGTTGAACAAAAATATGGTTTTCTTCTCATCCTTAACAAACAAAAAAATATTTGGTGCGAATTTGACTCTGTGAAGGCAACAATAAAGCCCTCAGTGACTTTAAAAGACAAGATTTTTCCAGCTGTTTATTAACATTAATAGATGACGTTTTCACTTGTCACAAAGTGGCTTAACTCCATCCACAGTCATGAAGCTCCTATTCCTGAAAGTGTATTGCATACACTAAATAACAATACCCGCACGCATTCAGTGTCAAAACACCACCAATAAAGTGCAGATGCAGGAGCAGCTGAATAGAAACCCTTCAGCTGGATTCAGTGAAGATTTTCACATGCGCTACATGAGGTACTGGAGCAGACCCACACACTTGTGATTGCAGCAAAAATTTTGAGCCCCATTTGAATCCTGAAAAGTTTGTCTCAAGCAAGGGATACTTACTCCCTGCTCCAGCTAGTATCCACTACTTGCATGAGTAAAAATTACTCAGCTGAGTAACCCCGTGGCTACTGTCTGTTACCATATGCAATTCAGTAAAGTACAGGGTTGTTTGATAAGGTTCAGATTACTCATAAATTATATCACAGTGATAAATCTAAGGCACGTGTGCTGTAAGGATAACTGAAACATGAAGATTTCTCTTTTTGAAGAGACAAATGCACAAACTATAAAGATATATTGCCCTTTTAAAATCTTCCCTTCCAGAAGTTTGTGCTAATTTTAGCTGCTCCCTCTAGCTAAAAATAGGACCAGGACTATGATGAGTACAACTGCACTTCTGAATGAGCATTATTTGTTTCCAGTAATTAAAAAAATATATATAGCTAGTACAGCTTCAGACCTCACAGACATGTCTTTCAATGAAATGTGTTTACATATTCTTTTCCTAGAGACACATTTCAAAAAACGCCAAAACACAGCAATGATCCTGTAAGTAAATAAAATTCTTTCCTCTAACTGCACATGAATGGTATTACTAGTGTGGCAAAATCCACTGGTCCCTGGAAACCCACTGAAGATGATTTCTGATATGCAGTGTTTACGGGAGTAGATGCAGGCATATCCCAGAAGGTTGCTAAGGAACTAGCAGATACATGCATTTTCTGCAGATCTGACATGTAAAATACATCCCTGTTTCTTGGATTAGGTAAACTGAGAAAGCTATGCGAAACGAGATATTCACATCAAATTCTCCTTATTTTCCTTAATCAAGAAACCCCTGAGAACTATAACTATGAATAATTCAATCTTTCACTAACATTTGGTGCAATTAATAACAGTACTTTAAAGCTGCTAGCTTTGTATATCTTTTTATGCATAATTAAAGGGTGTTGATATTTAAGTTTTCAGCCAAGGAGCAAGCTAGGTTTGGTTTTGCTGGCAGCAGCTGCTCCTGGCTTAACTACAATATGATAACCTGATATTGCCCCATCTCGGTGCACCCGGCGCAGTTAGCTTTCTTCTCTGCCACCACTCCCGTTCTTTCTTAATTGTGCTGGAATTTTGTGCTCTGTCTGAATCAGTAGCTGCCTGTCTGCTTCCTTCTCTCCTCTCCTCTGCCACACACGTTAGCAGTTTGGAGCTGTGGTCAGAACTTGTCTAATTTTCTTATGGGTACTAGTCACTGAAGGCATGTTTTTTTCAACGCGATTTTCTGTTTCATGCTTTCAAGCAATTTCAAATGTAAATGCAAAGTAAATAAATCTAAAAAACAGACAGCTACCAATGCATTAGATTTTCTGCTCCTATGATTAAATGGATCCCTTGCTTTGAAGTCATAAAAGTCATCCAGAGAAATTCCATTTTAAAAAAATATGCTCCAAATTTCTGTGGTGGCACTACATGCATTGTCATTTCAGCTTCCTTTTGTCTCATCAGAGAATTCCTCTAGCAGATAACTTTACTACTTTTGCTGAAAAGAAACCCTGCAACAAGGTCTCTTACTGGAGATTTCACATAAATTTCCACTTTTCCCAGTGTTTTTATTAATTAAAAAAAAAAAAGTGTTTAACTTCTAGCACTTCCTGGTAATTAGGAAAATTTTTAAATTAGGAAACAAAAACAATGTATGAGTGATTTTTTTTCCCTCTCCTTTAGGTCAGAAGTTAAGTTACTGAAGTCCAGTTTTAAAAAGACTACAAAAACTTTCTTTTTATGTTTTCTACAACTTAGTTGGCTTTTGCACACAGGGCCCTTTACATATTTTAAGTGGCACACATAGATATATTAGCATCACGGTTGTAAGTCCCACTAACATAGAGGAAAGGTATTACCTTTTGTAATTTTTCCAACTTTTAAATTCAGCTGAACAAAGAGAAAAGTCAAAATGTGGCCATTTTTTCATCAAGTTAAACAGTTGACTGCTGCCACCACCCCACAGCCTCAAAACAACCCCTGGTCCCAGAGCTACAGCAAGAACAAACTTCATAGGTGTCACCTCAGACAACTTTCTCTTGTGAGATCAAACTTCACAAATTTCTCATGTTGTTGTGACAGCATGATTTGTGAAGGAAAAGTGATTACAGGTAATAGGGGTATCAGGTTAGGAACTACAGCACATGGTTACATGTATGCATACTCTCATCCTGGTTCCAAACTTTTCCTGGTTTTCTGGTTATCACATCACCAGTGTTTTTGAAGCCCTTTAAAGCATTTTGAGAGGTGAGTGAACCATTGAATAGTCCCCATCAATCTGAGATAGACGTTCTCATTAATGGTGGAATAAGCTGCAGAAGGGAACATTGTATTTTCTGCGGACCCAGTCCAGATTGGTGCTTCAAGAGAGTTCACTGAGCAGAGAAATAACGTATTTTGTCTTCATTCATTACGTTCATACTTTGACCTAAGGTGGGACAGAGAAGTCTACATTCAACTGGTTAAATCCATAGTTACGTACTTTGAAAGGTTGTTAAAGGGTGTGAATACCTGTGAAACCAACTGAGCTTAGCTGGAGCTTTGGGCATAGAAAATCAAGGTTAATGTTTTCAAACATGACAATGTCATGCAGAAGCCAAAATCTGAGTTTCAAAATGGCACAAGATCAAAAATTTAAAAAAAAACATTTAGGGACCGAAGCATCTTTAAAACCTGCAGCCCTTAGAAGGGCTGAGGTGATGGGCTTCACGGGGTGCCCTGGTTCCTAAATCTCTGAGTAACATTTGAAATAGATTTCGGTTCTGGAGGTCACTTAGCCACCTCAGAATATTTTTCTCTGAGATACTAAATATGTGATTAAAGAGTCAGCTGCCTGTAAGGCTATTGGCTTGTTTCCCCAACCCAGGAAGGACTAACATCATGCCAAAATCTTTTTCAGGCTCTTCCCTCAGGCTCATTTTATTAATTCAGGAAAAAAAAAAAAAAAAGAAGAAAAGAAAAAGAAACCATCTCTCACAAAACATGGGCTGCAGGGGCCATTTTCCCATGCTGCAGCTCTCCTTGCTCTAAAGCCAACATCTCTCCTGTAGTTCCTCATCTTAATGAGCTTTCTCAACTCTTGGTAAGCACTGCCTGACCCAAATGAGTCAGGGAATGGGCAGAAGTTTCTGCCTCCTGGGGCCCTTGACCCTTAATGTGGCTACCTCTCCTGCTGTTGTGCATGACCTCAAACTTCAGGACTAGCATTAAGCTCTTTAGGAAATAAGCACAGTAGGCATATAGTTAAGTACCTACTTGGATATCCGATTTCTAGCTTCTGTTTTTGAAAATGTGCCTGCTGTTCTGAACACCCTCTGCTGAAAGGCAGAACGTGGTTATTGCTAGCATTAAACTTCTGCATCCTTAACCCCTTGCAGAAAGGAAAAAGCCAGTGAGGCACTATGCAGAGTGGGGCTGTTAGCATGCATAGCATTGGGCACCAGGAGCTGTATTGGGACCAACACGTGCTTTATAATGTTGTCACTGCCTCCGTTGTAGCATTTCTGCAAACACTCCCTAAATAGAATAATTGGCAAGTTTGCTCAAAACATGGCCCCAAACTCCAAAGGGCAGGTAGAACAGAGACCACGTTATTACAGTGAACCACAGTCCAGCACTCTGTCATTTAAATGTCATGAAGCACAAAGATGGATGTTGCATAAATACCAGTGTGGGCAGAGCAAAGGCCCCATTCTACACATGGTCAATAGTGCACACAGTTTAAAGGGAAATGCCCTAAGTCACTATAAAGCATGGAGGGGAAAAGGATGATGAAGGGAAATTTTCCCCTTCCAAACACTGCCAGTATTTCCCAGGCGCACACAAGCAGGTGCCAAGCCCACTGGAATCAGTCTTCAAAGCACCACCCTTTTCCCATCACAGATTCACAGTTACCTCCTGCTTTGGCAGGATGAAATCTCCTTTTGTAGGACTTTCCTCCACAGCCAATATATTCATACATTTAGATACCCAGTATTTCCCTCTCAGTACTTATTATGCCTATATCACACCTTAACAGCACGGCCAGCCACGGGCTTTTTCTTTTTGTTGTGCAAGAAGGATATAATCACCTACAGTCCCAAGACCTGAGAATCTCTTTAGCTTGTTTTAGTTTATATTGAAAGAGCAGTGGGGCAGCAGTAATGCTCACTGTAATTGCAGGAGAAGGATCATGCAAGAAAGTATTTCATGTTAAATAAACCTCTATGTCTTTTAATGCTGGAGAAGTTTTTTTCATTTGTTTTTGTTTTAATCTGGTTTTCCTGCCATTGAAGTTAATGGGAGGTAAAAATTTAATGCAATTCAAAGCAGGTCTTTTTTAAAGCAGGTATAAGAGTACAGAAAATGTAGCCTATGCAAGCATTAGCTTTTAGCTAGAAGAACTAATTCTCTATTCTAAATCTCCCAAAGGGGGGTAAATACAGAATGGAGACAAAAAGACAAACAAGAGGGGAGAAAAAAGGATTTGTTTTTAAAGATACTGCTTTAATTCCTTCCTACATGCATCTCCACAAGTCCAGTAAAAGCAAATGGCTATTCTATCCTCCCTGCTCCCACCACAAGTTTGAGATTTTGTGTCATCTGACAAGTGTTACTGCCACTTAATAATTTCTGGAGTACTTTAGGTGAAAATAGCACTTCACAAACAGTTTAAAAAGATAGACTCCACCTGCCCCAAACATTCTATAATCTAGGGCCAAATCTTTACAAATCCTGTGGCTCTGCAACTCACATTTTTTCCACAAGGGCTCAGGAACTTTCAGGAGTCAGCACTGTTCAGCTGGATCATTCTCTGAATGAAGTCAGTGGGAATTTTGCCAATGACTTCATTAATTGAAGGCGCAAACTATAATTCATAGGACTAGGACAATCAGAGCCAGCAGATCAAGCTTAGAAAGGAGACAGCAACTCATGAAAAGGAAAAACTGACAGCGTGTGTAACTTCTATTTGAGGCGGGACTTCAGCAGTTTGGGAGATATTAACCGGGAGGGTGGGAAGACTGGAGGAACAAATCCATCTTGTGCTACATCCTTGACTATCTCCATTGGCTTCAGTGGGACTTATTGGCCTGAGTAAGGTGAGGATTTAGAGGTACATGTTCCTACACTGCACAATGCATGAACTGTAGACATTTACAAGCATTTCAGGACTAACACCCAGCCTGTTAAAGCCAGAAAACTAGCCACTTGGGATTACCCCTGCAGTATGATATTCATTATTCACCAGCACAGCAATCCAATGGAGACTAAATATCAAGTCTGATATTCATTGAACTGCAGTACAGCATCTCTGAGGTGGCCCGTGGTGCAGCCCTGTGTGTGTGCGTTTCTGTGTGTGCTCTTACGTCTGTGTACTACAAAATATGACAAGAGGGAGGGACATATATTTTAGAAAGGACACAAAATCAGCACAAGCAGTGGCTGGCTTTGCAGGGATCTCTAGTAAAGATGCCAAGTAATGTTTGGCTTCCAGGTCAGACAATTTTTTTTTATCCTAAATCTACTCATGCAAAGACACAGCTTATAGCTTGCAGATGGCTCATTCTGCTGATCTGCCAGTATTCACACTCAGAGTGTGGAATTATATCACATGAGCAAGGGGATTGCTGCCTTTTTTCATGGCTTTGTTATTGCAGGCAAAAAAATGTAGCTAACCAGAAAATAAGAAAAAGGAGGACACTGAATTAATATTTTTTTGGAGAGATTTTTAAATTTAATTTAAGAAGACAAGAGTAAAGGCAAATATGAGCTTCCCATCAAACACTATCTCTTACTCATATGTTTATCGAGGCAGCCAGAAACTGAGGATGGAGTATGTATTTTAATTACAGGATGCACTAACATTAGCAGGCAAAAGTTTTTTTTCCTCTCACTGTGGTGTCTATTTGCATTTTCTATGCTTTGCAAAATCATAATACCTTTTCCCCTAACAATAATAATACACAATAATAATTTTTAATGTTATAAATACTAGGAGCCTCAAATTCTTGAACACCAAGAATAATAAATCAGTATGAAAGCTTAGATTCAATTCCAGATAAGGACAAATCCAGTCAATTTACATGATACTATGATCAATTTAAAAATCTCAGTAGACTTGCACCTTTGTATACCAGGGAATGATTGTATTAATTTATTGAAGTTATCTGGGGATTGTACCAATATAGTACAGAAAGGCTGACCTGTGAAATCTGCAGTCCTCAAAAAAAAACCAAACAAAAAAATCCAATGATGTAATTAGAGCTAAAAAAAAGGTCAATATTTTGGCCCTGGAAAATTATTTGGGTTGACAAAAGCTATTCACATATTTATGATAAGGTAGTCAGATAGTTTAATCTGAAAATGTATTTTTTTTTAAAAGGGGAAGGGCTAAGTATTTCATAACATAGAATCATAGAATTGTCTAGGTTGGAAGGGACCTTTCAGATCATCTAGTCCAACCATCAACCTATCACTGACAAAAACCATCACTAAACCATATCACTGAGCACCACCTTTACCCGTCTCTTAAATAAAGAGAATGACCCCCACCTCTCTACAACCTCCTTTCAGGTAGTTGCAGAGAGCGATAAGGTCTCACCTCAGCCTCCTTCTCTCCAGGCTAAACAATCCCAGTTCCCTCAGCCACTCCTTATAACACTTGTTCTCTATAGACCTCTCACCAGCTTCACTGCCCTTCTCTGGACACGCTCCAGCACCTCAGTGTCTTTTTTGTAGTGAGGGGCGATTCCAGAACAAGAGAGATATGGAGCCACCAGAGAGAGTCGAGCAAAGGGACACTAAGATGATGAAGGGACTGGAGCATGTCTCTTACGTGGAAAAGCTGAGACAGCTGGGATCATTCTGCCTGGAGACGAGAAGGCTCAGGAGTATCTTATTAATGTATACAAATACTTGAATGGAGGGTGTAAAGAAGACAGAGCCAGGCTCTTTCCAGTGGTGCCCAATGACAGGACCAGAGGCAATGGGCACAAACTGAAACACAGGAGGTTCCCTCTGAACATCAGGTAACACTTTTTTACTGTGAGGGTGACTGAGCACTGGCACAGGTTCAGTGCTCAAAGGTGTGGCAGGGTCTCCATCCTTGAAGATATTCAAAAACTGTCTGGACATGGTCCTGGGCAGCTTGCTATACGGGACCCTGCTGGAGCAGCAGAGCTGGACTAGATGACCTCTAGAGGTCCCTTCCAACCTCAACAATTCTGTGATTTTGTAATTCATCACGTGAAACATGTCATTAAACTAAAATGAGTTCTCTTTTGTTTGGGTGAGGAAAGTGGAACATTTTTTCCTTTGGATTGACCCAAACTATTTTTCCCTTTTCCTCCACTGATTCAACAAACTGAAAAATCAAACTGCCCTACTCTCAGCATCATCAGGTGTCATTCCCAGTTCAGTTTTCCTTTTGAAAAATTCCCTAAAATAATTGGCACCAGCAAAGCCCCTATTTGACTCATTCTCCTCTTTTCTGTACTTCCATGTCTTCATCCTTGAATATACACAGAAAGCAATTAATTTAACTGAGCTTGAGTATATGTGAACTTGGCAACACATATGGCCTAAAACAAATGAAAGGAACCTGCGATTGCTGCAGTGGCCCTGTTCCCTTCACCCTGTTCCTCACACCATACAGTCCTCAGGCTCATTGGGAATTATTTGCCAGGGATCTTTGCATAGTGTTAGAAGAAAAATAAAGTGTTAGCTTAACTAATTAAGACTGGAGTTCATTCAGACAACTTTGCGTTGTTTTGTCACACTGCATGCAAGAGTGGTTGAACAAAGTCTACAAATTTGCGGTTTCAGGACAGATGGGATATCCAGATGTTTGGTTCCAGATCATGACAAATGGGGCACAGGACGATAGACTGAAATGGCATTAAGTTTTTACCTGTGTTACCACAGTGCTTAAGAGAGCCAGTCCTAGACCAAGATCTCCATGGCAATCAGCGCCATACCAAGATGAATAAGATCGTTAGAACTGCAATTACAACTGCAATATAAAGAAAGTTATTAATGGATAACAAATGGATATCCAGGGAGTAAAAGGAAACAGGGAGAAAATATTGATGAGAAGGATAAGCAATGAACAATAGACTCAAGTTTGTGAAGTCTGGAGAGATTTAGAAAGGCAAGGAGAATTTTAAAGGAGACTTTGAAAGGTAGGCAATGGAGTGATCCTGAATGTATCTGTCGAATTCCTCCTAAAAATGAAGGGCAGAATAAGAGAGAGCACAGAAATAGTTTGAAAATTAACATAAAAGCAGTAGAGCATAAGCTAAGAAACCTTGAACGTGAACATACCTATTCAAGCAATGCAAATGGAAGGGGTGCCATGCTTTAATTAAAGGGGTAGAAAATTGATATTTGCAGCATTATCTGAAAGGATGTAACAACACAGAAGTGTATTTGGGGGGGGGGGAGAGAAAAAGCTGTTGAATCATCACATGATCAGAGCTCAGACAACAGTTAACAGCTTTTCAAATAGAGAATAAGCACATGATTTTGAGTTGTTACGCTGAGAAAATCAGCAAATTTACAATCTTGAGAAGGTCCCTGGAGAGAGAAAATCAAGTAAAAGAAGATGACCATGTTGTGAATCTGCTTACAAAGGAGTAAGCAAAGCAAAGGAATGATAAAGAATATTCAGCTAAGAGAAAAAGAAGGGAATGAAGTTTCAGGAAGTGTGTGCCTGGGAAAGAAGAAGATGAAGATGATGATGAGGGAGGAGGGAATGGAGAACAGCCGACAGGAAAGAAATAGAAAGGGCAACTAGGAATTCATGTAGGTAGTAAACACATCATATTAAAGCCAGTCAAATGCACAAAGTATTTTTCTAATGGTACTTTCTACAAAAGCTGTGGTTGCTGTTACGGCAACCTTGCTGAGAGATCTTGAATGGGAAGAAGCTGGTAATGCATATGCTTGTAAAACTCTGTTAAAGTGCTGTCTAGTATATGAAAGTATCTCAGAGATTCTGCTCTAAGAGAAGAAAATTAAGCAATGTGATTCATAAGGACAAGCTACCTGGAAAACATTTTGATATACCCCCTGCCTAGGAAAGAAAGCAGCAACAAGTCTAATAATTTTAAAATCCCATAAAAAAATTCAGCGCACATATTAAGGGAGTTTTGGGTCTCTTTTTTCCCCTACTTTTATCTATGCCAGGTTACCAATCCCTAAAGAGGATAATGGTTTCTACAGCACTCCTTTGGGAGATTTCAGCTAGGTGTGGCCTAATTGTGAGATGTGCCGCCACACGAAAGCTTCTGCAGGGCAAGGAACAGTGATTATGTTCACATTTAAATCATTCCGTGGTAGGCAAAACAGCAGGATTTGTAACCTGTAATGGCTGCAGCACCCTTCCAATTAGGGTTTAAGTGACAAAGTCAAGTCGGGATATGCAGAATGAGGAAAATGCATTGAATAATCCATGTGGAAAATCACGTCCAAACACCCTCAACTCCAGTTATAAAAAATCCTGGGAAGCATAATGAGAGACTGGGGATCTAACAGAGCTATGCGAAATAATAAAGACAATGGAGCAGCCTGCTCTAGAGTCAGATCTCTGATCTTTAGCTCTTGTTGCTGTCCCTGATTCATGATCCTCTATGCCCATCTGTAAAAGAGGAACAGTATTCTTTTACAGGGTGGGGGTTGTGAACCTTAATTTGTTAACATTTCCAGAAGAATTGTGAGACCCTGAGATGAAGGGGCCAAATTTAATGCTCATTGTTTAGGCTTTAGCCTGTCTGTGCTCAGACAGAACTCCCACTGAGACTGGGAGCTGAACAACAATTCCAGAAGTTGGTCCATTTTTCCTAGGAAAATGAGACAGTTGCAAAGTACAGTTTGTTTGCTGCATTCATTCAGTACCCTGGAGATACAGCATTATGGTTAGTTACACATCTCAGAAAGCTTCTTCAGCAATATTGCAATGGCTTTGAATTCTTACAAGGCTATGCAGTCCAAGTAAAACAAAGCTGCTGGCAAAAGTAATAAGCCAGCACTCCACACCTGATTAAACAGCATTGTTTCTTAGTCTAGCGCCATGCCAAGTTCTCATGTCAGTGTGGATGCTCAGTATCCGAGAACTGTATAAACTGCAGGTTTTACCATGGCAGCAATGAGCAACTTGCTTTGCAAAGGTATGCCTAGCATCGTTTTTTAGCTCTGCAGTTTTCAGGAATCAACCTCCTCTCCCCACAAAAAAAAAAAAAAACAGCTCTTCCTCAAATCCCAGGGGTGCTGGAATGTAAATAAGGTAAACTGAGCCCTTAAATGATCTGCACATGCATACACTACCTACAGCATTTTTGGTTGCTAACTGTAAGCAGCTGCCAATTTCCCTCTAATGCTCAGACGACTTGCTAACTGATCTGCAAGTCCCAAAAGTGTGTTATCTTTAATGTGCCTCTAATTTTGCTAAGAGCCTACTATTTATAGTATGTCTTTTATTTACTTATTTACTTTCAAGTAATTAAAGCTATCTTTTTTTAAAAAAAAAGCAGGGGAAAAATAAGCACGTGTGTGTCCTTGGTGAGAGGAGAAAAAACAATCTGTTCACGTAACTGGATGAATGTTGCAAAAGTTCTGTTTTGCTTGGAAAAGCAGTGCATGAGTAAAAGCTCCAAAACCTGGCATTATTATCTCTAATTACAATTGGCAATATGTGGCAATCGTAATTATTCATTTATGCAAAATAGCTTACAGTGTGTCTCATTTTTTATTCCCTGTTAAAGGATGGCTCGACAAAAGAAGAAAAAAAAAGATTATAGTGCTGAACATAATTGTACTAAATGCTCAGTCGTTTTGTTTAAAAAATACTACAAAACTAAACTGCTATTTCTGCAGAGACAGAAAATAATTTAACAAAGATGTATAGTATACTCTGCAGGTGGCAATCCATCCAGAAAACATATTTCCCTGAAAAGGAGAGATATTTCACAATGAAATTGAAGAGCATAATTTTTGCCATTTCTGTCTTTCTTAAAAAAAAAGAAAAAAATGAAAAAAAAACCCTCCCTGTTTTAATCTAGCATATGCTTCCCCTGGTAGTAAAATGCTAATTTGCAAATAGTCAGAGGAGAGACCGTGACCATAATAACTCGCTATGGTTCTGCAATATGACACTCTATTCTATTTCAATTCTACCACAGTACACCAGGCAATTGAGTAAGATCAAGTGCACTTTATGACAAAAAAATAAGGAAGGGCCAGTTCATGCTACTCGCATAAGTAATATCTATTTAGGCATGTATTTCTAGTGGAATATCTCTCTAATTTAGAACTACGGAACTGAACCTGTAAAAAATTATGGCCCATAAGAGTTACTAGTCATCCTTTAGTCAGGTACCAAGGGTTAGGGACTTCAAAGGACCACCTCCCCAGATAAAAAGGACTCAGATTCAGTGTCCAGAGATCAAGTCTCAAGAAAAAGAATGCCAAGAAGGCAATGGAACTATTTCTGTGAAAAGGATCATCCACAGAAACTAGGTTTTGTTCGATGGCTAGGCATTACAAAACTTCTTCAAAGTGTCTTAGATATATAAAAATGTAGGACACTCTAAAATCAAATAGGAAGCAGATTTTTTTTTTTCCTGTGCTGATGGAGTTGATTAGAGCAGAGGAAATGGAGATCACCATTGGAATGCATGGGAAAAGCCAGGCTTCCAGAATAGTATGGTAAGTTGCACTATGTGTTTAAGAAAATAATTGGTCAGCTTCACGTAGTGGTTAAAACAGTGGAATTTGTCTCCTGACTTTAAGTAAAAGATGGCAGAAAAAGAGGGAAATATGGCTGGTCACCGTACATAGAAACTTCACAGCAAAGGAAATAAAATGTAAATCTGGAAGAAACGAAATACAGTATTGCCATTACTTTCCACCTTGCTTTTGCCATCAGACACAATAAATTATTAACATGAGAGTTTGTCTCTCTTTTTTTCTCTCGAGAGCACATGGTTAGGATGCAGGAGATACTAACTAGGCCCAGCAGTGATTTCTTACTATAACTAATTCATTGTCTTGGTCCATTACCACTAAAAGACTTCTTCCACTCTTCACAGAGCACCAGGAGGAAAGACCCTGTTGCCATTAAAGTCAATGGCAAAATTCTTCGCTTTTTAATGGAAAAACAGGATTGGGTCTTGTGTTTGCTGTGTGTATTGTAGCAGATAGCTCATGCATGCTCAGATATCTGGGTTTGCTAACACAGCCAGTGTTTGCTTAACACCCTGCATTACAACACTTACAAACATGAGATATCTTGATTACAAAAAAATGAATGGTTTTATTGTTTTATACTATGGATTGCAATCATATGGGTTTGAACACTAAGACACTAAATGTAGCTTCGGAGCAATGATGTGAAAAGGAAAGCATTATTATCCTGTGTAGCAGATGAAGAAACAAATGGAGGCCATTGGGCTGGATCTACAAAGAATATATTTTAGTGAGAAAGACATTCAATTGGCATAGCTGAGAGCTGCAGTCCAGGCCCTTTCTCCAGTGACAACCTAATACCAAAATAGTGAAGCACGCAGACAACCAGGGATGAAAAGCCCACCCTCCCCAGTTATATGCAGCTAAGACCCTAGTCCACTTTTAGCAATTCACATAGATGTCAGAGTTGAACTCGCTGATCTGGAGGCCTGGCTGGGTTGCAGACCAAGTCTATTGCCACAGGGATCAGTATTTTCACTGAATTTCACTGAATTTTTTTTTTAGAGTTGGAAGGGACCATATAGATCATCTAGTCCAACTCCCCTGCTGAAGCAGGATTGCTTAGAGAATGCTACTCAGGACTGCATCCAGGCGGGTCTTGAAAATCTCCAAAGAAGGGGACTCCACAACCTCCCTGGGCAGCCTGTTCCAGGGCTCTGTCACCCTCACCGTGAAGAAATTCTTTCTCATATTCGAGTGGAACCTCCTATGTTCCAACTTGTGCCCGTTGCCCCTTGTCCTGTCACTGGGAACCACTGAAAAGAGTCTGGCTCCCTCCTCCTTCAACCCACCCTTGAGATACTTATAGGCGTTAATAAGGTCTCCCCTCAGCCTTCTCTTCTCCAGACTAAAGAGTCCCAGCTCTCTTAGCCTTTCTTCATAAGGGAGATGCTCCAATCCCTTAATCATCTTTGTTGCCCTTCGCTGGACTCTTTCCAGTAGTTCCCTATCCCTCTTGAATTGGGGAGCCCAGAACTGGATGCAATACTCCAGTTGTGGCCTCACCAGTGCAGAGTAGAGGGGGAGAATGACTTCCCTCGACCTACTAGCCACACTCTTCCCTATGCAGCCCAGGATTCCGTTGGCCTTCCTGGCCACAAGAGCACATTGCTTGCTCATTGTCATTTTGCTATCTACCAGGACTCCCAGATCTTTCTCTTCGGAGCTTGGCTCCAGCAGGTCCATGCCTAACCTGTATTGGTGCCTGACATTCTTCTTGCCCAGGTGTAGTACCTTACACTTTTCCCTGTTGAACCTCACGAGGTTCTTCCTTGCCCAGCTCTCCAGCCTGTCCAGGTCTCTCTGGATGGCAGCACGGCCCTCCAGGGTGTCAGCCACCCCACCCAACTTGGTATCATCAGCAAACTTGCTGAGGATACACTCTGTCCCCTCGTCCAGGTCACTGATGAATATGTTGAACAGGACTGGACCAAGTATTGACCCCTGGGGGACACCACTGGTTACAGGCCTCCAGCTTGAACCTGTTCCATTAACCATTACCCTTTGGGTCCTGTCACATAGCCAGTTCTCAATCCACCTCACTGTCCCCTCATCCAGCCCACACTTCCTTAGTTTTCCAATGAGGATGTTATGGGAGACAGCGTCAAAAGCCTTGCTGAAGTCAAGGTAGATGACATCTGCTGCCCTCCCCTCATCCAGCCAACCAGTTATGGCATCATAGAAAGCTATCAGATTGGTCAAGCATGATTTACCCTTGGTAAACCCACGTTCCCCACTTCCAATAACCCCCTGCTCTTCAACTTGTTTGGAGATGACATCTAGAATTAGTCTCTCCATTACCTTCCCAGGGACGGAGGTGAGACTAACTGGTCTGTAGTTCCCAGGGTCCTCCTTCTTGCCCTTTTTGAAGAATGGTGTGATGTTGGCCTTCCTCCAGTCTTCTGGCACCTCTCCTGTTCTCCATGACTTTTCAAATATGATAGAGAGTGGCCCAGCGATAACTTCTGCTAGCTCTCTCAGCACTCACAGGTGTATCCCATCTGGGCCCATGGACTTATGAATGTCCAGTTTGGCCAAGTGGTCCCGAACCTGGTCCTCCTCTACTGGAGGAAAAACTTCCTCTCTCCATACCCTCCCCCTGGCCTCCAAGGCCAGAGGTTCATGAGGGGCAGCCTTAGCAGTGAAGACTGAAGAAAAGAAGGCATTCAGCAACTCTGCCTTCTCCGTGTCTTCCACCACTAGGGTGCCCATCTCATTCCTCAGTGGGCCCACATTATCCCTAATCTTCCTTTTTCTGTTTACATACTGGAAAAAACCCTTTTTATTGTTCTTAACTGTAGTGGCCAAGATGAGTTCAGCTTGAGCCTTGGCCCTTCTAATTTTCCCCCTGCATATCTTCACTGCTTCCTGGTATTTCTCCTTGCCTACCAGGCCCTTTTTCCAAAGATCATAAACCTTCTTTTTGTTCCTGAGCTCCAGCCAAAGCTCTCTATTTAGCCAGGCTGGTCTTCTTCCCTTCCTGCTTGATTTTTGGGACTTGGGTATGGCTCTTTCCTGCAAGTAGGACTATTTACATTAAGTAAAGCAATATGCAAAGGAATACATATATTTTATCAGGAGAAGTGTGTAATACCCAGAATTTCCAGCGTGAAGAAACTCTGCCATTTCTGCATCTTCTCATTTTAGATGCAACTGGCAACCTTTTGGAAATTAAGAATTGCAAACCACAGAATATAAATCAAGAAAAAAAGATTTAGAAAGAGCAGTACCATTCATCTAATTATTCTTTTTAACTTAAAGCAATCATTTCAGCATGTCTTATACCCAAATGTTTCATGTACTTTAATGAATCAATCTGAAGTGCTTCACTGGTGGTCAGTTCTGTTACTAAACCACATATAGCATTCTTCTGGATTATCTCATGGCAGTCAGAGTTAAATGTATGACATAGTCAGTCTCTCCTGACCTGGCTCCCCAGTCAGGCTCTATGTGCCTTATGAAATTCAGAGAGTTGCGAGACCCATGACATACAACTAAATTAAGTAAAAAAGAATCATCATTGAACTATAGGAAGAGTAGAGCAATTCCAAGAAGAAGTCTACAGGACAGACTGCAGACCTACAATTCCTAATAAGATTGTATCTTAATGCTTCAATTAATGCAGGTCAAATATTACAAATAAAATGAAAATGCTTGGAGGCATAAGAAAAATCATGCTTCTGGTATAAGAAAAATTTTCCTGAAGTTTTTCTAAGTAAAATTTCAAGTTTGCAAGACAGTGGATCATCCATCAGAAAATCATATTGTTGGACATTTCCAGACAGGTTTTTAATATAGGTTATGTTCTTTCCTCTTGCCTTTATAACATAATGATTAGCTACTACAAAAGATGAAGATTCATTGTAATAAAGATTAAAAAAAAAAAATATTAAATATTCAAAAAGCCAAAATAATTCATTTTCACTTTTCTCAAAATGACCCTGTGAATTACCTGAAAACTTTTCTCCATCAATATATTTGTCATTTCACATGCCACGTTCTTTTCTGGCAGTATTATCATGGCTGGTAACACCCTCTACAAACACTAGTCCTTCCCAATTTATCTAAGACACTAATTATTCTGACCTTAGAATGATCATCTGAAGTTATTCAGAAAGTTAAATTGTACATTATGCAAAATACGATAGTTTTAGGTGAGTTTTGTTCCTATATGTCTTGTTCATATAGTTTTCATCATTGTGCCTCCATGTATCACCATGTCTGTTTATAAAGAGGACTGGTAAGGTATCATGAAGATGTTTTTCAGAATCTTAAATTATATTTATCCATAGTTTTCCACTGTATTATATTTATTATTTGCAAAATGCAGTCTGAATATAAACTAATCCATCCTCTGGCTGGGAATTAACTTGTCTTATGTCAGTTTTTCATATGTGGAAAAAAATACAAAAGGACTAATATCAGAAATGGGGAACACTAGATGAAAAACATCGGGGCTCAGTGTACTGAATTAGGAAAAGCATATGGGTTATGTCAACTTTAAAGTGATTCCAAAGCCCAAGCTCAGAGATGATTTATAGTACAAGTCCCTTGAGTTTTACCCAAAGTGGCATTACAGTCCAAGCCTGAGCTATCTGCTGCATTTTCAGGTCTGAAGTCTAGCTCATTCAGATGCCTTTCCTAGTTCTTCAGAAACTATTAAAGTCTTGTTGAAAATAAGCAGAGTCCTTGATAACACAAGCACAGAAAATCCTTCATTACTTCTTACAACCGCTGAGCAGCATACCAAGCAATAGCAAATTAAAGAAAGGTTAGGAACCTTCCAAAATATAGCGTACATATATTTTTCCAGGTAAACAGCACATAATGAAATAATATCTAACTCACTGATTAGTTTCCAAAAACGTTTTACTCTGCAAAAAAAATATAGCAAGTAGCTATATGTGGAATACAGTGGAATAGCAAGTAGCTTGATTTAACTGTGCAAAAAACAGCTGATGGAAAGTAAAGGTTAAAGTTAGAATGCAAACTCATAAAAATATGTGAGCTTCAAAACTAGGGTTTTTTTAAATCCTCCCACAATAATTTCCTTCTCATCCTTCAAAATATGATTTCAAAACTGAAAACAGGGCACACTTTGGGACTGGGATACTCGGCGTGCGTAGCCCTGATGTCCTGCTTCCAGCACGCACTGCAGTGCACTGGCACTGTACAGAAGTGAATATAACAGCCAGGTGGGTGGAACTGTGTCCCACTAAGTCAAGGACAAACCTTCCACTGACTGCAATGGGGCCACCCTTTCTATCACTCACTGTCCCATTCAATAAGAAAACATGCCTTTTCCTTTAAGAGGAAACAGGTTCCCTACAGGATCAGTAGTTTTAAGATGATATAAGAATGTGTATGTTTGTAATTATTTGGCTTGAACTGTACACTGAGGACTAATAAACAATTACTAGCCTGGCTTAACAGTTTTCTAAAACACTAAAATAGGTTCTGAAGAATCATAGGTTACCCAGGGAAACCTGACTGTGTAATTCACTGGGAAGCATACAATTTCTTCGGTTTCAAGTTTGAAACAAAGCAAAACAAAGATTTGTCATGTTTCGTATTTCCAAACCAATATGCCTACACTCATGTGGTTTCCATCTTAGGCAGAGTGTAAAGAGGAAGTAAAATGTCAAGTTGTTTATGTCTGTGCAATTTTCTTATCTCAAAATAACACAGAGTTTGCTAAATCTGATCTGTCTTTAATAATAGTCAGAGGAATTCCTTTGCTGGAGACTCTTGCTTTTACAGAAATCTTATGATCTGGAAACAGAGGAGTTAAATTTCTTTTGACAATTTTGTCAAAAACAAAAATGTCATCTGAAACAGCAGCCTTGTTTTCTAAGGAAATAAAGAAATTGGTTTCCTTTAGTTCAGTCTGTATACCACCTTTTCTTATTCTTTTCTCCTTTTTTACATTGTTTTACTGCAGATGAAAAAGAAAGGCAGGACACCTAGAAATTGACTCTTCATGAACATAAGCTTTCGCTTAATGGTATGAGAAAAATGAATATGCTTAAATCAGCAAATTGTCTTTACCTCCACAGAATTGGAGTCTTCATTGTCAAACGTGATCAAAGTTCCCTGTCTAAAAGTTGAGAAACCAAGTGTTTTTATTAGACACCTTAGGCCTGATTTCAAAGTATAAGTGATTTGGCTACATCTTTCTTTTTGAAAATAAATATATATTTCAGCATCTAAGCTGGTGCTTCTGCTTCATGCCCTTTTTAACTGTCCATTTCAGAGATTAATGAAATGAATGAATATGGAAAAGTTCTCCGTGTTTCTGTATCCTTTATTCTAAAACCATACTGCAGATAACAGTGATATCACGTTTATGAAAAAGACCATTTTTAAACATATCTAATCCCAATTTGATATATTTATATGTTCTTGTCTGTCCATACTGCATGTATTTTCAAATGCACATAAAAATACCCACTTCCCCAACCCTCTATGCTCAGTAAAAGAGATTTAGCTGCAGCATCTTGGAGACAGCACTCCCAAGGAAATATGGAAAGAGAAAAGCATTCCCTCTGTTGTTGTATTTTGCTCCCAGATCCCGCATCCAAGGCACTCTACCCATCTCCTGCATATGGGCAAGGAGAGAAATAAATGTCTTTGTCTCTTCCCCACAATCATGTTTGAACCTAAGGGTAATGTTTCCTTTCTTAGTATTATATAGGGTAGCCTCAGATTACGATACAAGACTGTAGCAGGAGACTATACAGCTTATTGTCTCTCTTGCATTTATAAAACATACCCCTTCCCACTGAATGTAACTGCCTTAGAATCATCAGCAGTTGGTCTGTTATGGTGGCTCCACACACTTGTTTCACAGTGCAGGACACTCCAAACTGCGATTCAGGACATCATGGGTCTAGTCAAGTAATAGTTTGTGAGATCAGATCAAAAGCATCAGGTCAGTCTTCATGTGTTCACCACACTCCCAAATAAATGTCTTTTTATCCCTTAATGAGGGTTAAGGAATTAAACAGAAAACATTTGTTTATAGTCAGATTATAGCTGTTCTTGGGCAGTTATACCACTGTACTCATTGGCTGACATACAAGAGTCTGAAAGTGCTGACTAATAGAGAGAAGAGGAGTAAACCCTCCTGCGATAGCTGGTAATAAATATAAAACTGCAGGATAAAGTAAAAACTTCATAGACCAACACAGACCTTCCTTTTTTTTTTTTTTTTACACTCCTATCCTTCTTGCAAAGCAGAATTAAATGATTCAGGATTGGTTTGTTTGCAGACAAAAGTTGAACACAAATGTCAGTGCTCACATTTAGTGTCATTTAACATCTACTCCAAAGATATGGAACCTTTGCAGATCACTGATTTCTTTAAACATATTCACAGCCAATAAGAACACTTTATATTAAATACACATCTATGTTTCCTTCTCTGCATCTTTATCCACAGGCCTAACAGAAAGTGAGAGTGCCTCCCCTTGCAAACATGTGATATACTTTGACATCTGACGACCAAATTATCCAGTTGGCTCCTACGTGCTGAGACTGAAAAGCTCATGATGTCGACAAATCAAGGTTTGCAAACTACCCACAACCATTTGGCATCTACATTATCACCCCTCACATATGGGATGAGTTCTTCTCAGTGCACACAGGCAAATGAGGCACAAAAATACCCATCATGAAATGCTTTTTACCTTTATTTAGCTACTTAATAGTTAAGCAACTAGTTTAGACTAGACACCCAGGCTCCCCCAGTATCAATGGCTGCAGATACAGGCACCTGCAGGGGGTGATTCATCTTTTTCAAAGATAGGGGTCTAAAATAGGCGGTATGAGCTGCCTTCTGGAGGTGCCTATCTCTCACCATTGACTATAGAGGGAGACTAGATGACTAGCTGAGATTAGATGCCTAAGTTTTAAGCAGATAAATTGTCTTGCCTGAGGTTACATGAGAAATTTGTGGCAGAACTACGATTTGAACCCACGCCTTCTGCATATAGCTATTAACGAATTATTTAGTCAAATCTAGCACTTTTATTACAAAGGTTTTGCATGTCCGCAATAGGCTATTAGACAAGAGACACACACACACATCAAAAAGTCTAATAAATTGGTGATTAGTCACCAATCTCCCACATACCTGAGTGTATGAAAGATCTATTTTAAATGTCTAAGGCAATAAGAGATTTTACCTGTGGTCTGCCACCTTCGCAATGAGTGTCCTAACCACAGCTATTCTCAGGGAGCTCAAAGGCTCTTCTGAGAATTCTGCAATATAATTTGAATAATTTATTATTTACCAAGATGGCAAGAGAGAGAAAGGTATGTCAACACTTGAAAATACAGTGATAACCAGATTTTAGGGAAGAATTACATGGAACATGTCTAAGTTCTTGCTGATCAAAAAAGCCTTCCCAGTTAAATGGTGCCTTTTCAGATTAAACAAACTCAGAAATATCCAGCTACTTCAGAAGGAACCACTTCACACATATTTAATACTCCACCCAAATTTCTCATGTTTTTTGCCAACAGAGGATGCAAAATACTACACTGAGAAACGAAGACCGAATGGGAAGATGGCCACATTTGTCTGACATGCTTAGATTGAATTCCTATGGTTTAAAGAATTCAGTACAATCCACGGGGATTAGTATAAATACAACTATCCAGACTCCAAACCCAACTGGATTGTGGGCAAATAGCCAGATACTAAAACATTTGTTCACATCAGCTGAAATCCTCTGTAAAAACAACTGAATAGTTGCATTTGTCAAATGCTCATGTCACCGAAGAATTACATCTTTTTTACTAGCTGCATATATTCTACATTTCTACATTTTGCTTCTCAACTACTTTTCCCATCTGATGAAAACATGCTGTTTTCTTGGAGAACTAATTATGTGATAAAATTGTTCAGTTTATAATTCCAATATTCAATTGTGACTCAACAATATTTTTACTTCTTAAATGTCATCTTCTTCATGCATGTGTAGCTCAGAAATAGGTTCATTGTTCTCACTTCAGGTTCAAAGAAATGCAAAAAATACTGCAAATAAGAAGATATACTTCAGTCTAAAAGTTAATTTGGGGGAAAATTTACAACTTCCTCAGAACAGATCTTTGGAGAATAAAAGGGCATTCTCACACGTAACCAGAATTTTAAGATTTTTGTGATGAAGCAGTGCAGGTGTTTTATGTTATATTAATAAAGTAGAAATAGAACTTGGATTACTTCACATGGATCGATTTAGTGGAGGCTTTGTCCTTTTGATATTTTTCTACTCTATTTTGAGATACTCTCTACCCTGGCACTTGCTCTATCTTAAAAAAATATATATAAAAAAAAAACAAAACAAAACAAAAATCCACACAAAACCCAATGTACAAACATACAAAATTGTTCTCTTGAAGTCTAGCCCCATCACACTAGGATATAACAAAATACTTTGAAACTGGGTAATGCAAACAGTCTGCTCTCAGAGTCCAGTCCACACCAATCTGAGGTAATGTTTTAAATGTTATAAAAATCCATTTGATACCTTTCCCATAGTATAAACATTTTCTAACCACTCTGTTATACTTCAGAGGTTTACAAAATACCAAAAGCATTTATTTAGTTCCTGTAAAACAACAGGAACTCTTAATCCTGTCGACAGATTAGGGAACTAGTTTGGGAAGTAAAAGGGAAAGAAGAAAGAAAAGAAAGAAGAAAGAAAAGAAAAAAGAAGAAAAGAGAAAGGAGGAGAGAAAAAAGAAAGAAGAGAAGAGAAGAGAAGAGAAGAGAAGAGAAGAGAAGAGAAGAGAAGAGAAGAGAAGAGAAGAGAAGAGAAGAGAAGAGAAGAGAAGAGAAGAGAAGAGAAGAGAAGAGAAGAGAAGAGAAGAGAAGAGACGAGGAGAAATTAAAAAAAAAAAAAGGAAAAAGGCAGGCAGGCAAGAAGGCTCTGTTCGAGTTCTTTGTGAAATGCTGCCATCTATGGAGTTTCAGGCGATATTGCTTTCTACGGCGACGTCAAGGAAAACCACAGGGCTGATCACCCCACAACGTGGTTGGTTCAGTAAACGAAGCAGTTTTTTTCATCAATAAACAAGAATATAAATTATAGCTTTGGCTATAACATTAAGTTGGCACTAGTTTCTACCACAACTAGTTATTGGATGTACAAGCAGCATTAGTAGTTATCTACTGCAACATTCGATCAAGGCTTTCTTGTGTTTTGTTGAGGGGATATATTCATTTTAGTGGGTTGTGTTGCCCTGTTTTCATCTGCACTGTTTTCGTAAGTTTCAGGGCACACAAGCACAAAGTCTTCGTGTAC
Organism: Numenius arquata; assembly: GCF_964106895.1. Classification (NCBI taxonomy): domain Eukaryota; kingdom Metazoa; phylum Chordata; class Aves; order Charadriiformes; family Scolopacidae; genus Numenius; species Numenius arquata. Next base: position 61,745,697 of record NC_133579.1, on the reverse strand, counting down.
ATACCCCCAATCTTACTACTGCCTGCATTCTCAAACTGGCCAAATAAATAAGCAACTAATTGCAATTAGCTCATTTTAGTTCTATTGTCCCTAAAAATTAAGGCATTTGAAGCTTTAAAAGTATTACACATGCACACACCACTCCTTCCTTAGCATTTACTGCTAATGATAAGGCAGTGTGTAATATAAGGAGGCAGAAAGATGATAATTTTGAAGAGACGGAAGTATTAGAAGTAATTGTCACCTATAACAAATAATAACCATTTAAAAAATCCCAGTTTGAAAGCTGTTCAGATCTTCAGGAAGAAATTGTCCTCATTTAGTACTGCAAAGATCCAGAAATGTCTTTATCATGCTCACTAGAGGACTAGATGCAATTGAAAAGCAGGGGACATTTGGCTTACTTAAATTGTGATTAAGTGACATATGTAATCATTAAGGTAGGCATATGCATAAAGAGCAGTAATTCTAGGGCTAATAAAAATCTGGATCCCCAAAGCTATCTTGTATCTAGAGGCTGGAATGGTAAGACAGGAGAAAAATAGTATGTAGGATTTCTGAAAGATGCATCTTTTAGACACCGCTGCTCAGGTCTGTTTTCCGAAACTGTCCCTCCCTTACTATAGCCTTCCCTTGCCACCAGCTCCCACTAGTGAGATGTCACCAGCAGAGGTATTTCACATGGCAGAAAAGGTATGGGAGGAACAAGCCTCATTCATGCCTCCCCTGAAAGATAGGTAGGGCCAGTTCAGTTCTCATCCCTAGGCATTGGCCATACCAAAGAGAAGTACATCAGTTCAATGGAAAATAAAATCAGCCCTATACTTCCTGACAAACAGCAGCAATGTACCTAGCAAAATACTGTTTTCACATTCTCTTATTCTATCCAAAGAGCTCAGTCCCAGTAAATCCTTATTATCTTAAAAATGAGTAAAGCTACCTGCAGGAAAATTATTGCCTCTCCCACTTTGACTCCCTCCAGTCACTTACTTTAGCAAGTGTTTCTCATGTTTATACACCATATTGACTTCAGAGGGTGGCACTTGCCTAGCACGCCGTGACAGAATAATCACCCCTTGAGCATAAGCGTCAACAGACCAAGTTACTAAACATCTCTCCCATCTGCAGGTCATTCAACAGGAAGATGGTGAAAACAGTAGAGCTGAATTAACAATGAATTGCATTATAAGCAAAATAAGACTCTAAATGAAGTTAAAATTTACCTCCTAGAGAAACCTCTGCAGAGGTCAAAGATGAGACACTTCTGGAGAGTGCCCAGAGGCAAGGGTTGTTTTAAGAAATTCATCCTCCCCTGTTTGACTTCCAATTCCCAAACACATACCCTGCCCCTTTTCTTTAGAGGGGGGACAGTGGCCAAAGGTCTATTAGCAGCAGCCACAGCTGCAGCAAGCATTTAATGCTGCCTTCATTGCACAGCTGGTGAAGTGCCAGATCTACCTATAGTGCTTAAAAAGGAGCGGCAGCTCTACTTGTTTGGCTTTTGGTAATAGAAATTATAAAAGATGGGCCTTCTGGGTTTTCCTATTTGCCATCTCACAAGATAATCTCGTGACAATAACCTCTTACTGCTTTTGGAATGATCTTGTTTGCATTTAATTCAAACTCATCTAAACAACGTCAGCTCCGATAGTGCTGCCCGCGTTGCACCAAGTGTCTCATTGGGAGGCTTGGAAGAGGCCCAGTTTGTTGCACATCACTAAAGGAACAGCTTCCTTGCTGCCTCCCAGCGTGGAGGGGGCTCCAGCCATGGTGCATGGCAATGCCTCACCAGCTGAACTGCAAGGACGGAGGGCAGAGATGACAGTCTCTGTATAGGCTCTGGAGAAGGGCTGTGGGCTCCGGGGCCTCGCAGCCATCTGACCGCAGTCCATGCCAAGCGAGAGAATCTCCAATCACTCTCCCATCTACCACACAAAAATGACAGCAAAGAGGCAGACAGCATGGGCTGCAAGTACTAGAAGAGGGTGGGAGTAAACCAGTGGTCTGCTTTGCTGAGATGTAGCATCAATTTAGATTTATGGCTGAGTTCACAAGCACAGCTGGTTAAATACAGCCGAGACTCTGCTTGCAAATGCTCAGCCACAATCACCTCCTTTGTTGTTCTCTGCTGAGCTAAAATCAACCCCTGTGCTGAGGGGTGTGGACCGTACCCCCACTGTATACTGCCATGAAGGTACAGAGGCCACATTCTCACCCACCACCCTGAAATGGAACGTCACCTGTGATAATTTGTTTAAATAATACTTGGGGAGTGTAGGAGGAATGGGTCTCATTGCACTCACAGGCAAATAGGGATATCCCTTCATGAACAAGAACATGCACTATTCATGTTGCGCTATTTATCACTTGCTGCATTAATGATTTGGCTTTTCAAGATTTTCTGTCACCAGAGCGGACAGCCAGAACAAACTCTTACTGAGGAAACCAATCACTACAAATGAGGAAAGTGAACAGATCACCAAAGCCTTGCAGGTCAGGAGAGAGTCTAAATATCTGTTGAATACTTCTGTATAATGAATCATGAATCATTATTATCTCGGCATGGAGAAAAATACCATATTTCTCAGCTCATGCGGTTATTTGGCCATTCTGATGAATCTGTGACGTATGCCCTTAATGAAATACATCCTTACTACACCCTATTTCCCCTGTACTGAAGAAAGAGTACCATTTCCCTGCTTTGCTGGAGAGGTTTGGGTTCACATCAATATGTAAGCAGGGTTTCTTAGCTGACAAATCTCGCTCAGTCACTGAGGATAACTCCACATTTCCAGACTGAACCAGTAAAGTTCTCATTGCTGAAGGTACTGTACGCTACAGTATATGTCTTACTCGAGAATTCAGATGTCACCCACCTGCCATTAGGCACAATGCACACCTTTTTATGGCCAGCACAGCTGCCTGGAAGGCAGAACAAGAGATGAATAACCATTTTCTAGCCCATTTTGTTCAGCTGTGAGTCTTCTACATTGCTGAACTGCTTCAGATATTAAGATAGAATAACTCAGACTGGATCATATATATGAGACGGCATCAAGCGGTAATACTAAGTAGCAACATACATGAATAAAAAGTGATTACAATAAGTATGAGTCAAATAAATTAATATTTTGCCTTAGATAGGATTCTTTATGTTTGGTAACTATTGCTTGTGCTGATGATATAACACATGCTGACACCAAATATCAATTCTAGGTAAATCCAATTAAGCCCAGAAGCAAAACAGCTGGATTAGCAGTTCACTGCATAAATTATTTTTCTTCCATTTACTTTGTCTTTTTGCAAATGAGCCTTTTAACATAAAAAAATTTAGTTCTCAAGTTCCCTTTTGCTTATTAATCCCAGAAGCCTAAAATGAAGAAGAAGAAAAAAAATATATTTTCTTCCTTTGTTGTTTGTGAGCATATGCTGTTCAGCTCCCTTGTGTAGTCTCCCCAGATTGTAGCTTTCCTTTTTCCTTGAATAAGTCATTCACACTGCACTTATATGGCATCAGACCAAGAAACTTGGGGGCTTTTTAATTTCCAGATGATGTATTAATGCATAATTATTTTACAATTTATCTCTATTTCATGATACTAAGCAAAATGAATATAAAATTGACAAGGCTGGAGTTCAACATGCTCACCACTGCTTTCATTCAGTTAGAACAACCCAGACTATATAGGAGTTCGTTTATTTTATCTCCTCTTTTGTGTTTTCTTATTGTTTTTCTTCATTATATGGCTGCCAGCATAAAGGGCAATGTAGAGATTGGGAATCAATACATGCTACTCCTGTAGATACGCAAATAATCACAAATTGGAATCATTGATCGATTTTCAGCATTCTGATAGTGACACAATGGGTGGAAGGGACTCTGATCTCAGTTGTGCTAGGGGAAATACAGAGCAGTGATTCACAGCTGGAATTATAATAAAGGACTGCCTCAGAAATGCATCATTCCAGTCAACGAAACATGTTACATATCACTGGTGAAAATGACTTTTCCCTTCTTCTCGTGATCAGAGTTGTCAACAGCAAATGTGCAAGCAGCAGAGCCGTGCTTAAGCCTCCAAGGTTGAATGCCACTAGCCCCCGTGGTGGGAGGTGGTGGTGACAAATACTGCAAGGTGCCTGAACAGCAAGGCTCAATTCATGGCTTAGCCCAGAGCCCATATCAAACACTGATCTTGGCATTACTCGCCACACACGTTCCTCCTTCTAGTCCCCTGAAAACATATCGGTTGGAGATTCCCTTCCCCCTAAATCCATATTTTCGCAAAGACCTTTCACATCATCCATGCGGAGGAGCCTAATGCCCAGCTTTCCTAGGAAGCAGGTCACACAGAGGTATCTGCAAACATCAGCCAGCCCAGAGGGTCACAGTCCAGACAAAAGGTACCCACATACCAGGTGTCAGACCAGCAGTTGGTTCACAGTTCAGACAACTATATCTATATATATCTACATGTATTTATATATAAAATGCTGACTATAAGAAGGCTAAATTACTCCTACTGGTGTGAGATGATTTCTAAAAGTTTTATTTCTAATATTTGTCTTTATACACATTAAGAACCTTTAAAGGAAAAAGATCAGTCTTTTTTCCTTAACTGGAACTGGAGACAATAAAATATTTTGGCTTTGTTACAAACGCAGAAGAATTTGAGGTTAAAAAATGAGGACTACAGTTGTACAGGCTGAAAGACAGAGAGGGACTACTGTTACAGTATGTTTCTCTTATTTTCCAATAGTAGGAAAACAATCCTCTTATTTCTGCTTCTGTACAATACTTTCCATATAAAGACTTCCACTGGCATAAGCAGTAGCTTTGTTGTAGACTTTCTTGGGGGTAGTAACAGATTATGTTTTATAAAAAAGTATTTTCTTATGCAGATGTAATTACGGAGAGGTAGCACTAACCTTTACCAGTTGATCTTCAAAAAAAAATCCTTTTTTTCCTGACAGAGTGAAGAAACGGAGCGTACAAAGTGACTATGATGACCCCCAAAATGTGTTTGGCGTGAAATGGCACATGAGTCTAAACTGTTCTGGAAATAAAAGACAAATGAAGAGCCATGATTTCCGACAGGAAAACTTCTGTGCCTGATATGCTTCACCAGTGCTCTTCATTTTCCTACTCAGTTCTTTGCCTGTTTGCAAATCCTTTTTTTTAACAAAAATACATGGAAAAAATGCTTACCACTCATGAAATTGGCAAAAGGCTTGAAAAACTGCCATTATTTGAAAAAATGGAGATGGGAGAGAAGAGAAGGAAAAAGGACTATGAACTGAAGTTGTAAATTTTTTTCTCTTAGGTAAGTAGCATTGGCATTTGTATGGATAAAAGGTGATTTTTTGTTATGTGCACATTCATATCCAACTCATTAATTTACATACAAGAATGAATTTCACCTTCTGTCACTGCTGTTTGTAGAAAAATACAAAATTTCACCCTGTATCAATCATTTTAGCTACAAAAATAGCAGCTGCCAGTCACAACTAAATTAAACTTACTTTGCAGGGAGAGAATGCCTCTATTTTTGTTTATAAGCAATATAATACTCCTGGGGGGCCCAAGTGCTGCACAGCTGCCACTGCCTTGCGAGGGCCAAGGACCTCTGCTGTGGCAGTGTGAGTGGCAGCTCTGTCCAAGGCCCACTCTGCTGCCCTCGGAGCGCTGTTGGTTCTGTGGTGGGCAGCAAATGTTGACAGGCCTATCTTTTGACACAGGATTAGACGAGTAAAATTACTCTTGGAGATACATCAAATTATAGTAATAATTCGCTCTCTAAGAAACCAAACAAACTTTTAATTTTCTTGTGAAGAATGACCTGTTATTTAGGGAGAGAATTGGACTGGAAAGTTGGGCAAATGGCAATGTATGGGAAAAGGGTAGAGGTATAGAGGGGTATCTGGAAGCAGTGTGGTACACTGAGGAGATGCACTCAAATTTTTCATCTTGAACCTTGAACCAAATAATTAATTTTGTATTATCCTTATGAACTTGTATATCTTCACAACACTCATTAAATAACTAGCTCAATCTGGCTAAAACACCTTCAGTAAGCATTTAATATTTTATCTTTTTAACAAATATTCTTAATGAGTTTTCAGTAAATTTTTTTTTACACTTTTACCTTTGGATATTGAAAATATTCACCATCATTGAAGTTCCTGATTCATAGATTAAGTCTAATTCTGTGAGGGCAGTGAACACAGTCCTGCTGGGAATGTTCTGGCTGCTCTGCACAATTACCTGGTGGACCTCCATCCTGAACTGGGCATTGATACAGTGAGAACATCTAAACATCCATATTTAAACTGTCATTACTCTATATTATTGATTGATTACGATAGTAAATGACCTGAAATAGCTTCTTATCACATAATACCACTAGTTTTATTACCACGTATTCAACTTTGCTGTCTAGCCTCAAAGGAAATTAAGTAAGTTTTGTCAGTTAACATCCCACAACTTTTCTCTAATAACAACATTACTTTACTTCTAGAAAGCTGTGCTCAAGAAAAAGGAGCTGAAAATGTTTAATTTCAATGAAAAAGCAGCCAACTATCTGTTCATGAGGTCTCAAAGCATAACTAAAAGCAATGGGTTAGATATTTCGCTAGTATCTGTGTACTCATGATACAGGTATTGGAAGAAATTTGTAAAGCCAGCAAGTGCCACCCAATATCTTTTACAAAATACCAGAAAATTTTGAAGTGTCTTCACTTAAGACACAAATGTGCAAGAAGCTATTTGGGAAATATGGTATCAAGCAATGCCATATGATACTGATAACAATAATACTAGTAAACTTTGCATTTTAAAAGAAGCATGATCTGGCAACTGAAAAACATTCTTGCAGCGGTTGCACAAAGCTGCAGTTTGAGATGCAATTATCAGTGTGGAATGTTCTTCAGTTCTTCTACAGTCTTCAAAAGAGACCCTCTTCTTGAAGAATGAGGCATTTATTTCATAGCTGTCATTTAGCCCATCATGAAATATATATCCCTATGGTTTCCTGTCTTAATTTCTTAAGAATACTCCTACTTTAGGCTGCATTAACCGCTCATTTTTATATTTCAATAAATCTTAAATGGATAACAGCTGGTGAGCTTTGATTTATTTTAAAACATCTTCTCGACTACTTTCTAAAAGTATGAGTACTCGATGCTTTTACAACTGGAGTTGGCAACCATTACTTCAGTCAGAGATCATTAAGGGACAGATTTTTTGTCTTGAGGTTCACTACTCACAAAGGAGATTTTTTGGATCTGCAGGAAAACTTAGATGGGGCTATTTGCTAGCTATATCAACCAGAACTGGTAACAGCCAGAAGACAATTGGTAATGAATGATGCTACCAACACTCAATCCCTTTCTTCCTCCTTACCAGCATTTGAAAAAATTCTCAACTACCTCACCACCCAACCTTACTTGATCATGTCTGTAGCCACTTCTGCACTCTCATACCCCATGCCTGAATGTAGGACAGTTAACAAGAACAGTAATAACACTTTCCGTTTTTAATATTCTGAACTACTTTGTCCATCCACAGCACTGTTTTTTGTTCCACCAAAGAAGTCTAGATCCCTCTCTAGCTGGAATATGCTATATTCTCACTCTTTGGTTTCAATGATTACTCCTAGAAACACATTATCAGTTTGGATTAACTGTTCAGATCTCAGCAATAGCTACTTAGCAACAGCTACCATCATGACATTAGCAATTTGTTCCCTTCTGTACCATGACTCATCATTCAGAATGCAAAGCTGTTATTCAAACTTTCCCCTCTGCCATATATATACAAAAGTATATATTCATGCCTTTATATTTCAAATGTTTTCAGCATTATAAGTCTATTTAGTTACACCTAATACATAAGAATGGAGGTATAGTATGCTCTAACTGTGCAGTTTAGAAACTAAATCTTACTGCAAACTTCATTTGTATTAATTACTCATGAAAAATATTTTCACTGGCAATGGTAAGTAATTATAATGCCACCTGTTGTTAATAAGAAGTTTGAATGTGCATTTATCACACACATCAAAAAAACAGCCAGCAGATATTCTAAGTCATAATTCTGAAAATATATTGCGACAGACTTTTTATTTACAATATGCAAACAAACTATATGGTTTTGAATGCTAGACACAATGATAAGCAGCACTTTTCTCTATTAAAATAAAATTGGTAGTGCATGATTAAATTGAAATTTCTCCAACTCTCTCTTGGTTAAATTGCAGTACTTGCAAAATACCACATACTCTCAACACATTTCAGCAAAGATTTAAAAGGTGTGAGATACTAATGAAAATGCAGCTTGCTAGATTTTCATGTCATCAATGCTACAACAAATGTAGTGGAATATCACAAAGTATTTTAAACAGTAATTTAAACAAAACCACTTAAGACCTCTTTTGGAAGTCAGTAACCTACATAACCCACATTCTAAATCATTTACAAGGTCCCATCGTTGTGCAACTGAGCATTAAAACATAATAATAATAATAATGAACAAAGTTATGCAATGGTGCCATGTCCCCAGTTCTTCAAGCTTGTTTTATGCAATAATAAAATCTTGAGGTCCTACACCAGTAGGGTTTAATGACTTGCTTTTCAAAGTCCAGTTAAACAGCTGACATCAGTAAGGCCAGAATTTTACTCACTGCATTGAATAGATATTTGGAGGGAAAGCACAACTCAAATTACTGAGATCATCAGAATTTCATTCCTTGTTAAAGTTTGAAAAAATGAAAAGGAACTTAATCAATTGCCTACATCGTGCAGTTCCACAGCTAGCCTCTGAAAAACTTATTGCAAAATAAAGTCAGAGGATGTGATTAACAGAGAACAGAAAAGGTCTTAGTGCTTTTAGAAAAAGAGGAAAATAAAAGAAAGCTTTCTTTAGAAAGATTCAACACAGTATATAGAGTTTTCTGAGGTGGCTTTTTTTTTTAGTAAAAAAAGAAAGAATCCAAGCAAGAGTGGCTAAGTTTTCACTGATTTATTAAAAACTTTTCCTTACATTTTATTTACCCAGGATTGTATTATTTTTATGTCCCAGTGCCAAGAAATCTGGTTAGTAAAGTGCCAGATTCTTTTATTTGATTTTATTTGATTTCATTAGGGACCATCAGCCTAGCTGCTTAAGTGCCCGACTACTGTTTGCAGTTAAACATTCATTAAGGAATCCCCAGTGGGTTCATTCATTTCACTGAGGTCCAATTACAGTGCCACAAAAGTAGTTTTTGCAGCAATTAGCTGATTTTTCCTGTTTATGTTCTGTCTCTTTAGGAAGAGGACTATTTTGTGGAGGTCAGATTTTTAATTAGGTGCAATTTAGGGCCAATAAGAAAACTGATAATTTACTAAATGGCTGTGGTGGACTTAACTGCTCAGAGCAGAGGTAAATAACACAACAGGGACACCAGGAATAAGCTCTCCTGGTGTGCATAGCTCAGAGCCCTATAGTGTAAGGAATAGATTACATGTTAAATGGCTGTCAGGGCTCTCATTGTGTTGCCTGTATCGCCAATCAACCCAACCTCAAGAGCCACCATGTTTTTAGCAACGGGTAGAGGGAAGCCAGTCTGGAACAGGACCTGCAGATCGCTGTTGGTTTCAGGTAGCTGCAAAAAGATCTTGGAGAGAAAGAAAACAAGAAAAAAAATCAGGATCTGCTTCCCAAAGATTTTGCAGCACCTTTCTCAACCGCTGTGTCCTGTGAAGCCAATGATACTAAAGTGTTTGTAAGAAGTCCTCACAGTCACTCAGTGTATTTTACCATCATGGATTACCACATATTAGCTTGTATTTCTGTGAAGGGGTTTCTCCCCTTAAACAAGGCATTATATTTTCTAAGCAATGTATGCAAGTTGCCTTACACCTTGGGAAATTAAGAACTGTGATAGTTGATGAACAGTACACATGCAGAGGAAGTAGGATCTTGTGATCTCTTCTGAGAGAGTCCAAGCATACTTGCTATCTCAAAATTTTCTCATCTAAAGACTGTGATATTTGAGTTTCAGACATGGTATCACATCAAAATTTTGGAAGAAACTCCCAGTTGGTTGAAATGTTGCTCTCTTACAGGAAATAGGTAAGGAAAGGCCAGAAGGTCACTGCATTTTTTCTTCAACCTTTGACCCAGCACTCAATTGCAAAGTCATAGCCAGACATGTAAAAAAGCAATACCAGCAGGAAGTATAAGTTAGAAACATTGAAATTTTATTGCCAGTTACCATTTCTGGCAACATTTATAAAAACACAAAAAAGACTAGGGCAGAAATTTCTATACCTTCTAGTGGGAAGAAAAATGTTCAATTAAGCTGTCAATGTGCAAAGAAAATACATGATGGCCTTCTGTCTGAGCTCATGCAGAATGTAACAAAAGAATAATTTTGGAAAACCTAGTATCTTGATTCAAACACATTCTATGTCATGATTCTTGTCCTTCCCATGAAAACTCTTTACTCTAGCATATTGTCCATAACCAGGGTTACAAGTGTTAAGTTAAAAGAAAAAAAAAAGGTAAACTTTGGAGAAAACATAAGGTTTCAGAAATCTTTAAAATATGAAAATCTGTTATTAGGCAGTTATTCCCTTTCTAATTATTTAGACAGCCAAAAAAGCATCATCTTTTTGTCAGTTCATCAGTTTTCCTTGCAACATAGAAACAGGATTGAAAGATGCTGGCTAAAAAAAAGTAATTTAGCAGTCACATTTTGAGAACCTGAAACCAAATTTCAGGTCAGTGATGAACCAAAGAACATCTGTGTAAGACAGTCTGCATGGAATCTATGCTACAAATGTGCAGATGGTGACTCTATGTCTGAATTATTTAATACAGTATGAAATCTGCTGAAACTTGCATTCTACTATTCTAGCAGAATAACGGGAATGTCATTTTGATTCTTTGGTATTATTCTTTTCATCTAGTCAAGCACGCATAGCGTTGAGGAAGGCCTTTCTTTTCTAATAAGTTTTTAAATATTTTCCACATTTTAGAGAAAGGTTTGGGGGTTTTCAAGCAAATGAACAAATTTTTTTCAATGTTATTGCAAAAATACAATAGAGCAGGCAACACACATTGCAACATTAACTCCTAATTACTTTGGAAACCAAATTTCACTTGGAGTCCAGCTTGACTTGCAAAGAACTCAGGATGGTAATTAATAACAATCAGCCACTGAAGAAATTTTGTATAAATAATGTGCTGAACTATGTCCCAACAGGGCTAATACAAACACATGGACTTCAGCATTAACTCAGTCAAACAAACAAAAAAAAAAAAATCTTGCAAGTGACTGAATTTCCTACCTTTTCTGCTTAGCTGTTCCCTTGCTGTATTACCCATCATATCTCAAAATCCAGGTTTGTTGTCATTAACATAATCAGAAATGCAATTTTCTTAATACAAGTCCTATAAACAATGAGCTGATGGCAGGTAGGCGATAGGCGTCATCCACAGCAGGTAATTCTGGTGGAAAGATAGATACAATTAAGTGACAAGGAAGCATTACTACTGCAGTGAGAATAACTTCCAAATACGTGAGATAAAGAGACATTTTCACATCTCAGAGAGGCATTTCAGCTCATGCTGTCAAATATTCTGTTGTTTCACCACACATATTCTGCATAGGAAGAATATTGGAGCAGCAGGACCTAGGGATAGAAAGGAGTTGTTAGACCATAGGGACATAGCACAGTTCAGGTCAGAGGGGACAGAACCCAACCTCCTGCTCAAAGCAGAGTCAGCCTCACTTACTTCATTCTCTTGCAACAGCATACAAATAAACTAATTCAGCTAAAATAACATATATGTATGTATACTAATTATAGTTATTAAAAAGTTATACAGGTTAATCCTGGCTTCTTAAGGAAATAAGGCTAATGGGATCATACTGTCTGTGTTTATTCTCAGGTGTTGGCCCATTTCATCCATATTTAGCAGAAGGCATAAAGGTGTGAAGGCTTAAGGTGATCCAAACAGAGAAAAGGTGGTGTCATGAACAGCCCAGCTGTACAAAAAGCTTCAAACAAAAATTGTACCTTAGTAGAGCCAGCATAAACCAAATATCAAACATGAAGGCACTGAAAACCGGGCCTTATATATACTATTCACACTCTTTTCTTGCTTCCTTTTTAAATACCCAATCTTTTCCTTAGATACAGATGGAAAACAGAAGGGAGGACACAGAAAGGGTAGGCACTCAACATTTTCAATTTAACTAGAAGCCCAAAGCACTGAAAATCCCATGAGAAAGGGATTTTCTGGTATTTGCAGTTTAGGCAGAAAATTTGAGTTGGTCTCAATGAGGCCATCTATTTAAGGACTTTCTTGGGCCTCCAGACTTTCTTACCTTCTGTATATCAGCTTCCAAATGAGTCCAGTGCTTAGTGGATGCTCAAGAGGACAAAGAAGGCTGCTTAACCAAAAGATCCACTTCATCATCCAGCTCTTCTCCCAGTGAAAACAAAACAACACTCGGAAACACTTCCACTGGAGAGAGACCAAGTCCTGGAAAGCAGTGTTCAAATAACTACATGGCCAAGTGTTTAACCATTTTTTTGTAGGTATTTTTTCTGTGTTGCTGTACTGCTTTGAATGACTCCAACACAACAGCAGGGTCACAATCTGCCCGCTGTGTTCACCTGTTCAGCTTTTTTCCTCAGAATTTTAAAACCTATTAGATGCCAATACTGCATACAAACCCTATAAAAATTTCTTCAGAAAGGTGTTTAGGTAAGTTTAAAATTATATTTGGCAGACTGTTAGACCAGAATGCTTGTTGAGGTCATCTGATATTTAAAAACTAAATGAAAATAGGCAGCTGCTTTATTATTTTAACTGTATATCTTAAAACTGATTGCTAAGCATCTACATACCCCAAGAGATGTACAAGGTGTACATCTTTATTAGTAATGTGTCAGCAACCTTGTAGAGAAATACAAGAGGAGAACAAATCAGAATCACTGTTAGCACAGTAAGAGCCTTTGAAGATTCTCCTAACTTCAAGCAACAGAGGCAAGAAAAATATTAATTAATAATCAATAATATAATCACATAAAGTAACCTGTTACATTGAGGTACATTGCAGGTCTGTTATTACTTGACGATTCTATATGTGTATGAAATGCAGTGATGATGTTTTTGGACAAAATATTCTCCTATGTAAGAATTTAATGCTAGATGTGTATTGTTACGCACCTAAGAAATTTATTGAGAAGGAACAGTTCCTAATTATAGGATACCTGCAGAGCCAGAACATTTATCAGTTTTACTTAAAGTATTTTTGCCACTGTGTTTTGCATAGAGAAAGAAAGAAAAGAGAAAATAATTTCCTTTCTCTTGCCTTCCTACTGTCATTGCATGAATGGTAGCTATTATATTCTTATTTCTGATCTGCACATTAAAAAAAAAAAATCATCAAATATCCATGTACGCTCAAGTAGCCAATTTGAAAATATAATTCATTTGTCTGATTTAATTCTCTAAAATTGCCAACTGACCTTAGTCCTCATTCTGGGCTAACAGCAGCATTTTTTTTTAATAAACCTGTTTTTAATAAAGTAGGAATTAAGGGGAAGGAGCAGAGGGGAATTGAGAAAATTAACAGCTTAGCTGATCCACTAAATTTTGAAACAAAGAAAAGAAGTACAGTCCAAGGTATAATAACATTTAGTTACATGCAAGCCAGAGCAGTATTTTGCACCTGAACCGTAAAACAACGTACTGAAAACTAACTTCAGTGCCAAGTTACATGCCACATAACCATTCTGCATTTAATGAAATTGCATGGGATGTAAGTCAGTCCAGAAATCTGACCTTGGTTTTAATTTGAAACTGACAAAAATTTAACTGCAAAGAAGAACATCTGCTATTTAATACTGTGGTGTACTGTGCATTTATTTAATTATCATAATTATTATAATCATCACCTGGATTCTGTTTCATCCCAGTCTCTTTTTTTTTCTCTGAAATCATTTCATTTGTTGTTTCCAAACCTAAATGTGACAATGATTTCATATTCAACAACAAGAGGCAATTCAACATTCTTTGTCTAGAAAGTCTCCTTAGAAAAGAAAGACAGACCATAAAATTACCAAACAGCATCTAGATACCAGCAACCTCAAGAGGTTACACTGTGCTCCATGTGAAATCCTAAGTGCAACAGAGTTGACAGAGGCAATCAAATATTCAGGTGGCTTCAGAATAAAAGCTTTATCTGAACATTGCCTTTAATGTTCATTTTTCACGTTAGGGAAATGGGAAGAGGAGTTACTTACTGCTTGCTCCCAAAGTGAAAATTTGTCCACTGCAAGGACTGCAATTTTGCAAAACTCATACTCTGTTATTTTAGCATGCAACAGAGCAGCAGTCATACAGACTCAATACGTGAGAATACCTACTGTGACACGTGAAAGTAATCTACCACATTTTCCCTGTGGAAATAATTCAAATAATTCCAACAGCAACAGAAGAGGGTGATAAGACAAGCATATGTGTAATATGTCTTATTGTCCGGGAATTTCTTGTTCACTGGTAGTCTAGCAGACATGCTCACAAAGCCCTCCACACTTCCACACCATCTGCTGTGATAATATCTACTCTGATGATTTGCTTTTAAAGCTAATGAAGACACTCCAGGCTGCAACACCATCTATTAAATACTTCTACAGTGCTTAGCTTGCATGCTCAGTGCACACCACCTTGAGCTTGGTACTGATAGAACAAACACATGCAGCATCTTCAGAAAGGCACCTTTAACGATGAGCTCATCACAAAGCACTTACATTGTACCCAAAAGAGCGCTTCTCCTTCTATCTCTTGTAGTGATCCCTCTGTGTCAACACACTGTGAGTCTGGGACATGTAAGGTTCCAGAAGAGTGAAAAAGAGAAGGACAACAACGAATATAACAGTGCTGTGCCCTCTTCACCTCTCATCAGCATGACCTGGACCCAGAAAAGGCTCTCCTCTGTAATGTACCCAAAGATATCTGAGTTACTGGAGAGTATCAACTTTGAGCTCATACCTGTCACATACCACTTACACAGCCTACTGATGAGACCAAATGTGGAAGACTAATAGTTCTTTGGAGGCCCATTTTAAACACTGTCGTCTTAGTGAGGGATTGGTGAATGTAACTCCTTTGCATGACAGATTCCATGAGTAAAGCTTAGCTATGCCAATACGGGCAAAGTCTTCCTTGCTCTCTTCCTCAAAGCAGCATGACTGGTAACACCCATGCCTCTGCCAGATCCTTGTCTCTTTTGAACACCTCCCCTTCCTCTTTTAAACAACTCTCCCTCTTCATCACCAGTCTAGCCCCTCTCTCTTTTGACAAAACTGCAGGCAATAGAGGAGTCACCAGCTGGGAAGGTAGACCTCTCTGAAGTCAACTGGGAGCCCAGCCTGCCAGCTCCTAGCTTCCAGCTAAAAGACCTAGACATTACAGACATCAATTCAATATTACTAACTAGAAAATGGACTAGTTGGGAGTGCTGCTCTGAAAGCTGTAACACAATAGAGTTTACCCAGCTAGTGAGAACTATGGCACTTGACATCAGTTCTGCCACCAAACCCAACAGGAGTAACTGTGCTTCCTTGCTTTTGAGAAAAGAACTGTCTTTCCTGCTCTAGGAAGAGAGGGTAGGAGCAGCCATACAAACACACTGTGTTTACTTCTAGATTGTGTCTTTATTTTGCTTCTTATAGTAAGCAGAATAATCTCATCATTATAGAACCATCTTTCCTCTCCTGTCTCCCTTCTCCGTCTGGTGGCCCAGTCTGACCCCTCAAGCTGTTTCTGGGACAATGGCCAATCTAACAGCACCAGCCCTGAGAAGAGTCCTAAGAAGTAGCTTGCCTAACAGTACCCCCTTTTCACTCAATTTCAGCTTTTTTAGATGTAACAAAATGGCAAGTAAGGAGGGCTGCTGTCACTGGAAAATAAGACAAGTGTATCCGGCTCCTCAGTGGCAGTGGTTTTTGCCACAAGGCAGCTGCTCCACCATTCAGTAGACTGAAGTTCCTGTAGCAAACCCAGATGCCACTTGGAACTAAATGCTAGATTCAAAGCTCAGGCTTGCCACCCACTCACCACCAGAATGCACTACACACTAGTTTTATTGCAGAGTAGCTAGCCTGCTACTAGTCTCCCAAAATCTGCCAACTACCATAACAGGTATTTACTCGGAAACAGCTTCTGTTTCCTCAGGAAAGCTCTCAGCTATCTCCTGCCCAGTTTGGGATGTCTGTTCCTAGACACAATCTGAAAACATGTCCAGAGTGCCACAGCAGGATTGGTGACAGGCTGGTCTTTCACAGGGTGTTCTCTACATGGTTGTAACTGAGGATGATTCACTTTGTCCTCAGATCTGGCCTTTCTCCTTTCCTCCCACTCAACCTTGCAGAAGTAGAAACCAATACTCATGAAGAATTTACCTCCTGCAAAATGTGCCTTGTTACCAATTACTGCGAGCACATTTGAGAGTTTCATTTCACAAGCCATTACACAAACTAACCCTATAGACTTTGAACAGCCCTAGTGACAAGCCACTACTCCCCTCTGCATGCATGATGTATTAAATGAGACCAGTGCCTGCTAGAACCACAGGAAAGAAACTCACCAACCACTGAATATCCATCGGGGGCCATACAGTAGCCCACAGATGTGGGCAATGCCTCCCAGAGTGTAAGTCCATAGCGATTTTGACCAATTAAGACTGAATTAGAGCATATATGGTGGCAACTGCGCAAAGCTTGCGTGACTGTTTTATTCTGCCTCCACAGTAAGGGTGCTTGGTAAAAGGAACAATTAAATAGTAATGAGATAGCTTTGGGAAATAGGCAATATGAATTGCTGTCAGTTGCCCAAACACTTCCTCCTTCTTTACTAAAGATTAGCACTTCTTATTGCCTGCATGCAAACTGCAATCTGAAATTTAGTCATTTTGACAGGGAAAATAATGCTGAAAGAAACATGAGGAGATAAGAATCTCATAATTTCAATATTGTGTATAATATTGGAATACTTCTGTTCATGTTCCTCAGATTGTTTTATTTCATCTGAGTCACCTATGTGGCAAGTACTTCAAGCGACCTTGACTACCAATAAATATCCATGTAGAAAGTGACAACTGCTCAAAAGAGGAGAAATAAAGTACAAACAAAAGTGGACAAAATATTAATCCCACTGCGTGAAACTATGTATATCAAAAAAACTTTCCAATGAGCAGACATCGATCAGTAGCCTTGACACTGACTTGCATCAGTTGACAAGCAGTTAATCAAATGGCTTACATACACATAGAATCTCAGAATCCTAGACTGGTTGAGGTTGGAAGGGAACTCTGGAGGTCATCTAGTCCAACCCACCTGCCCAAGCAGAGCCACCTAGAGCTGGTTCCACAGGACCATGTCCAGATGGCTTCTAAGTACCTCCAAGCATGGAGACTGTACAGCCTCCCTGGGCAACCTGTGCCAGTGCTTAGTCACCCTCACAGCAAATCAGTGGATCATAGGATCACTTGGAAAGCATTCTTAGAATGAGGCAGGCTGAGGGCACGCCTGTGTCATGAAATATATATGTATATGTGCATGCACATGTATGTGTGCACATGCATGTTCGTGTGCATGTGTACACGCAGCCCTGTTTGTGGAGTTTCTGGCTGGAGCCCAGGGACAGAGACTGGGGAAACAGTGAGTGCTTGCAGGTACTTTCTTCTGAAATGTTTGTTTTTCTTTCTCACTGGTTTCAAACATGCTCAGCATATCAGTGAAACAAGAGGTAAACATAGAGCTGTCTCAGATTACATCTGTTCCCCAGGCCATCTCCAAAGCAAACATTGGTCTCCCAATGAAAAATACAACTATTACCCATTATTGGACATATCCAGTCACTGCCTGACCACTGAGTTGCACAGTTAATGAATCTGCTCATTTCTAATAAAAATAAACCAGACAAAGGAAGTGGTCAGCTAAAGCTGAACTTGAAGAGAAGAAGAAAAGTGATTTAATAAAAAATACTCAAGGTTGACATTTCCTTTTTATTTGAAACATGCCTTTCTCGGGAATGACATGATCACATAGATACTATTAGTAAAGCCACACACTGGCGCCAGATTTTAAGATCTTTACCCATATGACTTAATTTGGGAAGCAGTAAAAACCAGAAGGCAAATTCCTCTGGCTCTGTTATTTCACAGTTCAAGCTTCAAATTAAAGTATTTCAAAACAGAGCATAAAAGTACATCAGTCAAAATGAACCAAGCTACTCCTTATAGCACTAACAGAAACAATATTTTTAAGATTGTATCTGTATTCCCCAGTCCCCTCCCTGTCTATTCAAGTTATTTAGGAATCAAGTCAGTTTATATAAAACAGTGATCAAGAAAAGCTCCAGCAGAAATAATCTGCAAACCACAGTTTTGTAAAGAGAAATTTTACAGGATACATCTTAAACTTTTTTCAGAGAATAAGTCAGCTCACACACAGAAGATTTCCTCCAAGCTGAAACATTTGTTCTTAAAACTGGATCAAATTTTCCACCGAAAATAAATTCAGGTATTTTAAATTTCAAATAATGTAGTTAAGAGACACTTAAAATCTACACAAACTTATTTCCAAGTGAAAGTGTGAATCAAGATCTTTGCTTCTGAATTTCTTGCTAGAATTCCCTAAAACTCTCAGTGACATTGATCTTTCTTTTCTTGTGAATTTTGGTTATGTAAACCTATCATTTAGCAAGAACACCTCCAACAAGAAAAAAAAAATAATGTCCTGAAAGAGACTTCTCTGTCTTGCAAGAGGCATTGAGAAACTACAGAGGCATTATGCTTTCATTGCATTTTTCTGCAAAGGAAAACCCCACATACTTTCAGTTTAAATATTATTTTTGATTGACTTAAGGAAAACAGTATGGGACCAGTACAAAAGAAAAACAGATTCTAATTTCACTGTTCTTTCTGAAGTTTTTGATTTGTGTTCTTCAACAATGACCTTAATGTCATGCAAATGAATTTACCAAACGCAGTCAAAACCATGAACTGAGTTTCCATGTCACAGAAACCGGCACGTCCTGTGCTAACAGAGGGTCTGGCTTCATATTGTGAAAACCCACTAAGAACTTTGAAAAGAAACCAATGCAGTGGTTTTTCTCCAAGTTCTGGAATAAATTCAGGATTAAAAAATTTCACAATTTAAGTCTTTAATAGAAAAAAAAAAGTTTAGCTGAAGGAAAACGTCTTAGACATAAGGCAGTGATTATTGGCTATGTTATCAGTTATCAAGGTGACAATCCTTTCTTCTCAGCTGACCTAACTGCTAGCTTGGCAAGCAGACAATACTGAACCCACTACCAGAATGCTGGCAATCAGAAGTAGTTTTCACTGCTTAAAGAGAGCTGCTCTTACCGCTGAAAAAATGTTTCACGTCAGCTCATTACAATACTGGTAATACAGAAAAAGGATGTGATTTGGAGATGTCTGACCTTTACGAATGTCTTTTCTTCTGTCACTCATTGGTCTGGTCAGCCCTAAAAAATTAAATCAAGCCAGAGTTACCAGCATGGCCTTGAGTGTCCATTAATTTCTCAATGTGTGAATGAACAAACATTCCCCTTATAATTTCCCTATTTGGGCAATATGAAATCCTAGGGCCTTTTTTTTCCATGTCATTACATCTGATCAAGGTGTGACTGGACTAAAAGTCTTTTCCAGAGGAAATTAAGATACTAATTTTTTCTTCTTCATTTCTCTCTTCTGATGTGCTTATCCAGAGAAGCACAGATTTTTATTCCCAAAACAGTCTGGGAATTTATGGATACTCCAGTCCTTGCTTCACTTCTGCCTCAGCTCTGACTGCCAGAGGTAGAACTTAATTCAATTTAGAGAAGCTTGGGGGAAGGGAAGTACCCCTTTCTCTATGGGTGTAATTCCGGTTATACCTTGTAAAGACAAGACAAAAGCACTGTACTCACAGAGCCAGACTGAAACACAGGACTAGTTCTGTCTCCAGCAGGCATGTGATTCTACTTTTGAAAGTAAGCTTCTCGCAGTCTAGCAAGCAACCTGCTGCAAGCATTAGAGAAAAATTACTTTACAGAAATGTATATTTTTTTCAAAAAGGCACATGAAGGAGCAGGAATAAGCCCCGTAAGTAACTAAGGAATAATGAGTAAGACAGGAATAAGTCCTGTCAGGAGTAAGATAGGACATGACAAGCAGAAGCAGGATTTTTACTCCTGACTCTGGCACTCACATGCTGCATGACATTAATGAAGTCACTTTGGGGGCGGGTTCATATCTATGTGCATGATGAACATTTGGGATTTCAGGCCACAAGCAGAATCATCATTGCCCTGAGCAACAAGGGCAAATGTGACAAAGAAATACAGTTTAGGGCTCCTTACTTAGGCCAAGCCCCACCTTGCTGGAGCACACCATCCTGTTGCAGGAACAAAGGCTGCTTTCCCTGGGCATGGAGGAACAGAGATGCCCAGGGACAGATGCACCTCAGGCAATATGCTGAGAGCTCATATACCCTATAGAAGCTTCAGGACAAGCAGGTGAACTTGAGCATCAGAGAGCGACTGTCATATCTCACAAGCTCTGGTTTTAGGGAGCTGCTGGGTCTTTATACTGCACTAGTGTGCCAAAATTGAAACAAGATGGCCATAGGTCTCTATCCCTGCTTCTATCCTGCCCTTTCTGTACCTTCAAAATCCCTGATGTGTTATACTGTGCCTTGTTCTGTGGATCCTGGCATGTTTTCACGTATTCATAAAAGACAAGCCATAGATGACAAAGTAAGGTGATGCTATTGCTTACCTGTTACCATTTCATGCAGCAAATCTCTTCCTACGTCTGAGTCCTTCCACCAGAAGTACAAAAGTGGAATGGAAAGCAAAAGCTGTCGGTGTTTACAAAAATAAAACAGAATTATTTTGTTCCGGAGCAGATATTATGTGGCATAGAGTAATTTAGTGCATGCTCAGTACCTGGATATGATCACTCTATCACACCCAGCTGCCGGGTCATCAGGTTCTCTGCCCCACAAAAAGATCTGATCACGGTACCAACAGTTTCTCAGACAGAAGAAGTGGGGCCAATGCCTGGGAAACACATTTTATTTCTTCATCTCCCTTCAAACTATCATCTGTGTTACCACATTTGTGTAAAGGTAACATATGTTCTTCCTCTTCTCCCTCTCTTTGTAGACTTTCCATCAATTCCATTTCATCTTCTCGTAAGCACTAGCTTTAAAAATATGAGCCAGACATAGACTGTCCTGGCTTCTTTGATTTCAGTGGAAGCATCACAAGGAGGTTGAACCCAAGGTTGTGTTTATACAGAGTCAGCAGCAGCAAAGTATATCGTAGTTTCATATCATTCTAATCTAACTCCCTCTTTGTCTTGTTATCCACTTCAGCAAATTAACATATAAAACACATAAATGATTGGCAAAAATTAACTGTACATTTCTACTTTAACTGAACAATTTACATGGCATTACAGGGGGAAAGGATTAGTTTTTCAAGTTATAAACAAGCATTATTTTGCAATCTTTGGCCTGTAACTGAAAGATAATAGTTTTAATTTGCATTCAAATAAAGTAAATCTCTCAGTGTAAAAGACTTTTTATAGTTCCCATAAACCAAAAACAGATTAAAGTGTAGACAGTGTAAGGAGGACAGGAGGATAAATCAACCAGACAAACAAGATGATCAAAAAAAAAGGAATAATAATCCTTTCTAAATGTTCACTTAGTTAGCTTCACAAATCCTATGCACTAGACAAGAGATCTCTCCAGGTTTCTGTCATTAAAGTATTGGCTTTAGCTCAGAAAGCAGACCAAGCCTGCGAGCCCTGGAAATACTCTTTCTCTTGTTAATTCCAAATCCTTTTATTAGGAGATGCTGCCAGACTACCAGGAAGGGCTAAGTGCCATCAGCTCCTTAGTCCAAGTTTTTTTACAAATATGCCAGTGTTGTACCTTTACTGTGGCATATGCAACATGAAACAGATTTTCTCCTTTTGAAAGTACAATATGCCCACAATTTCTTCTGAAGTCAGTGAGGATTATCAGTGTCCTGAAGCTCTGAAGAGACCTGCTAGTTTTTCCCCCAGGGGGAACACTGAAACAACATATGCATCGCTCTCAGAATTATTTTTGCTTTTCAGTTTGTTACAGTTTAATGTAATGCATGTGAACAGCTCTGAGAACACAGATCAAGAATGGGATACTCATCTACAGTTAAGTAAACAAAGCATACAAGAAAAATAAGCACAGTCTCATAACATGCTATGTATGAGTGAGACTCCTAAGCTTTGCCCAGTTTCTCTTCACTGCCCAATGTCACCACTCCACTGAAAGGTTGAGCTGTTTTTCCCTGAGAGCCTGGGATTTAAGGAATTCGCACGGGAGATATGCTTCTGCACCTCCTTTGGGAGCAGTGGGTTACCGAGCCTTTGCATCTGGATAAGTGTGTTAATTACAAGGCTGATTTACAAAAGGTTCATTTTACCTGCTGGCTATGCTGTATGAGAGGTACCCCAGCTCAGACCTTTGAAAGAAACCCTTTTAGGCCCTCAGGAAAGGGTGCCAGTTGGTGGATCCTGTAGAGGTGGTACCGACAACTCAGCTCCGAGAAGTGACGGAAGTTAAAACCGATCCTTCACAGAGAATTTTGTCCTGGTTACCTACAGTTCTCCCTCCCTTTGCTTTTCTTCTGCCCTTTGGAGGAAGCCCTCTTTTCCTAAGAACTATACAGAGACAATAGGAATTTGGACTCCACTCGGAGCAGCCACTGTCCAAAAGTTTAACACTGGACCTAGCACTAATTGGGCTTTAGCATTCGGTTAGGTGCAAATAATTGATGTCTTTCAGGTTTCTAAATAAGGGAAGTGAAAGTCTTAAAGTGACAAATAATTTGAGAATGCTACTTAGCATTAAATTATGTTACGGTTCCACAAGCCTTGAAACTAGGGACCAGCTCCATGAAGCCCCATTCTATTTATCAGCATAAATGTATATACCTAATTAGGAAATAATTTACAATAATGCAGTTATTGATTAAGCTTCATGTCTGTATGTTCAAAGGTATACGCTTTCTTGTAAGGACTGTAATTTCACTACACTGCAAGGAGAAGTGTGGAATTGATCTGCCCTGATGGAGCTAGGAATTTGGGAGGAATAGCACTTGTACGGCTGAGGTCTTCTACCAACATAAATATGCTCCAGTACAACGGTTTCTGAGAGCAACCATGTAAGGATATGGCTCGGTGTACTTTGTTTGGCTTCCTATCTTAGCTGAACAGTCTTGTTTTTTTTAATACATACACACAGTGAAAGAGAAGCCTAATAAAAAAGTTTTGAGAGATCCAAAACACTTTTTACCCCAAAGGCATATACTCCTGTCTCTCATTGTAATCAAGGACTGAATTTGGCCTCAAACAGCAGTGTCATCACCTGTGACAACAAAGACGGAGGAAAGGCTGTTCCTTCTGTACTCCATATATAACACAATGAACAAAAAAGTAGCAGTTGGATTTTTGTAACAGAAGATCATGTTTAGACTGCATTAGAAACCTTTCTGAAGCAAAAATTAGAAGCCTGATGTGTAGTTCTTAAAAACTGATTCCATAAGAAACTGTATGTCTTTTAATTAAAAAGGAGAAGCTTGGTGGTTTTGTGGTATTTTGATCAATTGTAAGTCAATAAGAGGCAGAAGCTTCACGAAGGCTTAAAAGTCAAAAATAGTGTTCTGTCTATCACTACTTGACTAATCACTTTCTTTAGAAAAAAGTGTTTAAGAAAAGCTACAGCAATATTTAGCATGGTATCATTTGGACTTATACAGTTATGAAAATAGTGTATTTTTGTTCCAGGGATATGTCTCTCTCTCTCTCTCTATATATATGTATACATATTTTTAAGATACTTTTAGAACACACTGCTTTTAAGAAACAAGAATAATTGCCAAATTCTTCCCATTTCTGGAAGACTCTGTATTTGAGGACTATATACTCAACTAACAAGATAAAATTTTTTGTCTCTGTGGCTTTACAAGTAACAGCTTCACTGACTTTAGTAGAAAACGGCAATTTTGAAAATGGAAAGGAAATGACAGCCAAAGGGACTGAACTTCCACAGCACCTAGTCTTCCTTTGTATGCTTACTACTAAGGGCAATGTTGCTATTCACATACTTAAAGTTAACTTCTTTGCTGATGAAGACTAAAAAGCACATCTTGGCTCCCTGTAAGAAACTGTTCCTAAATTTCATACAGAAAGTAAGTCCTTTTCTTTGTACAACTACAGTGTAAGAAACCATGCAAAAAAATAAAGGCAAGATTAGTACTTTGAAGTGAAGAACAGATGGTGGGGGGTGAAAAGAGAAGCAGCCTTGAGAAAGGGAGAGAGTAAGTATCTTGGGGTGACCCAGAGGACCATTCCTCTACTTAAGGTATAAAACCATTCTGAACATCCCACCCACTCATGTTCACATGCGTACACAAGTAAATGAACAAACTAAAATGGAAACAAAACAAGCAACTGTTCAGCCTCTTAATTTAGCTGTGACTAAAGCTATTCTGACATTCTGAACAAAAGCAATGTTGGATTTCTCTCTCAGTAGATAAGGTGTTTCTCTGCAGCATAGGGCACAACAATAGGTGACATGATACAGCTCACTGTGGTTGCAAGCATAAATGCATCTTGTTTGGAGGAAAAAAAGTGCCTTTCTTTATAGAAGTGGAAATCTAATCCTGTAAAGGTGGCTTTAAGGCTTGTGCCTGTTACACTTTATTAAAAATGTAAGAATGAAATACAATCAAAAAACTCAATTTACTTTAAAAAATATTAGAGCAATGCAAAATTGACTATTACTTATGTTTCTAGATACAAGGTAATAAAGTTTTAAGGCCCCATCTGTCATGGCACCTGAGTGGCCTTCGCAGTATGTATGCACAATGGCAGAGGGCTAAATTCAGCACTAACGTAAGTGGGTGCAACTGCAGTGGACTGTTTATCTGATGCCAGCGGTGAACTCAGCCTGCAGTGTTCAAAAGGAAAGATTTTATAAAACACAATAGAATCTGATGATATGAGTCCCTTGAAAATTATTTAATGACTGGAAATCTTTGAGGGAAGAGAACAGATGAAGTTCCTCAGTGGCCTTTTACAAGAGCCGCTTCACTAATGAACATCTGGAGTTCTTGCTGCTCTCTTATTTTTATACCATCTAATCCGTATTGCATTAGACCTTTATGTGTTCATGATAAACTGGCAGCAAGGGCTGCCTTAAATAGAATGAGAGGATGAAGACAATTTTTCCATTAACAATACATTTCCCTTTGGAGCCTGAGGTACATTATTGGTTTGTTCCAAGAGCAGAACGTAAACTGCCTCCTATTTGTGAAACGTTATTATTATAGCATCTACCTGGAGATGTTTCTTGAAACAAAAACCTCAAGACCATTCCTGTTCACAAGTCAAACTAAGATACCATGTACAAGCACAGGACCACCATAAGCTACGTTGAAAAAACTCACTCACATAAATTACTTGGTTTGAGGTGCACAGTTCCCACAGATTTGTCAATCAACTGCTCCTAAAAGCGGTGCTATTGCAATGCAGTCCTTCTGCATGGGTGAGGTATGAGAGAGTAACCACCTGGTTTTATACACTACTCCTGCCAGGAGAAGGTGGTAACCATAAGCCACTTACATTCTAAGCCACTTACAGTGGCTGAACCACACAGGTTTTTGGCTGTTACAGTCTCACGGCAGTTTAACAGCGATGACTGCTTGTTCTGCCAGAGCTCCAACTTTAAATATTTCTATTCAATTTATTTATTAATGTCATCTTGCAAACACAACCTGATTGCTATGTCATTCCTCCAAAACACCAGAGCAACACCTACAAAAATTGTTCTAAAACCATGCTCCACTTCCCTGCTGCCAGCCCCCAAAGTCCGTCAGGGAGAAGGCAGCAGCTGCTGCCCTTCCCTCACACACCCTCAGAGTCCTTTTCTTCTATTTCTTCATCAGCAACTCACGCACAGCAATCTGGTGACACTTACCTCTCTCTGAATCACTGTTTATGCTCTTCCTTTCCATCAATTATGCTATAAATAAAAATCCATTCAAATTCTCATTAATAAGAAAATAAAGGGCTTGTAAACCTGGTGACACCACCCTGAAGATTTTGTTTGCAAGTATGTTACTGAAAACTTTTATGTGCTATGTTCAGCCAAGCCTGTTAAAACTCTCTGCTCATTATTTTCTCTAGTTTTAGTTCATCGGTACTGCTTCCAAAACTGTACTCCTAAATGACTTCCAATCTCATTCGATCACTTGGGATTTTCTCTTTTCCCTTCATCCTTCCCTTCATGAGTTTCTCCATAGATTTTTAAACCTGTCCTTTTGAAGCTCACCATGATACCTGCACATTGCAGTCACAACCTTTGTACTTCTCTGACATCCCAGGTCCGGCTTTCAGAATGGTGTAAGTCCCGCCGACTGTCACAGACCTGTGCTCCTTCACTCCTGGGAAGAGCCCCCAGGCTTTGATATGTCATTATAGATATGTCCATGGTTTTCAATAACAAGACTTTTTGAGTTTCAGTAAGGGCCTAAGAAAAGTCGTCTTCCTAACTTTCCAAAATTATTTTTCTTTTCTTTTTATTTTTTCCCCTCATCTTTTATTATTTGGCAGGCTAGAATTGTTGTGAGTCCTCTACTCTGAAGCACAGAGGCAGAAAAACTTGCTCTGTATGGGGTAATGCTGTGCTGGGCTTCAGCTCAGAGCCTTAGCTCTGATGGTAAGGAAGAGAGCACATTAGTAGTGTATCTCCCTGCTCCTGCTTTTCTTTTTGGCAAGAACTGCTACTCTGAGCCAGCAGGTGTTTAATGCTATTAAATTTATGGGTAGTGAAAGCTGTTGAATTTTAAAACATCTGGGTAACATAAATTATCAGAACTTTTTTCCAGTATAAGACTGAAAAATGGTTTTGAAATCTGCAGAAAAGCATTAGCAGCATTGGCAAAAATGCATTTATTTTTGAACATTTGACCACATGACTCTGGGATCCCACAAATATCCTCATGTTCCGTGCTGATAGCGTGTGAGCCAGGAAACACAAGGAAGGCAGGCAGCGGTCAAATCTGACCAACATTCAGTTTTTGGTGGGTTCCAGATGGATCACCTAATATACCAGAAAGCGTCAAAAGCCATCACTGTTTCTCCCATCTTGTGCAATCTCCTGGATCTCATTCCACAAGGTTTGATCCATGCTTTTTTCCTCACATAGGTCTGGCTTCTCTTAGCCATAGTATCTCATGGAAACCGTAATGGGGGGAAGGGGCAGGAAAGAGGGAAGAAAATCACAAGGTGGAAAAGTTCATTGGCTCCCATGCTGTCAAGGAGCTACTGAACAGAGCAAGAAGGTTACACAAAGCATTCAAAATGCTTTGAAGTGTTTTATTCGCTTCACAGCCAACAGTTTTTAGTCGAGTAGAAGTAGCGTGAGTTTCTGAGACACCGAGGATCTGTGGCCCAACAGGAGTGGGCAGGAAAAGTAGGCACTGGAGGATGACCTGCAGATGCTTTTCCTCTTGGAGAGTCCAACCCTAATTTAAATGCCTTAAGGCTTCTGGAGCATCACCTTACACATATGGGTTTAAAAAGTCTCTAAGCTGCTCTATTACAAGTTTAGTGTGAGAAGCAAGCACCAATTCATCACAAACTTGTAGGCTGCCTAGTATGAGCCATAGAACTATCACTATTTTCCCAGCACCCAGAGGCTGGCATCACTGAGGGCAGGCAGTCTTCGGGCTGCAAACATACAGGCATGACTTGATAAATTCTGCTGGAGCAGAAGCAAGTATCACTGGCTGAGCTGCTCCCATCAGGCTAATCACATGGTCCACACAGAGTAGGACACAATGAATTTGCATCCATGTGAACAAGACAGACATGCCAACAAGCAGTGCAAGTGATGAAACATGAGATCTGTGTCCAAGCTACAAACGTAACTCCCATGGCCTGGCTTTTGATGCTGTGCTTTCTTCTCTAGGATACTCTTCTGTATCCAGCTATTTCCGTTGTGACCCTTATTTTCACTATCATTTTTTCTCCCCTCCATCAAGATTTGCTTGAGCTCTGAAATGATCAGCTCTATGAGGAATTTCAAGCCCATAAATTTGATACACAGCAGAAATAATGCAGTGATTTGTTAACAGCTATAATCATCAATGCATGAGAAATAGAAACCAAGGAAATAAAGTGCTTCCCATAAATGCTTTTTTCTTTTAACAGCAGTTATTTTAAACTTTGTCACAGAAATGTGGTTTATATAAACCAAAAAGACACATTTCTATCATGGGTGTTCAGTGTGTCTGATCTATACTAGCAGTAACACAGGAGATAAGGAAGAGGGAAGGCATAGCTATCTTATAGCACAAGGTAATATGTATTAGGTGAACATTTCCATTAAAAGTACATACCACACGAACAACTATTTTGTCTGCTACAACTGAGGCTGGAACAATGACCTATTTTCAAACACTCCTGATTCAGGGGAAAGTCAGATGCGAAAAAACCCATCCCAAAACAGACACTGTTCAACATCTTTATTGGTGACA
This sequence comes from Numenius arquata, assembly GCF_964106895.1. Classification (NCBI taxonomy): domain Eukaryota; kingdom Metazoa; phylum Chordata; class Aves; order Charadriiformes; family Scolopacidae; genus Numenius; species Numenius arquata. The sequence goes on along the minus strand of NC_133579.1, from coordinate 61,717,034 downwards.
CAACAGTGGGATTGAGTTGAGTGCACCCTCAGCAAGTTTGCCGATGACTGTGCGGCGCAGTCAACATGCTGGAGGGAAGAAGGAATGCCATCCAAACAGACCTGGACAGGCTTGAGAGGTGGACCTGTGAGAACCTCATGAAGTTCAACAAGACCAAGTGCAAGGTCCTGCACATGGGACATGGCAATCCCAGGCACAAATATAGGTTGGGCAGAGATTGGATTGAGAGCAGCCCTGAGAAGGACTTGGGGGTGTTGGTGGATGAGAAGCCCAACATGAGCTGGCAATGTGCGCTGGCAGCCCAGAAAGCCAACTGCATCCTGGGCTGCATCAAAAGAAGTGTGGCCAGCAGGTTCAGGGAGGTGATTCTGACCCTTTACTCCTCTCCGGTGAGACCCCATCTGGAGTACTGCATCCAGCTCTGGGGCCCCCAACATAAGAAGGACATAGACCTGTTGGAGCAAATCCAGAGGAGGGCCACAAAGATGATCAGAGGGCAAGAGCACCTCTCCTACAAAGACGGGCTGAAAGAGTTGGGGCTGTTCAGCCTGGAGAAGAGAAGGCTCTGGGGAGACCTTATAGCAGCCTTCCAGTACCTAAAGGGGGCCTACATGAGAAATGGGGAGGGACTCTATCAGGGAGTGCAGTGACAGGATGAGGGGTAACAGTTTTAAATTGAAAGAGGATAGATTTAGATTAGATATTAGGAAGAAATTCTCTACCGTGAAGGTGATGAGACACTGGAACAGGTTGTCCAGAGAAGTTGTGGATGCCCCATCCCTGGAAGTGTTCAAGACCAGGCTGGATGGGGCTTTCAGGAACCTGGTCTAGTGGGAGGTATCCCTGCCCATGGCAGGGGGGTTGGAAATACATGATCTTTTAAGTCCTTTCCAACTCTAACCATTCTATGATTCTGTGAAATAAAAATGTGATGTCTAGCCTCTAGCTTTATGGTAAGCTGCATTTGTTTAGGAAAACATCAAAGTCTGGGATAATATCACCAACTCTGGACAAGGAGGGGGCTGAAAGACAGGCCAGGCACATTATATCCTGACCACCCTCAGTCACATTACTGCTCTAATTTCTTTTTCCCATGACAGAGCAAAAAAACTATAGATAAGCCTGGTACTTTCCAGGTTACTTTGGTTTGAATGCCAGTTAACAGACCTGAGCATTTCCCTTCTGTGGCTTTGCAAATCTCAGCTGAATGCTTTCCCCACATGACCATGCTTTCCTCAATGAAGCAGCCGTTCTGCCTACCCTGCTGCAGCTGTGTAACATCTGGGTGGGAAGATCCTTTGCCCCCAAGACTCCCCAGAGCACATTGTGGTTACTCGAGTGGTGCACAGGGAGCACGATTTGGCTCTCTACATTTCCTGTTGTGAAATTTTAACTTACTCTGATTATTGTTTGTTTTTATATGACTGCCAAGTTATTGGAAGTTCTCTTTCTCCTACCCTCGCCTTCCCTGGATATCACATACACACACACACACACACAAATTATTAGACTTATTATTTCAAACCATTAAATCCCATGCTTTGTAATAAAAAAAAAAAATCCACTTTCCTCAGGTGCTGTGGAAATTCGAAAGATCTACCTTCATACACTATCAAAATCCCCAATTACGTAAATTTTTACTTTTCCAATTTAAAATTACTTTTAACCAAAAGCAAAACAAACACAGGCAGTTACCATTGGCACATATCCTTAACGTTTTTCAGCAGGTTTTTTACCAACCATTCCCTTGAGCTATATTTCAAAACCACAGCTTATTTTTCCTCCTGCACAAGAGAAAAGATTCTATATGTCATTTTCACGACTACACAAGGAGATCTATCATCATTTTTTCTAACCACTTCCCTTCAGTCATCTCCAAATCTCTCTCTATTGTTATGTACTGTAATATAGAATAAAACCCTACACAATAAAGTGGTTACCTCATCTAAAAATCAGTTTTCTTCGTTAACTAGTGATTTTCCACTACTTTCAGTGTTTGAATAATATCTTAAGAGCTTAAGGCAAAAGAAATGCAGCATTCTACTTATTAAATACCAAACACTCCCAAATTATTCAAAGAACAAACTAGAAAAATATTAGGCTGCACACCACAAACTTACATTCTTTTACAATTATTTCCCCTCCAAATTTCACAAATTATTTTGCAATACTAAAATTTGGTGAACATTCACTATATAAAATTGCGCTTAGAGAGGAATGATCTGCTAGCAACACATTATTTAAGATTGTGGTAGACTGTGTCAGAGTGTCTTACTCTTCAAGTGTCTAGGCTCTGTCTTTGCAGGGATAGTTTAGGGCTCAGGACACTTTGAAAAGGTGAGAGAAAAACCCACTTCAGCCCTCCAAAGACACTAGCATAGTACCAGCATCCCAGAAGCGGGGCTGAAAAGACTAATTTGTTTTCAAGGACCATTTTGGTATAGCAAGATTTAGCAGTTGGGCTTGAGGGTTAATCTTAAATCAGCTCTTTAATCAGAGGACGGTACAGCTAGGAAACTGAGGCACAGATGCACAGGACACTAGAATAGATTCCATTCAACCCTATCACAGAGACAATTAAAGAGTAGGGAATTTAGGAATCTAATAACCCATATTGGAATTTAGCCAAGATGCTGAAGCAGATGCACAAAGCTGTTGCAAGGATGCTTTGTGCATTCTTTATCATTTTAATATCTTATGTTATACCATATGCTCCCACATTTCAATCATTGCAATATAAGCCACAAAAGAGGTAAAAGAAAACATTGACAAAACATTTATAGAGATTGAATCCCCGAAGGATCTTTTGGGTCTGGGATTTTACAGGCATTCCATTTTCAAAATGCTGCTAGACTTAAATAATCCTGGGGAAATATCCCTTTCTCTGGGGGACAGTTGGAAATACAAGCCATAGACTGTGCCCAGTGATGGAGGAAAGTCCACAGACGAAAGAAAAATGGGGAAAAAAACCCCAACAAAGTCTCATGAGAAGGCTTGTGGCAAGAAAGAGAAATATTCAGAGCAGGGAACACCAGGCCAGGAAAGAGCCTGGCCAGGAGAAGCAGCCAGGAGGGCTACCAGACAGCTGCATTCTGTCCTGCCCCCTCTCATAGTGCTTTGTCCTTTAGCTGACTCTGTCTCTGTCTGCTCTAGCAGGCTTCCTGCTCTTTGTAGATTTGAACAATTCTTTGTTATTGTTTATATGCTTTTGGCTGTTTGCTTTGCAAAATGCCTTTTCGTATCCCCACATTTCTGTCTCATATTTACCTGCCATTAATTATAATCCTCTTCACAAGACGAGTTCTTCCCTTCCTGAACAGAGACATGTTCAGCTTTTCCAGAATTTTGCCTTTACCTATACCTATTAATTTGCAAACGTGCTCTTTGAGTTTCTCTTTTTTTTCCTAGGGGTAGTCATTTATTACTCATTTTATGGGATGTTTAAGTAGCCCCCCTGCTGAGCTGCAACACTTTAATTTCCTCACTTTTCACCTTAACATCTTTTTTACTAGCTTCCTCATTTTTAAGCCTTCAATTTAGTGCTCAATTTAGCATCGGTATACTGGTTCTCAGTACAATTCATCCTCTGAGGACACTGCTCGGAATTATATTATTACTTAAGTACATCTACATTAATGTCACTTTTGTGTGCCTGCATCACAACGCAGAGATACATGAGCTTGCCATATGCCGGCCAGCTCAGACCAAACTACTGCTGATGGGTCTTGCGCAGCCAGCACTGAATGCAAAATTTGTTCTGAGTTTAAAGGGGTCACTGGGAGCTTTGCCCCCAAACCAGTGTGTCCAGATATGCAGTTTTACACACAATAGATTGGGAGGCTCCCAATGGAGAAAATCTGGCCACCGTGAGTTTCTGGCAAGGTGGTGGTGCTGAAGTTTAGGAGTTTTGCTTGTTTTCTTTTTCAGTTCCGTGGCTGCATTTGTGTTCTGTTCAGTTCTCATTTGCACAGCTATAAATCTCCAAGAACTTTTAAGAAAGCAAAACCTGATCCCATTCTTTAAACTGCAAGGTAAGATAAAAGGAAAGGTGAGGATGAGGAAGGCTTTGCAATTACTACCGTTAAGGAGAATACAGTCATATCAAGAAACAGTGTAAAAAAAAGAGCATCACGCCAAAATTTAGGGATACCAATAGCTCTGACTAAGGGTTTACCACACACTGCATGTGAACAAAATGTCTCTTGACAGAAAATCCTGATAAAATTTGGTGTCTTCCACAGAAAATGTTGATTTCCTTAAAACCTGATTTTCTGACAGTTTTCAAATGCTTTTTAATTATATGTATCTCTCTGGTCTCTTTAGAGGCATAGCCTTCCTTTGTTGGATTTTATGCAGTTCCTTTTATAAGATGACGTAAATCTTTGTTCAAATGCCTAGGCCTTATCCTAATTTCAGGTTTAAAGCAATCCCCTGTTTCAGTCTTATGCCTGCATGTCTTACTTTTGCTTTCAGATGCGGAGGATAAGTGACCTAAGCACTGAAAAATAAATAAAGAAAATGGGGTATCACAGTACTCCTCATGCCATGGTTTGTTCCTCAGACCATAGTGTCACCCAGCAAAGCCAGTTACTTTATTTTTTGAAGCCACGACCAGCTGAAAGTTCAGATATGCATTTATCACAACAATGGAAAACACAAATTGGCTTCTTTTCCTTTTCCTTTGTATGAAGTCATTACCAAACATATTGACTTGGAACCCCAGGGATTTGGAAGCAGTCAGATTTAGAACAGGAATAAAAATACTAGGAGTTTTCAGCAATAAAAGAGTGAACTTGAAGCTACAACGAGGGGGCGGAGTGGGGGAGAGAGAGCCAAAAGCAGTCATAGAATTGAGATTGATGACTTTGCAATTGGAAATAATGCAGTTATGAAATTAACAGACTTGGAAAATTATTTAGACTTCACCGAGAACATTAAAAGATTGTTCTTTTTCTAAATATGAATAGGGAAGGACCAAACTGCAATGATTAAAAATTCATATTTTCTTCAGTAGGAAAAGGGCTAAAGTGTAAGTGACAGTGCAGGAGAAGGAAAACAGGCAAAATTACAACTGTGATCCAGCCTTTTTTTTTTAACCCCAATGCTGAACAACTCTGAAACATCTTATAAAGTTCCTTGTATGGAGGAAGTATATTTTTACTCCAGCTGGCACCTGAGTTGCCGTTAACTGTGGATTGGCCACTGTTGCTAAAAGCTATAGTGAAGGGAACTGCCCTCTCTACCCCATCCTTCCTAGAGCAGCAAGCAGCTAGTAATGGGATAGCAAAACACAGCCATGACCCCACAGACTGTATGGATTGAGATGCCAAGCCAGCTTCTCCTGCCACTGACAGAGAAGGTCTGTGGGGTGAGGCAATGCAGAGCAGCGGGAAGGGTAACCTCCTCCATGTTCCATACCACCATCATCAGCTGCCCCAGCTCGCTGCCAAGACAGAAGGTGAGCCTTGAGTCTGTCTCTGTCCCTCTGTCACTGACTGCTCCACGGTTGCTGGGCAGCTGTTGCCTTCCCAACTACGCATTAATGAGTTTTGCAAGTTCTGTAAGTGGGAAAAGACCACATTCCAGTAATGTACACTTCTATAGCAATATTCTTCCTTGTTCAAAGTATTCAACAGGAAGCTAGAAATATTAAGCCATTCCCTGCCCAATAATCTCCTTAAAAGGACATCCCAGACCCAGTTGCTTTATGATGCTTCTGGTAACACACAGCAATAGACAGCTATACAGTTATGTTCCAAATCCTATCCAAAATGTTCCATAATCAATTTTTTTAGCTCATAGGAGATTCAAAATTCAATCGACTGGAAGCCTAGGCAGGCGAAAGCTATGTTTAAACATTATCCCCTGCATGCCTGCAGAGTATAATACTTTTAAAAAGCTCATTTGACATATAGAAAAACATTTCACTATCCATAAACACAGTAGCTGTGTGTATAAAAGAGTGGGTAAATTAAACTATCTGAATGAAAAAAGACCTGAACAATGGGAGCAAAAATCAGCTGAATTGAAATAAGCAAAAGTTGAAGCTCTTTGTATCGAATATAAAGAGTGAGGCAGGAGAAAAATTCCCTCTGAAATATTCATGTTCTGAAAACATGCTTTAAGTGTATATAAAAATCCCAGTTTTTCACTTTTATCAGGTCATGACTTAATCCCTGGATAGGCACATTCTGACCCAATAGTTCTCATTGTGGGATCAGGGCTTAAATGACCTATTTGGATCTTAGATAGAGCAGCTGCTCTGGGGAGACCCAGGCTCTCTGCAGCATCTGTCTTCCTTAATGGAAAGCAACTTCCTATTTGTTTACCTGCAAAAGGTTGCAAGTGCCATTACAAGTGTGCTCCAGCCAATTTCAGTGTCATGTCCTGACATATAAAATTATCTTTCATTTTCTACATTAGTTTCAATTGGGAATTTTCATCCTACTTTAATTTTCCTGTATTCCTTGCACCAAACATTAACAGTAGGAAGCCTGAAACATCCCTAGTGTTACCAGTGTTGTGAAAAAAGGAGATACCCAGCTTACTGAATTATTTCCAAATACTACTGTAGTTCTCTATGCATCTCTAGTATAAAGGGGAAAAAAGTGAAACCTAATCATTCAAAGAAAACCTGTTTGGATTGTTTGAACTGTGAAGGTCTTGTGTTTTGTAGTTAGAAATTACACTTCCTTCTATGTTTCTTAATCTGATGCAAGTTTTTTTTTTTTTTTCCCTCTTGCTTTTAATTTGACATGCCAGTCAAAGTTAACATTAGGGAAAACAGCAAATATAAACCTTGTAATTTATATGCATTCATGTTGTACACCATAATAGCTCTCATCTTGGCAAAAGTTAGCAGATTGTTCTCTGCTCTCAGGAGGAAATAGCATTCATTTTAGGTTTTAATGGAGCTTTAGGGTTATAGTAACTCAAATTAAACTAAATCATCATGAATTATTTCTGAATCCCATGTTATGTGTTCTCTTTTTTCCCTTTGTTGGTTTATGACCGTGTGAGTTTCAGACACTGGCAACTGGAAACTTGTGCACTAAATAACAGGCTTCCACAGCTTGGAGGGAAAACAGCAACACCTCGGACTGTGCCTGCCATGACAGGAACCCTGTCTGAGCACCAATGGCACATGAGAACTCATGTCTGCTATGGTTGAGGACGATGACTGTGTGGGCTCAAGGAACTATTTCATCACAGGAACAACAGCTACAAGGATCAATTCTCATGCACAGGTAATTCCACCAGAACACAACTGTACTGGCAATATGTCTCACAAATAGAGGAGAAACTAGATGTAAACTTTGGAAGTGTTGATTAATTACTGCTATTTGGCCAAACATAATGTAAAATTCCAAAATTATCTTAGAATAGCCTTTCTACAATTTTAAGAGCAAAACATTCAGATCTATCAATAGAAAATTTCAGGTCACATTTCTCCATTTATCTAAACCCTCCTGTTTTGGAGGCTCTGGAATGGGAATGAACAAACAGTCAAGCCCACTGGTATGACAGGGCAACCAGTGCATACATCAATGTGAGAAGTTAGTTTTAAAACTTAAACTTCTGTGACATCAGCCATAGCCACCAAAACATAAATTTTATTTTAATATTTTTCTCATGAGGTTGGCATCATTCCTAAGGTATCTTCCTGAAAGATTTGTGTGTGTTTGCTGCTGTGCTCCTACATCTAAGAGGCATTCAGATCTTTAGTACTTTCCAAAGAGGTTAGTCAGACTTAGCTAGTCTAATGAGATGCTAGAGTAACTCTATAACAGCTTTATGAAGAACCGGAGAGCCTGATGATATGTCAGATGGTTTTGGGAACTACTTCTGACCCAGACAATTAATAATTTCTGTATCTTCTTGCTACATTTGGTCCAGGATAAAATGTTACTGGACTTCAAACACTGAAATTCCTTTTTCTTCTGAGGCCCATTCAGTAGGAAAGTATGTATGTATGTATTTTGGACTTGTTCAGAAATTATAAGAGGCTTATAATTCAGAAATTATAAGTTCTTCAGTTGTTGACCTTTTTATAAGTGTGCAACACAGCTATAAAAAGTCAGTGTCATTTCTTCATGTTAATTGCTAAATGTCTATTCTGAAGTAGATCATGTGTACTTACAGGTTCAGATTTTGCCACTTGTGGTTTGCAGGCATATTTTGTAAATGTATGTTCTTGGTTAAAAGCCATCTATGATGACTAACAAAGAGGATAAATAACTTCTAGGTTATCTACATTTGACATGTTATATTTTTTATATATAATTAGCTATGGAAAAACAATTGAAGAACAAAATACGTGTAACTAGCAAGTTATTTATACCTGTGGCTATTCAGCTACTTATCATTAACTATACATGTGATGAATCATTTACAGATAAGGAAAAACTGTTGGCTTCCTACCAGAATCCAGCTTTTCTGCACTCTGCATAGCCTCTCACACAGAACGGACTCTCGCCAAAACAGCAGCATAGCTTTGGATAAAGAAAATCCAGCCACTTTGGAAAGCCAGCAGGGAGGCATATGCATCCATACCACATCCAGCACGGAAGCAACTGTAACTGCACAGACCAGAACTAGCTGAAAAAATGCAGTTTTGTCAATCTTTGCATAAATATACCAAAGTAGATTGACAAAAGTGAAAAGGTGCTACTACAATGGCAGCAACATTCTTAACTCTCTAGTTCACTCCTGTTGCTCCTTCTACACAGCTGTATCTTCTGCTGTCTAATGACAGTATGCTTTTACCTTGCAGGATGTTATGACTGAGGCCACTTACCAGGATCTGTTGCTATGAGAAAGAATGATATTATTTGGAGGAAAGGCAGGTGCACTACATAAATTAACAACCACCGGCATCTAACAATGCCAAAGATACTAAAAAAAATTAAATTAATCTTTTGGCTTCCCTTTATGATCTTGTTTTCAAAAGAAAGTAGGTTTATGCAACCCTAGACCTAAGAAGGAAAATCAAAATGAGCTTTGGAAAAGAAAAAAAAAGGTGTATTCTGCAGTTTTGCAGTGTTTACTGACAGAATCTGGAAGTTAATAGCTGTAGATGGAAGATGCTGAATAAAAGGAATATGTAAATCTAAGGGAGATCCTGAAAGAAGGATGCATGTATAATGGAAACTCCTGTGCCATCGGTTTTGGGGTATGCCAGCACCCACTCAAAATTAAGAGGCCAAATACACAGCCATTCTTACCGCTTCCTTCCTTTGCACTATTTCATTTCTCCTTTAAGCGTAAACTCTTTTTTTCTTCCTTGTGCTTCAGTGTCATAACTGTGTCTCACTTTTCTATTCCATTCTTTCTCCTTTTTCCTTGCATACTGACAAAGGCTCCTACTGCCCATAATTCCTACTGGTTCTTTTTTTCTACAGAATATTTTCCAAGTCCACCCATTTTCTTTCCTCCAAAGTTTAATCCTTCCACAAAAAATTTAATTATCTAAACCGAGTATCTCAAATGATCCTCCCACAAGTCAAGGTAGTAAAATGCAAGAGTTGGCCCCATTATATTTATTTTACACACAGAGGGGAGAAAAGAACCTGTACGATAGGAAAAATATAAAAAGGAAAAAAATTAAAACTAGCACTTGCAGTGATTTCAGCCCCAGTGGAAAACACACATTTATTGGGAAGAATTCTCAGCAGTAATGCTGGAAATCTAACATTTTCTAGTTCAATTACAACATCGGATCCTAGATATTGGTAAGAGGCTTGTTTCTCAGAACTTTGATACTGAATCAATACTGTGCTAACTTGTGATGCATTAAAACAGTGCAGGAGGTATCCAAATGTTATTAATAGTTTCATAGCCTTCCCATATATTCTTCCAGACATACTTAGTTATTGTCTAAATTACTGTTTTATTGAAATAAAAACAAGCATGTTATGGGCTTACATGAAGTTACATTTTAAAAGACAGCCTAGTGAATGCTAGGGAGTCTGGCTGCGCACTCAAATGGTCTACCTGTGCTAGGCACCATGACTACAGGAGTCCGAAGGCTTCACTGTACCTGTGGTCTGCTATTGAACAACAGGAATGTTGGTGACCCAAAAACCACAGCCATATTTAGGGCCTGGTACAGGCTCAGTGACATTTAAGAACCAAGTACTTAGTCAAGTCCCCAGATATGACAGGCACCCATTTTGGTGATGGGATTCATCTTCTCCAACTTCACAGATCTGCAGTGGAGGTGTCTACATCCCATCTATTGATGCAGGATCCCTTTCTAATCAACAGAGAAAAATAAGCGCTTGCAGACCACAATTCATTTGCTGTGCCTTAAATGAGAAAAACCAGTATGAAGAAGTGCCTGTTTTTCATAATAGCCTTGCAAAGAAAGCCAAGAAGATGGGAAGTGTTGACTCCTGCATTTGGCCAAACAACTCCCAGCCTTTGTGTATAAACTGAGTAATACGGATGATCTCTTCAGCCTTGTGTCCTGGAGCTATGCCATTCCCCCTGATCCTCCTAGAAGCCCCTATATGATGACTTTAATATTTTCTTTTTTTTTCATCAGTGTCTTAACTGCTACTTCATTGAATTGAATTTCCATGCTTCTCTCACATTTAGGCAGCTAATATATCCAATTCATTTTCCTCCTCATGTCTTGTAACTGACAATTCCCAATTCATAGAAAGACAATCTTGTTATTAGTCTCTCGATGGTTAAGTGATTTAGAAAATCCCATCTCGCATCTCTCCCTTTTAAAAACTTGACCTTTGTTTCCCTGTCTATTCATATAGTCATAGACTCCTTTAGGAGCCTGCAATACTATAAATTAGAGTTTACTATGGTGATGACGGAGAACTTTTTGGTTTATTTTTATAAAGTGGATTATTCTCAGCTGGGACCTAGATGTTGACCTCATTGATTTTTTTTTTCCCCCACATAGGCAACTAATGCAGCACTGGTATGTATCATATTTGACTGGACAAAATCAAAGCTGCTGAACTTGCCTATATCTACTTCTGTGTGTAGTTGCTATTAGGCTGAGACTATCTGATGCACATGACAAGGTTTCTTTTGATGTTGGTCAAACAAAAGGAGGAAACTATCAGAATGTTTGGCCAATAATATGATTAGAGGAAGGAATTTTATAATGAAAATACTGATCCAAGCAGAAATCATTGATTTTTAAGGAAGGAAGAGCTATATAATCTTCATATGGTTGAAAGAAAGCACAACCAAGAAGCCATTTTGCTCCTCTCCAAAGAATTAATAGCTGACTACCATTTCCTTCTTTAGGGCTATTGCTGACGATATTGCATATTTAAAATCTAACCTATTATTGTTTGCAAAAACTACATTCCATTATTAAATAAATTAATCATTCATCTATGATGGTCATGAAAATCAGTGACGTTTTTCTTCTCCTTCTTTCTTCCTTTCTTAATCCTTGGATTTTACCTATAGCCTGCATGCAAGTAATGCGCATTAGTCAATTAATAGGCTGTTAAATGACAACAGTTCCGGGCAATTTAATTACTGTTGGTAAAATAAGAAATGAATTATTGCATGTCAGTAACTAATTTCAGCTCCTTTCCTTGGAACAAATCAACTTTGAATGCGATAGCTTATTTAGAAAAAAAAGATTGCTTCCTTGCAAATGCAAATTGCTGAGTCATTTCTTGGAAAAAATGTAAGTGCCTCTTCAAATGCCTTCTTCCTTTTTCTTGTAGTGCCAGGCAAAGTTTATTTTAAAAGTACGTAACTGTTTCTACAACTAAATATATTAAAAAATAGAGTATGAACGTAAATAAAGAAAAAGAACATGCAACCCAGAATGCTCTTCCCTCTACTTCTGCCACCCTGTATGTTTATATAATAAATATATTACAACAAATGAACTTTAACCATCAATTAAAATATGTAATTCTGTAGTAAAATAGACTTATTTGCTGTAGCTAATGATATTAGAAGCTGGTTTGTGCAAGAGACAGGAATGGCATTTTCTTAATTGTGCATTAGTTTTCTTTTTTGAAGTATCAAGAAATCATTTAGTATGGATAATAATGGCTAGAAGAACAATTTACAATCCTAGATTTTATCAACTCCATATAATATAAGGCCATGACCAGAACATGTTATTATCTGCTGGTCTCAAAAGACATCGGCATCACTTACAACCTATTCTGACAGCCCCTGTTTAGAAAAAACTCACATTAATTTCAGTATTTAATAACTGAAGGAAGTCACTCCACAGCACCCTAGTTGCTCCACCTCCCTGGTGCATGTTTCATCGCATTTCTGGAGTTGGCACCACCACAACTGTATGACTAGAGGACACCTTTCTAAGAAATTTTATTTCACGGCTCTGTGACACTTTTTACATTTTTGTTAATGCAAAGAGCTCTGAGAAGATTTTTTGTTTTCTATCCTCACACATGCGGACTGCTGAATAAATTACTAACAGGCTCTTGAATGAGTGCCTAGAAGGAAGGGAAGAAAAATCACTGGAAATGTTTTTTTCATCCACAGGCCATTTTACACCTTCTCACTGCTGGGACTTTGTGTTTGACTAATGGCTCCTCACCAGAAACAAGGATAGCACAGGTGGGTTTCATACAAACATTAGTCAATGCAAAGATTGCCACAATTAAAAATAAAAAATATAAATATAGCACCACCAAGCACCTTTGCTTTTGCAAAGTCTTCCAAAAAATACACTTCCTTAAACAGAAGATGAACTGGTTTTTTGAAAGTTTGAGAAGAGTTACAAGATAATCAAACTGCAGCAGTTCTTAAAGAAGCCAGTCAGGTAAGTCGGTAGAAAGAAATGAGCTCTAGATCAAAGTTTAAAAACTGAGCCAGTCCAAAGATTTCAAACAAAGAGTTTTCACTTGAAAACCACCCATGCAAGAGAGATGCTTAAACTCAATTATAAATTCTAAGCTGTAAAAAAATAAAGCAACAAAAAAAGACCCTACTCCCATATAGCCCAGGAAAAGTTAAACTTTCACATTTACAAAATTTTTTATAATTTTTTATATTTTTATAATTTTTTATAATTTTCAGATATCATAGACCGCAGTTGTGTCCAGAATGCTTACTGCATTCACCTCTATGGGCTAAACCTCAGTGTATATTACGGCATCCAAACCACCATCTCTATCTGGCCTCAATAGCTATAAAATATTAGAAAAGAGATTAGCTAAGAACACCCACTTTCATCTTCCCCATCAAGCACTAGTTTTTCAGTGTATAATAAACTATATTAATCCTTAAATTATGAAATTGAATTTGACTCCCAAATGGAGCAACCCAGATCTAAGAACTAACACAGATACGAATGACTGGTTGAGTAAGAACATCAGAAGGATTTCCCAACTGGTCAAGGATGAGGTCCTTGCCTCTTCTCTGTGTCCTTTACTGGAAAGACAGTTCTTACAACTGAAACCTTTGCAAATATGCCATCTTGTGCCACTAGCCTCTGGTCTGAAAGAAGTCCCAGAGTGACTAGAAACTTCAGAGATACCAACTACACTAGGATGGAAGATAATCTCTACACCACACTCAGACGAAAGCATTGGAGGCTCTTCTGAGAAGGTGAGACCTTTAATCCCCCCCTTTTCACTGCTCATGTCCCAAACTCTATGCTCTTCTTTGCCCTATTGTAAGCCTCTCTTCGTATTTTGTTACTGTAGCAACCACCTATTGCAGACTATGCTTCATGTTGTCCTGCAACTCTGCTGGGCTATAAACATGCATGAACTGCTGCATTGTATGGCAAATCACGTCATACTCAAAGTCAGGAAATCTGGGTTCTGCTTTTGGACTTTTTTTACTGTACTCTGCTACTATACTGTCCTTCACTATTTCATTGCCACACTTTTAAGTAAAAATGAATACAAATTAAGTACACAGAAAGAATTAAATGCATGGTTACCAGTAATTACTACTCATACATGACAGATATCAATAGTAGCTTTACTGCAGATAAAGTCTAAGCAAGCTCTCTGAAAATACATGCTGAAATTGTGAGCTGAGAGAATTGCCATAATCACCTCGCTGATCTAAAGATTCCCCAAGACAGTGATTTTCTAGAATAACCTCAACAATCATCTGCAACATGATAGTGCCAACAGCTTAATAATTAGGAACATTTCTGTGTACAGAATGACTTCACTAGTAAACAGTCCACATTTCCTCTATATATTTTCTTGATAGTTCATTCTTTGATGTAACAATCCACTGGTCGTGCTCTAGATACAGATATGACAGAGAAAAGAAATACTTCCTCTGGACAAGAGTTGCTGTATTTCTGTTCATGACTTCATGGACATAAATAGTTCTGGTTCAGATGTACAGTGCAGCAAAGTAAATTTGATACGTTAGGATTCATCAGTCTTAACGAGAGGTACATAATTAACAAGTCAGCTCCAGAAGCATCAACTCTGTTGTGCAAGCACAGTGACTGCGTGATGCATGCAGTTAGCCCAGTGCTTTCTAAGACTTATTGCACAAGGCTGTTCTGCAGAGAGTTCACGCACATTAGATATAACAAGCCTGCTATGGTCATGTCCAAGATATTCACATAAACAGTAGCACAGACAGTATCATCCTGCCTGTTAGAGTAGACTTCTTGAAAACCCATCAAACCTAGGAAGTCCTGAAATTCTGCTGAGACCATCAGCTTCAACCAGACCAATTCAGCTTCTCCAGCCTAGGCTCAGATTAATCCCAGGTCCAGGCAACAGGAATCCGTGGTCTATTGCTTAAAGTCCATGCAATTCATCAACTATACAAATGCATTTGCAGGTAACAGGACCCTCTGACATCACAATACAGAAGTGTTAGAGTGTCATCATGGTCACTATCTAGCCAAAGGCTCTGGTTTTGCTCTGCCAGCTATACAGATTACTGTTGGCTATTAAAAGAAAAAGCAAAAAGAACATTTTAATCTTTACAGCAAAGAACAATGGAATTTGCAAACTTTTTCCAATACAGCAAACTCTTGAGAGTTCACATATTCCTTTGGAAGCAGAAGAAATTAAATCCATCTCTCCTCCACCCTACCTACACTTACGTCATGTGTAATGCAACCACTCTGGACATAAACATTCCTCATTAATCCCCAACAACTCCAAGAGTTGGAGCCCCATTTGTGAGCATATGCTTTGCCAGAGAGCCTTACTGCATTGATTTCCTTTCACAGCTGCAGAGACAGACACCAGGAAGGAAATTATGATTCCTTCCTGGTTTGCTCTGAACAGTTTCCTTTCCAACCTTTCCTCTTCTCTCACAAAATGCCTCATAATAGAAAGGACAGGGACAAATACCTCCTCAGGGCACAGACTACGCATTATGTGCTATTTCAGGTAATAAGACAAAGGATTTCACAGGGGCATTAGCAAGCACAATTACCATCCTAGAAGGGACCTTGCACCCAAAAGGCAGGCCATGGAATTTTAGGAAGTACCTGATTATCATCATTCTTTGAAAATACAGCTAAGCACCCTCAAGCATATCTAGATGCCCCTCTTCTGATGCCTGTCCCTTCATCCTTTCTCTAGTTAGCCATAGTCATAAGGGATTATCATATCAGAATGTTTTCAATATCAGACTATTAAAAAAAAAGTCTATCAGGCATTTTATAATGCAAATATGTCTTTTCAGGACTTGCAGAGTGAATGAATCCTGGAGTTATTGTCCCTTCACCCTTTGACCTCCCATATTCCAAAGCCTCTGGCATATCTACCATTTTCTGTATGTATTAGCTATTAAAATAGGAGACTTCAGAACTGCTTTCCAAAGAAACTCACATTCAATCCCCCACTTGTAATAGAGATTTACAATTTAGTTATCTATTGTGAATAATTAGTCTCCTAGAAATTGCTTTGGTAACATTTAACGTGACACGAGTTCTTTGCTTTGCTCTCATTCCATATTTCAATGTTTTATATCGTAGCTCCCTTTTGACAAACCCTATTAACCAAACCTTCCAGGCCTTAGTGAAAATGTCAGGCTATAGAAAACAGATAAGAATTGTCATTTTGCAGTGCCAGCAGAGGCCTGCTGACTTGAATCTGGCAATGCTTTACTAAAGATATAACTCACAGGGCAAGAGAAGCAACAGCATCAATTGCCAGGGCAATGGAAAAGTGAACATGGCAAGATGTTTTACAGTTTGCTATGTTCTGTAGTTAGCCGCTATCTTCCTTTTCTCCGAAAACCTGATGAAATTACAATCTTCAAACAAGACAATGATGAATTGAGTAAGATTAAAGAAGTGTCTGGACTGCAATGTGATGACCAGTGCAGGACCCGGGATTTCAAAACACATCTGATTGCAGAATCACTAGCTAAACCAGCAATTTTAAGAAGCGTGACTAACTTTTAGTGGCCTTATATTTGGAAGTGCTTTTAATTTTATCAATAACCAAGTTGAAGTGGGAATATTGGTGCATTTAGTGTATAATATCACATTTCAATATTTTAAGGACTCAACATCTAAGGGTTAGAAGACTTTTTTGTGTGTAATCTGAAAAATCTATGGTCCTCTCAGGAAAGAAAAAATAAATTTTCTAGCTGCAGATGAAGAATCAAAATTTGGCATTGATGCCATTTGCGGCAGCTGCTTCACATTGTGCTGCTCACAAGACCAGGTCTTGGAAACATTGTTCCTAGGACACATTATTGCCTATGAGGACATCCCACACTGGGATCCTGAGCAGCAGTGGCCTCCTGTTTTGACTTCCCAAGTATAGGCATTTCAAAAAGGCAGACAGCTAGAGCATTAACTCATCACAGCAGTATTCAAAACATCTTGCAGGGAGAGCCTGTTGTGTCTAAGCACACACTGTGGCAGGCAGGCAGACCCCTCATAGTGTATTCAAAACCGTAGGTGTTGGTTTAAGTCTCTTACTCTCATGCCCATTCATTTGACTTCTCTAATAGGCTTTGGTAAATCCTAGGTATCCAGCTGCATCCTCAGGCACCCAAAACAGGATTTAGGAACAAATGCCAAATGATGCAGACCACCACCATCACCTGCTTTGCCTGTGCTGGAAAGCCAAGCTGGCTCTCACCTCTCTGCTCTTCTCTGAGAGAGGTCAGAAGACAGGCTATTTCTGGGTGGAACCTGCGTCTTCCTCTCAGCAGCATGAACAGCAAGTATGGAGCAGCAGGTCTTTTGCTTCAACTTTGTACCCCAGCTCTGACTCCTGTGGAAGCTGCTGCCCATCCTTGGGGTGGCAGGCAACTGTTGTTACCACTGCTGAAATGGCTCCTTACACTTCAGCTCCCATCACCTCCTCATTTCTACATGAAGAAGTCCTCTAAACAAGCTTACATTGAACAGGACTCACAATTTTAGACCATGTGATTTTCAGGATTTTAAGAGCATGAACTTAGGTCTTAGTCACCTTTACTTGCCATGTGGAGCAGTCACAGTGTGTCTCGGGGAGCAGATGTAAGATAAGTAACATGGTTTTTCCTCCTATGAAAAGCTCCCTGCTGATAGCTGGATACATTAAGTCCATCAAATGAAGTCAGAAGCCCCATATTTAAATGTTACTATGAATGAGTCATCTCTTTTTAAAGGTGGTTCAAAAGCAAGAAAACATAGCAATTGCCATCAAAGTAATTGCTCACACCGCTACGGTCATATCACTTTGTGACCTGATGAGCTAGGGCAGGTGATCAAAACTTATCTTTCCTAAAAAGGTAACATCAGCAGCTGCACTCACCAATAAGGCCTGCCACCTACTGCTTGTGTGATGGTAAATTATTATAGGCAGACAAATCTGCTGCTTCGTTTTAATCAGTTACTTAATCAGCTTGCTTGGAATGAACTGGTTTGGCTCAACAGATTGAGTGACAAAACATGTCAAAGCGGAGGGTGTAATAAAAATGTACTGATAAATCATGGAAAAGTGATAGCACCATTCTTTTTATTTACCCTTTTGTTTCTATCAGAGCAAGTTAACCTCAGCTCCTTTCATTCATCTTTTGTTGTTATTGCTGGGAAATTTAGTATTTAGCTCAAGATGTTTCGCATGATGAATTATTAAAAATCTTTAACTGTTGGACAACCTTCTAGAGGTATAAGCTTTTTTTAAAAAAAAATTATCCCTCGTTTTGCTGTGAGGGGAGACAGCTAATGAAAAATGGTCCAGAATTATTGTGAAACAATTGTCTGTAGTGTAATCAAGTCTGCTTCTGCCCTCCAACTACTCCAAGATATAATGATACATGTATCATTAAGCAGCTGCTATGGATGCCCGAGGAAACTGGTAGAAATTTGTACCTATTGTTTTTCTTTCTCCACTTCAATCTGCTTTGTTACACTCCTTCCATCCACTTCCCACTGCACTTTTTAAATGCTTGTAGACAGAGTTTTATATATACTTTTGGTTGGATTCTGCCACCGGCTACACTGTGATAACCCTTTACCTGAAGGCATGTCTGCTGTCCCTGGGAAAGAAGGATTTTGATGTTCCTGGACTAAGTGGTTGTTTAATTATGGAATCTTTCAAGTAAGCTCTTTTAGGGTCGTGATTTTTAACACACCAAATAGAGGGCAAGGGAGAGTGTGTGACTAATGTTTAATTACAAGAGCTTTGAAATTAAACAATTGTTTCCTTAATGGTTGCTAAGTGCTGTGTAATACTAAAGGCTATAATTAGGTGTGGGGGATTCTCCTCCCCTGCCCCCAGCCCCACACACATGGTCTTCTGTTAGCAAGTTACCCTATACAAGGCGCAAGGCGTGCTCTTTGCAACAGGCTCTTAGTAGGAGCCAAAAACACTCTTAGGGGTGACATTTTCCCCACTGGTCTATTCATTATCGAGCACATTTTGGAGACTTTAAATAATAACAATATTTAACAGGAAGCCAAAATCTTTCCAATGAAAAATGTTGTCTTGGTCAATGTCCATTTTTCTTCTGCTCCACACAAGAGCCCACAACTCAAGGGGTAGGAAGAAGCAAAATACTAGGAGTACTTACTGCAAGAGAGAAGATAGAAGCATTTTCCTAAGCTCTTTAACAAAATAATTCAAATCTGGATTATAATTTTATTTTTTTTTTTTTTTTAATGAATTATCTCAGTCTCCAGTATGCCTGCCAACAGAAATTTATTTCTGGCATATGATGTAGAATGATATCCTCCATTTTAATCATCAACAAAGACACTAATATGATGATGCCAGCACATAGGTATTCAAGAAGGTGGACACTGATGAGTAGGTGTCATGGAAATCACTACTGAGGGACCTTTTTAATTTGTAGAGGAGGTTTATTTGTATATGGCAGAAATCCACAACAGCCTAATTTTCCTAAGAAAAAAACAAAAAAGCTAAGCAGCTCTCAACTAAATTTCTGTGTGCTAGCAAAGAGAGGGTAACAGGGTAAAGCTGCATGAAATTTTCCTGCTGAAACCTGAAATAATGCTAGATCAAATCCAAACCAGCCTACATGAGTCAGAGAAGCTTTTGGAATCATTTCAACCAAGGAGATTTCTTGTAGCTTTTTGACTCTGTTTAAGGGTAGATAGGACAGCATGTCTCTTATCCTATACCCAGTGGCCAGACACCTGATCAAGAGGTTCAGTGACTGCAGGGTTTCCCAAGCAATCAGCTTTACTCTAAATCTGCTACCATTAATCCAGCAACAGAAAGTTTTTAAAAAATTCCAGCTCAGAGGATCTGTTTTTATTTGTATAAAACAAAGAAAAATCTAGATCTTTCCACATCTAAAAAGACTAAGATTCAGTAAATAAGAGTCAAGACAAGTATCCAGAAAATACGGGCAGGTCTGCGGCAGCAAAAAACGTTGCTCTAGCCATGCCATAGTAGAAGCTAGATCTATTCTTACAGAAATGCTTGATTTCAGCTTTTAAAATACCTTTTTGCCAAATGGATGGTGGCAAAAAATATTTTCCAAAACTTAATTAATTAAAAAAAACAAACAGTAGCAATCTGTAAAACGTCAATAACGTGCAAGTCTTATGGTGCTTTTGTATTATTTTCATGAATTAGTAACAGAAAAGGAAAAAAATGCCTATTTTTAAAATTATTATTGATTTTGCTTGTCCATATCACTTCAACTTTGACCCATGAGATTTGTCTCTTCTGTAAGATCAATACAAAGCATTGGACCTTATAGAATATAATTTTTCACACCCTTTAGATGACGTGCTATAGATTCATATTTTGGTCAGAACTTTCCCTTTGCAGCCAGGTAGTAAAGATTTGGAAAACACTCATAATAAAAAAAGAAAAAAACTATAATTAAGACTAACAAATGAATGATAACCACACTTCTTATTGTTTGGGAAAGGAGAGAAGACATTGTGGTTCTCTGTTCCATGTAAATTAGACAATTTACATCATATTGTAAGATTTCTGACAGCTAAGAAGCTCCCCTAACGCAGAAAGCACATATCTTCAACAAGGTCACCTACAAAACAGCTGAGGAAATGATGTAGGATTAGACAGTCACTTTTCCTCTAAGTACAACAGAGAGGAAAGAGAGGGACCAATAAGGTCTAACCAGTCACAGGGATGGTCTTTGAACAGCAAAGCATCACACAACACACCACATGCTTACAATCTATCCCTCACCCAGTCCCTCAACTTTGAAGCACTTCTTGATGCCAATTCCCTATGAAATTCTCAGAACAGAGACTTTTACTGTCAACCTTTACAATAAGCACAGCAAGTGTGACATATTCAAAGTTACAAGTCAGCCTCAGAGCCAAAAGTGGGAGAAACCAAAAGATCGAAGGCCCTATTGCCAAAGCTGACCTAGTGTGGAGAAGCCTCTAAGCAGCACAACTCTTCTATTTGTGAATTCTGTGCTTATTTTGAGAATTCTTCAGTAAATAACAGTAAAGTGATGACAGGAAGCTTTTAAACCTCTTGCCCCTCAAACAGAAACCAGTCAAAGAGCTCTCCTCCCAGACAATTTATTTTCTTCTTTTACGAACGGCTGCACAAGAATTTCAGTCTGACTTATATAAGGAATCATGGGGTTTTTTTTTCCTTTTCAAATAATCAATAAAAGTTGCGGGAAGCGTAACTTGGGACTGCATATTAATCTTGTATTCAGCCTTCCTTGCTAGTTTTCAACAGGACCTATTCATCTTGCTGAGTTTTTAGGACTGATTTGTTTCATCTGGACACTCCATGCACCACTAAATATAAAACCAACTTCTGTTTAACAAAGTGGATAGCAGCATGAGGCCTTTTTTGATAGCCTGGACCCTGGTAAAGCACTGTAAATGGTGAGAAGCTGTCAGCCTGGGAAAGCATCTGGTCTGTGGCACAAGCCACACTAGTGAGCAGATTAGTTTTGAAAAGAAACCCCGTTGGTTTCTTCTCTGAGTGACTCCACAGATATCCTGTAGACCTTCTATGATTTAGGATATTTATATGAAAGCATGGTAACACAAGGGCCTTAGAGCAGCTGGACTGGGTCAGACCACAGATCTGTTTAGCTCAGCTTCCTGTACCTGACAATGGCCAAAAGTGGATGCTAAGAGAAGCACGTAATAGGAAAAGCTGTATATAAAGGTACTTTTCCCCAAATGATCTCCCAGCTTTTATCAATCTGCAGTTCAACAGGTTTCTGTGTCTGTCATAATCATAATGGTTTTCATCTATAAACTAGCCCAGTTCTTGAACCCATGCAAACATTATCCTTCACAGCACCCTGTGACAGGCAATTTTGTGCATTGTTGTCTCTTTTGTGAAGAAGCACTGATTTTTTTTTTTCTGAGCTGGCCTCTCTGGCTTTATCTGATACTCCCTAACTCTTTTGCAGTGAGTAGCAGATCCATATTCACCCATGTCTCTCCCCTCTCTGTCCCAGGCTGAAGTGCCCTGGCTTACCTTGGAGTTCCCTGGGCAGAAGCTGCTCCATACCTCTGATACCCTTGTCACCTTCCCTTATCTCTTTTGAAATGCTGGGACAGAAACAGCACGTGATGCCTAGCATGCTGGGAAGAAGCCTGAGTGTGTAAGGAACCCATGCCCTGGTGAGCCAAAGGAGGAGAAAAGTCTTGGTATCTCCATATGGGTCTCTGAGGTGATGACCTGCAAGGGCAGTCCCATTGCTTTCCCTTGGTTCAGTTTAGTTGTGATACAGGGCTTCAGCAAGGGGAAGAAAAGACAGACCCACAGTTACAGCCCCCAAATGCTACTCGTCCCTTGTTTGAAAGCTTTAAGAGCATTGCAATACCTGCTTTTGCTGTAATTCTTGCTGCCCAGCAGTGCTGTGAAAGATTTGAATGTTACTGCACACATCTAGTTTCACCCGAGCTGCTCTCCTTCTCACTGGGTATTTGAGCAGAGGCTACCACAGAGCAGCTCTGAACTTGATGGGGGCCTTAGTGCGCTACTGCACCACAGTGATAACACCATGGCTTTCATCAGTACAACCGTCCATGAGAGAAACTGTGAAGGCCTCAGAGGTTTCCACTTGGAAACTTCATTTCTGAGAAAGACTCACCAGTTTTGCTGCTCAGTCAGGCAAACAATTCAAACAGAACTGCAGAAAACATCAGCAGCAAAGGTGTTGCAGGTGCCACTGGACGGGAGCAAGGTTCGCGAGAGGTGACACTCAAAAGGTCCAGCTTGTTTTTCCCCTTGTTGCCCAGGAACTGCTGCAAGGAGCAGAAAACTGTGTCATGTGATTAGCACTCCACAGGTGAAAGAAAAGATGCATTTTGTGCAGTGCAATTTTTTTTTGAAAATACAGAATATAAATCAAGCAGCTTTTTTTAGAGATCTGTGAGGCCTGTGGTTTGTACTAATGGAACATGCAATTAGAATTAACAAAGAATAGCATTGATCATATTAGGGTGTTTTCTGAGCATAATTTGACAAATAGAATTTAAATCTCTGTTATCAAATACATATGAGTATAACATCACTTAAAGTGGTTACAGGAGAAGTAGGGAAGACGTCCGGATCAATTTTCATAGAAATTTACCTATATAGTCTTGCTAAGGTCTGACATTTTGAAACAAAATTTAAATAAGTCTTAATACTGAGAGTAGAATTACAGACTAGAAAAAAGGAACAGGAATATATTTAGATTCAATGAGCCACAAAAAACACACACGTGGAAAGAGAAAAAAAAAAAAGTTCTAAGATAAATTATCTAAATTTGAGGGGAATCAGAGAACAGAAAATTTAATTCCTTACTTTTTCCTTATGACTTCAAAGGAAAGACCTGATTTTTTATGCACAACATTAAAGGAGCATTTTATCAAAGAATAGCTATATGTATCCCACAGAATAGAGAAATTTAAATGTCTTTTCTCCTGTAAGTTTTAGCAATACATAATACTCTCCACAAGCTCTTCTAAACACTAAACAGAGCTACTATTGACCATCCAAAATTTTCTGGTTTCTACTGTTTCCTAATGGATATATTTCAGCAAAGAGGAAAGAATTTGTCTCTGTGGTCTGTATAATTAGCATTGACATTCTCAGGGTGCTTCCAGGCCTCCTTAGGAAGTTAAAAAACCCAGTAATATTCTTTTCATATATCATCAAGAATCACTGATGCATGGTAATATGTAACAATACAAAAATCTGACTGCAGACCACAGTAATATTGACTATCAGCACTATAGTGGTATAACAATTACAAAAGTAATTAGTATGTCATCTTCTATTCCGACAGCCAACTAATCAAATAACAGAAGCAGAACATAACAAAATAAAGAGGACTGTAAATAGTTTTAAATATCTTTTTCTAGCTATTGGTAATACAGGTCCACTGGTATTTTTCTTCAGGATCACTGACAAGAACCACAGAAGCAAAAGAAAAAATCAGGAGCCTAAACAAGAGGCTTTATTTTCAGACCTGCTATGTAGTTTGTGTCAGCTCCCAATAATGAGGTCTGTTCCAGGTAGTACGTGTTTGCACCTAAAAATCACGCCAGTAGCTTCTCATAAAGGTGCCACTCATGCCAGGATAAGGAACTACACCTCCTGAGGTAAAAAGCAGTCATTTTCGGTAGAAAAGCTTGTGCAGGGTGCTGAGCAGTTCGTGCAAATTCTCCCAATGCCCACTGGCGTCATGAGACACTGGAGTCAAAACACAGCCCCAGAGAAGCCAGTGGCAAAGCTCTTGCTTACTTCAACAAAACACCACCCACTAAACTTGCAGACAAAACCCCAAGTTGTTTCTACCATTTCGATATACTGAGTGCTTGGGAAAGGCTTGGCTTTGTTTTGGGAAGCAGCTGAAGGCTCTGCGGCCCAGCAGCAGTGGGTAAGTTGTTCCCACCCGATGCTACAGCTCTGGTTCTCACGCCAGCCCGGGCAGATGCCCCCTAGACTGAAGGAGAGGAGTTTAACAGATTAAATAAGCAGTGATTTAATGTGGGCTACTCCTGTGCTGTCAGGGGACTCACACAGCTCCTTCCTGGAGATCGCTGCTGAGCTACCACAGCGTAGCTGACTGTGCTTCACTGCAACTACCACAGGACTTTTTGGGGGGACTTCCAGATGTGCAGTCCCCATGCAGTCTCAGTAACATAATTAGACCTGGGACTTATTTAGCACTATTCAACATGTTTTCAGCAGGGCTGATTATGTGTCATTCCCTTAGGAGTCCTGTTATAATTTGGAGCTTCCTCAGAGCTGCAGGGATTTGAAGGGGGGGACTTAAATAGCATTACATTTGTACTGCTGAGGTATTCCCTTTCGGGCCAGGGGTAGCTTAGCCTCCTACCATGCCCACAAGATTTTCTTCCTGTCAGCACATCTACAGTTGATAATTTGAAGCACTTTCCAGGGAGCTGGACAGAGTTATGCCTCCCAACAGTTGTTATTCAAACACGTTACGGATATTTGGGCATTTTGGCAGAGAGTGGTTTGATGTAATTAGGATCAGTTTCTGGTTATGGCTATGCCAGGCCAGAGGCAGAGGGCACTTCTCAGAGTGGGAAGAGGAAAAGCCAAAGGCAACGATTAAACCAGATTATTATACACTTTTGAGCTAACATGTGGAATCAATAGCAAAACATTAGCAGCTGTGCTCAGCTGTAGAAAAGCCTGCAGTCTTACTGTAACCAATAAAAATAAATTATGGACTGAAAGGGAGGATGGAAAAAATGGTGGGGAAACCAGAGCAGCATTCAAAGAAAAAATGTAATATAAACATTGAAAATAATTTCTAACCTGAAACAGTGGGTTTGTTTGGTTTGTCTTCTGTTTGTTTGTTTGTTTTTCCATTACATTCACAAGTTGAAAGCATGCTTTAATTAGTAGGCTCCATGATAACCAGTGCAATAACGTTAACATCCCACAAGCTCTGAAGGTGAAAACGGAGAAAGTGATAATCAAGTTGGCGAATGTTAGATGTTGCACTGTGTTTTCCTAATAAAGTGAAATGAGACCTTATCCTGACTTTTAGCTCGGCAGAAATGTGAGGATGGAAAACCTTAGACCTGAGAAGTTTACTTGCTGTAAAGGCACTGTACTGTGAGTGAGATGATAAATAGAAGGCATCTGGTCACCCAGAAAGAAGGTAAGGTCTAACTGGTCTGTTACAAGCAAAAACCAAGGATATGATATCTTTTGTTAAGATACAACACGTGACTCAAGACTAATAACCAAGTGCAAGATTTAGTTCCAAAATTCAGTAATTCTAGTAATACAACACTAAATGCTAAGATACGTGATTTGTGCAGACAATAAAGTGTGGTCAGGGTAGTGTATTCAACATTAAGGTTAAGAAGTTCTTCAAAAACAAATCTATTAATACATAGCATAAGATAAAAAAGGTCTGATCCTTCTGTGATAATTACAACTTTTCTGCCTTGTATTTAGATATGTTACCCTACCAAAGTAAAAAAGGATTAACAGATTTAAGCTCTGAAAAAAATGTGATTTTAGAAAAAATGAGAAAGCAAATTCTGCATCTTAATTTATACTTAAATAAACTTGTGACTTTCAGTGATAATTTCAGCATGACTGGTCAGAAATGAAGCTAACAAAAGTAACAAGTGTTAATTGACCCATATTTAATTTTAATCTAATCTGACGGTCAAGAGTGACTAATTAACTTTACAGAACAAATGAAGCCTTTGTTAAATATCTAATTTCTTCATCCCTTCAGTTCTGATGTTAGAGCCCATGAGAAATCATCTCAGACACTGCCAAGGCATCTCTAAATAAAACAGAGACCAGAATGCATATTCATAGACTTCATAAAGAAAGAAAGGAAAAGGGGGGAAAAGCAAGAATAAAGGATTTAACTAAACAAAAAAATAGGTGATGACTACTTTTAACACTGGTCTAGATTCAACATAGAGTCAGAATTTTTAATAGTAATATTGTCCATATAGGTAAGATGAACTAGGACAATAGTACTAGATCTTTCTTAGAAAAAGAATACACTGAGAGATGACTTGCTGACCATCACAAAGAATCTTAGGCAAAACCAGAGATCATATCCTTAGCAAAGTGAGGTCTTCGAAGTTTTTCCCGTTCCACAAAAGTTTTTTGAGTCTTAAAAAATATTCCAGCCATCCTTGGAATAAAATTTTTCAAGTTTTTCAAGTCTAACAAAAATTCATGCAAGACAAGTGAGAAACCACCTTCACTGCCCCAGAATAGCTACTAACCTGGAAGACAGGAAACTGAGATTCCAGGACCTTTTCTGCTCAATTCGGTAAACAGATGCAAACCTCATCACATCCTAGACTGCATTTAATAGACAGTTTATGCATTATTTTAGAATTAACATGTCTGTTAGAATTTCTGCTTAAAATGAGACACTTTTATACAAAACAATGTATCTATTACCCCAAATTTAGGGATTCTGTTAACCCATATTTTTCTTATGAAAGATATTTTTGTTAGAAAATTTATTTGCTGTAGTCACCAGAGTTCAACCCCAGGATCAAAACCACGTTATCATTCCTTTCTCTAGTTGCCATGATTAGTTCCTTTTCTGATATTTCATTACAAACCTGTCAGGGTAAGCCATGTCTTAGTGAATTAGGATATTTTGTAATGTTTTAAATGTACATATCACCTCTTATTCAGCAGAACATCAGTTAGCAAATGGCCCATCAGAGAATCATACCACATTCTATTCCAGCAAAGTCATCTCCTGTAGATGGACATAGCAATGCAGAGGTATGAGGCTGAAACCATTTGTGTTACAAAATGCAAAAGGAGTCATATTCATTTGTCCCAGTTTGAAGTAAAACCGAACCAATTTTCTGTTCTGTAACTTTACATCCTAGCTAGGCCTCCTCTAACTCTCTGAAATTAACGGCATATTGTGGAGAAAACTGCTCGTTCTCAGAATGATAAGACCAATGTTTGTGCTCCATGCCAAGGAATGGTATGCAGGGAGGGCCTTGCTTATACTTATTGCCATAACAACCAAGGTCAGCCAATTTTGTTATTTGCCCCCTTAGAGGGTCGGAAATGGAAAAAACGTAGAGGGGTCACATCGGTGGGGAGGAGTGGACAGGACAGGTGACCCAAACCTGACCAGCTGGGGTATTCCATCCCATCTGCCCCATGCTCAGTATAAAGGCTGAGGGATCAAAGGGTCAGCCCCCTTCCTGCGATGGCCGACGTCCAGAGAGGACTCTGTCTGTTCATCTGCCTTTGATCCTGATCCGTGTGTTCCTGACTCCAGAGCTGGAATCCAGTTCCCATCTGTCGCTGAGCCCAGTCTGGGACTTCCCCAGTGCCTGCTGGTGACGTGACTGTCATCCTGGGAGCTTGATACGGTTTTGGATATATTGTATCTATTTCATTATTTTCTTCTTTATTTTTATTTTAATATTAATTCTTCATTAAAGTAGTTTAGTTCATTCTAAACTTCTGAATCTCCTTATCTCTTTCTCCTCCTCTCTCCTCTTTTTTTGGGAGGGGGAAGGCGGGGGGAAAGGGCCATCTGTCGGTCCGGTTTTGGTAAATTCGGCCGAAACGACTACATCATTTTACAACTGTACTGATATTTTCAGCTGTACAGGGCAGGGCTGGCAGCTCCACCAAACAATCTGGAGAAAGCTGAGTTCATCACAAGCTGGGAGGGATCCAGTAACTTTGCCTACCTTTGAAATCGTGGCTTCAAGGACAGTAAACATTTCAACTGGGAGAAGACCACTATGCAATTTCCCCCAGCAGAGGCTGAGAGCTTCATTAATAGTTTTCTCACTTTTTAAAAAACCAGTATCTCCATAGATATAGTAAAACCTTGTGGTCTGCATTTTACACCCCAGATTCCTCCCATTCCCCCTTATTTGAATATCCTGAGAAAAGTCTTGCTCTCCTCTGCCTCCATGGAAGCAAGAAACCTAGCATACGCAAAACAGAAATTCCCCTCATTCTCCATTACCAGCTATGCATATGTGCATACTTTTGTGTCTCCACATTGCAGGGAGGACAGGAAACTGTACAAATAAACTTGTTTAATTCTCACAGGAACCATGTAAATAAATGCTAACATCTCCATTCTAGCATGACTCCTAAGTGATTTGTTCGAAGTCTTGCAGTAAATGAATGTCTAGCTCAAGGAACAAACTCATGGATCCTTCCTGACATGCCTCAGAACACAATTCACTCCACCTCATTGTCTCAGTTTTCTTCCCTGAAAAATGGGCTTGATAACATGCTGCACGTTTTCAACTGTAGTTTTAAACTGCAGTTTACAATGCCTGAATGCATGAGTTGTCACTCTGATATAATATAATTATAAGATACTCGAATCATAGAATGGTTAGAGTTGGAAACAACCTTAAAGATCATCTTGTTCCAACGCCCCTGCCATGGGCAGGGACACCTCCCACTAGGCCAGGTTGCTCAAAGCCCCATCCAGCCTGGCCTTGAACACTTCCAGGGATGGGGCATCCACAACTTCTCTGGACAACCTGTTCCAGTGCCTCACCACCCTCACAGTGAAGAATTTCTTCCTCATATCTAATCTAAATATCCCCTCTTCCAATTTAAAACCATTACTTCTCATCCTATCACTACATTCCCCAATAAAAGCCCCTCCCGATCTCTCCTGTAGGCCCCCTTCAGGTACTGGAAGGCCCTTACAAGGTCTCTCCGGAGCCTTCTCTTCTCCAGGCTGAACAATCCTGACTCTCTCAGCTTGTCTTCATAGGAGAGGTGCTCCAGCCCTCTGATCATTTTCGTGGCCCTCTGCTGGACCCATTCCAACAGGTCCATGTCCTTCCTGTGTTAAGGACTCCAAATCTGTTCTCTACCTGTTCAATCCGAAGCTAATTTTTGGTTTTATCAGTTTTAAATTAATCATCCATGGCTGTACCTCACCTTTTCTGTCCATCATCACGTTGGTTGAACTGAAAAACCCAACTTCTGATGTCTGCAGAAGTAGAGTGACATCTTTCATGTCTTTTAACTGAATCCAAAATAACACGAAAATTCAGCATTGCACTGTAATATATTTGTTAACTTAGTAGGAACATGCATTCCTTCTATGAATGTGATCATTATCTTTAAGTGTTCTTAATCCTTCATTCTATCTTCCTCCATTCCCTGTTAATTCCTCAACTAATATATTTTTTCACCTTTTCCTAATTAATACCCAATATCTCTCATTTAGGCTCACCCATTGCTAAAATCTTTTCAATATTTTATCTGGAATCTCTGACTGGAAATTCCCCAACTGAAGGAACAATGCAACTGATGACACAAGAGCAACTGAAATGCTGGGAAATAAAAACTGGCAATGTAATGAAAATTAGTTTACTTAACATGCCATATTCAAGCAGTTTAGGCACTGTCATGTGAGCAGCTGAATGATCCCTACAACTAGAGTAAAAACTTCTGGAAAAAAGCTGGGTGTATACAGAAAAAGTAAAAGCAACAGCCAGTCAGAAGTAATGTAAGTTAGCATTCTGGGAACACGTGCTGGAAAAGAAAGTCCCTCATCTTCTATTTGTTAATCTAGCACTTGAAAAGATCTAAAATAGAGCATCTTCTTTCACAAAGCCCTCGATTTCGGGAGGCACTGAAGTACACGTTTAATTTAATCACAATCCTAAAATCCATAGAAATCCACAGAAAAGTTAATTACATACTTATGATTGAAAATATACTGATTTTCTTGATAAGGATACCAAGAACACATCTGGATTATAGGATTTTGAATTCCTCCCCTTTTCAGCCTATCAGTCCCTCAGGCTTAGACAGTGGAATGCCTTCAAATGGCTTTATAAAAGCAAATGAGAAATCCTATGTATTTTTATGCCAAACTCAATTTATTTGGGATAATATGCAACTTGAAAAGCATCAAAGTCCAGAACAAAGATGTTATCAACATCTTCCTAGTCCTGGTTGTTTTCAAAATAGTGAGAAAAACTTAGTGCTATTATCTTTACCATGTTATCTATGCTAGCAACTCCATTAAAGACTAGGCTAGCCTCTCAGAAACTTCTTTTACTCAATCAATGACCTCGTTTCCATGGCAGGCTAACACAAGGTGCCATTGATGATGACTTGATTTCCTTTCGCATCTGAAGTGGAAAAGGAGAAGACAGACTAAATGAAATCCCATCCATCTTAATGAAATACAATTATATTCTCCTTATTAATCATTTAAAAATCAATATGTCTCTTCTTGGCAAACCCCGCCAGAATTTGTCATTCTGTGCCAGGCCTCAATACATCTTGTCCTGTAGTGATTTTTATAAGTTCAGTCACCTGTTTCCCAGGGTAAATAACAGTGTTTCTTTGTGCTGTGATGAGAGTACAAAGAATGACACTGTCAGGGAGGCTAAAAAGACAGTCTACACATTTTAATCAGTAAAAACAAGTATTTCCTTCTTGTGTACACTTTTAAATGAGCAGTGTTCATTTAAAAAAAAAAAAAAGGTTTGCATAAAAAACAAAGACTGCAGGGCAACTGATATGTACAGTTGCATACATAGTGTTATTTATCTTACCAGCAATAGTACCATTTGTTTCTACCTTAAAAAGTAATCTTACATGTTGCATGGGATGGTATTAATTGTATAAACTTGCTTACAAATCTCAAGGTCTGAAAAAAAGGTGTGAGTTGGAATTCTTCCTACACCAGTTTCTGCTGACTTAGACTTGTAGAAAGAACATTTCTCACTGTATCCAAAAAATTTCCATATTCTTTTTATCTACGTAAGATGCAATAAAAAATTAAAATATTCAGCAATTGCAGCATGCATTATCTTGAAATAAAGTTGAAGTGCTCACTGAAAAAAAGTTTGGCCTCAGCCGGGGTGTGTACTCTTTGACACCACTTACAGTCCCGTTCCGCCTATTACTTGTATTGGAGTAGCTTGTGGGAAATCTGGCAAAGTGCATCAGCTTCCCAATGATGTTTTGCATTGGCAATGAAAGTTGCAAAAGTCAGGATTTCATCTAGAGTGTAACTGAGAATAAAGGAGACCAAACTAGCAGACTTTTTCCAAAAACAAAAGAAAAATAACTGACAGGGAAAAGAACACACAAACAAGTTTGACAAGATTACAAACGCACCCTCCCAGCTCCTGTTCACCTCTTCAAGGTTTGTGATACTACAAAGTTTGCTTTATATAACTATGTAAAACATGCACCACTTGCAAAGTCAGAAGGGGATATACAGTAATGTGTGTTACCATTTACCATTGGTGTTGATTCCTTCTCTTTGTTCTATTAACCTTCTCTGTTTTATGTTCTAAAATGGAGTCAAATACCTTTCACGACAATTCAATATTTACCTGTCCAAACTAAATAAGAGATCCCTAAAGACCTACATTCAATATGTATTGAATTTCTAATAAATCCTGTTTGCACATGGAAATAAAGGACTTGCCAGGATGGATGATATTTCAAACCTATTTAGTCCAATATTCTGCTTTAGTAAACAGCATCAAGGTACTTCAGAGGAAGGTGGAAGAAATCCAGCAACAAGTAGATTTACAGAATTATAATTCAGGTTGGAAGGGACTTCTGGAGGGCATCTGGCCCAAACCCCACTCAAAGCAACACCCTTCTTCAGGTCCGATTTTCTGTTTATACAGAGAACATGTAGATAACGCTCTGGTATTCTGATGTCGAGTTGAGCACCCCGCCAGGCATACCAAGAGGAGCGGTATGTGTAGGCCTACAAGTATTCATACTCCTCGTACACACAGGGATGTGTGGACTACACAGGCGAGCATTCATACAGCATTTGCAACTACCTCTGAGACTGCTTTTAAGAGCTCTCAAGGAATTTTCTATGTTCCTTATAGTAAAGAAAATAAAATATCCGATCAAAGTGTTGTGCCACAGACAGCAGTTTTAGTGGCATTAGCAAGGTACAATGCTCTGGTACGTGCTGCCACTCGTGGTCATCAGAAAAGCTGTGACATCCTCTGCCACCTTATTTGTATCCATTGTAAATATGTACTGGCTAGCAATGATGTATCCTTTAGGAATAGCATTTTAACAGTTTGTAATAGATACAATAGAATCAAATAATGGTGAATTAAAGAATTTTTTCCTCCTACTGCTTGCTTGAAAGGTTTTGTTTTTATGTCCTACTTCACATTATACAATTTGAACATCCTAGTATCAATAGACAACATTTACTTTAGGGAAAACCGGCATAAACATTTCCAATAAATGTACTTAATATACATAGATTTGTTTGCCAAGTGGCCTCTGCTATTGCCATAGGCATAGTCTGAAAAGTCTGATACAGTCCAATTGGGTTTAAGACAGAAAACAAATAGATAGCTGCACTAGTCCTTAATTCTTGCTCTCAAAAAGGCTTTTCACCTATAGTACATATGAGCTTTTTGTGGGAATTTCTTGTTAAAACGCTAACAGGCATATCGTCACAATCAAAAACTAACAATAGAAAGCCTCTTTTTGATTGAGTCTAGTATATCATGGTGCTGCTTGGAAAACCAAAACTGGTGTCTTTTGGCACTAGGAGCTTTTTCTCAAGTCCATTGGCTTCAGTTTAGGGTTGAAATTGCACATCTTGTTATACAGGACCTGTATTTCATGCGGGGCATTTGGCAGTTGGAATAACTCTAGTGATCAGTAATTAGGAAAATGTTAATGAATCTGCTGATAACACAGTCAGGAGGCAGTGGCTGTCACACAAAAGAAGACTGATACTGATGACCAGCATAAATGGGATACCAGCACAAATGGCAGTGGAGTGCACCTTCACAGCATTTGTCCCACCTTACTGATGGACATCTAAAAGTTTAGTACCTCAGCCAAGAGAGAAAGCAATGCAATGGGCATCCGCAGAGGACAAGTAATCCCATGCAAAGATAGGGGCCTGGATACTTGGGTACCTGCTACTTAAAAGCTGAACTTACATGAGAAAAAATGTGTTTGCAATCCTTTAGGAAATACTGATGATGATCCTTCCCATAAACTACAGGATCATTAGGTGGAGGAGACGAAGGGGAGAAAGAAACAATTGCAGTAACCAATTTCAGGGTGACTACTATTCACCACTGAGTCCTTGAAAGCAGTAAGTTTTATCCCAGGGTGCATCAAGTTCAGTATTCCCAGAAGCAGAAAAAAAGTCAACAGCTCTTGTTTAAACATTTGTGTAGGGGGACTCATATGGACCACGAAGCACCGTTTTGGTCAACTATGTTCAAGATCAATTAGTTTTAAAGAGTAGGTACTGAACAGAAACAACTGAAGGAAAGGAGCACCTATTTTATTAGAGGAGACCAAAAGAGCACTGCATGTTTAACAGAGCAGAACAAAGGCTAAGAGGTGCCATGATTGCTGTCTATAAATGTATCAGGGGGTAAGCAGCAGGGAGGAAAAAAGCTATTCACATTGAAGGACAGCGCTGACACAAAACAAATAGGTATAAACCAGCAACAATTATGCTGGAAATTACAAGAGGATTTCTAACCATTAGAGCAGTGAAATATTTCCTAATAGGAATAGGGGGGACAAAAACCACAATGATTTTAACTCTGAAGAGTGATGTGTTTATGAATGGGATTAGAGATGATGTGATTATCCTCCATATTCAGGGACTAGTTTAATGATTAAGGAAGTCCTCTCCCTTCTTTCACCCCAGGTATTTAGCAGTTTACTGCCTAAATACAATAGACTTGCAATCATTTGCATTTAGCCCATTGTAACAGTCAGTCACCTACACAAGTTTTATCCCAACAGTTAATATTTACCAAATAATAAGCTGTAGTTATATATTTAGATAAGAAAAAAACCACACAGAACCTATTCTTTCCATTTTTCACAGTGTACTCTCATAATTTTCTCATGCATTTCTTTATATTGAATACTTACCTTAAGTTCCTACAGAAACACTGATGCAAGTACACGTCACTAATTCTGTCCCTGCAGGCCTTTCCATACAATCAGCGTTCCAAAAAGATGAAGCTGATTTGCTTTCAAAAAACTCTTTAATTTATTCAAAATGGTTTATTGTCCTCTCCTTTTTCTGTCTTCTAATCTTGTGTTTCAATTCACATGCGATGCTCTACTTTCTTTCCATCACCCCTCCACTATTGTTGTCCAAATTCAAAATTGGTGGAAAGAAAGTTAAATTGTTTAGGGTCAAAAAGAAAGACATTTTTCAAATGCCAAGGAAAGAGAAGGATTATTGCACTTTGATGTTAATACCATGTCTTTTGTAGTTTTCCTGTTTGTTTGTTTTCATCTTCCTCTATTGTCAACAGTGCACCGGATTTTATAGGCAGTCTAACACAGAGCAGATGCTGATTAAAGGAAATGTGGTTTTCACTGTGACATTTAAAAAAATATCACTTGCTCTAGTCTAAATGTTATATTCCTAATGAGTTTTATTTTATTAACTGTTGTGTGAAAATACAATGAGCTTATATTTAATTGAAACAGAAGTTTTTACAGCTAACTTGATAGACTGTGACTAGGCAGTTAAGATTGACCAGAATACTCCTGCTGTCTACCCTGAGGGCTGACATATAAGGTGTGGGCACACATGGCCGTTCACTCCCATGCATCCATGTGGCTAGAATAGAGAGACTGCTTCGCTTCCTGGCACGTGCTGACACTCTCTCCACTATTGCTCCCTCGTTCTCTGAATCTTCTCTCCTTCCCTCCCTTTTGGCTTCATCAAAATCCTTTAATACCAGCTCCATAAGGCAGAGGCTGGCTATTTTCAGTTTAATGTAAATGAACACTAATTCCAGCCAGAGACATCACCACAGCAGGCATTTATAGATACTGCTGTATGTACTGTTTGCCTGTAGGTCACGTTATGCCTTTTATATATACAGAAGACTTAAATGCTCCAAACTGCTGGTATCCTAAACAGACGTTGCAAATGAAAGTCAAGGAGCAGAGAGAGAACTTACATGTGAGATAAAACTTAATAGCAGTAAAAAAAGTTTTAATGCATGATGATTTTTATGACAATGTGAAACATGTCTGTTTACTTTGGCTTAAAATCCAAATTAATTTTACCTGAGGTGCAGGTAGAAGATATGAGAGTATGTTTCATTATGCTTTAATTCTTGGAATAAGCTCCCATAATAGCACAGTGTTGGGCAGACTGTTCATTGTTACAAACTTCAAAGGAACTATAGAGGAACAGGTCACTTCAGGCCCAATCCTGGAATGACTTAACTCAGTAAAAGTGCTACTGAATTTAAGATGACCACGATCTGATTCTCCCACCTGAAGAGGTGTGGCACTGTCCCAACATTTCTACAGTGAAACTTGATATTCTTTTCCCACTATGTCGTTTAAATTGTACTGTATACAGCAGGTAGTGACAAAGGTTCATTTCTTGGCACTGTATCTTTAACAACATCTGCATTCATAAAGCAATGAACAAACACACATGAAGTAATCCAGAGGTTAAATTACTGAATTTCTAAGTGTTCATTGCTTTATGAATACAGTACAATTTAAACGACATAGTGGGAAAAGAAGCTTTTGTTGAAAAACCAGGAAGCACAACCCCAACTTTACATATTATTTGCATCTCCAGTCAAGAGTATTTGTAATACTGCACACAGAATAATAAAAAAACATTGACAATCCTTTTGACCTATAAAGTCCAGATCTCACTTCACCTGACTTTCAAATTATTTCCCTAGTTAAATCATCTTTTCATTGCACAATGGTAGTAACTCATACCTCATTTTTGTCATTGCACACAGGATCAGGACGTCACAGATGGCTGACCTGGGGGGATGGAAGTGTTTTGGTGAAATAGCATGCAAGATACTTTCACAAATAGCATACAATAAATATCTGTTGGCTACAAGTTAGTATTGGGCTATCATATTAGGTAATTGGTTTGAGAAATCACTGCCTGGTAGAGCTTATTAGTGGAAAGTAATTGTTACTTGACTTAAAAAAAAACAAAAACCAAAAAACAATGAAACAAAAAAAAACCAAAGACCCCCAAAAACCAGTCAAGAAACCAAGTTTTCATCTCCCTCTTACCCTGCCTTCCATAACACACCAACTCATTTTCAAAGCAAAACCTCAAGG
Source organism: Numenius arquata (assembly GCF_964106895.1). Taxonomy (NCBI): domain Eukaryota; kingdom Metazoa; phylum Chordata; class Aves; order Charadriiformes; family Scolopacidae; genus Numenius; species Numenius arquata. The sequence goes on along the minus strand of NC_133579.1, from coordinate 61,680,561 downwards.
AGCAGAAAGAAAATGGTGTGAAACAAGTATTGGGGTAGGGAAAGCAATTCAGAAAAAGGCTGAAGGGGCCATGCATTACACAAAATGCCTACAACGGGTGGAAGGTTAATTGGTCCAGATGGTAGGAGCTCACATAAAGATCTAACCACCAGGCCTGTTGTGGAGTAGAGGGACAAAAGGTGCTAGAATCAGGTGTATAGGCCTCCTTTGCATGCTGGTATATAGACATTTGTAACTTCCCATTGTGGTGTTTTTTTCTCTTTAAGGTAAAACCCAAGCAGACAGCGCACACACACCAGTGTGCGTGGTCTTTAGGAAGACCAACCCAGTCCAGAAAGAAGACAACTGTAAAGACTCAGATAAGCTGTCTTTCCACTGTCCTTCAGGATCCTCCCCCTCCCATGCTATTCCCAAAGAGTGCCAGCCTTCAAACCTCTCCAGAATAGTAACTCTACGTGCCACTGGTCTTCCTCAAGGACTTTCCTTAGTGAAACTGTAGCCATAGTACTGCAGGGCAGAGACACAGACATTCGGAAGGGACGTAAACTCAGCAATGTCTGTATCACCCACACCTTAGGTTCTGTGAAAACAATGACAGTGCCATGCTAAGGATTCACTACTACAGACAACTCACTCAACATCCAACTTGAGCGTGCCCAAGGTAGCCAGCATGTGTAAAATCTTAGCAGCTCTCTGAAACCTCCTTTCTGTAGCGTTTTACAGCGTCCTTCACACAGTGACTCCAAGTATTACACAAGAATCAATAGAGATAGGTGAAGCAACTCTGAAAGCCTTTCAGGAGATTTGATGTGGTAAGCATGTTTCCAAGATGTCTGCTTTCAGATTGTTTCACTGTCACACAAATAAACATGTCTTGTGACTGATCGATAAGGGAAAAGGGGAGTGCATGGCACACATGCCCAGAGACTGAAATTTCCAGTCACATTTTGATGTCACTGGAAGGAAAGATATACCTTACTCTTGACATTCTGCCCATTTTGAAGCTGGGGCAGGCTGAGGGTTCACTGTTCTGTAGTCATTCCTAGAGCATGGTTGGATAATTGCATGTCCTATGCATTCAAGCCTGGCTTAGACTTGCAGCTTTATATCAAAAGGAAAACAAATGAAGACTGGTTCTCATTAAATTATTATCCATACATCAACATACAACGAGCCATAGCAAGTTGTAATTCATACAGCTTTTGCCACAGCTGGCAGCTTATGGTTATCACAGGGCTGGGTCTCGACTTGTTCCATCTTCCTACAGAAAGCAGATACAGATTCTGCGAAGCATATTTGTTTGCCTGACACCTCCTTTTTCTCCAGGTCCAAAATATAATTACTACTAGCTTCTTCTCTATCCTTTGGGCTCCTTGGGATCTCACCTTCTCAGCACTATTGTCAGAATTCTCCTTTCTAATTGAAACCCCCGATAGGCATTTTAGCAGCTAATGTATGTGATTACAACCACTCCAACTGCTGTCAACTATACAATTATAGGAAATCTAATTTTTCTCTGTCTGAGGTTTCTGTTATCTGAAGTTCCCTGACAGGAGCACCACCAAAAAACAAAAACACACAGCACATTAAAAAGATACTTCAATGTAATAGTCAGAGCTATGAATACTAAAATAAAAAATAAAATAAAATCAAATATCTAAGTAAGTAAAAATTTAAAATCAAGGAGATAACAGCAGTTTTGGGGAAAAATCCTGCAGCCCAGTCCATGAAAAGGTTGATCTTATTTAGTTTAGAAGTCTGCAGTAAGGAGAACAAAAGCTGCTACCCACAGAAAGCTAGCAGAAGACAGAACCAGCAATATCTCAGGAGTTCCTCTAGATTTTAGGATGTCCTAATGGCACAAAATTTTCATAGCTTCTATTTGCAACAGTACAGACCTGGGTTTCTCTGTATGAGATTTCTTTTTATTAGACACTTTCCCTCTTGCTAGAGGGAAAGGTGCTACAGATAGACACAGAAGACATCCAGGAAGCTGGTTTTGACAAAGAAAAGGTTCAGCGGTGTTTAGTTAGACAAATGCTGAAAAATCATGTTTCCTACAATCCAGGGAAATAAATCTTCTAAAGTCAGGCTATTATTGCCTAATATGTAAGGAAGGATTTCTAAATGTATATTTAGCCCCTACAGAAGGGCTATTTAAATATCAGATCCAGGTAAGGTTTGGGTTACAAATACTGTCTGCCCAGACGTGTGCTGAACCCTACATTCCTCTTTCATGTGTCTCACCTAGACTTTCAGGGACTGAATATATTACAAGGCCAGGCTGAAGGGTAGTGTGCACCTTGCTGTCCTGGGAGAACCTGGAGACAGCAATAGACCTTGGTAACTAGGAATTCAGCAGCTTTATCCAACGTACTTAACAAGGAGACCATTTAGAGCAAAACATAATACTATCAAGGCTACAGAGCCAAGCAGAAATCATTAACTTCAAGACAAGTCCTCCGGCCTGGATATTTCCCTGCAAGTAGGACAAGGCTGACATTTCCTGGATGCACCCTGATCCCATGTACATGGCTATATCCTTAGTTTATGTAAACAGCTGTAGATGTGTTGATGTCAGCAAAGCTGTCAGCTGCTGAGGGTAAGATACAAGCTCTGTATGACATAAGTAGAGACAGAGGAGGAAGAGGAGGAGAAAAAACAAGGAAATACCCTTAACCACAAAACAATATAAATACTGCAAATTGTTACAGTTTATATCTAAGCTCATAGCCAAATTAAATAGCATCATCATACTGGATCTGCAACGTGAATTTGCAGGGAAAGCAGGCACCACCATTTTACTGCAGTCTTGTGTCCACAGTTTATAACTCAGCAACACTGGGGAAAAGATGGAGCCAAGACACTGATGGAACCTAAGGATTATGTAATTAATATTCCTTCAAAAAAAGGTTCTCAGTTTTTACAACACACCTCTCTGCAGCCCCTGATTCTAGTTGTATAAACACCGTACATTCTTTTAGACTAGGGAAATCACACATATACAATTCTTCCTTTGTGTTGTGTCTGAGTCTCGAAAACTTTGAATACTACAGACTAATTCCAACCAAATTTGCCAGAAAGACTAGAAACTTGAATGTATTAGAGGACCACATGTAATGAATCAAATAAATTTCATGGAAAGGAATAAATGGATAGAGGAAAGAGACCAAATAAGTGCCTTGACTAAGGTAAAGATGGCAGCATTAGCAGTTGCTCTGTTAGATACCAGAGAGTCCACAAAGGAGCTAACCACAGATTTCACAAGTTCATTGCTCATAGAATAATTTCCTAGGTTTTGTCCTCTTATCTAGCATGGATATCTTTTCCTCACCTCACCTGCTTCACAGAAATTCATAATATCTCAAAATTTTGGTAGCAGAGAGGAAAGAGGACTTCAAAGCCCAGCTCATGTTCAGACTCATACTTTTCAGACAGACCTTATCTTTCTAATGCACCATCCCCAGACTGGTAGGTGTGAACAACTTCAAACTTCCAATTGTTTAAAATCTAGATACAGCAGTCCAGACTGAGGATTTCTGCAGTAACAAAACCAAAGAGTTAAACAGTTCCTTAGCTTTTGCTATTTTGAAAATGGCAGTCCCAGCTTAAACAAAAAGAAAAATAATTCTCATGCTTTGTAGGGCCATGGGACTGAATTTCACCTGCACATGAAACAAGACTGAGATGAAACACTTTCACACAAGGTTTTGGGAAAACTGGAAATTTTCTTCTTCATTTATGCTGTTTTATGTGTGTACAACACTTCACAATATGGGATCCTTGTGCTTGTGCATGGGTTGGGATTCTCTCATGTTAGTCATTCAATTCTTGTTTTCTCTTTAAATATTAATAACGGGGAAATGTTATGTAAAATTCATTAGTTGGATACAGAGTAAAGATTTTGGTTGTGGTTCCTTCAAATCCACAAACAGAAACAAGAAGGCTAGAATTTGTATTTCTTTAACATGGTTGAAGCACCGAAGAGTCTGTGATTGAAAGCAGTGCTAAGAGTACAGTTTGCTTTCCTCAGAATTGATCTTCTATTGTTTGCTTAGTCCAGCTGCTATGTAACACCTTGTGTTAATTTCCTCCTCAGCCATGGATTATCACTATCAAAGTGATACAAAAGCTATAACACAAGTGAGTTTATTGTTTTCAATATTTTCATTTAAGCACTTTAATCAATATCTGCCGAGACAATTAAAGGGTTCAAAGAGTTTCCCAGAGGAATTTTTCCCTCAGAGTCGATCTGGGTTTTTTTAATTATTATTTTAGTTTGTATTTATTACCCTGTTTATTTTATTTTTAACACTAACAAAAAAGTTAACACCATTTCCCCAAATTCATCCACTATTCTGATTCTTGTTTTATAAAGGAAATGAAATTTGTCATGCTGCTATACATCATTTGCACTGCAGTACAATGTCCCATCTGTGTGTCAAGTACAAAACAAAAGCATTTTGTGAAAAATTGCTAAAGTAGTAATGATTTTTGTCCTCAACTCTTTGTTTTGCCTTTCAATAAAGAAGGCGACATGTGCCACAAATGATATATTATTGTTTAAGTACAACCCTAGTAACAGTGCATAACCAAAACCATGTTTCACAGCAGAGAAACTATAGTTTACTGCCCCTATGGCTCTGATGAGAATATAATGTTCTACAGTTTATAAATGCTTTGAGGTCAACACATGATTTACTTCAGCTTGTTCATCCAATGAGCAGGAGGTCCAAAAATATATCAAGCTATTAGACAGCCCACTGGAAGCTTGGCGGAGGCTCCCAGTGATGGAAAGCATGCCATGGAAGCCTCTCTGTCAACTGGAGATGAGATAATTAGATCCAGGTAATACATTGGAGCCCCATCAGGGAACAGGACAGCAAACATGTCATCTTTACGACTTTTTCTCATCCTCCCCAGCAACACTGGCCTGAGATAGTAAAAAGTGTGAAGAATTCATCAGTTCCCAGCAAAAGCGCAGCAGCGGGATAATCAAGCTATCATCTCTCCATCATCCTCATTATCCAGAGACCTGGTGCTCTGTATAAACAGCAAAACAACATCAACAGTAGATTGAGAAGCTGTGCTAGTTAGCTCCAGCTTTTGTTTTATGTTCCAGGGTAGCGTTGTACAATGCTGGTGGGCTGGAATCTTCTAACACCCAAAAATGCTTGACAGCTCACATTTAAGTTACAAAATGTCTCATGGAGAAGTATCTTACCGCTAATTAGAGACCTGAGCTTCAATGCTATGACTAAATATTCCCAAGCTGGACCAGAACATGTCTGCATACTGGGGTAACAGTGATTTTATACAGCATGTTCAGCTAAAACCGTAACACTCTGGCCTTTTCTCTTACACACATTGCTACGTGCGCATTTTTTGGAGGATCCACTAGCTGGAACTTGAAAGTGAAGAGTTGCTACAAGGGGAGTCCCAGTGCATTAAAGCAGCACTCCCTTCGCACAAGAAAAGTAATTGAAAAATACCCATCCACACATTAGTGCAAAAAGTGTGTTGCAGACTCAAATTAAAAACTTAGAACAAGCTTATACTTTCCTTAGCCATACATGCACCCCCAAAACATATTAAAAATAACTTAGAAAAATTGTGGTCAGAAATCAAAATAACTCTGAATAGGGTCAGTTTATTCTAAAAAGGTCAGCTTTTCCGTATTCCAGAATTTTATGTTTGTAGAAAAAGCAGCAGGACACTTTCAATCATGACTGATGCTATGTTAAAAAAATAGGACCTTGTAGGTGCATGTTGATTATTGCTAATACCTTATTTTACGTATATAATTATATAAATATATACACACAACATATCCAGTAAAACTCATTTTCCTGAAAACATATAGATGACATGTTCTGTTTCCTTTCCCTGTAGTCAACATTTAGAAAAATCTTTCTTTCCCCTTCCTCTTTCTTTCATTCCCACATTGCACATAGGTTAAAAAAAAGGGGGGGTTATAGGGAAAAAAAAGGAAAATGAGATTCTGTTATCCCAGCTACAGAAGCCCTCTTGAAGCCTCACTGGTAACTGTGGCGCAGCCTCTCACTGGAGAAACTGATGGACTAAGTTCATGTGCTGTATCCACACATGCACTAACTTTCTTTATTTTTCCTGAATTTATGTTCTATCACCACATCAGGAGAGGAAAATAAGAGGTGGCTCTTGCATGTTGGGAATGGATTAACTCCATTTCACACTTCAGTCTTGAACAATCTTAAAATATGGAGCCATGAAAATCCAGGATCATCATGATCAAATGAATGGCTTAATCATGTAGAAGTTAAAATTAAATTTCTAATGAAGCTGCTGAAATAAATATGATCGATATCCATGCGTCAGCAAACATTTACTGCCATAGCACACATCCATCACTGCTTTTAGTTCTCTTCTGAGAAAATACAAACAAAACCTTAAGGAAAAGAAATTAAGAGCACTGCCACCATGAAGTAAGATCTAAAGAGAATCACAAAAGAAGTCAGACAGCACCACCTCTAAAAAAAGCAAGCTGAATGAAAAATCCTGAAAGTAGAATGTGGGAGAAAAATGTATTTTTTCCACTTTCCATCAAAGTAAAATTGATTCTTTTCTATTCTTCCCCTCTATAGGAATAACAGCAAGTATCTTCATAGAGGTCCAGGAACCTAAGAGAACAGTTGTGGCAACCATCTTTGATGTGAGCAAAGGAGTAAATTTAAGCTCCTGAAAACACTAAAAGAAGAAAAATTCATGTCTAGCACAGAAAGTATTAAGATTAAAAATGAAAAAGCAGGGATAGGCTAGATAAAATCAATACAACTTTTCCCAGGGTGTTCTTTTATAAACATTACTTTGGTTCTTCCTTGACCACAATATATACAGAAAATAAAATGGCATTTTTATGACTCATAATCCCAATCTTTACCTCCATGAAGTTGTTACCTCCAAGAATCAGAAGTTGAATGGATTTAAGACTAGAACTACAATGGCAAATCACACTTTTGCATCACACAATTAGAGAGGCATATGGCATTTATGATTCACTGTCTATAAAAAAGAAAGGCTAATGGCAAAGCCACAAACTATCCGTACAGTTACAGGATCCAAATTCAAATTCTGCAGTAGCAGTCATGAAGAAAGTTTTGCAATATAGTTCTCAGCTATATTGGACACTAGGAAAATAACAGAAATGACATGTTTAAGAACTTCTGAGGCATGGAAAAAATGCAAAAAGTATGTGGATGCTAAGAGTATGCACAAAACTGCAGGCTGAATGGGACAAGCCTTAAGATTTAAAACTGGGCTCCATTTACCTCTGGTAATAGGAAAAGAGTATAAAGACTATCTTCCCTTTTTTTTTTCCTCTTCCTTTATTACTATAAAGTACAGTATTTATCTCAAGCAGCCTAGAATCAGGAAAAAGAGGCCATCCATGCAGACAAAACAGGTTTGCAGGCAAGACATAAAAAGCTCAGTAAGAACCAATCATAAGCAACAGTCATGCAGGAAAACAAGACTTAAAAGAGTAAAAGCTGACTGATCTTATGGCTTAAATCAGAGAAGAGAAAGATATCTAAGATTTTATTAGCAATGAAATATCGAATACATGCCAACTTTTACAAGTGCAAAATAATGACATAGTGAAGGAAAAAAGGGAAGCTAAACTGAAGCTGGAAGACTGTAACAAAGCAGAATCAAGACTTGAAGTAACTACATAGTGAAAAAGGAACAGATTTAGGACAAGAGGAGGGAAATAAATACAGACGGCAAGGAACAAAGAGACAAATTAACAAAGTAAAGGACTTTAGAAAAAGGCAGAGATTCAACATGTTAGTGAAGTGCATGATGAGAGAACAAACATGCACAGAGAAGAAACAGGAACCTATTCATGGTTATCACGACACAATGTAAGACAACCCCCCCCTTTTTTTTTTTTTAAATGATTTTGAGTTGAAGAAAAAAGCCAAAACCCAATTTAATTGATTCAACCCCAAGAAATGGAATCAGAATCACAGAATGATATGGGTTTGGAAGGGACCTCTGGAGATCATCTAGTCCAACCTCCCCAAAAATCTTCTTAATGTTTTCTAATACCTAATTACTGGAAATGCAGCCTGTTTGATTTCTATCTAAACACACAGTTATTAAAACTGTTCTATTGCCAGTATGACTGAGGAGACAGGTAGCCCATCCCATTGGACTGTGGTCCTAGATGAGACTTGCTGTCTTCACCTTCAGCAACCACTGGAGTAATGAAAGAGCGAGAATCTTCTGAAGGCCAGGGAGGCTTTGAAATAAACTCCCTATTTTCCTCAGTGAGCAGGACTACTGCAGACCTGGCGTTTTAGGCATCAGAAGGCAGGCAGATAGGTCTTCAGCCAGTGGGAGTGTTCTCTGCAAAACTTGTTTTCACTGTGGAGGTCTCATATAACTTCAACGGTATTTAATTTCCTAAGAGTTTAAGGTGATATAACTACACATGCATACAGAGCACTGTGTGCTTTATGTAGTACTAAACTTCATTCCTTCTTTTTAAAGAAAAAAAAAGCTATAAGTGAACTTGCCTAGCAATTCTGTACATCATAATTTTCTTTTAAAGCTTTTTAAGAAACTTCTGGTCCAGCTTCACACCTCTTGAAAAAAAAACAAAACAAAAGAAAAAACACCCAAAAGAACAGCCAAACAAAAATAACCTTCACTCAGGCTTGTCACTGAAGTTCAAATTAGCACAGTTTTTCTTAGCTGTATATCATCCTCTGGGAAACTATCTCAGCTAAATATGAAAAACTGCCTCTGTCACAAGTAGACTGGGAAAAAATCCCAGTAAAAATATCCAAGATCATATCCTGTAAGTGGCAGGGACTGCATTGTTAGTATTCTTTTGCAAAGAACAGTATGAGAAAAAAAGATGTTAGAAGAAAAATGAGCACTTAGAATGCTGTCAGGTAAGATATCTGTGAATCAGCCTACAAAAATTAAGTGGATGAGTTGTAGTGTCAGTCACCAGTGATGTACAATATTAGTGCAGGAATCTATACAAATGTTATCTATTGCATTCAGAACTGATAATGTAGTAAATGACAAAGATCATTAACCTGTTAAACAGTAGGAAAGACTCCCTCAAAATAACAGATTAATTTTTTTAAGAATAATGATGCTAGATGAAATCAAAGAAATTAGTAGATCACGTTTACCCTATGTAGTAATATTCTTTTAATGATGACAACTGAATCTTACAGTGTATTCTATACATAAATTTCATCCAAGCTACCTTCAAGCATTCAGTAGATCAAGTTAATTAAACTATAATTTCTCAAAATCATAGAATAAATTTTATTCTGTACCATTACCACAGATTAATATATATGCATTTTTTGATGTGAAGTACACAGGGTGCAGAGTAGATCTTCTTATAAAGGTAGAAACAATTCAGTCTAAAATATTAATTTATTACCTTTGTCGGTGCAATAAAGTGTAATAATAAGTGTACTTTTACACTGACACCTAGCAATGAGAGGGTCAAGTCAGCTCAATAAAGCTAGCAGACTAGCACAAGTGTCTGCACTTGTGTTATAAATATTACATAGCAGACATTTCAGGACTGAGAATGTGAAGGAATATTCCAGAAATGGAATGCAAATTTACCATGAAGGAAAACATCAGAAAATTGAAACAGCTGTACAAGTTCAAATACCTGTGAGTGTAAAAAGCAGGACCTAAATAAGGGACGTATCAACAATCTATATTTTGACGTGGTTCAGAAGAATACAGCCAGGAAACGTGTAACTTGCATATATGAAGTTCCTTAAAATATGTGTTTTTATCAAAACCTGTAAGGATTATTACAAGATAGTTATTATATTTGTGAACCTTTTTTTAAGTGTTCACATAAAATGCAGATCATACACTTGATTAGTTTGCCACAATTCTTTGAACTCTCTCCAAAACCCTAAGAAAATCTTATAGATGGCATACCCCTTATGAAACAGCTGAAAGGAGATTATAAATAATACGGCAAGATGTAAAGTATTACAAAGGTAAAACTAAGCCTTCGGATTGTGGCATTTATTTTTTTTTTTCCTAAACTACATGCCATTGGATCAGAGTTCTTACACCTCTGAATCATGTGGTACTAGCCATTAGTGAAGACAGGCTAACAAATCAACGGTGTTAACATCTGATGTATTCATGAGATTGTCTTGTTTGTATATGCCAGACCATCTGCAGAAACAGATCTCTTCTTCTAATCTTCAGCCTAAAAAGATGTTGTAACTCCTTTTCCCTAGCAGAAACTGGGTTTTGGCTGAACTAGCTGAGACTTATGTGACTGTTGCCTATCTTTGTCATAGAACTTCACTAAAAATGCATATTGTCCAATCAATACTCCCTAATAACTGCAATATTTAAGGTCTACATTCAAAGTACTTTACATATGCTACATAGTCCTGCCGATGTTTCCCAACACAACTGTAATTTGGCATGTGGCAAAACAGAAGGTAAGCCGTTTGCTTATGATCGGACAGCTAAAGTCTGGATCAGAGACAATGCATGAGTTCCCCCTTTTGAGCGATGTGGGACATTTGCTCACATTTAATACTTCAACAGACCAAGTGTTACAGTGCATTCCAGATGCAGTCTGCTGCTGACTACAGATATGTGGCGGTGACTCACAAACTTCGCAGACATCTGCGGCAAAAAGAAACAGATGTATGGGTGCTTTCACACCAAGAAGATCAAGCACCATTTTGGCAACACTCCGTAGTGTCAGGCCCAGCCACGCACTGCACTGATGCTACAGTGGCAAATTTCCTTTGCAGACACATGATCATGCTGGAATGCAAAGGAAGGAAGCCATTGCCTCTTCATGAGTTCTTACACTTTGGTCACCTCCCAATCCATCAAACAGATGTGAAAAGAAATGTGCCAGAAACAGTAGCACGGCACTGCTGTAAGTCTGCTAATTCCCTATGCTCTGTTTAATTATATGAACTGCTCAGGATACTAATCAACACATCGCATCATGATGATGCAGTTATAAATGTAATTATGAAAGCAACATGAATAATTTCATTAACCACTATATTTCAAGCTGTCTAGTTCTCTTCACTCCCTTTGTTGGCAACATATTATGGGTCTGCTCAGCAATTCTGGGAATTAGGCCATGTACAAATGATATGTTTGTACTTAAAAGCACAATCCTGCAGACCTGAATCAAGGAAAAAGTAACTTTGATGTATGTTGGAGTTTTGCCAGAATTAGGACTGCAGTATTTAGGCCACTGTGTACGAAGGATTCTGAAAAGAAATGCTTCCTTACAGAAAATAATATTTGATTTTGAAACTGTGACTCTATTATCCAAATGGCAGGAAGCAAGTCTGCCAGTGGCCCTGCCCTATAAGCACAGTTTCGATAACTGTCCATTCTTTCTGCTTCTCACTATTTGTAATCCAGTGGTACTTGGCAGGCTGCAACAGGGAGAATAGCCACGTCAGCCATGTGCTTTACAAATAAAGGAAAGAGAGGGAATCCCAGTCTCAGACAACACATAATCTAGGATTATGGAAGGAAAAGACAGAAAGTGAGGAGATAAGAGGACAAACTGCTCCTCCACTGCAAAAAACATGGTGCCAGAGGTGGTTTCAATGGTGCCAGTGGAATCAGCTTTTAAAAAATGCCTCCCTGCTGCCTCCGGTCCTGGTACCCAAACCAGCTTTGCTCTCCCCCTTCTTCCTATCTGTCTGCCCTCTGCTCTTCTCAGGTTAAGATCAAGGAGTTTCCAGAGCCCTTTGCAAGGAAAACTGAGATGGGTGCCCACCCTCAAATCCAGCTGCTGTCCTTACAACAGGCTAAGCCTTTGTCATCATCGAGTCCAGTTTTAGAGTAGATGGCAGAAGTGAAGGCAAGCAGAAGCCCACAAGAGCAAGTGGCTTTAAATGAAGCTATGGCTTATTAACTTACCACAGAGTGACTACTGACATTATGCCAGGTGAGGTATGCAGTCCTCAGGCTGTCATCTGTGCATGCTGTGCAGCACGCTGAATACCCAGGCCATGTCTATGCTGCAAAGTGAAGAGCACGTTTAAAAGTGACTCTGAGCACCACAAGCTTTGTGGCCTGTCCATTTCCTGTTCTCGCTGCTTTAAAGGTCATCTTAAAATCTAGACCACAGCATGCTCCTACATGTCAAGAATGCAGACAGTAGATATGTCCAGAGTTTGATTAGCCATGTAAATGCAACCAACATCTTACACAATAGCAATGAAGCACATTTAGCACCTGGCTGATTCAGTTCCTGAGGAGCCCACCTCTGGAACTGACTGAGTGCTTTCAGATCCTGCAGAGACTACAGTTTATAAAATCTCAAAACATTCCCACCCAAGTATACTGCTTCTATTTACAACCAATGGAGTTTTGCTGAGCTAAAACTTAGGGCTGCAATTTCTTTATTAGTTTCATATATTGTACTTTAATGTGTACATGCTATAGGAACTATAAATTAAGAAGGTAAAATAAACATATTATTCAGATGAACAAAGAGAATCCATGAAAAAAAAAAAAAAAGGAATGGTCATCATATTGTGTTTGACTCAGGCTATTCTTATGAGTTGTATGAAAATATTAACACAAATTTTATTCAGAGGTCCCATATGGGAAGTACCCAGAGCTGACTTTTTAAATAAGAACTATACTAAGCTCATGAACATTTTTAAATCCCTCCTTGTATTTATATCCAATATAATGACAATTTTCTGAGTTAGAAATTACCTCAAAACAGGAAGCCTGGATTATACATATAGCTGGGGGATAGGAGTCAGGTGAATCCTAAAGAAGCATGAACTTACAACTAAATTAAAACAGGCACATCATTAAAAGTATGAAAACAGTCTATTTCATTGAAGCACCACTTTACATTGAAGACAGCTTCAGTTTGAAGGATGCGCTTTGCTAGGCTGAAGCAAAAAAAAAAATAAATAAAACAACTGCAGTTGTATTTTCTAAGGAAATACATGATTTCAGAATTACGTTAGAGAGTTCAGAATATATAAATGTGACTCGAACTTCTTAGAGATCCACATACAAGTTGGTTAGCTTTTCCATTACAAATCTTATTCTTATTTTTATGATTTCTAACTAGGTATAAATTTTCACAGTATGAAAAAAGCGGTCAATACAAGGTGTCATCTTGGAAGTACACTACTAGTTTTTTTGCTTTGTTTTTAAATTTTAAAATGCTTTTAAAGAAAGTTAGGCCATGATTAAGTGAAAGGGAGGCAACAATTAGAAGTCTGTCAGTCCCAAGTGCTTTCTGTTCTTATGTAACGAATAAAGAATTTATGGGTCTGATTCTGAGCTTTATGTTAGTGAAGCTGCAGTGATTTCAGTGAAGTTATTTTTAATTACAGCCACAGTGAAACAGGAAGCAGGACTCATTGCACTAAATAAACTTAATACAGAATATACAGTCCCACTGGATTCAGTTTTAAAGAAAAATAACACAAAAGGAAAAAAGCAGAGCAAATAGCCATGAGAGTTCTGCAAAAACAGTTAGCAAACAAATATTACTCCAAAATTCTGCGTTTCCTTGACATTCATGAAGAACTCTACTGAACAACTCAGTGTATACATACAAAAGGGCATATAATAACTTAGAAGCGTAAAAGCAGCAGAGAACTCAAACTGGAAGACTGCATACAGAATGAAAAAACATAGAAATGCTTTGTGCTTAAAGAGTAGAAGTAAGCAGATTCTGTTAAAGCTTATATGATTACAGTTAACACTTTTGAAGTTTTGTGCTTCATCAGAACAGGTTTCATAGGATTCCTTTTCCTTAGCAGAAGTAATAATGGTAACATTAAACTGCTTTTAAATTGCAACAGTATTAACATCCACACTCTCCTGTTACACCAAGCACTGGTATTGCGCAGACCTCAGAAGAATGCATGTTATTGTACAGGCTTATTAGGCTTATTATTTTCTATTACTTTGGTTCAACGGGACTATTGCTCTTCCAGGCAAGAAGTCCTGTGTGCAACTCTGAACACAAGGAAAGCTTTGCTCCCTCCAGGTCACCCTTGTGCAACTCCTTTATTTTAACAAGAACAGCTCTAGATTTACACCACACCTGCTGAGAATGCGTGTGACCTGCTGAACTCAACTGAGGGAAGGATCTTCACCCTGGGACTTCAGTTCTCCAAATTCATTGCACATTGTGGGATGCCAAAAACCTGACCACGTAAGTGCTGTGCTCCACACATAGTACATGTGATCCCTCTCTCTTCCATAAGCCACATACATACTCTCCAGCCCCGAATGACAGCAGGCTGTCAAGAGAAATGCAGGAATAGCGTACCCTGAAGCTTCAGAGAATAAAGCTGCTGTTACCCTCAGCCATGCCAGGGGTTTTGCTTGCAGAAGAGAGTGGGCAGAAACAGAGCACAGCAAGGCTCACCAGCCCATGTATACATTTATTTGGGAATGGCTGGTCATTCACACATACCTGAACTCAGGACGAAATCCACAGATGAATGAGATGGGATACAGCACCAGCCTCTGCATTTATGAAGAAACCATAGCACTGCAATACATCAAGCTGTGTCCCTGTAAAGTCAGATTCTTTGCTGAAGAGAATTCAATTTAACCATAAGCAGCAGAGAGACAAAGACTTTGTTTTTCTAGTAAGCTCTACCCTAATGTGAATGGAATAGTGAAATTGCAGAAAACTTTATCTGTGGCATTTCTGTTTGATGTTAGCCTGCTGGGGTTTTTAATATGACAAACACGAAAACATCAACTTATTTCACTCACTTTTAGTCTGATCAATGTCATGCACTATTTTTGTATATTAAATTAAAAAAGATGGATTTAATTGAACTTTAGAAACTAGCACTTAACTGTGCTAAGTTTTCAAAACCATAGTCTGTTTTTTAATTCAACTCTCATTATTTGTGACAGCTGGGGAAAGAGCTCAAGGAATTTCACCAGGACATCATTTTCTGTTGGAGAAATACCGAACTAGTGATGTATACAGAGCAGCCTCATTTTTTATCTGACTAGGATAAAAAGATTCTCAAAGTGCATTATTTTACATTTGGAAAAATCACACTGACAGTGTAGACCATTTCAGTCATAACTAAAAATTACATATTAGCACAGCTCGAATAAATCAGTGACATTTTAAACCAAACAGATTTATATTTAACGTATATCTAGAAATAAAGTTCTCCACTAAGAATTGGAAATTTAACTGCTCAAAAGATGTTGAGCTCACAGACTTTGCTTCTTAGGTGAAGGTATCAGTCAGTGACATGTCATCCCATTGAGGGGTCTTCCCTGAAAAGTTTGATCCAATCAGATCTTTTCCCTGAAACCTTCATAAATAGAATATCTGAATTTAAGCAGCTTCAGCTTATTCCTAACATTTGTAACCAGCAATGAAGCATTTGAACAAATCCAGTTTTATGGAATCAACATCAAAATTGCAATGTCAAAAATTTGGCTGGCTGAACATAATGCTTCTTACAAGAGCCCTTTTTCTTGTCCAAGCTGTGGCCTCTTTCTTGCTTCCATTAAGAGAGCAGACAGTCAGCAATAATATGTAGAATGTTTCATAGTTAAACGTAGAAAATATTGAGCGCTAAAGATAATACATACATTGTTTAGTTTCTCCAGAGTAGCTCTCCAGGCTTCATTGCAGCTTTTGAAACTCTAGTCCACAGTGTAGAAATAGTGCAGTTTAATATGCTCGTATAGAAGCTCCTTGTCACCTTCTGCTGAACAAATACTGGAAAACAACATTCTTGAACATTTCCCTAGTGTCAAAATAAATAAATAAAAATTTAAATTTGCTTCAAAGGCAAGCACGACCCTTTAAATGAGTTTCCCACTAATATTTTGGTATGCATGATGCCTCACAAGAATATTTACAAAAGTGAGAGACTTTGACATATATATGCAAATATGTTCACACAAAAATTTTCCCAAGGGATGACTGTCCTAAAATCTCTTTGCAAAAGTCTCTTAGGCAACCTGGGGTAGGAACAATGCCCGGTGAGGGAGGTGATCTATCAGAAACTGCAAACAAATAAGTAGATGAAGACATACTCAAAACAGTTTGCAAAAAAATCACAGGCTTTAATATATGTTTCCATGCAGGTTTTCTGACCAATTTCAAACAGAGATTCATTTCAAATGTCTCCTCCCCCCGCCAGAAAAACTGGGGTGAATTTACCAGATGCATTATTTACCACATCTGTCACCTTGCTGTCAACTAACACTTTTTTCCCCACTGCTAACAAAAAGTTCAAAAGGGGAAGATCATCTGATTTTTCTTGACAATGCCTTTTCTATTTCCCAATCTGCAAGCATATATATTTGACATATTTAGCTCTGGCTGGTTTGTTTCAGGTTTGATACTTTTCAGAAGCTTACTGTATGTGTGTTACCATATATGTCTCAATATGTATTTTTAAAAAAAGGAAAGAAAGGGGAAAAAATCATTCTGTTTCAAATAATGAGCATGTGCACCTTTTTGCCTCAGGCCTTCATACACAATTTAGCCAGAAAGCCAGGGCAGATCATGATTTAGCATTTGACATCTCTTGCCTTCAGGCCAGGGGAGACTAATACAGATTTCTGACTCTGAGCACACCATGGAAAAAAAAAAGTGAGAGAGAGAGGCCTTTTATTGACTAAATGATAAAGAGGTTTGTAATGATAAATAACAGTCATTTTATTGTGGAATTCCCCAGAAAAGATGCATTCTGCAGTGTCTGAAGAAGCCTAAAAGCCGAAGCTGGTTCCCTGTGGATCCAAACCTGTTAAGCTCCAATCTTTCTGGGCAGAAATAGAGGTCGCAAATTGCATAGGACCTGCACTATTAAAACTGTATAAGCACGATACATAATCACTGCTGCATCCAGGACAGTTAGCACTAAGAGGATTAGCTGAAGGCTGCTTCTGGGTTTCTCTCCCTCAGCCTGCATCTAAAACAAGCCTGGTGCACACCCAGCCTGCTTGAGAATTTTCTGCCAGCTTTGATCGATAGTTTAATTGTAAACTTTGGGAGCAATAATGGATAATTCGGCTTGAACCGTCCATTATAAGCACTGTTGCTGAGGATGGAGCCTTCAAAATTAAACAAGAGTTGTGTAATATTATTACATTTGTACCACTCACCTACAGTTAAATTCCATTTACAAATACTGTCTTGACAATGTATGGAGTTCAATAAACATAGGCCCAGGTGGGTTGAGTGGGGAAAGAGGAAAGAAGCTGAAGCCAATTATTTGCCATCTATTTCGGAAAGATTTTTGTTTTAACCTCACATATTAAAACACATAGAAATGGAAACAGGGAGACAGGAGACAGATTCAAGCAAAGATCTAAGTTGTGGTTACTGTTTTGACTGCAGCAACATGATGAAAATGTACCTAAATGGCCATGGAAGGATCATGGTATGGCAGTACCAGCGGAAGAGGTATCCCAGCAAAGTGGTAAACATGCATTGCTCAGATCATGCAGTCTATGTTGGCGTAATCAAATTTTTCTTAGTACTTAAACCAGTTGGTTGAGCTACACTGGAGGTATTTGTGCTATCATATGGGTCATTTCCCAAAACACAAGAAAACACAGCAGTATTCTGTGGTGAGAAATCACCCTGTCTTGGAAGAAGAACAGACAAAATGTCCTGGAATGTAGCTATCAAGCTTTCTGGCAAACACACTTCACAGTATTGCATATGCAGACCGTTCCACCCAATTCTAAACTGAGTAGTGAGGAAGTGAAGCCTGCAAGAACATGGATTTTGAAATAAAAGAACTAGCTGTGCAGGCACAAACTGAGTTCTGGTTACAGGACCAAGATCATAGCATCACAGATTGGTTTGGGTTGGAAGGGACCTTAAAGATCATCTATTTCCAACCCCCCTGTCACAGGCAGGGATACCTCCCACTAGGCCAGGTTGCTCAAAGCCCCATCCAGCCTGGCCTTGAACACTTCCAGGGATGGGGCATCCACAACTTCTCTGGACAACCTGTTCCAGTGCCTCACCACCCTCACAGTAAAGAATTTCTTCCTCATATCTAATCTAAATCTATCCTCTTTCAGTTTAAAACCATTACCCCTCATCCAATCACTGCAACTGATAGAGTCCCTCCCCATCTCTCCTGTAGGCTCCCTTTAGGTACTGGAAGGCTGCTATAAGGTCTCCCCAGAGCCTCCAGGCTGAACAACCCCAACTCTCTCAGCTTGTCTTCATAGGAGAGGTGCTCCAGCCCTCTGATCATCTTCGTAGCCCTCTGCTGGACCCATTCCAACAGGTCTATGTCCTTCCTGTGTTAAGGATTCCAGAGCAGTACTCCAGGTGGCTTCTCACCAGAGTGGAGTAGAGGGGCAGAATCACCTTCCTGAACTTGCTGGCCACACTTCTTTTGATGCAGCCCAGGATACAGTTGGTTTTCTGGGCTGCAAGCGCATGTCGCTGGATCATGCATCTTCCTAGTTTTCATAGAATCATAGAATAGATTGGATTGGAAGGGACCTTTAAAGGTCATCTAGTCCAAGCCCCCTGCAATGAGCAGTATTATTACTATTTAGTAATACTATTATTAGTATTATCACTAGGTAAATTAGTTGCACATACAGAATTTGTTCAAAAAGGAGAACACAAGGTTAGAATAGAAAAGCAGTTCTTGCTGCCAACCTTACAATGAATTTAGGATCTCAAGTCAAGTTTACTCCCTATCTTAGAACACCATTAACCATTTCCTAACTAACTTGAATTCAAATCCTCTAATCCTAACAAGACACGTGAGTTAGGAAAGAATGACAAGGTCACAAAGAGTCTTCCCACTCCTTGCAAAGACTATTGACTTCCATCAAACATCCCCAAGAAGTTCATCTTAGTTTTCAGAGCTGAACTCTTGTGTTTTGTGCTAATGACTAAGATTCTAGGCCAGAAATATTTTGGTCTGGTTGTTTCCTCTGTTTTTGAGAAGATGAACATCCATATTTAACTGTGTACTATATATGAAAGTCAGCTAAAGCTCTTTCTACATGCTTTATCATGCCTGGCTAGCGTGCAGCTAAATGCATAGTGTTCCTACTGCCTTTCTTATCACCCAACTAGGACACCAAACAGAAATCTATCCAGCATGAGAAAAAGAGTAAAAAAGCAAAGGGGGTTTTGTTTGTTTGTTTGCAAACCCAAGCTCCACTTGAAAAATTAAGCAAGAAAAACTGTAGAAATTCAACAGGTGTGATTTGCAAGCTAGGAAGTTACTGAACTTGGCAGATGAAGCCAAATAGCATTAATCTCTGCAGCAGAACAGCACGTGCACTATGTATGAGCCATTCCTGTAGAATGCTCTAACTTTCATGGCTCAGAAGTCTTCAAGGAAATCTTCATCTCATTCCACTCCTTTTCTTTTACGGCAAAGATATATTTGTTCCATCTGTAGTAAGTTCTCTGCAAAATGATGCAGATGTTGGCATCATAAAGTAATTGTAGGTTTTTAACCTTTCACTGTGGTTTTCCCTTTTGGAGAATGAGGCAAATAAAGGTTTTGTCTGTTGCTGATTAGTTTATAATGCTACCATCTTGCTGTCAGCTCCAACAGAGAGCTCCTTACACGAGCAAAGACTCCCACAGGCTGTGGGAGAGACCACAGTTTGCAAAAGCAAATTGCATTACAAAGAATCTGGGAATTACCTATGGCTCCAATAGTGTATGCTCAAACAGAATCAAACTGGCATCCACCATATCGGTAATGCAGGACTCTAAGATCATCCTGTCAGTGATTTTGGATGGACCAAAACCAAAATCTGTATATAAGCAATCCATGACTTGCTTTCTGTGTTCACATTCAAATCTCAAGTATACACTTCCCCAAATGAGGACCACAGGCTAGGAAAGGGTACAGATCATAATCTCAGAGTCTCTTGGATACCCCATGTTTTTTAGGCTATCCCTCTATATTCAGTATGACGGTATATGAAATTAGGTACTAACCAGCATAAACAAGGTTATCGGTGTTACATTCTGATCCTAAGGTAATAACTCACCTTAGAATTGAAACAGCTCTGCATTGACAAGTATGGACCTGAGCTCTTATGGTCTCCCTCTTCACAGGGAAAGAAGAAGGAGCAGCATCATGTCTCTCAAAGTTCTCGCTAAAGACCTCCTGCAAGACTCTGAACGCTTTTCCTACATCTGTGCCTCAGTGTCCTTGCCAGCACAGCACAGTACAGATAACAATTTTGTAAGTCTATCTGAGGGAGTGTGTAAATAAAAGACATTAAAAGCTGCAGCATGATGTGCAGATTGATTTGAAATAATGAAAATGGCCCATGTAAAACGTCACACCTATGATAACTTCCTATCTTCTATGGCTTTCCTGCTGCAACTTCCACAGCTGGTTTAACCTTCTCATTTCCAGCTCAATCTATTTTACACTAATCCCCCAAATACATAGATCAGTACAAATTGCACCAAGCTAATAATACATGGGGTTTTAAAGCTGAGGATTCAGGCAAGACTTTGATTTAGTTAAGAGTGCTATTTGGTTTTTTTCCCTTTAAATTCATCAGACAATTATTATTTTTTGGCCAAATCTTTAACCTGATCATGCAAATATTAGGAGAATGTAAGAGAATCAGTTATCAACTACAAGCATAAGCCAGTTTATGAGCAATTCTGCTTGGCAAAGGATGATTCCGGGTTAAAAATGTGAATGGACTGAAGTTGGTGACATACAGCTGTTTGGCAGAACATTGAAGCTAAAAAAGAAACACAACAAAGTTCAACATGTTTTCCAGCTTTTGTGGCTCCTTCACATAAAAAGAAATCAAGGCAGAACTCTGTGTGTGAAAATAAGGTGGCAGTTGTGCTTGGCCTAGTTACCGTGGTGACTGACACAGTTCAATCTATTAAATTGTGTCCTGTGGTCACGAGCCATCAACCTGTGCTCAGCAAACAAGGATAAGTAGTTAGCATCCTTCAGAATGGAGACAATGTTATCCCCATTTAGTGATTAAATAAATGCTGGAGATTTCCTCCTCCCTTTCCTGAGAAACAGATTAAGGACAATGGATAATGTTTGATGGGAAAAAAGCTAGCTATGTGCATAAGTTCTTTTTGTCGTGTAAGTAACAATATAGCTTGGAATCACTGGCTTTGCTTAAAATGGATAGAACAAAAATCACATAAGCCAACTGAAACATCACGATTCACTTTAATGTCTCTCACTCCCTTTTTGCACTTCCTGGGGGCAGCCATCACTCTCAGGACTGTGTCATATCCCGTACTGTTCTCTTCTCTCCCCCCCCCCCCCCTTTTTTTTTCCCCTCTGATTTACCAAATTCCTGAAAACTATTTCTATCAGAAAGCTCAACTAAACTGCAACAAAAAGACATACAGAACCAAACCACTGAAGATAAGCACACCTGATTACTCAGTGCATATAGGCTCATTCTGTCTAGGGGCAGTACAGTTATCACACAAAGCTCTGGTACAGTTGCTCCAGGATGAGCTCCGATCCTTCGGACCTTTTGTCTACAGCTCTCTCACTCAGAGCTGGATATTGGAAGGGTTATGAAAACATTTCAAAGGGACAAGGGTTCTGCTCTTTCTCAGCAGGCTCATGTGACATGAGTTAAAGTAGCGTTTGCAACTGTGGAGTTTCTTATTCCCAATTGTCCTTGGCTCTCAACAGCATTTTTACTCAAGACTAATTTCATCTTGGTATATCTGATAAGAGATTTAAAAAAATACACATTTTTGGTAGAGATATAGTATTCATGTGGGCATCCAGCCATCCCTTTCAGAAAGAAAAAAGTAAATTTCTGCAAGCTCTTTACTTTTCTGTTTGTAGAATCACTTCTTGGCAGATGCTGGTTAATTGATATGCACATTTCCAAGGTCACTTTTTACAGTGAAATAAATATTTCTCTCTGTTCCCTTTCTAAATCCCTGTGTTTCCCTCATGCTGATATCTATGACAACAGGACTGTGTGTTTGAAGCAAGGGGCCACACTCAAGTTTTTGCAAGAATACACCTTTCCTTGGAAAAGGTTTTTGCTAGCTACCCAGCAGTGCACTCTGATGACACATATGACAGCGTGAACAGCTTGTGAAGAGAGTTGCAGAAATCTGGCTCAAAGAACAAACTCCAGTTTGGAAAGAGCCTCACTTGTTGGTAACAAGGCTTATAACCACAAGAAAACCCTCAGTGGTCTTCTGATTCACTGTTTAGTAGGATTCTGTTCCATAGCCCACAGATTTGGCTGAGCTTCACTGCCATTATAAACCCATGATAAAACTCCTCTTGATTTTAACAGGATGAGTTATCCAGTTATACTGCTTGCTTTTAAATTCCCTCCTGGAGTGTCCTTATAGCCAGATCAGATATATACAACCAACTGGGTTTATTTAGTTACTTACTGACCTTCAAGGATTTGGCAGCTTACTGTGGCCTGTGATGTGCTGGAAGAGGCTTGTGTTCAGCTCCAGTGTCTCCATTGCCTCTGACTGGCTCCTGCTTTCAGTCACCTGGTGGTGCTACAGAAGCAGAAGTGGCCTCTCCTGGTCTGACCATGGGGAGCTCATTGTTCTCTCTTTTCTGGAAATGATTAATGAAAAGTATAGTACAGAAATATGTTTTAGCCAGTCAGGGAGAAAACTGACCAAGCATCCCAGTGCTCCATACCAAATGCATCGGTTTTAGCACCTGTTCAAAAGCAAGAGAATAACTCCTTCAAGGCCATGAAGTGCTGGGAATTCAGAGAAAGAGAACACTTATGTATATCTTGCAAAATTCTGAAGAGATGAAAAGGCAGTTCCATACCCTGCAGTGGAATTATATAGAAGAACTTAAAAAGCATATAGATAGGCTATCTTCTAGTATATTGCATTTGTTGGTAGATTGATTTCTATCAAAACATGGCTGCTTAATCTCTAAAACACTAGTTGCAGTATAGGTAATGTTCAACTCTTGGCTAATCACAGTGGAAGAAAAGTCCTCACAGCAGCTTCTTCTTCTTGACATCTACCTCTCTGATTAGACACATAGTTTTCCTAAGCAAAGTCACCACTCTAAGTAGACTGATCTGCTAACAGCCTTTGTGCACGTGGGAGTTTGAATTCTGGTTTGAATGCTGAAACTTGAAATATGCTCACATCTGCACTAAGGTAAATTTTCTTTGCATGAGGCTTTTATGAAGATCAGCAACTGAAGGAAACAAACGTTGCTCCAAGCTTTGGCAATGGCTAGTCCAAAATCCTTCAGCAAAGAACCGCTCATAAAAAACAGACAATAATTCCTTCATGCTGACATCTGCTTCCAGTCCTTGCTGTAGCGACAATTCACCTTCACAGCATTAAACACATTTCTGTCTGCGGGCTGCCAAAAACTAGCATTTGCTTTCGAGTAGAAATGAACTGACTTTAGAGCACAATAGAAACATTTTTTTCCCTTTCTGTGTGGGTGTTTCTTTACTTGAAAGAAATCTACCGTATAAAAGAACAAGGAAAGCATCTTTGATGCGTATGTGCCATTTAAAAGTAAAGGCTCCCTCTCACGTACTCGAATTTTACCAAGAAGTAGCAATTACAGGATTATCTGTTACTTCAAACATTAATTCTTTGGATGCTGTTCTTCCCTTGTTTTGTTCCATTAATAATTATGTTTTAAGCAATCTGAGGTTTTTATTTCATATTTATAAACTCTAGTTCAGTATTAAATGCGTAATCACAGAATTGCTCACCAAAAGGGAAGTTTCCTTTCTGTCCTGTTATAACAAGTTTCAGCAGGTAGCCAATTAACCTAAAAAAAAAATATTTCTTCAGTCCTTTTTCAGGAAGAAAGAGGGTAGACAAGTGATGAATCTTTGAATGAGGTTTTGGGTTTGGCTTTCTTAAAAACACAATGAAGTAAGTGTGTTCATTCCACCATAAAAATTTGCATTTGGAATTTGGAAAAGCTATTTTCAAGGCATTCAGAAAATCACACAAGCACTAAGTAATTCTTATCAGGCAAAGCACCAGCCTTTATTAGCATTCATGCCTTGATCAAGAAGATAGGTAATTTCGTCCAAAAACCGTAACTCTGAATCAAGGCATCCACAGGCTTTTAGAAAAGCTAGTGGTGCAGGCACTGCTGCGTGATGGGGCCGTGGCAGGTGGTGACCTGCGCTAAGGGACAGCACAAACATTACAGCGAAGGGCTCAACAGTTGCCTTCTGAGGTGCCTTATAAATACATTGGGATAATAACATACACCGAGGCCAGGACTCCAGAAAAAAGTTTCAGCACTGGCATTTAACACGGAAGAAATTTGGTCACTTCTGTGACTCCTTGGGAAGCCCCAGGAGAGGAGACACATAAATACAAATATCTATAAATCAGACTGGAGCTCAAAGGCTGCAAAGGTATTTTAAAGTCACTTCAGCTTTATTTTATGCACATTGGTCTGTAAATTGGACGCTACATCTTTCAAAGAATTTTACTGTTATAATAAACTCACACACAGAGGTTGAGCTGAAAAAAATATAGGGGGTGGAGCAGGAGGTAATTGAACATGTCAAACAATAGGGGTTTTTTTTTCTGACAGAGCTATTTCAGAAATGCTATGAGTTTCACTGTCTGAAATGTAAAAAGCATTTTGCTTCAACATTTTCTAAAGAGAACTGTTCTTCCCAGAAGGGCAGCTTTCATTTAAAAAGTGACCTAAAATTTCAAAAAAGAAAATTTTAGTTTGTTTGTTTTTTTAAAGAGAGAGAATTTATAAAGCATAATGGGACAACTCAGTATATATTGGACAAAGCACACTGATACTGATTGATTAGAAACATTCTTCTTTTTTTTTTTTTTTTTTTTTTTTAAAGAGAACTAAAAACATTCTGTGCTGGTCCGACCCATGAAAAACAAAATATCCTTTATTCACACCAACATTCATAACACCTGTGCAAGGCACAGAAATAGCATTGTTCTCTTCTTGAGGAAGCTGAGCACACAATAGTCCAGTGACTTACCCAAAATCACATAAGAAGTCAATATTATTGCAGAGAATTATTCCTTCCCCTTTTCTTTGTTAGTGAAAACCCTCAACAGTGCCACCAGAAAAAGCTGTCACCTCATCCTGCTAGTCGCTGCAAACAAAAAGCCTGAGCGAAACAATAATTGGAGGTAGATCACATCAGAGCCATCTTGCATGCACCACACTTCAGAGTGGGGTGGTTTTTTGTTGCTGTTGATTTCTTAAATCTATGAAAGCACTGAGCATAGACCTAATATCAGAACATTCAGTAATAGTTCATATCAGATGGAAGCCTCCTTTTTACCCAGGCTTTTATTTTTCCTTCTGAGATTTCCAAAGCCATATTCTGTTTAAAATAAACACTTCCACCTACATGAGATTTTACACTTGTTTACCTGACATGCAAACCACCAATATTAAAGAAAATAACCAGCAGATCCTGTAAAAACAGTTCTCAGCAAGAGCAGGAAGACCAGGGTATTGATGAAGAGCTCCTTGGGATGATCCCATGTGCGCATAGAGAGAAGCTTCAGTGTACCGACAGCACACAGCTCTGGCTCTCTGCTCTAGTTCACCCTGCATGTTCACCCTGCAGGAATACCAGAAAGATACTGACAGAAGGAGGCCTCTGAACTATTTTATCCTCTAACTAGGGAAATGGAAACCATACTATTGAGTGAAACAACGCTTATACAGCTGATTTGCCATGATCACTGCTTTTAGTGCTAAACAGCACAGCTTTGTCGTTACCCCTTGTGCACTAGGATTGTAGGCATCTGAGATGCACAAACCCCATCTTAATTCCACATTTGCGGAACATCTACCATCCCGAGATTTTAGTCCCTTTCTAGACTGCCACATTCCACTACAATTTCAGCAAGAAAAAGGAACGAAGACTCTCTTGCCTAATCAAAAGAAAGAGGACATTCTCTATTCTCCAGCAAAAAGTATGCCCATGACGCCTCACAAGTAGAGTCTTTTATTTTTAAATTTTCAGCTTGAGCAAGAGCAAAATAATAATTTCAGCTTTTGTAATTCTGCACATACCTTCCAGAAACATTCCAGTTCTATCCCGACCACAGAACCCACTGCTTTCCAACTACAGGCATGTGTTGGCAAAACCTGGACAGAAGCAGGACTAAAATGAGACCACAACCTTATTTTTTATCTTTGACTCTTGGCACTGAAACGTAGGTCTATAGAGATACCACAAAGCCATTTTGAAAATAATTTCCAGAGGACAAAGCTAAAATCTGGGCTCCACTGCCCTTTTTGCTGCTGATAGAGATTGCTAGAGATAGGCTCTGTACATAAAGTGTTTACAAACTGCAGAGGAAGCAGACATGAAATTTGCCTAAATAAGCATGAAAAGGTGATGACAGACTGAGGAGCTGATCCTGTTCTGTCGGTGCTCCATACAGATTAGCACAGAATATTTTATGCATTGTTATTTGCATAAATATTTTGCCTGCCCTGTGGAAATGACTCAAAATGAGCAAAGACTACAAAATATGCTCTTTTCAGTGGAAGAGCATCTCTTGAGAAAATACCAACATTTGTACTGCCTAAGATTACAATAAAAAGAAACTCAAATGAAAAGCCTTCCACACAATTCCTGTACTACAGGTACTGCATTTAGGTCAGAATCTCCTTTTTAGCAAGAGCTAGTTTGTGCAGAAATAGGTCTTTCACTTGTCCCAGAAAGCAAATATGCATGATATCTGTCCAAGTTCTATATCCCATGTGTCAGGAAGATGATAT
The DNA here is from genome assembly GCF_964106895.1 of Numenius arquata. Classification (NCBI taxonomy): domain Eukaryota; kingdom Metazoa; phylum Chordata; class Aves; order Charadriiformes; family Scolopacidae; genus Numenius; species Numenius arquata. The sequence goes on along the minus strand of NC_133579.1, from coordinate 61,653,775 downwards.
TGTGTATTCCTGCATACTGTGGAGGACCATGGTGAAGATCAAGACCCAAAGTACTGCTAAGGAAGCTACCTTGGGAATGGCAGCCAGCAGTCAGAGAGAGGCTGAGCAGTGCTGGCTGAGTCAGTACCTCTGCACAGAGTTGCACCCGGTGTAGAACACCACTGGTGAAATACACGAGGTGAATGGAGCTGCTCAGAACACTTTGCAAAATGCACACTGTTATCATGGCCAAAACTCCTCGCAGAATAACATTTCAGATTTCCATTTTGCCTGATCTGGGCTGAGCTACTCTAAACCAGACGTGCACACAAGAAAGCTTTAAACAGTCTACTTTTCATTACCAGTAATGAAAAAGAATGTCTAACCCTAAGAATAGCCATGAAACAACATTGTCTCCCGGCTCAGTTTTTGTTGTAGCTCCATCCTAATTATTGTCTGCCTGCTTGTTGTCTGACTCTATGCAGCAAAGAATACGTTATTCAAGACATATTTGATGCATGTTTTGAGAATGTTGAAAAATGACGTTCATGTGTATCAAAGTCTGTTTTTAAAGGCAGAATCCTCCACTCTTTTCTGAGAAGTGCTATGGTTCATCAGTTGTCTGTCAGACTTCCTGTCACATTCAAATGAATTGACAAAAAAACCCATTACAAGATGCAGAAAAGCAGTTTCTTTCTGCAAACACATTTTGTAAGTATTAAATCCAGACTACACAAAGCAATTTGTCAGCAATAAATTCAATAGAGACACATAATGGTTGTAATAGATTACAGTTGTAGTAAAAGTTATAATACAATAATAATTTCCTAATTAATTCATAATTGTATACCACAGTTTTCATTTTTCAATTTTTGGTGTTAAACAGTAACCCTATCCACACACATTGCACATCAGTGAAAGAAACCTAAGAACTACATACTAAATCATATTTAATGTGAGTGAGCATTAACAAAAGCATCCAGAACAAAGATCTGGCAGGACCACTCAGTAAGAACTCCTTCTGGCCTGCATCCCTTGGTTTCCTTATCATGAAAATCAGCAGGCTGACCAGGGGTACAAGAAGGAAGGTGCTGTGTGCCAAACTTTGGAAAGATACAGGGTTAGAACATTGTCTGAGACACACATCTTGTCTTAGGACCTAGAAATAGCACCAGGTCTACTGGCTGAGATGTAGCCATAAAGACTAAGCATAAGATAACACAGGAAATCAAGAGCTCACCAACCCAGCCTGTTCTAATATTTGATTAGAAGTATTTCTCCATTTTGAGAATGCAAAAGCAGCCTTCTTTTACCAGAAACAGGCTTTTTTCAGCAATCATGTTAGTGGAAAGAAAAAAAAAATCCCATAACTTCACGTGGGAGATAAAGAACATTGCAAACCTTACAGCCACAGTCTGGGGGAAATTCCCAACAGAGTTCTGCCCACGCAAAGCCTGCAGCCTCAGGCAAGAACGGTTCATCTTGGAGACCACAGGAATCAGGGACTGAAGAGATCTACTAGGCTTGTTGTCAATGACTGTGTCACAACCGAAAACACTGAAAAAAAAAGAAATCATTTAAATCATAAGTCAGAGGCAGCCAATATTTATCCAAAAGTTTAAATAGATCTTTCAATTAAACAGTTAGAAGGAACCAAGGAGTCCACACACCTAGCTCTAAATCAAAGAAAGGCACTTAAGTGACTTAAAAGTTGTTGAAAAGCGTACCACAAGTGCCCAAACTGTTAGTAAAAATGTGGTCAGAGGATACTAATACCTTACAAAAGATTAACAAATACTTAGTAGATAGCACGGTAAAAATAACCAGGCTGTTCATAGACAATAAGAAGAAAATCAGTTAAATGTACTCACATGGTAATAAGCTATGATTATACGTGGTATACAGAGCAGTATTGATCTATTCAATAATTTATTAGTCCTTATTGGGCAATGGTTAACTTATACTAATCATTTTATCAATATATTTTTTATATGAAGTATGAATGAAAAAGTGCTAGTGGCAATTCTGTATATGAGAATAACTCAGTTAAAAGGATGACACAAAGATCCAAGGAAGAGCTATAAAACAGGCGGTTGAACATAAATTCTGTGATGTAAACTTACGAGTTTCCAATGCACTAGGATTCCTCAGCAGGGTCAAAAATTCATTTCAAAAAGAAGGAAAAAAAAAAGGGGGGGGGGGAAGACATTTGGATAAACGATGCATTTAAAGAAAAAGTTCAGATAAAACTCAGGAGGTAAACAAAGTAATAGATTACAGGAATGTCTTCCCATGATACAGAAATTAGTTACCAGTTTTCAGTTTAGGAAGAAATAGAATGCGAGTCCAACAAACTAATTAAAGAAAATATATGACAGAGGAAAGTAAGGTAACAGTGAGGTGGAAAATTGTGCTAAATTACGTGAGCTAGCCAAAACTAAAGAAGATTAATAGGAGATTTAAAAGGAGCCAGCAAACCTAGGGCACCGTGTATTTGAAATTCAACACAGAAAAGGAACATTAACTTTCTCTGAAAGGAAAAAAAAAATGAGCTAATGCCACACGTGTATAAATAGCTACTCCAATTCAGTGAAAAATAAAAGAAAAATCTACAACACTGTAACAACATAAGGAAAACAATTTGGACAGCTGTATAAAGATATCTTATTATTGATCACCTGCATACATGAAAACTGAAAACAGGTTCCATTTATGGAATAAAATCAACAATAAAATACTAATTATTTAAATTTATTATCTTTCTTTACTTCTAACACTAACTTTGTTATGGTAAGCTCCATCTCAAAGAAAACATATCAGATGGAGGAAGGACACAGAAAATTAGTAGTGGTACTGAAAAGCTTCCCCAGAAGTAGAAATGAGAAAGTTTAGCACTACACCATTGAGAGAAACACTGAAAAGAGTTAATATAACAGGGAAAAGAATGGGTATAGACAGGAAATTGACAGTGTAGCTATTGGCTCAGCGTAGCTATGGTTCCCTTTTCATTGGACTCGGGGGAAATGCAATCTTCACTCGCAGCTTGTTCACTTACAAGTGGTTGTGCCTATCCTGCAGCAGGCCGTAGTGTGTGAAGCTCTGTTCTTTCTTCTTAATTACATATACTTACATATGTTTGTGGTTCACTGATAAGCGTATGACTGCTGACAATCTTAAATGTATACTTTTGCCTCTTTATCATAGCAGTTTTGGGACAGTGGTTTATGAACAGACAGGCTTTTTTCACTTATACTATCTTGTAAAACACCCAAGCGCCTGGGGATTGATAGAAAGAATGCAGGTATCTGTTAATGTAATTAATTTATTATCTATTTCATAAACAGTGTAACTGCTGTTCAGAGTATTTATTGACTATTTTTCAGAATTTGTTATCTTTAGTCTTCTATTATTATTTGAAGCAATTCCCATCGTCATTAAGGTATCCTTATCCACCCAAAGCTTCAGGAATTTCTGAATGAATATGATGCAAGGACCATAAGAGCTGGGTCACAAGAAATGTCTTTTACTTTCAAAGCAAGCATCTATTACTGCGGGCACCGATTCAAGCCTTGCCTTAACAGGCAAGAAATGATGAGTGAGTTAACAGCACAGAATTGCCACGCTGAAAGACAAGGGGAACTGTTCAGTGCAGGTGCAAAATTCCGGGGGCTTGAGGCACATAAAGTCAATTCTCATAAGTAATCATCTTCTAACACTACTATTATTTCAGGTGCTCATCACTATTTACATGGAAAACAGTTGTCATTATTTCCTCATCTGGCCACTTAAGAGAACTCTGTAGGATATAGATAATGCTTTTGAAAAATTGCATGGATTATTGAATTAAATCAAATTGATTTCTTGGCTTGAGGGGGCGGGAGGTGAGAAAAAAGAACCTTATTGCTATTACTCAGTAAGTTTATTACAGATTGTTCACAAAACAAAAATTACATGCTTTGTTTGTATGTTGTGTGGCAAACTTGAAACCACAAGTGTTTACATGTGCTGCACGCATACACTTTGGGGTTTTAATAGCTGGTTGACAAGAGATTAAAGGCAGAAATATGGCATTTTATTAAAGCAAACATATCAGTATGCCTACCATGATAAAATGATCTAGTTTTCTTCAGACACAAAAGTTTCTGTTGAGTGATACCTTTGAAATTCCTTGAGGGCACCCTATTATTCACTTTCCTCAGCAGAGAGCAGCTGCAAATGGTCTCCAATTTTCAAAGAGTATTGCCTGGTCATTCTTTACTGTCAAAATGAAGAAGAGCATAAAAGTTAAGTCAATAAAGTAATATGAAATGCTTAATATAAAAATTCAAGAATGAATGATTAACCATTAAAAACTTACAGTAGCTATTTCAGCCAGGAAAAAAAAATTAACATTTCCCTTGAAACCTATTAACACTCCTTGTAAACAATATTCTTTCTTGAAATATATGACCTTTCCTAATGCTCTCCATACACACAGCATTTTTCTTATATCCACTTTACCTTCACTGATATGCAGCTGAATTCCTCAGGAGAGGGTGCTTAGAGCCCCTTCCTCTGATGCACTGAAAAAATGTATTCTTTTATTGCATTCCCCTTCACAAATACACCTAATCTTCAGCTTCAGATCTTAAAATCCTTTCCTGATCTGAGAGTCACATGACCTGTTGTAGTTGTTGACGTGCCACCACCATTCCAGCCACAGTCAAGTATCGAGCATAAAATTGATCTCACTCATTTGAGCCAGTGATAGCTACATTTATGTACAGCGGATGAAAGAACTCACTTCCCTGCTGTATTTACCAGAACAGTACATTTAAAAATCACACAATTATCACAACACCTAAGCCTTAATCAAAGACAGGGTGACTGCTTACACTGAACACTGTCTGCACATCCTGCTGCACAGAAGACAGGGAATACAATCCAATTTTTAGGAAAACAGCAACTCTCTCATTTCTGGGTTTGCTTAGCCACCAATTTTTCCCCAAGTGTCAAATGTTTAAGCCAGGTGTTGTGCAGGGGACCACAGGGAAAAAAATGATACAGAGGCTGTAAGTATTTGTGCATTCAAGTCTGCCAGACGTGTTGATCTAAAGCTACCAAAAAGACGACTTTAGGAGTACACATAGGGTCAGAATCTGAGGCTCCACAGTGACAATGAAAGGCAAAATACGACCAACAATCTTAAGGTGATTTGTAGCTTGCTTGAAGCAATTACATCTTTAGAAAGAGTTTATGACTAAAATGATTCAAACATACAATGGTGAAATTGGAAAGTAAACAGCAAAATTGAGCACCTTTGCTGTGGAAAGTCATAGTATAAGCCCCCAAATGAAAAAGATGGCAAAGGAAGAGAAGGGCGACCACCAGTGCTGGCTTCTATGTCGCTCATAGAACATTGGTAACTGTCATTGAGACTGTGACTTTTCCTTCAGCTTCTTCTTACTGGTATTTACAGGAACAGGTCAACAAACAAACTTTCTGTGCAAGGCAGTCCATCGCAGTGCCTGTGACTGCAGCAGATTTCTGAATTTCTTGTCTACTGGACTTTGCATGTAGTGTCTGAAACAAGAGAACACACTTACAGATCACTAGTTAACGATCTTCTTTTTGGGAAGAACATTATAGAGAAACACTGCCTAGGAAAGTCAAGGTAACCATGGTTTGGAAAAATAAACCGAACAATAATAAATAATACCAGCACTAAATCAAAATCCTTCAGTCAGGAGAATACTTTCTAAGAAACACACATCTCAGCTCAGATAATCCAGTTGACTAATACATGGAGATCCACTTGTAGTTGCAGCAACTCTAGAAGGCTGAGGAATATAGATTATCAGGAGTGGGCTCCATTGTATATATCATTCCTGAGGATAACTTTATGACTTTTAGACACAGGTGTCTAAATACAGATATAAAGACAAACACAGACATATCCTAGTAAGATTTCTGGTTATCTGGGAAACTAGGATTCTCACTTCACTAACTGCCTATGAAATGGACGGTGAATGTATGGTTAAAAAAAAACAAACAAACAAACCAGGGATCATAAGTCACACATTAAAATATAGTGTTTGGAAAATTACACTGAATACAGGCAACCATGGGACTCTGTCTTTAGTGCACGGCCTGAACCCATAAAAAAATACTTAATCACAAGTCTGGTTCACACGTATCAATAAGCAACTTGAACAACTTCCCTGAAGTGCTGCTCAAATGTTGCTCTGAAGAATGTGAAGATGCATCCAAATTCTTCACTGTACAACAAAAGGTGGTCAAAGGAACATCATCTAACACCAGGTATACAGAAGTCAATGAACTCAAATGAACTCTGCATTAATAAGCTAAAGCAAGGCCAAAAGGCAGACTTTGTTTCAGTGTTACAAACCTCTATGCAAATAATGAGCAAGTAGGATGTTAAGTAGATCTTTCAAGATTGCCATTTAAAAATCAGGAAATAAAAAATATTACCAATGGATATTGCACTTGAAGTCACATTTAAAGTAAGGATGGTAAAATCTGCATTGTAACTGGTGAATCCTCTGATCTACTGCTGCAGTGTTACAGCATTTACTCTAATAATCTTGGAAATACATACTTTGCATGTACTCTGATTTCAATTAGAAATATTAGGAACATCTGATATTAAAAGCCACAAAAGTCTTTTCCACAAAGCTAGGAAAAATTCAGTGGAGTGCTGAATTTAATGAGAGCTTTTTAATCAAAGTAGTCTTAATTCAAAGCAGCAAAAGTAAGGATTGGTCAGACAGGCTTAAGCAAGCCTATGGAAAAGCTTGCATCTCTGCTTAAACTAACATATTTTGACAAGTCCCATTGAAATCTGGAGTGCTTAAATTAAAAAATTAAGTTTTAGATTCTACATTATTCTGACCAGAATCTCAGTTTTCATGGCCTGACGTCATTAAAGATTGCTACTCCCTCCAAAGAATGACTAAGACCACATATTTCAGACACTTATTGATTACCCTGATAAAGTTCTTTATCAATTGGCCTTAGTGAGAACCACCATGACTGGTTAGGCTAGCCAATAATTTCAGATTTCTTGTTAAAGTAAGAGATTAATCCCACCCTGAAGTAGACATCTAATTAGAGTAAGTGGGATTGGATCATATATATAGTAAAATAGCAAGCAGCTCAGACATATTTATCACTTAAACTTCACAAAATTTAGTAAAACTTTAAAGTGGAAGATCATTGAAACGACTACACTGGTTGACACTTGCAATAGAGGAAGCCCCAAAAGTAAGACACAGGATGTGGTAGGGAGGCAAACAGGCAAAACACTCTAAGAAAAAGCAAGGCAGATTTAGCACCAATGTGTGGTATTAATACATTATGTATGGTCTCCAAATGGAGTGGAATGAGTCTAAGAGAGTTGTTAATGAAGTCATATGAAAACTTAAAGGCAAACCAGAGATTATTACTTTTATTCAGAGATATGTCTGAATAAAAGTAGATGTGGATGATGCAGACCTGTACATTCGAGCTTGTCATCCAAGGATCTTCTTACAGACAGTGGGCATCTAGCAGTGAAGTAGAAGCACAATTCCAGAAAAATACATCTTCTCATGGTTCTTACTGTAATTTCTTGTCCTTACACAATATAGTAGAAAAGAAGTGCCCAGCAGACAGTTGTGACAAAATAACTGTGTTCAAAAGTGGTTTTTGTATCTTTATCTTCTTTGGGACACGCTAAACACCATCCACACTGAATAAAATGTAAGACTAGAAGTTGACGTCAATCACCCTTTCCTGAAAATTTCTTGCTCAGACTTCTGTCTCCCATATGAAATCTGTTGGTCAGACATGAGTACTCTCGATCATTTTGTTTGTTTGTTTGTTTGTTGTAAAAACACATTCTTTTTTCTAGCTGAAGCTTCAGTGAGTTATACCTAAAAACTAAATTGCATCCCTTAAACCATACTGTTGGCATTTTGTGCTCATGAATTTCATTCCTACAGGTCACTTTCCTTATAAAGGAACATCATAGCAATAAGATGTTTCCTATACTTTTTGATGAAAAATGTTAAAGAACTGCTGTGACATATTTGATATGATTTCTTGTGATAAGCAGCAGAAACATTCTACATTTGAATTGTGCTCCACTGGACTATGTCCATCTGTAAGAACAACAGAACTAGTTCTACTGTTGTCTATATCAAAATGGAGCTGCCACAGAATACTTCAGAGCCTTTATTATTATTAGGTATTTACTACAGCCAAAATACACTCCCCAGTGCATTCTATATATATTTATTGTCATTTGGCAGATGGCCACTACTAAGGATGGTGAGAGCATGAATAGTCTGGGCGTGTTTAGGCATTCTATTCTCTTATTTTGATGACACACCTTTACATTTTTTTGCCACATAGTCATATACCATTTGGTATAATTCAAAAAGCCCCAAATCTTGGAGCACCATATAAACTTTTCTCATTTTTAAGCCAATCATCTCATGTTTTTGGAGGATATGAGCTGACATGTGAATTCAGAATTTGTAGCATCGGCAGGGACATTACACTGCAGTAGACACTACATGCATCTAGGCAGCCCTGAATAACTAACAAAAGTCCATGTAAGAAGTCTTTAAGACCCTAAGGAAATTATACTGAAACATTTTTATAGTCGAGATAGTACAGTTCAACCTTGATGATTGTCATTTTAGCTTGTCTTCCTCTATGCGTTAATTTAGGATTTATGTTATTTGCCTCTGCAGTGAATCACGGGGACCAATTCAGGAAAAACACTATTCCATTCAATGGAATATCACTGTTCTAAAATACATTTGAGATGAGAAGCAAATCTCTAAGACACAGGATATATCAGATACTGAATCACACTAACCTTAAGCACAGTCTGATGCATTCCACTTATATTATACCTCCTCAGCACAGCAGAAGCACTCATAATGGAAGAGAATATCTACAAAATGAAACAATCTCAGGAAGAAGCACAATCCTACACCATGATCTGCTTTAAGCTTCCTTCCATTAGCCTCATAAAGCATAGGAGAAACTGCTTCTTTTCCATGAATATTCAGTTCACAGCCTTTTGTAGAAAATCATCTAGACCAGTCCTGATAGAGGGTGACATCTTGATCACGCATTGACACATTACATTGCATCCCATCTTCTCAAATCATAAGTGGCTGCATTCCACAGTCTCTGAATTCTTTCAAGACAGCTCAGCAATCTACAAGTGAAAGGTAGGATAAATTATTACAGGAGACTTCTCAGCATGGCTGTTCTAAATCAAATGCTGTCAAATAATTTTTAACTTTCTTTGATCTGCACTCAATCTCTGTGTTCTTTGCTGACCTATAGCACAGACTCTCCTTGACTTCCTCTCCTTTCTTTTTCAGTCTCTCTGGTCATAAACTTTTATTTTCCCTTTTTTATCATGTACATTTAAGAATATATATATAAAAAAACAACACTAGATCCAATGGCTTGGTGACTTTTATTTTATAGTTGCTTGAAAAAATCCTCACCAACCTGGTAAGTGTGGTAGAAACCTAAAAAAGAAATGAGAAAAAGACAGGAAGTTAAATAATCTTGCAAGAAGCAAAAATATGATGTTTTGGGCTGAGAAAGTATTGTCCCCAAGGTGTTTTATGGTTATAAGAGACACATCACACAAACTGTGTATCTGCTGGCTCCTACAATATATTTTATAGGAGTAATGACTATAACTTGAAAAGCTGAGCAGAGGAGACTTGAGCAGCAAAAGACAAAAAAGAAATAGAAATATTAATGAAGATAAATAAACAAGAGTGAGAGTAAGAGAAAAGGAAAAGGAAATTACATGGATTAAGAAATGGCATAGCAAAAATAAACAAATGAATCCACAGTAAATGCTGACAGTATTAACTGTGATTGCTTACTGGAATAGTGCCTGGGGACTCCAGTGTAGGTTCTCATTGCATTACATACTGCATTGCATTACATACTGCATTGCACTGTATGAACAAACACCAGACATGGAAGACATTTAACTATCTTGACAGTGTATAACAGGTTAATATGTGGACAAGTAGAAATAAAGAGAGAGAACACAAGGTAACAGGGAAGAAAGACTTGTTCGTAGGCCATGATAGCATCAGCCTGAAATGTCACACTCTTCTGTTTACTCTGAGGAGAAATATAATTTCTAGTCCATATGCCTTGAACAGACTACTATGCAGCTTTGCACTCTTTATACCTGATCATCTTAGCGTGCAGCCCGAGATCTGGATAAAGCAAACGTACCTTCCCTTATCAGTTCCTAAACACACTTCTGTAACACGTATGTTTTCAACTGCCTCATCTGTGGTAGCAGAGTGAAGTCACTGCTATGCAATATACACTCTGATATGGTTTTCCCTTGATTGACCAAAGCTGTGACAATTTATTGGTTTGGGATGTGTCCTCTCATTTCTTCAATTCTAAGAATAGTAAAATACAAAACATTAGAACTAGAACAGTCCTCTGTTTTGTACTACAGCAGGTTGAAAAATACAAGGAAGAATTTGTCTAACCTTCTTAGAAGTCTCCACTGGCAAAGACTCCTGTCTTGGTTTAACCCCAGCCAGCAACTAAGCACCACACAACCACTTGCTCACTCCTCCTCGGTGGGATGGGGGAAAGAATTGGAAAAGTGAGAAAACTCTTGTGTTGAGATAAAGACAGTTTAATAGGTAGCGCAAAAGCCACACATGCAAGCAAAACGAAACAAGGAATTCATTCACTACTTCCCATCAGCAGGCAGGTGTTCAGCCATCTCCAGGAAAGTAGGGCTCCGTCACACGTAACAATTACTTAGGAAGACAAATGCCCTAACTCTGAACGTTCCTACCTTTCTTCTTTTTCACCCAGCTTTATATACTGAGCATGACTTGTATGGTATGGAATATCCCTTTGGTCAGTTGGGGTCAGCTGTGCCAGCTGTATCTCCACCCAACTTCTTTTGCACTCCAAGCCTACTCTCTGACGGGCCGGTGTGATAAGCAAAAAAGGCCTTGACTCTGTGTAAGCACTGTTCAGTAATAACTAAAACATCTCTGTATTTCCAAGATTGCTTTCAGCACAAATCCAAAACGTAGCCCCATATTAGCTACTATGAAGAAAATTAACTCTATCCCAGCCAAAACCAGTTGTGGTAGTGCAACTACCCTCCCCCCCTTTAGACAACTCAGTACTTGGCCTGATTTCCTCCACACCTGAGCCACATAATAATACTATGGACCAGAACGTAACATAAAGGTCCAACATGAAAGAGAGGAAAGGTGGAGAGCAACAGACCAGAACACAATAGCGTGCCTGATCCCCGTGGCTTCTACCATTTAAAGGTAATAACTAATTGATCACTCCTGACAACATATGGATTGTAGCCATAGAGCAGGGGATACCAGGTCCCCAAGATCTAGTAAGTTCCAGGCTTGCATAACCAGTGGAAAGTACCAGAATATTCCATTGTCTCAGCTGGGCCAGAGTGGAAAAGTACCTGATGAAAGCCAATTATCTCAGATCCTATAAGTAGCAATTCTAGTATAGACCCTTGGAGCCCTCCTGTTCGCAGCGGGCTGCGGCCAGTATCTCCCCTGCGTCAGACACCGCTCAGGCTGACACCTCAAGGACTAGAAGGCCAGGGTAAGACAATCCCTCTTGAGCCCCAACTACTGCCTGTTGAGGAACGTCACACAGAATGCATTGTAAGTATTCACCCTAAACTCAGGAAAGGGGAATTTTTACTATAGGCTAGCCTCTTTTCCATCCACCTCTCCACCTATATGTTTGTGATGTACACATTAGCTTTATGGATGTGGATGTTCTTCTATTTCTCCATGCACACATAGGAAGTACTAGCAGTACCTGTCAGCTCATTAGAGTCGCCCATTATTAAGAAATTCCTCATTCCAGTAATCAGAGGACTGTGTGTGGGTGTGTGTGCACAGGCTTATATACTTTACTTCTGTGTATATGTATTAATTTGAGATCTACGCTTTTGCCCATATGTATATGTATTGATTTGGAATACCTTATAGTAAGTCAGTGTGAATCTTGCCACCTTTGAATCTGTAATTAAGTCACTGTTCAATCATTTTGTTAAATTACTTTGTAAATCTCTAAACTGGCTAGCCATTAAGTGTTGCTAAAATTCAACCTCTCGATCTACCTTAAATCCCTAATAAATTTTGAATCACTGTTAAATCATAACCGTGTCAAATATTTCCATCCACGATACCAGCACAAGTCCATAACCTGCTTTTCCAGTGATTAACTTAGTTACAGCTAGAAAGTTCCTCCTAATGTCAGTCACTTTTGTTGATAATTAAGCAAACTGCTTCCTGGCATGACTTTCCTGGATCTGCAGATAAGCCCTTGATGCATGTGAAAACTGCTTTGTGCCTTTGCAAACTTCTTTCTTCTGGAAGACAAGAGAAACACAATTTTTTTTCAGGTTTTCCTTGGTGAGCTGTGCATCATGAACCTTTTCTATTTCTGAATGCTCCCCAGTATGTCCATATTTATTCCTAAAATGTAATTCCCAGAATTGGAGAAAAGTCACTCAAATTGAATGCCAAAGGTGATACAGGTCTCTGATTTTATATTCAATAATATTAATGTAAAATGTATTATAGAAGTGTACACTTTATCCTGAACACAGACACGAACCATCCCTAGTAAATTGCCAAACCCACTACAGAGCTTCCTCAACAACCGTTCACCCTGCTATTGAAATCACATCCCAGACTCTCATTGTTCATTGTTCTTGATACCAGTTTAACTCTACTGTGAATCACAGAATGATATGGGATTGGAAGGGACCTCTGGAGATCATCTAGTCCAACCCCCCTGCCAAAGCAGGTCCACCTAGAGCAGGTTGCACAGGAACATGTCCAGGTGGGTTTTGAATGTCTCCAAAGACAGAGAGTCCACCACCTCTCTAGGCAGCCTGTTCCAGTGCTCTGCCACCCTCAAAGTAAAAAAGTTCCTCCTCATGTTTAGATGGAACTTCCTATGTTCAATTTCGTGCCCATTACCTCTTGTCCTGAAGAAGTTACAGATCATTTGCACGAGGGGCAGAGATGGCAACCCTAATTGCTTTTTTAAAAACAATCATACATGAGAGCCATAAAGAAGGGGGAATACCTGCGATTTTACATTAAAGAAGGTAGCCAAATTAAGACACTCACAAATAGCTCAACTGAAAATTTACTAAAAAGAAATTGGACAGAATTTGGCAGTTGGACTGTTGTCACCCGTTGGTGTGTAACAGGGTCTCAGAGAGATCTGGACTGCAAGTATTTTCATAGTCCAGCCTTATTTCCTTTCACAGTTTTCATTCCTTCCCACTTGCCCTAGGAGAGAAAGTTACAGCTACTGTTAAAGCAATGAAGAGACTATTGTTCAGCTTTTCACTGTTTAAACCTGAGCAGTTTAATGTGCAGCTACTGGAGTTCATATTTTGTTTTCCATATTTCTCCTCTTATGCATTCAAATTCAAATTGACAAATGCCTTTGTATATAATTTTAAACCCTCCCCATCTCTAATGCATCAGTATCTTGTTACATTGCCTTTGATTTCATTGTTTGCAATGCTACTATCAGCAGCATGGAATTGCCAAGGCACTAAGCAGCCCAATTTTTCTTTAATTTCTCAGAAAATTGACAGCTTTATGAACTGTCTCTTTACCTATGCCCCATAAACATGTCAGGCTGTGGAAAACCATTCTAATTAAATCCCAGGGGATTGCAATGGAAGATTATAGCTTCTTGGCAGGTTATTAAAAAACAGTTGTTCATATATACACAAATATCTGTACTAGAACCTAGCATTTGACAGAATAGCCAAGGAATTAACCCCACTGGCAACTCCAAATAACATTCACCAAAAAAACAAAAGCAAAAACCAAACCAAAAAGAAGCCAAGGAAAAACAACTAAGCTAATTAAAATTGGGGTGTGGGGGGTTGGGGTGGGCAGGGGCAAGTGGGGGAGGTTGTCTTGCATTTGATTTCTTTACAAAAGTTCGTAATTCAAACTGTCATCTGGAATCATGACCTTTCATCCTTGATTACCAGCACCTGATATAAAAGGTAGTAGAAAAATGCTTGTAAGGTCAATGTACATGGCCCTGCTAACCACATAGCCTTGAAATAAATTCATTAGAGTTGATAGATAATGCAAATCATTCAATTCAGCATAATATTCCTTCTGTCTGCATCTGATCATCCAAGAGAACACATAAGAACTTCTGATAGCAAAATCTTTGTTAGAGATCAGTGTGCATCCTTCCCAACAGCTTTCCCAAATAACCTTGCCTTCGAGAGTAACACTTGTTGCCCCTGCTCTTCCACCTGAAAGATGTTGTTCAACCTCTCATCTCAGCAACCGCTACTCAGGATTTAGACACTGCAGAATTTCTGGGAGGCTGTTTAGCAGTTTGATTTTGTAACCTGTGTCTAACATTTCACAAGTGAACGGTTTGTACTGTGAAAGCAACTTCCAAAGATGCTATTTTATTCAGAGTGCATCCTGAACTGCAGTTATGACAGGCAACTCGTGTCTCTCCTAGGATCTGACATCTTCAAGGACAGCAGCCTTGCTACCTGAGAGAAGGAGGGGAAAAGGAAGAAATTAGGTGCTAACACACCAAAGATAGCTATGAGCAAAGTCCAAGAAACTGCACTATATATTTTTCTTAACAAGTACAGTATCCCTGAGCCAGGTGTGTAATGAGATTTGCAACTAACCGGACTTCTGAAGACTGCTACCTGATTTTAGTATTTATTTCTTGAAAAATCTTCTGGCATCTCCAAATATAAGCTGTCATGTAAATGTTTAGTACATCACTACTTAGATTTGCTGGTGTTCCCCATTTATGTGAATAGAATTTCTATAAACATCACGTATGATAAATATCCGAGACTTAAAATCACCGACACAAAAAGATGCACCGATTTCATGGTCTCTGAGATGACAAAGAATCACACTTCCAGGACTCCATGAAGTTTTTCTCTGAAGAAAACTAGCATTAGTTGTCCTTTATGTAAAAGGAGCTTTAAAATAAATACCAGCTACCTTGAAAATACATGTGAAATGCTAAAAAGCTGTATATTGATTTGAAAGCAAGACCAATAACAAACAAACGAATGCAGAGGTACCTGAGTATAGCACTGGATTGATTCAAGCCACCAAGTTCAGAACTAAAGTTATATACCTAATATCATATTTTCCTGTGCACAGACATACTAAAAATGACCTTTAAGATTCAGTTACCTAAAAATCACATTGATACCAAAGAGAGTTTAAAGAATCCAGTAAAGATAAGAATTAAAAGTTACATTTTAGAAGTACAGATCTGACAGTTGATTTTTTCCCCTGCCAATTACTCAATTTATTTGATCATATAAAATATATCATATTTATTACTAAAAATGATTAACCAATTTAAAAAAGAAATACATGAAAACTCCAATGTTCACACAGTACATTAAAGCTCTGGTATGACTACTAGGCATATTACTGTCTTGCATGACATCAAAGGTTGATTGTCCTGCCTCTATAAGGAAATGCATTAAGCAATAGTGACAAGTAGAATAAAGACTGGAATTTGAGTTCTGAAAAGGTTTTTTGGATTGGTGAATTTATTTTCTAAATCACTTAACAGCTTTCAAAGAAGCTCCAGTCTTCCTGTTACTGGTTTAATTAAAAAATTTATTTCCTTCTTATTCTTATTGCAAGAATATGAAAGAGTATCTATTTGACTGTAAGTAAAGAGACCTTCAACATGGTTACAGCTACAGTAAAATGGTAAAAGTCTAAAGCTAAAGAAGAAATCCACATGTGCACAGGTGCTAGAAGAGGATTATGGTTATATTAAGTCACACAGTGGGGAGGTCACTGGATGAAAACCCAAGGGAGGAAGTACCACTTACAAAGGTAAGTCCTGACATTTCCCTACCTGAGACAATGCCCAAATCAGACACCTGAACATCCTCTATGCCAGTGCAGCACCTCAGGTCTTCCTCTGAACAAACCAGCTACCAATTCCCTGTTTACTTGGCAAGCACCTAATTTATATCTTCACATACTATCACAAGAGACATACCGCAGTCTTCTGAGTGAAAAAATACAGGAAAGAATAAAAACAATAAATTCAATATTACACACTCCTCCTGTTATTTTATATTTACAAATTGGAAAGGAGTAGAATAATTGACTTTAGAGTCACTGCACGTAACAACTGAAACTTAAATAAGGCACTGATTGAATCTACTGAGGGATCCCTTCTTTGTCAGGGGAGAAAATGAATTGTCTTCAAAAATAATGAAGCCACTAAGATCCGAGTTCTATAAAAACACCCATCTTTCTCCAAAACTCAGTGTTAGCCGAGACAAATCTGGCTTCTCTGCTTTCTAACAGTTAGGCTTTGTTTACTGGGGGATCTGGGGGGGGGGGGGGTGGTGGTGGGGAGAGAAGGTTTTTGATTTATGTTCCTGCAATCACAGGATGGCAAAAAAGAAGTTTTCAACCAAAATCCCCAGTCTTCAGAATGAATCATTGGCTGGTCGTACTTGAGTGGTTGCGGAGACTGACTTACCACAGCCTAAAAGAAAATCACTTTTCAGAAAAATGTTTACCAAAAATGCATGTTTAAGTCATTCTTCCGGCTCTTCACAATTCTAGATGAAAGAAAACAAAAATATATCTCTCTATGGGGAAGATATAAGAAGGAAACAGAGTGGTATGAAACCTTGAGCAGCATACTCAGCCCATCACTATTGTCAAAAAAGACAGACTTCTTGCATAATAAGATGTACCCACGTCACCTGGTTGGTAGTGTTCCTCTCACAAGAATATTGACAGGAAAAGAAAGTAGAATTTAAGGAGAAAAAGTGTTTGAAGCACAGAAATGATCCTTAGTTTTACCAAAGATGAATGCACAAACTAACAGATATACAATCAGAATGAATTTAGACTTCCTTTGGCAGTAACATGTCCAGCATTTACAATTAATACTACTATTAGTTAATAATTATGATTGGTTCAATCCTTCCTAAGATCAATGGTGACTGAACCTCTCCAAGCTGAACGAAGAAGGCTAAGGAAGTTATGTTAGCCTTTGCCAGGGGCTAGGAGCGTGAACATGAAAAGTTCTTTCCCTCTTTAGTATTCATTTATACAAGTCAAATTCTGATCCCATTTATAATAACATAAATCTAGAATGACTCCCTCACAGTCACTGGAGTGAGTTCAGATTTACTGCAGACTCTGTAAATAAGATAAGAATCTAGCCCATACACATTTAATTATCTTGTCTAACAGATTATGTCCCTTGATGAAAGGAAAAAAACAACCCCCAAACTACCTCAGATTTGGGAATGGGCAATAAAAAAGGCAGCACTGAGCAGCTTCTGCACCAGCTGTAAGGTCCCCAGGAAAGGGAGGTAAGTACAACCTGAGGAACAAACCTATTTCTTTATGTTTTTCTGGAGATCTTAAATTCTGTCAAAAGTATATTCACCTCTGATAAATCGTAAATATACTGTAGACTTGCTCCATTTCCTAGGTGTGTTGCTGATTGTTAGTAATTTACACTCAAGATATAGCAACG
The DNA here is from genome assembly GCF_964106895.1 of Numenius arquata. Lineage (NCBI taxonomy): Eukaryota > Metazoa > Chordata > Aves > Charadriiformes > Scolopacidae > Numenius > Numenius arquata. The sequence goes on along the minus strand of NC_133579.1, from coordinate 61,636,177 downwards.
ATTTGCCATTGGCTTGGGGGAAATTGTTTTGCTGCCTATGATTTATAGCTATGATTTGCCTAAGAGTTTTATGAGGCAGTTTTTCCTGAATATGCCGTCAGTGAAAGGCCCCCAAACAGAGGCAGCTCAGAGACCCTCAGACACTTATTTCTCCTTCACCCAAATAACATGAGACTGTTCAAATTTTGTAGTACTTTCACTCTTCTTCTTGCTCCAAAAAATAAAATAAAAGCATACTATGAAGCACAGCAATATTGACACTATTGACTGATTGCTACGTGTTCATATATATCGTGATACATGGGTAAGTCACCCTGTTATCAGCTATTACTATTGCTATTAGCACATGCACATCTGGGTATGATATACCACAGCACTCTCAGTGACAGTGACATAACAGTCAATCGAGGTAAAGTATAATCCACTATGATATGAGTATGATATAATCCACTAGCTCTACCTGGTTATACCTGCATCTCATGGGAAGGCACCTAATCCTTACAAAGTAGGAAGGTCTGATGTTGGGGAAAACATGCCAAAATCTCATTTCTGAATACTTGAAGCAATTGTTAAGAAGGGACCATTTACTTTTCTAAAAATATGCTGAAGATGACGTCGTGCGGCCTGTGACTGCCGAATACCTGACTGGGAAACACCACGGCTTACCAGCCATGCTTCGAACCTAACTCATTCCAGCTCTCAGCATATGTCCATTTTCTGTAAACTACTCCCCTCCTTTTTTTTTTCCCTTGGCAAACATTTTCTCTAACAGTTATAATTCATTTTTGAGAACATATGTGGCCAGAAAATTATCCGGATATTCACAGGTGTTCTATATATTATTTATTTAGCAGATATCCTTATGCTATTGATTACTTTTTATAGCTATTACATTAGAACTTCTGTAGTAATGGGATCCCATTATTGTGATGGAACTTGGAAAACACAGAGCAGAATAATTTATATCCTACATAGTTTAGATGTAGTTGCACGCTAAACTTCCCAAAGTCAGTGCCAGAACTGCAGCAACCAATCTAGCAGTTGCTTATTCAGATTGAAAGCTTAAGTGGATTTAGAGGTTACAAGTAATTTGTTCCAAAATAATTTGTCCAGATCCCTGTTTTGTAAATATGTTCACAAAACGTTCCATAGTGACTACTGACACTCAGTGGCTCATTAAAATCACTTTCAGTGACCCTGATAATCAGGTTATAAAAGCCAGGTGATTTACAAGTGTGCCACACTGAAGTGCCAAAACCTAAAGCACTTAAAATCAGCACTGTAAGCAAGAGGACCACTACTCTTAATGTTTCACTTGTTTTGCTATTACATTAGCTAGATACATACATCAATCAGGATGCCAGAGTGTGTCATGCATGTTTTCTGGCAGAAAAAGGGGAACAGTGATGATTCATAAGGATATTTTCTATTAAGCAGTATCATGAGTATGTGTTGGGCATCCTACTTTTCTCAGCCCTACCATTCTGCTTTGTAACCTGAGATGCATCATTTCACCTCCCGACTTCATTGTTTGACCTGTGTTAGCCTCACCTACTCAGATAACTCTATCACTTCCCATCTGTATCCAGAGAAAGCCACATGCTCAGTTGACGCCCACACCTCTGGCATTGCAAATGGGTAATAAACTGTAAGGCATGATAGATCTTCCACTGAAATCACGGGTAAACCTCTCGATTGCTCCAGAGGGTTTTGGATGAGGTCCATCCTCAGCTGCTCTTCTTGAGAATCTGACAGGAAACCTGCTCCAAGAGAGCAGGCCAAACACAAAAGGGAAACATCCCTCCCCACATAACTCTCCTCTGCACTTGAGCATCCATCTTCTACTATAAATTCTGCAGTTCATCATTTCTGCCATTATTTTCAGGAAATACATAATTTAAAAGAAGGAGAATGTGCAAGACAAAGAAAAATTACCAAATACATTGGTTCTATGACCAATGTGCAAGTCTTAATCACCAGAGCAGAATCCTCTCTTCTCTTCCAAATCCAGCCTGGGCAACCCTAAATGTACCAGACCAGACCCTCCAGACCCACTTTGTCTTGTCTTGCAGATGTACAGGCAGCAGCATGGACCTTAAACACCCAGAAGATAAGGAAGCGTTTGCCTATTCATATTCTGTACTGCCTAAATAGCCATTCCCTGCATCCTCAGAAGAGAAGTTCACGAGCTGGACTATGCACCACGGTGCATGAACTACTCAACACCTCCTCAGAGTTTTGCTTTAGTTTCTGCTTGAAGTTCAGACTTCACATTTAAACAGAAGGAATGTTGATTTATATATTAAACACACATTTCCACAACCTCAACATTACGCAGTCTTTGATCTCACACGATTTACTTGGGTTTTTAAATATAAAAACTTTACAGGCCGCAAATATCAACTCTTGTCTTATTCCTGAGCTAACACAGGCTTTTTGAACTGTGGCTAAGGCACATCTTCCCACATTGATCCCAATTATTTTGTCTATAAATAAAAAGTTTGAAATAATAAAGTGGTACTTGGTGCTAGAAGTGTAAGTTTATGGTTTAAAAATTATCTGAGCTTAGTAGCTTAACATCATGGGCCTAACGGTTGGCAGAGCTGTGTAGGAGTACAGTGTTCAAAAGCACACTGGACACTTGTTGCTATGCTGTAAAATAACTTGCTTTTATTTGCTTACTGCCATGAAGTCTAAGGGAAGTTAGACATCTAACATTTATCATTAATGTAACTTATACAGTGGAAAAATAACCAACTCTCTCCACATGACCACAAAAACCAGGGGAAAATAGGAAGATGGGACCTTCTGCAGTGACCCCCCAGAGGCTGAACGAGGGCCACAGCTCAAGTTCACATTTCAAATACTGTCTTTTCCCAGCTTTGGCAAGGTACACAACTGCAATTGCTGCACTTGCTCATTTGAGGAAATGGAAGGACTGTGGTTGGCAGACTAGCGAAAAAGCTAAGTGGTATCTGCCAAAAGAATCTAAGGGATTAGATTCAAAAGAATAAAAGCATGTTAGGCTTAGGAATACCTGTGAACAGCAATACTCTTTGCTACAGCAGATGAATGCAAGAGAGGGTGGAATTTATGCTGACACTTCAGACAGGTTCAGAAATCTGGCTTCTTACACAAGTGTGTCATTCACCTGAGTAAGTCTTATTTACATGAATTGTTTAAGGAACTACCCTTTTCCTTAGAGGAAATACTACATTATGAGACAGTAAGAATGTGTTCTTCATTATGCCACCTTCACAAAAATATACTCCCAATTATAACTTAATATTTTTTTCTAAAAATAGTTGCATAACATATAGCAGTTCAATATATTAAGTGTAAATAAAGTGCTGTTGGGTCCATCAAGAAACACGTGCCATATGCCTGGGTTCATCTACATGCCTATAGCCACAAATAAAACAGAGACAAAAGTATGTTCCAGTAAAAATTGAAGATATCAGTTCTGCATATCAATTATATATATATTTAAATAATTTATAATCAGTGGTAAACCACAAGCCACCTCCAGCTACCATCCATAAAGTATAGCTTTCTACACTAGGTATGCAATGAATTCATTTTGAAGCATGTCTGAACTTTTTTGTCATGAGCATCAGACTGAATGCCTGTAATAAAAATGACAGCTAAATAAGAATAAATGGTTTAACGTTAGCAAGAAATAGGGCTTTGCTGTTTCACCTTTGATGACAGAATCACAAGTTTAGTTCTCCCCTGAAGTTAAATGCAATGTTCTCCCGCATCAAACCTTTAGCACCTCTTTTTTCCAGGACTGCAGCAGCCCAAATGTAATTTGAGCGAATTCACGAAACGCACTTTGTAAACAGATATTTATTGCCTGCAAGATAAATAGTCAAAATACATCAGATTTATTGATGTCCTGGGAATATGTTATTATGGCAGTTTAGAATGGAACTGTGAGCAAAATCACTGCAGAAACTGACTGTGGATCAGTCTGCGCACAGAGAGAAAAAAGCAACAATACAAAAAGACATAAAGGGAATATAACTAAGCATTTGGTATAACATAACTGAACGAAATGCACTGCAGTTCTTGTAGCAAACATATTCAACAGGAACACGTATATCAAGTACCTACAATCTATTAAAAAAAAAAAAAAGGTATTTTACACTTAAGGGACAAAAACAGACTTTTGCTAAGAGGAGGGGATTAATCTATTCTACTCATGCACTTTGGCAGAGGAGGATACTTACATTTCAGCAAGTGAGATTTAGACAACAGTGAAAACTTTCTAACAGTAGGAACAGTTGAGCCTTAAAACAGATTGCCTAGAGAGATTGTGGAATCTCCAGGTGGATGTTTTAATTGAGATATTAGACAAATAATCTGTCAAGAATACAGATAAAGTTGATTCTACTTCTTGATATTTCTTCTCAGCCTTATTTTCCATTATTCTATGAAACATCCATGAACTGCTTTTTAAAATCATCATTAGAATTGTATTTTACATTTAAAAATGTCTTCATATGAAAACTTTGATGCTGTAGAATGAAAACAATTTGGATTTCACTAATTTACTTCTATTCATTTTTAACTGTCTCTAAACCCAGGCAATTCAGAAGTCTAGAAGTGGTCATCTTATTGATTACACTACGTAGCCCTCATTTGCAGAAGCCTTTAATCTGCAAGTTGTGGAACAGGAAACTTATGGTATGCAAATAACACAGAGCTGAAACAAAGACTAAATATTTTTAATATTAAGAGGTTCAGACAGTGACTGCTTCTCAGGAAATATCTTTTATGGTGCCTTCAGATATGGTATCATCTCACATATATCACTCCAGAACCATTGATAAACTTGACTATATACATCTTTTAGTGATCCGATTAGTTACAACTGCCAAAATCCAGAATAACTCCACTGACAAGAGTTGAAACACTATAGCAGAAGAGAATCTAATGCACTCTTTTTAGTTGGAGTATTGGTTTGCACAAAGATTACAACTACATAGTAACATTTTCCTTTCAGAAAGCATGAAGGAATGACACAACACTGAAATAGGGAAAAGGCATGTGGAAAAGAATATTCTCGAAAGCTGAATGGAAACACACAAAACATCACACAGAACAAATCCCTCCTGCAATGCTAGCAGTGTCACAGTCCTCTTGTTGGGCATGGACAGAAGCATACATTGACACACACTAAAAAATGTTTCAACATTTTTTAAGTCGGTCAACCAGCCTCCAAATTGTAACAGTTTTGAGTTCACTGGTGTAAGATTTTAGAAGCGCATGTGAGCTCTACAGCATGCATATAGATGTATCTCTCTGCATTACACATGCAGAAAGCACTATAACAGCACTGTAGAAACTCCTATTGACCTCCCCCTCCTCACTTTTAGCACTCCTAACAGCAGGAATCTTGTCCTCTTTCTGACCTGCCCAGTCCATGTAAAAGCTTGCCTCGGATTTGATGCTGATTTTCTTGATTCTTCCAATCCACCATGCTGCATTCAGCACATAAGTACGCCCTTACTCGTTCATTAGTCTACTATTTTATTTTTAAAATATGCTTTAAATATTGATCCATGTGAGGTAATGTCCTTCAGAATTTTACGTTCATTTCAAACTAGATGTGTCCTCATTGTTCCCAGGTTGCAAAGACCTCTTGTTTTAGCAAGCACCTGATAAACATTTATCTACGTCCCACAGGAGTTTATTGCAGTGCAGTTAGGTCATCTGTGCTTTTGAAAATGCCTGAGGTTTGTCAATAACTATTTATAATATTCTGCAACCTATTTTAATTTTTTTCCTGGGTTTCCTGAAGCATGGTGTCTCCTTTTGTAAATTTTATAGGGATTAGGTACATTTTGTATCTGATGGAGCATCAACTATAATAGCAATGCTTAACAAACAATATTTATCTGTTATATTCAACCCCCGTCATGTGGGACCAACAAATACTCCCTGGAAGATCACACCTTACAGGAACCTGACCGAAGCAGACTGAATTTGAACTGTTTGGCATCATTATTATAATGGCTGTTCCTACCCTCCTCATCCCTAAGCTATATATTTTCTTACAAATTATGCATTTATTTGTAATTTTTACATGACAGTAAGAGTTGGAAAACTCTTATGTTGCATTTTGTAAGTATGGTCTACCCACAACTGAAATTCTTGTTGAAGAGTCAATTCAGGACAAACAAGCCTGGACTGCTGTTTACTGCATATAACAGGGAGACATGAGTGGGATACACACAGTCTGACTTTAGACAGCACAGTTAGTCAGCTATGCCCGTTGTCAGCAGAGAGAGATCATTCCTTTCACAGGACCATGAAGCAGGATCCCGCCCAAGGTGCTCTGAACTGTCCTCTAGGGTAATGTATCATTTTCTACCAATTAGAGAGGAACCCAGGACTAAGTAGCTAACAGTGTACTGCCTCAGTATACTGCACAACGCGTCTAATTTTCAGTCAGATCTTTACAACAGGTTAGAGATGAAAAGCTATCCACAGCCATGGCTTCCTAGAAGACTTTTGCTGCTGTTGCCTGACCCTGAAAATCATTTCCACTCCTGTAACACCTGACATGTGTGCAGAATCCCCCGGACAGCTGAAGCTCAGACTATCAGTGTGCAAGCAGAGTGTTTGTTTTGAATTAGAGAAAAACTTCCTTGAGTCATTCTTCATAAACCAAACAGATGACATTAAAGGAAACAATGAATAATCTGTTTTGTCTTAAAAAGGGTAATGAACAAGCGCCAAATAGATTTTCACTGATATTGCAATCTGATTTGAAACAGGCTGGCTGTACTCTGGTCTGCAATGATAGACTGGTGTTCACTGCTGTAAATTTAAATTACGGACCATCCCCTAATACCTAGAAGCTGCCGTTCATGGGAAAAATATCTATGCCAGCATGAACTGCTTTAATGAGAAGAAATTCAGAGTGGCTTGTATGCATAGGGGTGCTTTACACATCCTCCTCCAAAGCTTTCTACAGCTAGGGACTTCTGACCTGCCCTGTAAGGTGCTCACCGTGCTTAGGAAAGCTCCACAATCCTTCAGTAGTGCCTTAGCCAACACTCCTTCCTGTACACCTGGAAGGTGCTCTTCACGCGAGAGTGAAAGATGACTTACATCATCCAGCTCTTCACACCCAGCCAGACAAGCTCTCTGAATGAAACACCTCTCAGCTCAGAGCTGAAACTTGGAGATTCAGAGCAGCAGCACAACTTCTGAGTACTCAAACCAAAAATTAGGTGGTATAGGGATCCCCCTACAGTGTTCTGCAGCTTAGATGATTCAACCCATGAGAAAGCAGGGGAATTTATATAGGATTTTTAGACAGAGTTTTTATTTTAGTTTAAAATGATCAAACAGAAGCAGAAGTCAGCAAACCATCTGGGGTAAAACAAGAATCTTCCCAAATATTCCATCCAGCTTGAAAGAGACACCATAAATGTTTTTTTTAAAGACTCAAAACTCCCTTTTTCTTTAAAGAAAGATATCGGTAAAGATGGAACTGAGTAAAAGTTGGGATGTAGCCACATTGCGCTACCAAAGGGAAAAAAAAAAAAAAGGAGACTAAAACCATGGACGCATCCACCACTGAAGTCCTGACCTGTCTAGCTTGTTCCCTGTGCCATACTGACTGCCCACTTATTCCAAGACAGGGAAAATCCACCTGTGCCTAAAGAGTCCCTTCATAGACATGATTTTGAAGATGGAACTTTTAATTTAAGGAAAGTAGAAACAGAACTCTAATATATACTTATAGTTTCTCTCTTCACAGTGTCCCTTTAAGATCCTTTCTTTTGTTTCAATACCATACACCTTGATGTGGGACCAGAACAGGAAGCTGAAATGCCAAATGGCTGGAAGAAGGGCTATGCTTGGGGTACTCCTGACCACACCAAATGCAAAGAGTACAAAGAGCTTATTCTCTCAAGCCTCCCAAAACCATTTCCACCCCAAAGGGCTATAGAAAAACCTCAGATAGACATCCAGATCTTTGATTGTTTATTCAAACTGAACACTTCACAGGTTTTTGGAGACTAGCCCATCACTTAAAGGAATCAGAAAAACTTTCCATACCCGGAATTGGAGAGCTTTTGTCTTCTTCGTGGCTGTGATCAAATAGCTTTTTTTTCCTGTCTTATTTTCAGATTTCATCCAGCAGACAGAAAAGCCGACACGTACACTGTTTGATTCAGGTGACTTCTTTTAGAATTTACACAGATGAACATAAACAAAACCAAACAATTTATAAACTCAGCCCAAACAAATCACACAAAGAGCCTAATGCTATAGGTCAAATTCCATTCCTGCAACAATTTTTACCCAAAACAGATGTATAACTAACCTTAAAAAAACACGTGAACCCATATTTTGGCTGCTGGTTAAGAACCTCCTGTGCAGTGTGTTCCTGTCAAAGGCAGAAGTAAGATAGTCCGGAAAAAAAAAAAAAGGAAGTGAGTTTCAGAAGCACACATGCAAAACTTATTAACTGACTCCGATTCTCTAAGTACATGCGGATAGTGAAGGCTATTGATTTTAAGGATATCCAGCATTTAAAAGTAATTGGTTTTCCTCTAGAACCCCTCCCCATGCCCAATAGCCTTTTTTACTTTAAACAGAAAATGCTGCTAAGATTACTTTTTCACAACGCACTAGACTTTCTGGGCTACTCTCAATGACTCCCAGATAACGTATGTGACTGAATCTAGCCAAAGACCTGTTTAAATACTGATTCCTGCAATAACTGCTCAATGGAAACCTGATATTTCAAAAACTATAAGCTGGGAAGACCTATAAAATATTCCAGAAAAAGAAAGAAAATAAAAAGAGAGCGAGAAAGAGTTCATTATGGACCTGTATGCAAAATACATATCCACCACAGGATAAATCCTGGCCCACCCTACCCTCATCATGACCTCACTGACAGGTGAGCTTTACTGACAGGCTTCACAAAAAACAAATCCACAACACTGATATGGGAGAGAGAATTCTCCGTCAAGAGGCAAATTCTTTCCCTCTGGGCAGGGGCTGGATGAAAGCATCAACAGGCCCAATAAACAGTTTTGTGCTGTGGGCAGTTTTGGTATATAATCTTGGGCTGGACCACAGGAACGGTCTAGATAATGTCCGAACGTCCATTCATGTTTTTATACCTCCACAAAGACAGCAATCAATTGGAGCTAGAGGGAGTGCAAAGTGTCACATGGATGCCTGTTAGCAAAGGTAAAAGGTTTGCTCTCTCAGAAATAAACAAGGAGAAAATCTTGTATCACAATTAATTAAATAAGACCTATGTTTTATCCCAACATTAGATAATTTGGAGATAAGGGTTAGTGTGGCTTTTAGGCAAACCAAGTTGAAAGGCAGCTGTCCCAGCTCAATATGTATTGAACTGGAGAATAAAGATCACTGAAGCTTGAAAGGCATAGCATAAGAGTAGCTATGAATCTAATTACTTGAGTAATTGGATGAAAATATACCCCACCCGTTATAAGCAATGGCATTTTTAAAGTAAACTAACATATAAGATGTCAATATATGATAATCAAAAATATGTAGCATAGCTCTTGGATTTTGTAAGATCAATGTATCTCCTTCTAGTGGTGTTGTAAATTGCCTCCTTTGTATGGGTCTCTATATCATCTTTTAATGACGTCCACTCAGCTCCCCTACCAAAAAGAAATCTGAATTGACTGGTGTTCAGGATTCACTATGCCAAAGTGGCTTTCAGGACTGTCCTGTTGTCCCGAGGTGTGGATCTTGCTGCAAATCCAAGTGCCCACTGGCATCCTATGCCACGAAGCTCTGGGCTCTTCTGGGAGGGTGGGAAGGAAAATCTTTCATCCCTGCTTGTTGTTACTGTTGATGGGGTAATTTATGTTAGAGCCAAGCTTTTCTTAGGTAAAAAAATAAAATAAAATTGTTTCTCCTGCTCTGATTTTGCTTAAGGCATGTTACACACACAGCACCTCTACAGCCACGCAGCCATACAGTTGAGACAAACAACCCTTCTGCCCGCCAGTGCCTGGACTGTCATTTCAGACTTCTTTCCTTCCCTTCCTCTTGATTTTATTTTAATTTATTTACGAGTGGAGTGTGAGGAAGTAAGGGGAGGGTTTAGCTGGGATTCGTCTGAACCTGCAAGGGTCAGAGGTTTCAGATCTTCTTGCTAATTGATTTATGAAAGCTGAGGTTCATAAGGGAGAAAATGGTTGATGCTTTCTCCAAGTGGCACAAAGGCACAAGCCTGGTTCTCTCAAGTAACAAAGATTGTTTCTGAGCAGCTTCTCCCGAGGCACAGAGTGATGTAAAGGATGATTGGCAGATTGTGTGGCTCTGAATAAATGAATAGCACACATATGTTTGGGGTTTTTTTCCCCTCATCTCCCCTCTGAGACGGTTTGAGCCTTGTTTTGGAGCGTGCTCTTGCAGAGCAGCACCTGTGGTTTGCTGGATCTTTCCAGAGACCTGGCGGCCTGACAATCCCACGGCTAAGGGCTCGCTTCATAAACGCTTCTAAGTCAAAAAACCATTTTTCCTTCGGAGGGTTGCGGGCGCGGCGGGCGCGAGGGCGCCATCCCCACGCGCACAGCGCCACCTAGCGGCCCCGCCGGGCCCTGCCACGGCCCTTTGCCGCCAAAGGAAAGCCGTGCTCCGCTCCTCTCCCGTTAATGAGGGCTGATGGCCTCATGCTTGATCAAAGCCGAGCTGAATACACGTTCTTTGCGACCCCACATGCAATTCATAAAGAACTGAATCATGTCGTTTGACTTCATGCGAAAAAAAAAAAAAAAAGGGAAAACAATGTCACCATTGTTGTTTTGAAAGGAGTAAAGGCACATAATAGCATCCAGAAAAGACACAGCTATCTCTGCGCAGCTGGCCAGGAGTTTCTGCTGGATGGTGTTATATCATGGGAACTATAGCAAAAACTTGCTGACTGTATCTAATTGAGATAGCCTAGCACCCTGCCTTACATCTAACCCTAATAAGCTCTGACAGTTCACATTGGGTTTAAGTAAATAGATGGTTGCCAAAGAATCATTTCCAGTTACTGTCAAACATGGTTGGAGACCGTATTTACTTTTTTAAGACAATTATTGATCTGCTGTTCAACAGTGGCCATCCATTTCATTTATCCCCTGTGCCCCTAAGAACAGTGTCACAAGTTCCCAGTTTAATGGAATTAGATCATTTGGGCAATTGCCGGTTCCACATGAGTTACTTTTAACTCCTCTGCTGCCACATCGCCCTTCCCTTACCATGACTTACTGATACTCCTGCAAAACCTGCTTGAACCTCTTCAAAAGTCAATGCTGTGTTCTTAGACACCAGAAGTTCAGAGGCAGAAGCTCCTGATCTCAGAGCATTAACATATGAATCAAGCCATGAGACATAAAAAAAAAAATCAGAATATCTTTCACCACGTCATTGCCACAGTCACATTCAAGACTCCAGCAGAGAGTCGAAGAATCATAATTTAAACAGAGAATTTGAACTAGAACTGAAGAAATATCTGTGACTTCTGATAGAATTTGGTTTTAAACACCTTACTTTTTGTGAGCATTTCTGTGAGGAAAGTTTCCTTTACGCAAGTGTTTACAGAAAACAGCGCACTACTCTACTTGGCTGACCACAAATCAGAAATGTATTCCACAATGAAATAAATTCTTTTTGTAGGGAAAAGGAAGCTTTAACATTCTGCCTTCCTTTTGGGGTAAATACTGTAGAATGATACTATGTTTCTGATAAGAAAACCCACAACAAAAAAAAACCCTCCCAAAAAACCACACGTCAAATTATTCTGGCAGGTTTAGTAGATCTTCAAGGCTCACAGAATATATAATTCATTAAATATAAGATGTCACATACAAAAATAACACCAATACCATGTAATTTAGGTGACCAATCGTGCAGCCTAAGTATCTTAGCATTTAATAGAATGACAACAATGAAGAAATGGATACTGATTCACAGGCTAAAACATGTCTTATCTAGAATTAAAGTATCACCAAAAAAAAAAAAAGGAAAGAAAATTGTAGGGAAACCATTCTTCAATCAGCCTTAGCTATGGTCTCTGTGGCTGTTCCTATGACAAGAGGCAATGCTAGAAGTTCTTCAATTAATTTGTATCAAGTTAGAACACCTCCATTGGTAAAAACTCTCACTGACATCAGTCTATTGTCTTAGTCACAGGGACATTGGAACTACCTGTGCACAAAGACAGATTGCCCTGACCTTATCAATTCCAGATTTCTTTACACTGTCCCCTGAACTCAGCACTTCCAGACCTGGACTCTGAGGATATTAAGCTAGAGGAATTTCAGCCCCAACCCAATCTGGAAATCCCTACGTTACTCTATCAGACTCACTAGAGTGGTCCACCTAGCCTGGTTTTATCCTGTTTCTGAGTGAGGTCAGCCCACCAGCTCAATAAGATATAAAAAAAGAGTCAGTAGTTTTTTTTTTTTTTACTTGTCCTGCTTGCTGAGTGGTGATGTATTTATCCAGGGTGGTCCTCTCTGCATCCTCACAACTTTTGGAACGCCTGTATGGCCACGTCAAAGTAGCAGCCTCGGCCACAGCAGCTCTGATTCCTGCATGGAAAAAAGGGGCTCCTCAAGAGTAACCCTTAACGCCTGTAGGCAACAGGCTCAAAATGATTGGTATAAAGGGAACGTTGCACATCAGTTACTTTTCAAGACCAAAAACTTGCCGTAACTTACCCAGACAACATCACTGCAATACATGCCTACTGAGTGAATGATGCGTCTGTTTGGGGCAGAGCTCCTGCCCTGGCTGCTCAGCACCATTGCAGCAGAAGGGACATCATCTTGAGATTTCTCCAGCTTAGCTCCCCTGACTGCCAGAAGTGCAGAGATGAAGGAAACAAGAATACTGGACTCTCCAAGATTACGACTAAGCATTTTGAGAAAAGGTTCCTGAGTACTAAAAGAAAGGTATTCACATCATTCGCACCACTACTTGTGTCAGAACTTAATTTGGCTCATATGCTTGTTTTGGTCATCATTAGGTCAAATTGGACCCTGCATCAGAAAGCCTTGATTGCTCTTTGTTGGTCCTCCTATAAAATGGGCTTTGTAAAAATTAGCAGCAATTATTTTAATCTCATCACTATGAATGACTGTTTGTTTAACTGATTCTTAACAAAATTGAATATAGGAAATAATCCAAACCACAACTCACATCAAAATTCATCACTCAGGAGACAGGCAGTGTATACTACCTCACTATACCTGAAGTTTCTTTGCTAAATGATACAGCACTATACACTTCCCTACAATGTACTCCTTCTGAGAGCCTGAAGAAAGCTCTGCACGAAATTATTCTCCAGTACTAAAATTTCAAGGGTTATCATTTTATCCACGCTGTTGTTTTTAGCAGTACATCAAAAAAACAAGCCCATAGCTTGTAGAAGCAGTGTATAGGAGAGAAAAAGAAAAAAAAAGAAAAGAAAAGAATATAGAGTGAGTTTCATGATCTTGGAAGAACAGTATTTCTGCAGATGTAATTAGATACCAAATTCACAGTACACAGACACTGACAACCTTTACAGGTATATGAAGGTGTGGCACCCCTTGGAAATCAAAAAGATTTTGGCTTACACACAAAATACAAAGTCAGGGTTCTAAATAGTTGTAACCAATCTGATTTACTCATTTATACTAATGAGACATCTGAAATCAATACAGTTATCTGTGCTTCCAAATCTTACAACGTTATCTAGAGCATCACAAGACCAGGTACTTTTTATTTTTCTTTTTTTTTTTTTAAACAGATTTCTTAGAAATTTAACCCTGGAGTCATGAATGCATCAGACTTAATTATTTTAAGAGATAGTTAAAATATTGATAACCTCTTTGTTGCAGAGGATAGACCAAAACCACGAACTCTGAAGACTGCCCCAAAAGCTTGAGGGAAATGAAAATAATGGATTTTAATCACAAATTTATAATTGTTACTGTTACTTATAGACCGTGGCTGCTGGTACAATTGAGGTACCACATACCTCAGTGAGAAGGCATCCTCTCCCTCCCTAATGAAATATGATGCCCTGTGGCCATGACTAAACCTTTGTTCCCCGTGGCTTGGTTCCCAGGTATGCATCCTTGGTGTACTCTAACTGGACCTCAAGTGTGAGACATCCTTGCATGGATTTCCTTTAGAAGATAACCCAAGTGGTAGCTGAAGACAGACTGTTGCAAGCTGTAGTAAATCTGCTGGTCTGCAGAACCAAGATATCAAGATTAAAGACACACCACCAACTGTCTCTGCTGCAAAGTTTAGACAACGTTTTCTGTAAGTAACCGAGTAAAACTAATGGGGCCTGGATTCCTATGAACTTGTACTTATGGTTGCGTTCTCTAACGTCTAATGAAACCCGGAAGAACTCTGTAGTGAATTCACGATGCCTCTCTCTTGTGCAGATTCCTGAAAGTCTAATGCACAAGCTCAGTTTGCAGCCACTTTGTCAGCATAGCTACTAGTAACAACTAGTAATGGTACTAGTCCTCTTCCATACTTTTCTAAAGCTTGTGGATACTTCATTCCTTCAGAACTGTTACTCCTCTGACAATTTTGGTTTAAGTTTTCCAAGAGTTTGGACTTCATGAGGATGTCCAGAAAGACAGATAGACACAGAGACAGACATTGTGACTGCATTAGCCTCTTCCCTAGGAAATCAAGCTAAAACAGATAACATGTTTGTAGAACTATGTCCTGAACTTGTTTCTGTCAAGTGGGTGGTGCTCAGTTTTAACAAAACCACCAACTGAATTAAATCTACTGTGATAAAATACAGCTTATTTTGAAATGTGAGTCTGAGCACTGCAGTACTTCTGAGCTCAGTTTTTAAGGCTCTGACAAGAATGTACTGTATTTTTTTCCAATCTATTTCAATTACACTTTTATAATGGCAGAATAATGGCAAGATTAGTCTATTTTATCATGATTAAAACTTGATTAACATATTAAATAACCATTGTACACTAATTAACTCTGTTAAATGCAATGTCCAATACATTGTTCCACTTCTGTAGACTTCTAATGAAAAAGGTACTATCACGATTACAGTTACTTCTAATACAGTGCTTTTAGGATTTAACACAGAGTTTCACTATGGACTGAATACCTAAAGGTATGATTTTGATAGGCTATTTGAGAAGACTTTATTTTGAAAGAAATCTGCAGACAAGTTACAGTATAAACAGAAAAGAAGACATGATTTAGGAGAGACATTTCAAACATGCCCTATGCAATCTGAACACTGTGAGGATACAAAATTTATATCTATATTGTTTAGCGTGAAGATGAATTTTAGATAACCTTCCAGTTCAATTATGTAAAGTGGTATTACAGTATTTTACAGGATGTACAGATGAAAAGCTATTAATAGCAATTCGTCACTATTTCACAACTATGAACAACTCCAGGCAAGGCTTTTAACCAGTGGTTAAAAACTCTGTTTTGTCTACATCTTGCAGTGACTTTTTATTCCACTGGAAACACTTAAAACATCTAGTTTCCTCTGTCGTGAGCACTCACAGGAACTCACATATCTGTAGCCTGATTTTCCTGTGTTGCAAACATCTCCTCAAAATACAAAATGGGAGCAGCAGTTGCTGTAAGCCAACCCACTTATGCCAAGTTTTCAGCTAACTCTTAAATACAGCTAGAGGTTTTTGTGTACAAAAACATATGGACAGAACTGAAATGATTAAAACAATTTTTAAAATCTGCCTATCCATTTCATGTGATGTTTCAAACATGCAATAGGTGATGACACAGAGTGTTCAAACCCAGACTCATCTTCTCTAACTTGGGGCACTTAGCTGAGACACTTCCACTTTCTCAAAGATCACTGAAGGAACTCATGCACTTCCACATACTATGTATAAAAATACAATGACGGAAGCTTTCGCTGTGATAGAAATGAGTAATAGCTGCATATGTTGCATCCCATAAAAGACACAATTGTACTTCAAGAAGAAGTATGAATGCACAGTTGGGATTTGCTGGTTTCCTCCCCACCCAAGTAGCATGTCTTTTCCTACTTCTGTTGGTTCAAATCCGACAACCTGACAAAACATTGCAAGAAGGCAAGTAAACTTGAGCTTGGTGTTATATAGCGCCTTTCCAGATCATTGCATCCACACAAGAGAGACTTGATGAAAAGCAGAAGCAAACAGTTATGTCAGGAAGCTGAAAGCTCCTGGCCCTGAGGCAAGAAGGGCCAAGGAGCAGAGGGTGATAACACAGCTATCAGGGCAGGGCTTCACCAGATAGGTGATATGTCCCATTGTCCTCAAGCAAGGCAAGCAAGACAGTCCCAGGTTTGGTGGCCAGGTTCAACGAAGAGATCATCAGGTGTTGTTTGAGATGATGAGGCAGGTCCGAGGTAGAGCCAGGAAGTCAATCCACAGGTAAGAATAGGGTCCAGTGGCAGTAGCCAGGGCTAGATGCAGCCTAGTGGTCACTGGGAGGTCCCCGGTGACAAGGCAGGCCCAAGGTCAAGCCAAGAAGTTAGTCCATAGGTCACAGTTCGGATCAATGGGGCCCTTGGTCAGGCACAGGCATGGCCTGAGCTGAGCTGGGGACAGGCACACCTACAACATAGCTCAGGCAGAAACTGAAGATCCGGTGCGGAGTTCAAGCAGACCTCCAAAGCCCACGGGTAGAGGGTATGGCTTGAAACCCCAGATGAGGCTGGTCACAGCCATTAAGACCTACTAGTGCACTAAGGACCTTGACACAGTACAAATGGGTCCTAGGCTATTTTTTTTGCAAAAGGACAGAATGTCATGCTTTTGAAGAAACATTTAAATGAATGAAGGGTGCTCCGAGGATAAAAAAAAAAAAAAAAAAAAAAAAAAAACACCACACCCAGAGAGCATTGCATCTCAAGCACTCTTATTCATTTGGCTTCACCATGATGACAGTATTTCACATGTTGGTAGAACAGCATCTCTGCCTCTCCCCAGATACCATGCAACAGACATTGATGACAGGACATTTTCCAGTCACCTTCACCAGATGCTCAGAGTCCCATGTGCAAGAGACATAGAGGTGCCATACAGCAACTAGGTCACCCATGCCTTACAGCAGAGACTTGCTCTCAAGAACACTCCTGCATCCCAGGATTCCCAACTAGCACCAGCACAGTTCCTCCTCTGTCATATCACCTGGATATATCCAAGGGGAGGGCATCCCCCTTATTACACCATCATGCATATCTGTGCTCGCTAGATCAGATGCCTGCACCCCTTTCCTCCCTTCATGAGGTCCAAGACAGCCCGTTGCACACGCTGGGACACCAGGATGCCGAGACGTCTGCCTGTGTGGGGTGCAATTATGCTGAATATTTTCATACAGCTCGACAGAAATGTAAACGTCAGCAACAAGTATCTTTGTCAGCTTTCCAAAGAATGAACAATATAGTCATTCACAGACAAAAGGGATTGTTTCTGAACATGATCTCTGCCTTCAGGCTCTAGGACAATGCCTTTATAGTGGTCTCCATACAAACATCATTTGAAATTATGTTACTAATTGGCAGAATTTTTTAATTACAGCACCAAATGGCAAGCTTAATGCACAGGATATACAGTCATTGGCTTTTACTTTGAATTTCTTTTATTGTATAAAGTAAAAGAATCAGCAAGAAGAGGAACTGGTTACTACAAAAGCATAATAACTACTTCAATCCCTAGGTATAAACATACAGTAATTAATCAATTAATGTAGCTCATACACATCAAGGAAAAGATACAGTATATATGATGAAGTCAGCATAATCCTTTTTTTATAGTTTTATGAATGATCTAATGTTGTAACTTGCTCAAGTTACTCCAGATTTACAGCGATACGTAAGCAGAGAATAGAATCAGAACCTAAATGAGAGAGCTAGTCCACAGTAATGAAAAAAAGGCAATGGTTTCAGATGAACTGAAGAGACTTCAATATTCATTGTGGAATAAAAATGCATCATGCGTTTCCACTGTCAGTGCCTGAATCAGAAAAGCAAACCTATTCAGCAAGGGCCCTTAAAAATTAATTATGTATTCATGCCCACATAACTTTAGCACATGTTTACAACTAACCATTAGCTTGAATACATTTGGGAATAAGAAACAAATTCTGCTGAATTTAGGAATAAGTTAAAATGGTCACAAACGCTTTTTAGCTTTTAATACTTTTTTAATGAAAAGCTTTATCACAAATGGCATTTTCAGGAATAATTAACTTAACCGCTAGTAAGGAGCACTCTCAGACCCTCTGATGAACCATTTCACGTGTTTCTATTCCTTGCCATCCTTTTTGTTTCCAGTACACAATTCTTGGTTATGGCTTTAGGAGAAGGTTTGTACATACAAGTATACACACACATTATATGAATAAATTTATTGTTGTCTGCATCTGCAAAAGATAAACTTCAAGAAAGTTCAGTTCAGTTCAGACGTCTGAATGCATATCCTCAGTGTCTAAGCTCCATCTATTAACATTAGTCTCCTTTCATGGCTTCAGAATTTCCTTTATCTAAACCAGGATAAAGTAGTCTTTTGTTCTTCGTGGGTTTTTTTGGTTTTTTTTTAAATATACTTCAACTTAAAAAAAAGAAGATATATTGAACTGAATTTAGTAAGGTTTTGAGTCCACAACCCCCACAAGTTTGGTAACAGCTTATGCTTCATGTGAGAAAGCGTGTGTTCACCAGCTAGCTAACCTCTCCATAGGCTTAAATTGACAGTCCATGGAAATAAGTTATTTGATTCCTTGGAAACAATTAAACTGAATCAATTTCTAGTTATCTTTGGTCATGTTCCTTAAATTAAAAGAAACAAAAAAATTTGTTATTTCATAACTGGGTTTTCAGTTGAAGAAAAGACCATGCATTTATGATTTTGAACATCACTATACTTTATATTCTCATCTGAAGACTTCCCATGATGTTGTGTGTGTAGTTGTGTGGCATTGATTTCAGAATAAGCTTCTAAGTCAAGGTGTGATCAGTTATATAGACAGGCTCACTGCACCTTCTTATATCCGAAATATCCCTGGAGGCTTTTACAGTTTCTCAATGTCATAGATGTTAATCTTTATGGAGCTGAAATCCAAAATTACTGAACATAGACTACCTCACTTCAAGAGCAGCACACAATAATCACAAGAAGAATCCTATAATCCAACATACAAGATGCATACAGAAAGTAGTCCACAGTCTACCAAGGTCAAGGCCCATCAAAAAATTGCATTATTCCAAGATCACTAGTTCATTCATTTGCTATGACTTCCCTCTCAAAATTCCTTCTGGGAAAGAAAAAAAAAAAAAAAATAAAAAATTCCATAATAGCAGCAAAACTCATTTTAAGTCTCAAGCATATTCCATCTTAATGTGTCATATTGATATTTCTTCAAATGATTGTATGTCATAATAGTGCGAAATCAATAAAAGAAAATGATATATAATGAAGGCAAATCAAAGTCTTAACATCTCTGAATGCAATCCAAAATGAAATCTTGATGCTTCAAATAAATATAAAAAGGAAGAATTAGGACCTGCTTAGGCTGGAAGGTCAAATGTTGACTAAAATGTTGACAGGTATTTTAATGCGTAGCTTGTAAACACGTACCTCCCAAACACCAATGAAAACAACCCTGTAGTCCAAACTGACTCAAAGCATTTCTGCAGCAATGAGGTTAAATTATTAACCTGAATTAAGTTGCAAAACATGGCCACCTGTGCAGATTGACCCTGATCACACTGCTTTTGTACAGGAACTAGATCATACCTTGCTCTTGCCCACCACAGACAGTAACTGAAAACAAAAAGGTTTAAAAAAATCCTGATGTTAACTGTAAGAAAGTTAAAACTTGTTGAACTCTCCAGAAGTTGACAGACACAGATGCTTTACAATCTTCAATAAGTGGTAGTGGATTCATATTTAAAGTCAGGCTGACACTGCAGCTAAACTACAGGATTGGGATTCAGGAGGTTTGGGTTTCTTTGCTGCCTGTGTCATAGACACAAAACGTGATTTTAGATAAGCCACCAAAATCTTAGTTCAGTTAGATACTGACATATACATTCACAAGAGATTAATTAGATGCTTATGTTAGGCAGGTTCTTAAAGCGCCTTTGCTCAATCCGGATAAACCTTGCTCTGTCTCCTACAGCATAAAATGGGCATAAAGGCATCCTGTATACGCCTTTTCCTCTTTGGATTGTCCACATTTCAGAGCAAAGCCCATTTCTTAATCCCTTGTCCCCCACTTTCTTTATACATCATCTAGCACAAAAAGGTTAGATTATTTATATGGCCTGGAGACCTTAAATAAAGTCATGTAACAGTAAGTACTTAGCACACACTCCATACTCTCTATACCAGAACCATTTCTTACTGTTAACAACAGCCTTTGGTAAAAGACAACATGTCAGTGTACTCTCAGGGAATTTGGACAGTTTTCTAATTAATTTATCAACATTTGTAGCACAAACCAAACGTCAGCAAATTATGCTTAGAGTGCTTGGAACAATTCTAACCTCATTTTCTTCTCCACTCCCTCTTCTTTTACTAGAAGAGGCAGATACAGTTAAAATCTCACAGCAAAAATATTTCTTTAAAGCATACTTGTAGCAATTGCCGTTTTTATAAACCTGATTCTTTCATGCTTAAGGTTTGTCCTCAGCTGATCTTGTTTCAGGTCAAGAAGTGACCCGATAAATGCAAAAAGCAGATACTCTAGAATTCCTTCCTAAGTATAGTTGAATACAAGGCACTTTAATGCTCAAGTCTCTCGAGCACTTATGAGATAGGGAGAGAGGAACGCTTAAAGAAATTATTCATATAACTGTTTACTATTTACAGCATTACCCTTAAAATGAGCACTTCACCACATAAAAAAATAATCCATGGTACCTATAAAATTTGACATTGAAAGAAAACCAATCAAATAAATAATGCAGGACTATTTCAGAATATCTACTCACACTGAGTCACAATCCTACTTAAGTGTGTCAAGTTCAATTCAGGACTTAGGTCAATGGTCTGGGTAAAAGTCATTTAAAGTCCACATTGTGCAGCTCATAATATGGAAGCAAGACATTTTGACTGTGCTGTAGGGAGTAAGGCCAATGTTGTACCGGCATGAGTCCCAAACATGAAAGTTTTCTCAAATGACTTATGCTACCTGCAGAATTGAAAGCTAAGTGGTAGCGCCAGGCCCCTTCTGAAAAATGATCTCATCTAATCTTCAGGTTATATCTTAATATCATTAAGAAAAAAACCACCAAAACAAGCCCTTCTCCCAAAACTGGTTGTGGTGGCTTCCTTCATAAAATACAGAGGTGGTCTGCACTGACATCCACAACAGTATCAAGCACTGCTGTACAAAGCAGAGACTGAGGCTGTCAAATCAACCAACCAGCTCCATCTACCTCACCACCACTAATTTGAATTCCACTTCTATGTTAAACATTATCTATACTATGGTCTAGTGTTGTCTTCATAATACACCTCCTATAAAGCAAGCAACCTTTTTCACTAGCTCAGTTACCAGTCTCAGCATATAGACTCTGTAAAAGTCATTACGGTAATGTAATTTCTAGTACTTGCGTTTTCACTATAGCAAAATCTCACAGGGATCAGACCCACTTATGGTCTTAACTAAAACTAGCCATCTGACTTAATTAACACTCAGAATTCATCAAATCTTGCAGGGCTCATACTGGGCTCTGGGGCAGCTTGGCAGTGCTCACATTGGGCTCCTGCTGGGTCTGTGTATCCGGTAGCAGCGTTACTCTACCAGATGACACACTTGGTGTGAAAGCAAAGGAAACACAAAACTAAAAAAATCAGTTGTGCAATTTCTCAGCATCATGCAACAGACCACACAGCACAGGGAGTACATGGAGGACGGGAGGCGGAAATCCTGGGAGCAGCAGGAGAAAACAGAAATGTACATTACCCCTGTAAGTTTGCTCCATAAATTCTAACCCAACAATGGTTGCGTCTTTGTTAAATATCTTTCTGTGTAATACAAGTGAGTTCTGAATGTATCTTTCTTTCTCTCTATATATAAACATTAATAATAATATTAATAGCAGCATAAAGTTTTGTTTCTCTAAAGGTACCACAGCCCACAGAAAAGCTTCCCATAATTAGGAGTGGTGTCAATACAGAAACAGAGACTTAGATTTGGGCTGTCCAAAGCATCTAGATTTTTTAAGACTTAAGTTCTACGCTCAGGAACGGAGCATAGAAAGCTTCAATGGACAGATGGCTGCTGCTTATGGCATTGGCTGCTTCAGCTGCATCTGGGGCAGACCTATGCAGCTGTACTCATTTTTTTTTCCTGATCTTTTCATATCATATACTCTTCACACAAGCCTGCTTTGCATTTCTTCCTTCTTTGTACCTGAGTGGTACCAAAGTAGTACTCAAGTAACCACCAGAGCTACAGTATACTTTTGATGAACTTAATGTGTGATGACTTAATTAATCAGACTTCATATGAAGTGTTTTATTTTTCTGCATTATGTGAAGATAGTTGAATATAAATCCTGTTCATTAAACACTAACATGAGAGTAAAGATATCCAACCTGTTTAAACACAGTGATACTAAATAAAGGAAAGTTTCAGATGTATAAATATACTTTTCCAACATGCAAAGTGCAATATAAAGGCAAACTTCAAACACCTAGCATGAATTTCCCCCACGGTTTTAATTCTTATCTTCCTAAAGCTTTAAGAATTATCTTGCACTTTGAGGTTCTCCTTTCTTCAGGGGGTTCATTTAATTTCTTTATATTCCTTTTTTTGTTTTATAAAGAGAAGGACCATAAGTCCTACATTTTGTCATATTTGAAGACTCTAGTATTGTCAAGACACAAAGCCTGTATATTCTTTTTACTGTATATCAGTTGCTGCAGGCACTGAGAAAGGAAGATGCAAATGCATGAGAAAGGCAAAAATACTGAATTCCAGCACAGGTGTTTCCTCAGAGAATATTAATTTCCTATGGGACAAGCAAAGTATTTGGTGGCAGTGGAAATCTGACAACTCTATCTATCAATCCGACCAAGTTTATCATGAGGTTTAAACATTTCTTAACTGTCAAACTAAAACGTGAACCTAGAAATAATAAACTACATTCTGAAATATCTGCCAGAAAGCACACAGGGAAAAAAAAAAAAAAAAAAGGATACAAAAGATGAATTCCAAACCATAAATAATATTTTTGCAGTCATGCTTGCATCCTTATTCCTGAAACCAATTTAGAAAACAATTGGACAGGGCACCCTGGGAATAAAGAATCATTTGCCATTAGACTTTAATGTGTGATTACTTAGTAATGTAATTGAAAGCATGACTGTAGCACATTGCCAGCTTTCTATTGCCAGGAGATTACATCATAAATGATACTGAGTATTTCAAATCATTTTTTTATTCCATATTTGTTGTGACAAGAAATTTTACTTAATATTTGAATTTGTTTTTCTTTCTCAAATACTGGAGGATCAAGGGACTGCGGGAAGGAGGAGTGGGGGAGATAGCTCTCAGTATGTCATATTTTCTCATGTTAATTGTGAAATAACTAATTGCCATGATTGTGTTGGGAGATTTGCAGTGGAGGCCTGTGATGTCTGACTGTGGGCATATATAACTGACACAATGATGCACTTCGGGCTCTATTTGTGGCTCTGATACTGTGAATCAGGGTAAAATCTGAGAGCTAAACGTGCAGCTTATGACTGCCAGAACAACTCCCTAGAGATGTGTTGAGCTATATCAATTTTAATCTCCTGAAGACCTGACCCAAACCACAGGCACTACATAAAGCCTCATGGTGTTTAAAGGCTAGATCCTCAGGCAAGGCTGAGTGGGCTTTTGGAGAAGTCATGCCTATTTACACCTGCTGAGAATCTAGACCACCAGACAAAGAAGGCTGCACTGACAGCAGAGCTGCAGAAAATCAGGGCTTCCCTTTACATGGGAAGTATTGACTCAGCAGAGTGTTTCCCTTGCTTGTCTTCACAGGATGCTTGGAAGGAAAGACTGTGACTTCAACAACTGACACACCAAAAATTCAGAAGGCTTTAATGGTAAGGAGAACTTGTCCCCCCAGATCACCTGATACAGCTAAGACACCTTGTCTATGCAACTCCTTCCTTCTCCCAGTCCATCTGGTTTGCACAAATTACTGTCAACAGAAAACAACAAAGGCTTCAAGGTTTTTGGCCCACTGGGATTTTTGCCCTTGTAGACTGGGAGACGAATCATGCCCTGCTGATCTGTATTCAAAGAACCTCTGTCACCCCATCGCCTGCAGCCACACTCCCAAGAAACTTGCCCAGCCCAGCTGTCCCCCTATGCATACACCACACAAAAACACTATCAAGCAAATTCAATAGCACTATGCTGCCTCAGAGCTATCATCAAATGCTATATCATGCATATTTGATTGTTTGATGCCTTCAGATCCCCTAAAATATGCATTTCAAATTTTAAGGCCCGAGGTTCCTGGGATTTAAAAACCATTCTGACCAGAGAATCCACGAGGAAGCTGTGAGGAATTGAAATTCACAGTGATTTCCTCTCCCTTGCAGTCCGTTCTCGCACGTTTTTCATCAACAAGCAGGGAACAGAGCCTGAGTAAGGATTCTGGCATTTGGCTCACAGACTTTGTTTTGTCTTTATCCTATTTTACTGAATGTCAGACGACCACAGAGGCAATACAGAACTCCAAGAACAGCGGATGTTTCAAAATGGGATTTATTGTTCGCAGGCAACTGTCTCTCTCTTCTGTCACACCACTAGTACCAAAGCCAGGAAGGAAAGAATAAAACAATAACCGCAAGGTGGCAAGGAGTCTACCCTTCAGAGGCTGATTCTGGGCTAACTCTCCCTCCAGTAGAAAACATGACTGCATCTTGAGAGGCCCCCTTCAACTACAACATGCAATTCATTTTTAAAGAAAAACTTTTTATTACAAGACTTCTTATAAAACTTATTTGCTTCCCAGCTGCTTTTACATAGTTTCTTAAACTGTTTTCACAGTACTGAATGATCGGAACAAACCAGATTACTTCCTTCTAATTTGTCCTGGTGACCTACTGTATACGTTAATAAAGGGATATATTTTCTGCCTGTAGCTCTGTTTTCACTGTAGAAAGCTATGCCAGTTGCATTAAAATACTTTTAACCTATTCAGTTCATGATAGTGGAAGTACCAGAGCCTTCTGGGCTTTGTAATATAATAGCACCCCTTTATCACGTTGAATGGTTTATTGGAACCAGCTTGTACAGATGATTTAGTTTACCACAGTGAGGCCACTACTGCGGGGCTCCAATCTCTGTTTGGGGACTCTTCTGTAATTTTCAGTGTTCCCAGTTTGGCCTAGGAGTGGGTTTGTTTTTCAGGGTGTTTCCCGATTTGGGGGTTTTGGGGTTTTTTTTGTGTTTTTTTTGCTTTGCTTCCTTTTAACTACATTATTTTTTCATATAACTTCAGTTATTATTTGCATTCTTTTCCCTCTTGATATATCCTTAAGAGGAGAGCAGGTCCAGAAAACATGCATTTTGTGAACAGGTGATGTCTGCTCATTTTTGTCAAACACAGGAATTGATTTTCTTCAACACAAGCCAGAAACATTAGCCCACTCTATCGCATATTAGTAGAAATACTAATATGAGAAATATTACTAGGACAAGTATCCTCATCATTCTATAGAAAAGTACAGCCAGAGTACTCAGAGTTCTGAGACTGCACATGGATTGTGTCAGCTAACGAACATGGCGACTTTAGGCAGCAACTAACATAAGGCAGGCACAGCTAGCATAGCTCTTCGCGTAAGTCTGCAAATTTCAACCTACTTTTTGCTGCAACAGAAGGATGCAATACAACCACCCACCTGTCCAAACAACTGAACAGTTTTGGTGTGCTCAAGAAAATAGATAGTCAAACTATGCAAACAACCTGTTGATGATCAGGAAGTGCAAAAGTGTCCAAAAGTGTCTGGAACAAGCAGTCTGTGAGCACCACCAATGGCAACAGTAACTCAAAAAATGAGAGCACAGTTAATGCAGACCACGCAGCAGTAAGGTGTTCTCTACCCAGTCTTCTAACTAAGGACACCCAAGACTACCACTGTAACCCAGAGTTCCCTAGTACTCCCCAGAATGCCTCTGGGGAAAGA
Organism: Numenius arquata; assembly: GCF_964106895.1. NCBI lineage: Eukaryota > Metazoa > Chordata > Aves > Charadriiformes > Scolopacidae > Numenius > Numenius arquata. The sequence goes on along the minus strand of NC_133579.1, from coordinate 61,609,958 downwards.
ACCCAACAGCCTTGCACCAGGACCATCCCCCTAGCTTTTGGGGAGTGAGGAGAACCCAGGAGTCCCCACAGCCCTGCAGGAGGACCACACATAGCACAGCTGGAATCACTACACTCAACTGTCCAACCTCACTCCCAGGCCATGGCGTCCCTCCCTCAGGACAGGGAGGTTCTGTAAAGAGCCTCTACACTAACACACACTTCTCTCCTAGACTATGGCATCTCTCCCCCCCAAAAAAAAGGAAGTCCTGCAAATTGTAAAATTGCATGCATCTGTGATCAAAGTGTCTTGATATCAAAATCCACTTAGCCTCTACACTGTCGTTTGGTCTTAAACCATGACACTTTGGCAGAAGACAGCACTCCTTCCAGGGCATTTAATGGAATCTCTGCACATGATAATCTGCTGCTGATCTCATAATATGATTCTGTGTCTGAGTATATTAACGGTTACGTAGATGAAAAGACTCTCAACTTACAGAGGAGTATTCAAAACCATAATTCAGCTTTCTACAGTTTTTTTATGATTACACTTACATACAAAAACATTTTAATTGCATTACAAATCAAGATTTACCCTGAATATATAAAAGAGCATCCAATCAGTCTCTGTGTTACTTTGAAATTTTTTTTAAGGGCAAGATTTTCACAAAGTTTAGTGTAAGATTTGCACTGATACCAAAGAGATATTGGCTCTCTCACATTCCCTCTCACCCCAAAGCGCAGCTGTCTCCTTTACCTTGAGCTGTCCAGCAGATGGGATTTCGCTCACAGTTTCATCCACCTTCAAAGATTTCCTAAAAGCACTTGTCTAGTACACTCCTCCATCTCTTGAATAATTTCAACAAGGGACAGGCACAAGGTAGGGAATTTCGCATCCTTTATCCTTTATAGACATCCCCTGAAAAGAGTGAAAAAAAAGACAATTTTTTTGTCTGCTATTTTTTCCCCCTCCAGAAGATTTTACAGTAGAAAAGTCTCAGGGGGCCAAAACTAAAAGACTTGCTAAGCATCCCTGTAGCACTGGTTTACAAACCAATGGGAGGAGCAAGGAGATAAAGAAAAAGAGCAGAGATTAATTGGTTGTGACATTCCAGAAGTGTGCAGATGGACAGAAACAAACTCCTTCAATGAAAGGACAATGAAAGGACAAAAAGCAGCAGTTACAAATAGCAACAAGGGAAAATTCCAATTAAGCATAAGAAAATATTTCCTTACAATAAGCATGGCTAAGCACTGGAACAGTTGCCCAGAGAGGCAGACAACTTCCTGCCTTTGAGGATTTCCATATCCTTGTGTAAGCACCTGTCTTTGTCTGAGAACATCCTTACCCAACTTCGAACCAGGCAAGCTAAGCAACCTTGAGCAGGAAGCAAAACCTCTAGAGATTCCTTCCAATCTAACTTTTTCTATGTTTCTTCTATTCCATGTCTACACACTCTCAGAGGAGGGGTGATAGTAGGGGTACACAGTTACAGACTCTACAGTCACTTGTACAAAGGTCACTGGGCACTGTCACTGGTACAGGATACAAATTCTACTGTCACTGAGAAAAATGAAGAAAATAAGCCAAAAAGACCAAGTGACAGACCTTCAAGAAAGTAAATTATTTGTCTGGTATACAGCAATTATGTTTTCATACAGAACGAGGAGAAATCTACACTGGCCTTGGACAGGATATTGATCTGTAAATACCTTAGAAAACACAATCAAAGCAGCTACAGAGATGGACATTCAGTAAATCTAGAAGATGAAAAAAAGGATCCTTGTGATGTGCATATTAAACCATTTCAAAATGTGTCCTTTTTTTTCTGAAAATACTATCCTCACAGTATTGTCAAGGTCAATGATGCTTGCAGTGTATACTATACAAGTATCAGTTGTGAATATTAGATACCCAGAGTAGAGGCAATCTAGTTTGAACTCATGCTATTTTCTTCCACTACTTGATTTCCCTGGATCACAGGATGCGAATTGGCCTGTACTCCATCAAATCTGGGTAGTTTGTCTAATATGGACAAATCTCTTCTGGTGACATGCTGGTAACTGAGACCACCAAACGCATCATTCTATTGAACTCCCATCACATGGGAATCCAGGTTCACAGAATTACAAGGCAAAGACATAATTCCAGTTGACCACAGAGCCTCCAGTATGTAAATTAGATTTGGTTAGTTCTGCGCAACAGAGCTATCAAGTGAACTGGTGAAACATACCATAAGAAACCAGATACAACAGCCTGAAGTAAACTACAGTTAGTTTGTCAAACATTATAAATACGGTTATGTTGACTTAAAAAAAAATTATCCCTGCCAGTTAGTCCAATTTGGGGAATTACTTAGGAATGCTAGCTCATGGCTCAGAAAGTTTTGCCATAGTTACAACACATGGAATGTATTAAGTGAATATTCCAAAATTCTTGTGGGATTCATTTTTTATTACAGGTCATGACAGGTTTTTTTATTTTCTCTCAAAGATTTTTGTCTTTTACTACCCATATCTGTACACCAAGTGCAGGCTGTGTCCTGGAGAACTCTAACCCCTTATTCTAACCCACAACTCATCAAACACCACAGACTTCCCCAGTTCAACACCTATAAAGCCACTGAAACCACAGCTATATTATTTCATGCTGATTCCTTTCTCTCATAACTGAAGTAAATCAGTACTTAGCCATCTTAGGAACTCTGTCTTGCTGCAAAGAAAACATCACCAAATAAGCACTTGCTGATTTGAATTATCTGGATGGCTATAGACAGGCAAATCAACAGCACTGGCACAAATATCATAAGCCAATATGGTTTATCTGTATTCACCTAGTCCCATTGAACTCTACAGAAATTACTCTCACTGAAGAGAGATTCCTACAATTTTAAGATACAGTCAAGGTCCCCAGAATATTTTGGATTATCAAAGAGCCTTCTGGCACATTTAAAATAAGAACAGCAACATTAGCTTCATCACCATCACTGAACTTGATAGTGGGAAATTACATCTAGAAGCCGGAATTGTATCAAAAAGAAAATTCCTATACAGCATCACTGTATGCACTTAAACCACTGCTAGTTTTTGCCCCAGAGACAAGATATACTTCAATGATGTGTGAAGTAATCTCTCTGTATAGTTTGTGGTTAGAGTTACAATTCTCTTTGTCATTCTTCAATATAAAATGGTATTAGTCAAATTGAAGAATTTATATTAGAGTAGGGTGGTTTGGGTTTGTTTTGTTGTTTTGTTTTGGGTTTTTTTGTTTCCCCTCCCCCCCCATTTTTTTTCCCATTTTTGTCTCTACCAGAATCAAGTCTTCCTATTCTAAAAATCCTTCCTTGGAGTTGGCTGTTTTGGATAAAATGCTCCTTGTTCTGGTATCCATCAGCACAGTTCTGTCAGCAGCTTGTAATCTCAGGTTTTACCCCAGTGTCACAGAAAGTTCTCCAAGACTAGATGATGGTAGCTTCCTCTCTACACTTCCACTCCTAAAAATAAGAGGAGTCATCCTGGTAATTGTTCAACAATGGAAAACTTCCTAAAACTGTAGCAGCAACACATTGATGGACACTACAGAAATAAAAGCATAAATATTTTTTATTTTATTTTTTTAAGGTTTTAGTTTTGTTACACATACTGTAATAAAGTACCCTAATCAGCTCTCTGGAGGCATATATCCTCTTGAGGAACATATGCTGAACAAACATCACCAAATAGTATTCCTTTAGTATGCTAGAAGACAGGGAAAACATGATTTCTGCATTCACCACTCCAATTCAATATTTGATCTGGAATGTCCATAAAACCAGTGTTAAGAGTGGGCAATTCTTGGGGAGAATCTCCTCTTGAGGAGTATAGATACCATTTTTCAGTCAGAGTATCTTTCCACATTTACACTGATGGCAATCATCTACACTGAAGTCATCACAAATCACCCCTAACACCACATTACACAATATTGTGAGCAGTCATGATGCAGCAGAAATTATATAATGCATTATCTATCTAAGCAACATTTTTCCAGCTGCTACCAACACTGGCTTTGTTAAAGCCATTCTCTCCCATGGACGTTACTGCAACAGTGGCAATCATAAAAAAGTTAACGCTTGCCCAAAAATACCACAAAGTCACCAGTAGACATAATGGAAAAGCAATTCACAAAACATCAAATACTTTTACCCATCAAGAACCCGTACCCTGTAGCCTTACTTGAAAAATACCTGGTGGCCATGACAGTAATGACTCTCCTTTTCTTTGGCCTTTTTAGCCTGGCTATACTATAAATGACATTGGCTAATAAGTATCAGAAAGTGTCATTTTAACCATAACCACCAAATATGAAGAGCTACAATTTAAAAAATGGCAGCTTTTCCTTTTTTTTTTTTTTTGTTTTATTGCACGTATACATGTATCAACACTGTTACATCTCAGTTTCAGAAGCAAATGCAATTAGGAATCCCCCTGGAAAATTGCCTTTAGTTGTATCCTCACAAGTTATGTCTTTGATATAGATTTTAGTGACAAGAATAGTGGTATTGATGTTACTATCTACAGCAGAGAATGAATAAACACGAAAGACTAAAAGGTTATATTTTAAATTATGAGAAACTGTTGAAGACTCATTCTTGCATGTCACAGTCAGAAAGTCAGCATCAAATCGAGCAACTCCTCTTATTTCAGACACTTCTGTGCAATTAAAGGATGATGTTTTTAAATGGAAGAATAGAATCAGGCAATAATTGACTGATTAAAAGTCTTTGAGGGGATTTGGAAAGGTACAGAGCTGCTGGTAGGACAAATTGTACTTTTTTAAAATATAAAAAAAAATAAAATCACATAAACCTGATTTCACTTGCTGACAAGGTACAGCAAATAGACAACGTAGTTTAGTCAGACTATCAATCCAGAGCTGTTAAGGTAGACATCGTCGTGAGTAGAACAGGTGAAAGAATGATTTAGGAGAGATTAGGGTTTCAACTAGAATCTGATCAGAAGTTTTCCAGTACAATTTTTTTTAACTTCTTTGCAAAAAGGAAAATTGTCAAAACACAAGCTTGTTTGAAGGGAAGGGAACGTAAGGTTTTCAGGATATTTTCTTTACAGACTTTCCCTCCTCCCCTTCTTTTCTTTTTTACCTTTTAAATAAAGAGTTCTGTGAATTTTCCATCCATAGTGAGGGACTGAAAGGGGTGGAGCACTGGAATGACTTGGGAACTTGAGAAAAAGGCACTACTTAATAATGGAAATAAGGAACAGCTCTTCCTGTCCATCCTGCCTCAGGATCACTGGGCATCCTCTTCTTACCTTCCCTGCTGTCAAAATTGCAGCAAGGGCAACAACAGGCTTGACACTGGCTTCTGTGTGCCAACCCACTTGCAGAAGAGAAAATTAGGTAAGCAAGAAAACCAACTGCCCCAACAGGGAAAGAAAGGAAAATTAGGCTGTTCTTGTTATGAACTGTTCCTAAAGATACTTCAGAAATGTGCTTAAGGGTATGGCATAAAACCATATTAGGCAAGGAAATGAATGCCATAATCCTCTGAACACTGCTTTTTGGGGACAAGCATTTAAAACCAAAACACATTTCCCCCATATCTACTTTTTACCAGGCCTAACCTACCAATAGCTAATGAGAAATTAAAGATCTACACCTTTGGTTATTGTTGCTAATTAAAGCACAAAATAGAGTATTTCCATCTTTATCCATGACTTGAATAGGAGTTCAACCTAAATAGGAATTATCTAAGGATTGCAAGGTTTGTCCCACTATGTTACCTATAATTACTGTAAACCTACAGAAACAACTGTATCCCCAGAGTAAATTAACTGTCAGCCTGCAGTGTGCCTCAATAGCCTGTTCAACCCACTGAAGGCACTGAAAATCTCCACTGACTTCAGTAAAGCAGGAGACAAAATATTCTAAATCAAAGACTGATTCCTTGGAGCACACATTTTAAAGTATTACCTTTAAGCAGACTAAAAAGAAAGTTTCTTATTCCACCCCATTAAGAGATCCTCCTACTGGGCTGCCATCCAATTGTAATTGATACCTCCTAAAGTTCAATACCTTGACCTTCCTGACACAAAACTCTCTTCTTAGTAATTCTGTCTTAAGAAGCAGGCAGACGAAAGAGACCAGGGGAAAAATAGAAATAAAAAAAAAAAAAAAATGAAGAGGGAGAGACTTGTGCACTAAGCATCAAATGTCAACTTATGTAATCTAGGGAAAGAGTGTAAAGTTTCCACCTCTTTCCTCAAGTCTGTATTGTAGCTGGAATGAACAAAAACAAAGACCCACCACTTTCTTAAGCATGTGGTACTTGGGTGCCAATATTGTATGGAAAGGCAGTACTCAATCTACTTAGGTGTACTTCTCTTAAAAAAAAAAGTAAAACAAAAAACAAAACACCAAACCAAAAACGCCCCACCACACACCAGGAAAAAAAAAAGAAAAGACACAAAACAAAAAAAAAAAAAAAAAACCACCCAAAAAAGCTCAAAAAACCCCCACAAGAAACCCTACCACCAAAACACAAAAAAATCCCAACCAAACAAAAAACAAACTCCAAACAAAAAAAACCTCATATGACTGAGATGGTGAAGCTCATGATCCTTAGGGAAGCAAGGAGGGCGCACAGTAAGCTCGCTACCCTGGACTTTGGGAGAGCAGACTTTGGCCTCTTCAGGGAGATCTGCTTGGCAGAGTACCACGGGATATAGCCCTGGAGGGAAGAGGGGCCCAAGACACCTGGTTAATATTCAAGGATCACCTCCAAGCTCAGGAGTGATGCATTCCAACGAAGAGATCAGGCAAAAACACCAGGAGGCGTGCATGAATGAACAAGAAGCTCCTGGAGAAACTCAAACGGAAGCCTACAGAGTGTTGTAGAAAGGACAGGGAGGAATACGGAGACATTGCCCAAGCAGCTAGAGATCAGGTTAGGAAAGATAAAGCCCTGATCGAATTAATTCTGGTCAGGGACATCAAAGGCAACAAAAAAAGCTTCTAGAGGTATGCCAGTGACAAAAGGAAGACTAGGGAAAATGTGGGCCCTCTCTGAAAGGAAACAGGAGAACTGGTCACCTGGGATATGGACAAGGCTGAGGTGCTTAACAACCTTTTTGCCTCAGTCTTCACCGGCAAGCACTCTAGCCACACCACCCAAGTGGCAGAAGGCAAAGGCAGGGACTGGGAGAATAAGGAACCACCCACTGCAGGAGAAGGCCGGGTTTGAGACCATCTAAGGAACCTGAAACTACACAACTCCATGGGACCTGATGAGATTCATCTGCAGGTCCTGAGGGAACTGGCAGATGAAGTTTCCAAGCCACTATCCATCATATTTGAGAAGCTGTGGCAGTCTGGTGAAGTTCCTACTGACTGGAAAAGGAGAAACATAACCCCCATTTTTAAAATGGGAAAAAAGGAAGACCCGGGGAACTACAGGCCAGTCAGTCTCACCTCTGTGCCCAGCAAGATCATGGAGAAGATACCCCTGGAATCTCTGCTAAGGCATGTAGAAAATAAGGAGGTGACTGGTAACAGCCAATACGACTTCACTAAGGGCGAATTATGCCTGACAAATTTGGTGGCCTTCTGCAATGGGGTTACAGCATTGGTGGATAAGGGAAGAGCAACTAACATCATCTACCTGGACTTCTGCAAAGCATTTGAAATTGTCCTGCATGACAGCCTTGTCTCTAAATTGGAGAGACATTAATTTGATGGATGGACCACTCGGTGGATAAGGAATTGGCTAGATGGCTGCACTCAAGAGTTGTGGTCAGTGGCCCAATGTCCAAGTGGTGAGCAGTGACCAGTGGCGTCCCTCAGGGGTCGGTGCTGTTTAACATCTTTGCTGGTGACATGGACAGTGGGATCCAAGCGCAACCTCAGCAAGTTTGCTGGCAATACCAAGCTGCGTGGTGTGGTCAAGAGACCTGAGAGACGAGATGCCGTCTACAGGGACCTGGACAGGCTTGAGAGGTGGGCCCGTGCAAACCTCATGAAGTTCAACAAGGCCAAGTGCAAGGTCCTGCACACGGGTCACGGCAATCCCAAGCACAAACACAGGCTAGGTGGAGAATGCATTGAGAGCAGCCCAAGGAGAAGGACTTGGTGGTGTTGGTTGATGAGAAGCTCAACATGAGCTGGCAATGTGTGCCTGCAGCACAGAAAGCCAACCATACCCTGGCTACATCAAAAAGAAGTGTCGCCAGCAAATCCAGGGAAGTGATTCTGTCCCTTTACTCCCCTCTGGTGAGACCCCACCTGGAGTACTGCATCCAGCTCTGGGGCCCCCAACATAAGAAGAATATGAACCCATTGGGGCAAGTCCAGAGAATGGCCATGAGGACAATCAGAGGGTTGGAGCACCTCTCCTATGAAGACAGGCTGAGAGAGTTGGGGTTGGTTGTTCAGCCTGGAGAAGTGAAGGCTCCTTACAGCAGCCTCCCAATACCTAAAGGGGGCCTTACAGGAAAGATGGGGAGGGACTCTCTATGAGGGAGTTTAGTGATAGGGCAAGAAGCAACAGTTTTAAACTGAAAGAGGGGAGATTTATGTTAGATATTAAGAAGAAATTCTTTACCCCGAGGGTGGCGAGATACTGGAACAGGTTGCCCAGGGAGACTGTGGATGCCCCGTCCCTGGAAGTGTACTAGGCCAGGATGGATGGGGCTTTGAGCAACAACGTCTAGTGGGAGGTGTCTCTGTCCATGGCAGGGGGGTTGGAACTCAATGATCTTTAAGGTCCTTTCCAACTCTAACCATTCTATGATTCTATGACCATTCCATCACTTCATTCTACAATCCAGAGTTGTACATACATTTATGGCTTTAAAAAGATTGTATAAAATCTCTCTGAACATCTTTGCAGATCATTCAGCCCACTGAGAAACTTCCAGTAATGCTTAAAAGGAATATGGAAATACATTTTATATTGCAGAAAAATAGAGTAACAAACAAAAAAAAACCGCATAAAACTAGTAGACTAAAATACTGGCAATGCCCCACAAACTGGGGCATCAAAACTTTCCTCCCCACTGTGTTCCAGATATTTATAAAAACATGCAAGTCAAGGATTCTTATGCCCATATAAGGGGCATCCATCTCAATGCCACACTCACAAGTGGATGTCTGTATGCACAGCAGGAAACAGTGGCTTATCAATTTTTTCCCTTTCATGAGTACAGTCCCAGTAGCTACCTAATACTAAGCTATTACTAATTATTATATAATCTAAGCATAAACAAATTTCATCCAACAAATGAAATTCAGTAAGTAGAAAGAACCTTTTAACTGCTACACATATATATGGCCACAAACAGCTTTTCCTTCTTATTCTAGTCCCCTGGTTCTCTCTCTCATAGAAGCTGGATGAGAGGTAAAGTCACTAAAGTGACTTGCAATTACATTTAGACATTAGTATTTCCCACATGTGTATTTCAAATGTTTAAGTGTTTAACTTAAAAATTCATACATTCACCCATGAAGGACACAAATATCAGTTTTACTAGCAGGCAAGTGGCATAGGAGACCAATTTATCCAATCCTTTATCAAGCCAAACTGTTGGGAAAGCCAATGATATTTTGGTGCAATAAAGGTATATATGCAACTTGTCACAAAATATTAAGTGTATCCAGTACCACTTATGAATTCAGTGAGAGAAAATGCCAGAAAATGTGCAGAATTGCGGGTTTTACCTTACTACCCTGACCAAGTTGAACTACCTAGTTCCAAGTCTTTAAATCACCTGGCAGGCCATTTGTACTGCAGAAGGCGTGAATTATGATTCTTTGACTCCTTAAGGTTTCTTCCTTACTGCAGAGCTGCCCTAATGAGTTATATCTAAGGCACTACCACAAGATGGATGTTCTACAGCATTTACAGTGGGAAGTGAATCTAGTAGTGATTCTTAAATGACTGCAAGAAACATCTTTTGGGTTTCAAAATGCGAGGAAGAAAACATGTAACATGCCTCTTCAGAAACTTTTGATTTTTTCCAGCATTCCCTGTTATGAAACACAAAATTATTTTAATAAAAGGGCATAAATTATAAATATTGGAAGTGAAAACTACAGGGGCATCCAAGTTCTGACACAGCATTTTAATATAAACAAAGCCTTTGTTTATATTAGGACTATCCTTATGAAACACTCATTTTCTTTATATATAGTTGTCACCCAAAAGAAAAAAAAAAAGGAAAAAGAAAAAAAAAAGGAAAAAGTATGGCTATTTCTTCATGTTAAAATACCATCCAAATCACAGCAAAACAGTTTTCTGTACATGGCAATCTGGTAAACCAAGCTTGCTCTACCTTTACTACAAGTTTAATATTATCCATCTGTGGATTCATGTATTTTACAGAGGCAGTGTGAGCTGGAGATAAGGTGGAAACAGTTTCTATTCTAGGAACAGCAAGAGGGAGAGGGCAGAATGAAGAGTGACTAGGGAGAAAACCTCATACCTAAGATAGAGCTGCTGGAGAGATCTGCAGCTTCCGGGAACTAATAAACTCTGAGTTTCTTTCCAGAACAATTTCCTTTAAACATCACAAATTCAATGCAAGACAGGTTAAGGAAATCCAGTTAAAGAGGGATTTGGGCTCTCACCAAAAGGAGATCCAGTCAAGGAACATCTTTCATTTAGCCTCAGTAAGTGTTGTTAATACTTGCACTAAGAACCCAAGCTGCTTTGCAGTGGCAGCAAGCAAAACAAACAGTTTATATGTAAAACTGAGATATTTCTTCTCCTAGAAACATTTAGGCTCTGCCAGCCCAAACACAGCAGCAATGAGCATGAAATGTGAATGTTATTTCCCTTGGGACTACACATTATTACAAAAGACAGAGGCTAGATTCTCAACAGCTTTCTAGGATCTCATGATCTCAGACCTGCTTAGTTAGTTTCAGATCTCCTTCAATGATGAATTATAGATTAAGAACAGTATCTCCCATTTATTTTCTCACCTAATTCAGAACAGAACATGACTCTACCTCATATTTTTTTAAAGCAATCAAATGAAATCTTGGGGAAAAAAAAACCAACCAAAAAACAAACAACAACAAACCCAAAACCACAACCACCATGAACCTGTTCACCATAAAACAAAAACAGTGTAGTTCTTAGGTCACATACAGCCAACTAGCAGAAACACTTGCAACCACAATAGGTGACAGCTTGGCTGTGCTGAAGTCAACAAGGTTTCTGCTACTGATCTTAAGCTACTGGGGTTTCACCTCATCTTTTGTGATCTCGTGGAACTAGTACCTGGTATCAAAGCACTGGTTTGTTTAAGACAACATTTCTGCATGCAGGAGAAACCCATAATTCCTGCTCATTCATAGCATCCATAATTCGGTTAATGTAACAGAAGCCAGGGTTTAGTTAGGTTATCATCTGAAACAGGTTTAACATAGAGCCTATAATCAGCAGGATTCTTGGGAAAACAAATAGCCTTGAAGGGATAATCGCTATTTGGAAGTCAAGTTATGTAAAACATATTTCCCCGTGTGTTATTGCTTCAAGTTGTTTGATTGCACCTAGTATGTGTAAAGAGCGGAAATTATAGAATCTTCACCCTGAGTGGTTTAGGCTCTGTTGTTGTAATAGCTACTTAAGTTTTAAAGGGTTTTCTTGCCTTTTTCTTTTGGTCTTTCTTCATGCAGGTAACAGCTGATAGGAGTAAAGTAATGTGACAGGATAAAGAAATTTGCAGCCAAGGAAACTCTGCCAATTTTCTAAAACAGATGCCAATGCTTTTGGCACCTTCTTGTAGTTGACTAAAAACCGAGACCAAATTTATCATCAAAGAGCTAGCCAAGCATGCAGATTGCACACATATCTCCCTCAAAGGAAAAGCTTACAAAGTTAGACATCTTCACAGTATCACTTTCTCTTAAAACACAGATCAAATAACCCTCTCTCCTTCCTCCCAGCACAGACAACACTGCATCTACTACAGTATATACACAATTGTATTTCTTTTTACTCTTCTGTTATTATCCATGTATATTGTACACATAACAGACAATGAGATACACCAGAAGTAAATCTAATACATCCACACATACTCGTGTGTAGCTACTATTTACCCCCAATATTCCCAAAACGGAAACCGAACTAGAAAAGGGGAGCATCAATAGAGCAACAAAATATCCCTGCTTTACTACAAACTACTTCTTTCAGGGTTCATCCTGTCAGTAAGAACACCAAAGCCTGGCTCCATGTCTTTCTTCAAGCAAATCACTTCCTCACATGTATTCTTCAAGCAATTACTAGAATTATACAATATAACTACAATACCACTACCCCTGGCTAGCCACAGTCCTCAAGGTACATGTGCATTGTTGGAGCAAACCCCATTTCCCATATGCCCAAGTTTTGTTTATAAGCAATATATTCCTGCCAGGGCTTGAAAAAGAGGTTAGAGAATAGGAGGCATGGATTTCTGGTTAAGAGGCCAACAGTCATTGTATTTTGCACTTCTGTCTCATTCTCCATTTTGTTTTCCTTCATTCTCAGTGTCAGTCATCAGTATGGAGAAAGTGAGAAAACCTTCACCTTCCCATCTGGACACAGCAATCCTGCTACATTCGTAACGCAGGCTGTCAAGGTTTTCTTATGGAAAGAGTTGAAAAATGGGAGGTATTTCTTAGAAATAGCATTTTCTTTTAAGCATAGATTTTTCTGCATGTTTAGAATATAGGAAATTAATACTGTTGTTAAAGCTGCAATTTTTTAATTTCCTTACTTGAGAGAATGACCTGGCCTCAGTCATGCTAGGATTTCATTCTGAAGCTTTGTATTGTGTAATCATAATAGGTATCAGTCATAATATCATAATACACATAATCATAGTATGCTGAAATATATTAAAAGTAAAATAGAATGCAGAATAACATTGCACTAGCATGCTCTTTTAACAGGCTACACAATAAAATACAATGAGGCAGATCCTCAACTGGGGCAGACTATTGTAACTCTTAACCCAAAGCTAAGAAGCCAGCTATAGTTACATATGTGGAAAGCGAGAGGAGGAAGGAAAAAAAAAAAAAAAGAAAAGAAAAAGAAGAGAGAGTATTTGGGGGATTTTATTTCAGTTTTACTTTGCTATAACCATACCTACTTGAGAATAAGAGGAGAAACATTTTTACAGTCTGTGTGCACAAACTGTACACACATATACATGAGATAGTGATTGTGTACACATTTGTGTACGGATCGTATGTGCAGCAACTTTCAGAAGTTCTGCTTGCTCTCTTATAAAGGAGTATATTTTACAGGCAAATAAATTATTACTCATTTTTCATTATACATATCATTTCAGGAACTCAGATTGTTGCCAAAATCACTTAATTTTCACATTCATTTACAAGGTGGAGGTTATACCTAAAACAGACAACTAGAATAGGCAAACAAATACATTTTGTCAGTTTTGCTCAAATGTTATTAACTCAGGAGTTGAAGGTCATACTTCATGTCCTTTAAAAAAAATAGCTTTCCCTTAAATTTGTATTTCTACAGTCTCTTTCCCTTCTCTAAGATCACTTTTTAATTTCCCCTAATTTTCAGATAAATATACACACATACACCCCAACGGTCACTTAACCCAAGACAGCTACTATAAGTTACACATTCTCAATATAATTCTTAATGCATCACACGTGCAATAGTCTCCTCGGACTATGTTCTGCCCTCTGCTATGCAGACAGCTTATTATTGAAAATATGCAATGAATCATTAATGACACACACACATAGAGGGGAGATCAGAATTAAGCCCTTAGTCAGTGTGTAATATTTGCTCTCAAACTTCATCTATCAGGAATAGCGGTACTTCACTTACCATTGCCAAAAAATAAATTGGAGAAAAAACTTAAATTTATAAGGTCTATATGACTTCTTTCTGTGGCCTCTACACCGTGTACTTGGGACAGGTACTATACTGGGTGGTCTCCAATTTCTGCTTGGGCATAGACTTAACCCAAGAGTTACATGCAATGCTCAATATCTATCTTTGGGAAGGGCCCATGCTTGGAACATGACTCTCTCTCTCAAACAGCCCGCTATCTGCTTTCAAAAGATTTTTAAAAAAAATAATTAAGACAAAGGAATGCCTTTCTAAGAGAACAATCCAGAAGGTAACAACAACAGAATAGAAGAACAACTCTGAGTCAGTAGTGACTCAAATAAATGATCCATTCAGCTTCTTCTGCTGTCTTGTCAGTCATCCCTATTGCTAAGGTAGCACTATTTTTGCTTTTCTTGATTTGTATTATGAAGAAGGCATAATCCCTTAATTAACCTGCTTACATCTGATCCATACAGCTTAGCTCTTTTATCTATTTCTGTTTCATTGCCAAACCTGAAGAGATTAAAAGGGGTCTCCTAGAAAGGGGAACCTTAAAAACCATCTAGTTCCCAATTACTTGGAGACTTACGATAAGCCACAGTTCTCATTCTACAACTCCTAGAATTACTTTTTTTGTCACGTAAGCTTATTTATTGTTATGGAAACCAGAAAAAAAAAGCTTTTAGCAATTTTGATCAAAACCTGCTTCTAGAAAATTTTCTTAGACTATACTTACAATACTTTGCCACAGATGTCCTGTGAACTAAAACAGTTGGAAAGGATGAATTGAAGAAAAAAAAAAAAAGTCATGAAAATTTAACACAAGGAAATAAAAAATGGTCTTGATCTTCCTTAATGTTTTTCCCCATGCAGATATTTTTGTTAATTACTAAGCATGTATTATAGCACCCAAAGAACTTTCTTAGCATTCCCATGCTCTCTTTAGGGCCAGACTCCAAAAGGCTAATACAACAGTACAGTAGAGTTAGACCTATCCAACCCTCTGCACTCTGTATTTGCATTAAAAGCCTGGAAGTCTGGAGATAATGGTCCTGCAATCCCTCAAAAAACTGCTGAGGAGAGGAAGCAGAAATGATGAGAGTGCTCTGTCACTATATCATGCACCAACAAAAGCCAAGCCCTGAAATCCAACATTTAAGAGGGTTTTCATCACCTGTGCCTAGAAATCTAACACCAGATGTATCAGATTAACTATACATGCTGCATAATTGATCCACATTGGATCTGCACATTCGGATCAACTAGATGTGCAATTAGAGCTCTCTGCATAACACATCAGTACTTTGCCCATGGTCTTTCAATGACTTAAGACAGCTCTGAGAGCAATCATAACCTTTAGACCCACACACCCTGCACCTGAAGCTCACCTCAAACTTTGATAACTTTCAAATCTGGACCCCAGCTACGAAGTATATTTCTGTAGGAGATTATATATAGATAGACATTGAGACAGTGATATAGAGATATATATACACACACACAGATATATATACACGTTGATGAGTGATCCTGATGTTTGCACTCTTTAAAGATGAAGGGGAGCAGTTTCCAATATCCACATCTTTCCTAATGGACATATTCATTTTAAAAGCTAAAGGAATATCAGCAGCAAGGAGCTTGCTGCAACACTGCACTAAGCAATATTCAGATATGAAAAGGGTGAAGAATATATTTTGTGATTAAAAAAACAATAGGCCTACTGCTGCCCTAAAGTGGGGTGGGGGAGAAGTAGGGAAGAAAATTTTTAAATGGATATACATTGCTGGCATAGCCAGAAGAATTCTTTAGAAGAAGGACAGTACACTTTGTTAGCACATCTGCAACCAGGAATAAGTTTTAAATGGCAGAGACGAAGTATTTAAAGAATAGCATGAACTTCATCAGTGCTAATAAATCTCACGTCTCAGCCCAGAGCCAATACCTTGAACAAGCACTTTGCTTGTTCAGTTCCAATACATGGTGGAATTGAGCCGAGAGGGATAAGCCTGTGGGATCCACCACCTCATAGAAACAACTTTTCTGTTAACAAAGAACTCAATGGACTGCTGGACAAATCCTAATCCATGCTGTCTTTATGCACAGATACTACTGATAGATTAACAGATTTTATACAGGGAGATATTTTGGACCTAAATGCCTAACTGACTCCTCTTGGCGAGCCCCTCCTGAGCTTACTCATCTGCTACCAAACATGAGACAGCTGACAGGTTTTTAAATTATGAACTCCTATGGGTCACATTACTTAATTATACAGTACATCCAGGGATACGCACATGGGTCTTTTATGGTAAATGATATGACTGTCTTAAAAACTCATTAATATGTCATTAACCAAGCAGACATTTACTAATTAAACAATTAGCCCCTCTCTTCTATTCCTTTGTTCCACTCAGAGATGCTCATTTACTATGATCCCCACTCAGATTTTTTTTTTTTCCTCTTTTAATTTATTTCTCAGGAAAAAATACGTATCTATAAAACATTTCCTTTGCTTTTGGCTCAGTTTAGTCAAACAGGAAACCAAAACAAAGTCTAGATTCCCAGCTGGTGAAAATCAACTTTATCTCATGGAAGTCAAAGGAGTTATGGTGATTTACCCCACCTGAGGATTTTGCTCCAGGCTTCCCAAATACAAATAGTGTATTGATTTCAAACGCATGTCTACCGTCAATATGTGGGCTTTGCCTGTCCAAACCAATAGTGATTTTTACAAAACTTCCAGAAATGCATTCAACAAACACTCTGAGCTGCATAATTATTAAATGCAAACAAAACCTCCAACACCAATAAAGCAAGTATAAATATGCAAGGATCAAGGCCTGGAAGCAGATCATTCTGAATCACCATATGAAGTTAAACACCAAAGCAGCATGCTGTATTTCTGCCTTTGAAATTCAAAGGATTTTTAATAGTTTTACTTGAGCTGTTTTCTGCTGATAAATGTAGCTTGATCATGTTTGATGTGTTTTAACTGTGTTAAACTCTGATACAAAGAAGGATTATCAAATATCTCAAACTGGAATATAGTGAGTTTCTTTTTGGAGAGAAATCCCCCACTTCTCCTTTATGATCAAAAGGTAAACAAAATTGTATTTCTACTCAAATGGCTATCATTTTTACTGTATATACAGTAGTTCTACTAACATACAAATATCTAATTTATATAGGCCGAAAGAGAGAAAGCAAAAGGTATGTTTCTTTTACTTCTTACAACTGTTCCAATTCCTATAGTTTTGTTTACTCCCACTCACCAGGAAACAGTCTTTCAGAAGCACTAGGTTATTTGCAGAAGATTATAGAAAAGGTTCAACCAGGCACTGGTGAAGAGAGAAAGACAAGTCTTTTAAATGACCCATCCTCATACTGATACACAACAGAGAATTATGCCTCACCTTTGATCCTTCCTGCACTGTATCTTCACTCAGGATCACACTAAACTGCAAAAGCAAATCAGGTGCTAGAGAACTAGGGGATCACTAGCCTATATAGAGTACAACTTCACATACCAGGAGTGGATAAAATCTTTCCCTTGGCTTTTTAGCTTCCATGTCAGCTGTGCAATCTGGGGAAGCTGGAGGCTGGTATAATACACTAGCATAAGTTACCAGGAATGATAAAGTAGCTTCAGAATGGTTAAGAGTAGCTTACACCTCAGCATTCACCAGGACCCAACAGGCCATCAGAAAAACACCAACAGCTTTACTGCAATAAAAGATCTGACCCAGAAAGTATGAGGTAGTATGTGAACAGGCAAAATTAATACAGTGTTTAAAACCAAGCAAAACTTGAGAAAACTCTTCAGCCACGAGATGGAAGTCTTCCATATTTTCTGTGGACAAGCATAAGATGGGTAGTGATTATAAAAGCTTTTCCCACACTGCATCACTGAAAGTCCTCTTCTTGAGTTGGAAGGACAACAGTGAGGACCTGGAAGAGTCAGGTCCTGTCCTCCCTGGCTGGAAGTCCTGACTCCTGCCCAGTCACGCATTTGGAGCCAGCAGCCCTTTAGAGAGCAAAGGTGACTTTATTCCTGTTGATTTAATTCTCTGGTCTATAAGGGATCAGTTCAGTTACAAGCAACAGAAACCTCCATCACACGCTCACTGACACTGGTTAGAGGTTCACTCAGGCCATCAGGAACATTGAACATCCAGTGGAGCCATAGCACGTTTTCTCATTCACAACTTCATACAACATCTATGTTTAACTCCAAAGTAGTTATCATGGTAATACTACACAAAGTATGTAGTAGGCTAGACTCCTCTCCTATACAATATCTATGAGGCAACAGCTCTTTTGCAGCAACCAGAGAGCATAAAGAAGTTACATCCCAAATTAAAATTGACCTCTAAGGATACAGTCCCAGACTTTCTGACTGCGTCTTTTTTTCCCCCCCAAGATTTCTTCCTGAAGTACCAGTTATTTAGAGAACAAGGGCAGTGTGAGAATAGAAACACACACAACAAATGAGATGGAAATCATGAATCATTTTCATAGATTTTCAAGAGGCCTTTAGATAGAAGAAATATCTGTCTTCTTGTGACTAATATAACGAGCCAAAGGTCTGCATGTAAACAACACCAGTCGCCATTTGCTACTACACAAGCCACCCTAATTCCACAATCAGGTAGTAATTTAGTACCATGACAAAACCCCCACTCTTTGGATCTTTGTTTTCATCACTGCCACACAGACAAGAACACACAGGAAAGGAAGCTGCAACTCCACTCTTTAATACCTGTTGTATAGAAGGACAAATTTCCAGAACTGGAAACATAGAAGAGCAAAGTGGTATTTCCGTGAGAAAGATTTTCATAAATGAAAGATCAATCCCCCCTCCACTGACTGAAGAGAAAATTAATTACTGCAGTTGGCAGAGGATAAATGATTCCAATTTACAGAGTTGTGTAATTATAGCAGCTGCAGAGTCGAAGACTGGATGCTAACTTTGAACCTCCACCCCAACATGACATTTCTACTTGCATTTAGTTCTGCCACTTGTGAACATGTTGAAAGTTCTCTCACTGTGTCTTCATAATTATATGTTGGTTCAAAAATAATCATTGGCTCCATTGCATAGATGAAACCTTATCATCTGGTTAGCAAAAGGTATGTTGTATCGTCTTTGAAGTGTTGAAATCCCCACAGTGGAAAATTTATTAGGGGAAAGTGATGTTATAGTAACACAATTAATTCTGCCACAACATGTAGAATTAACTACACTGTTAAGAATTAAGGATTCAAAGAAGAGTTCAAAGGAAGAAAAATAGTGTATGTCAAATCATAAAGTATAAGCTTTGTATAAGGTCTAAAAACACCATATTGTAAAGAAACATCTAGGTAAAAAAAAAAAAAAAAAAAGGAAAATAAATGGTTAAGGAGATGAGGAAACATCTTTAGTGTTTTTCTTCTTTTTTTTTTTCTCATGGGAGGTTGTCAGTTATGCTTGTATAAAGAATTCTGTTCTTTTTGAAGCCAAGAGGAAAGTTTTTAATCTCATCTTTAACTTTAATCCTTTAAAATATGTAAGAGATTTAGAAGTGAACAGGGTAAATTTGGCAGAAGATCCTAGCTATGGAAGGAAGGTAATTTCTTTCAACTACTGATTGCCAAGGGAGTTCAAAGCCTGCCACCTAAACTATCTATCAATTCCAGCTACAAGCTGCAATCTACTGATTTTTTACATTTCTTTCTATTGATCATAAATATTTAGAAAAGTCACCAGCTATGAATGAGTGAAACAATGTGATTATTACATACAGGGATAAGGGCTCTCTAGTGCTGTTGCTTTTTCCAGAACAAATGAATAATGAAAGACATTTTCTCAAGCAATATGCACAATAGCATCTGTGGCAACTGTAGTTATTTCATGTACCAACAAGAAAGGAGCTGGTCCACAAGAACAATTTCAGAAAGTCTTAGAAAATCGGCAACGGAGTCAAAAACTCAGCTGTTAGTACAAGGAGACTATTCTGACTTTAACATAATGTTTTATGCCATCAAAGGTCATATAAACCTCATCTACCAAGACAATACACTTACATTCCATTAGTGAAATGGAAGTATAGAAACCACAGTATGACTTCTTCCCTTAAAGTACCAGTACATACATACATACACTGAAAACGCTGATTTGCCATACCCTACTGTTAAGCTATTGTGGTTGAGCCCAGGTCAAATCCCACAGTACCCTCTAAGACTATGTTTCTGTTCTATTGAGCACTTCCTAACAGGAGTAAAAAACAGTTTCTTTTTGGTTTGCATTCTCCCCACCCCACCCCCAGACCCTCAACCCCTTTCCTCCTCCTCCCCCCCCCCCCAAAAAAAAGAGTTATAGCAAAGATCGAAAACTAAAGAAGAGATTTATGTGGAAAATTAGCACAAAGTAACAACATACCTTGACTAAAGTAATACAGAAATCCTTGGAAAAGCTTAACATTGAGCCAAACAGCTGAAACCTGCTTCTTCTGGTCATGGTCAGCCTCTGGTTTTAATTACCTGGGCAGAAACCTACCAGCTGAACTCAACTAGCAGATTTACACCCCTCTATTTAAACCACCCCTTTTTATTAGGCAAATTTGTACTGTTTTCAATGCCACTGCATCAACAAACCTAGAAGGCAGCTGAGGACTGTTTTAAAAAGGACTCACTCAAAATGACTGGATATCTTGGGCTTTGGCCCCATGCAACTACAGTACAAAAGATGAAACAATTATATAATCAGATAGGCTTGGCCTTGTCTACTCTTTGATCAATTCATCATGTGCCAAAACCATGTCATATGTATAAAAAAAATCTAATCCGGAACAAAATGACTATGTCATAAGAACGAAAAAATAATACAAGAGAGCCCACATCTGTTCTCAGTCACATCAGACCCAGGACAAACTGAAATGCCATTGAACTCGACGCGTTTCATATCAGTGCTAATAAGATTAGGATTTAACTTCCTCTCCTCTCTTAAATAATGTTCAGCTTTAACATAATGAAAAGTCAATATGGAAGAAAATAAACAGTGCTGCAGTACTGAATGCAGATATAATAACCTTTAAAATACTGTAAGACAGTTGTTTCTATTGGAGTTTATATGCATAAGGTCCTATTGTACAGATGAAATACTTCATTATTATAGTTAAACCAGTTATTGAAAAACTCTTTTAAAACATCACAGGCAAGATCACAAACACTGATTCTGGGTATAACATTTGATAAAACATACTGAAAATCTTGAGCAAGCATTTGACACATTTATGCAAGTTATACACTTAGAGGTTAAACTTACATAACTATATCCAACTTAGAAGATAGGAATCTGTATTAATGAAAAACTCCTAAAGAATTCAGTAAAAATTTTGCCTGAATAAGCTATTCAGAACTTCCCAGAGATATGCAGGAGCTAGTTTTATCAGAGTCCTGTCAGGAGCTAGTCCAAATCCCTACAAAGTCAACTCAGTCAACTCCAGAACATCCCCCTTAAAAATAGTTTTATCCTTGAGCAAACATGAAGATAGAGAACCTTCAGATAAAAAGTTTTTTACTTTGCCTATAATTTTCTAATAGCCCTGTTATTATTGAGGGCTTTTTTCCAAGCTTTCATCCCCACCACTGACAGCCTTCTGTAGCTGGATTTTTCTCACCTTCATAATACTATGATTTGTTGCCATGGAAATTATTGCGATGCCACAAATAGAAATTTATGCCTTTGTGGAAAGAAACAATATTCTAACCTAGGAAAGCACAAATATCTAAAACTGGAAACTGTCAAAAAATAAAGAAGCTTGCTGTGAAAACTTAGCTCATGTTGAATTTGGAATCAGAAAGAGGCTTGAACACATTTACAGATTTAAGATGTTGAAAAGTCCTTGTGTGCATGAACATGTTAGATGCACAAAAGTTTTCTGGTTATAAGCTTACTACCTCTTGCTGTATTTAGTCAGAACAGAAAAATAGATCTATACTAACTGAGCAGAATTAAGAATTTAAATAGAAAAAGAAACCAGTATATTCCTGAGTCAGTCAGGTTCATTTGAACTATATATTAGTTCCAACAATAAGAGTAGGGAGACAGTCATAGCACCCATGTTAGAAGTTTGTCTTCTCGTGTTTCCCATATACCTGAAAGAAAGAAAATTCCTTCAGAAGGCTCTTTCTAGAGACTCTAAACAATTCTCACAGCACCTAAACTAGAGACCTGTTCTGACCTTCTGGAAGGAGAACTGTGTTTTTTAATTATTTTACCTTTTCTGTCTCCTATTTTGGCATGTGGTGTCTATGAATGCTGCTGGAATCTGTTGTGGCCACATCCACAATGACAACAGAAGTAATTTTGAATGCTTACTGATCTACTCTGTTTTGGTTTGGTTTTTCTATTTTTTAATCCTCTATAATAACATGAAGATCATCTGTGTGATGTCTTAAACCTCACTTGATGTGACAATTGCACTTGTGTTATTCTGTATACATTTCTTCTCTCCAAATTTCCATTTCTGCCTAGGAGATATTCCTTAAAATTATAATTATTTATTATTTTCCTGCACATACTGTTCTGGATCTTTACATTACAGTGCTAGTGAAATCTAACCAGAAAATTTAGAACCATAGCACTTCAGGGAGACAAAAGAATCTAAAAATTTTTTTTCAACAGTGTGCTATTCATACTGTTTTCATGCAGGGATGCTTTTCAGTTGAAACAAGCCAAGTCTCATAAACAAGAACATGCACCAGAGAATATAGACTGCTAAGAGGATCTGAATCTCCAAGCTCATGAAGCGCTAGAGTTCAGAACTTCCAGACACGGACTGTTCATTTTTCTCTCTGAAGCCATCACTTTGCAGAATGAGCATAGAGGTGTGAGTTTCCCTAGTTTTCCTGCAGATCCTTGAAATACAAAAGATCAGGCTCCTTAATTCTTTTGTCCTTCCTCAGGAATGAGAACTGGATATGGTTAACATGTAGTAAAGATGCTCGATCTTTATGAAACAGGAAAACATTACCCCCACACGAAATACGACCACAAGATATAATTGGTAATTGAGGGAAATGTATTCCTCCTCTTTTGTTTTCTTTACCTTCTTTGTTTTTCATGATAAAAAAGGGAAGGAGGGGGAAGAAGTCAGAATAAAAGGCGCAGGTAGAATATCAGAAAGATGCAGATTATGAAGACTAAAATTATCCTATTACAAACATCAAAATAGCAAACAATCTCATAAATAAAGCTTTCTGGTTTGTTTCATTGTTTTTGTTTTTATTATTGTCATTGTCTCAGTTAGACAATTCAGCTGACCAAGATTTCATTCACACAAATGTTTTCAGAAAGCTTAAGAACAGCAAATGTTTGCCCAAATAAATATACATGAAGGCATTCCCACCAGACATTTTATTATTATTATTATTCATACACTGGAGGAGATGAACAACTATATTTCTGGAAGTCTGCAAACATAAGAAAGTCTTCTTTTGTAAAACTATTTTCTACCCAAGAAATAATAAAAAAAAAACACAAAAAACAACAACAAACAAACAAACAAACAAACAAACAAAAAAACCAACCAGACTGTAAATTTGATGACCGAGCTCCTGAGACAAACCACAAAAAACAAATGACAAATTCCATTTGTCAAGCAATCAATATGGTTAAGGTTTGATGACACAAGCAATTGTTTAAATAAATTAAAGAGTCCACTTAACCATCAATCTTAAAATAAGCTAACATTGACTTCCAGAAGCATTTAGCCTCTCTGGCATGAAATTGTAGGGTAAGATGCTGAAAGACAGCCAGCAAAGCAGGAATGCCAGCTGGGGAGGAAAAAAAGCATTTTTGGCTTAGCTAGAAATTATGGTTAATATTCTTGGTGAAAAGAGCTTTGGCAGGGTGGAGAAGGCTGATATACTGTAAAAACAACAGAAAACACTGGAAAATTGATAGAGCTGAAACAGCATTTCATGAACCACTGAGTGGAAGAATAAGACAATAAGGTATCATAACAAACCATTCTCCACACACTAGCACGTGAGGGCTTTACCTGTCCTTCACAGAGTCATTTTTGCAACAACTGTAATGTGTACCACTTCTTTCACTCCTGTATTAACAACACATACTGGTCTTAAAACTTTCTGAATGACACTAGAACCTACAGTCCGGAAGTAAATATGAAACCTAACAAAATTTCACAATTAGGTACATTTAATACAGCTGATAAGATATATTTTTTAGCAACAATAGGTATTTTTAGTGATCTGTTTTGGTTCATACCACATTTCACATTTTTTTGATAAGCTTATACAGTTACCTGAAGCTTTGTATTTTATGCTTGCTTTTTTTGGCCAAATAGTCTATGTGACAATTCTTTTAATAGAAACACACATAAAAGCACAAAATGGCTAAAGTGTTTCTTATGTTCCACTATGGTTTCTCCTAAAAAGTCCACTGATTTTATTTTTTTTTTCCATTAATGGAAGTGGAACAGTTCAATTCACTGTTTTTTACTGACAGTCCACAGCCAAGTTCTAAGGTGACTAAGAAAAGAGCTTAGCATCATTAGTAATAAATTCATTACAAAAGGGTTTGGATACTCACTTGGAAATGTTTAGAGATCTGAAAATTGAATAACTTAAAACAAACCTGTGCAACAATGTCAATATTCCTTAAAATAGATAAAACTCCCCTCTTTGAGGAATATGTTACACAGCTGAAATGACATTAGAGCCCGATGCAAATTAAGTCCTCATTATTGACCTGATTTCTGTCTTAAATTTAAATCATGTAACAATCACACAAATATTCATTTCAGTAGTCTGTTGAACTTTTTTTACAGCAAGCTCCTTGCACATACCAGACATTTCTTTAACAATGAAGATTTTCTCAAGTTGCAGTTTGCTATAGAAACAACGCAGTTTTATCATAGGTATTTTCAATCGGGAAAGTAAAACAAAGCACTGTATTTCAAGTCAGTGTTATTGTGAATTAAAATAATTTTGGTTTGCTGAACTGAACCACAGCATTCTGTTCTGCTTTTTTTAGATATCAATGTGCATTTGCCATAACCCAGAGTCTAACATGCAAGCTGCAGTCCCAGTTCTCTTCAGTGGGGACTACATTTCCCATCGAACAGTGACGTATGCTTTCATCACACAATATGAGCCATCATGGGAAATCTAACAGCACTGATGGGCAAAAGTGAGTATAAAACACGGCAGCCACATGACAGCTGTCATGCAGCACTACAGCATTTCGGGCAGATGGAGTGTGACACTGAAGCAAAACCTGTGGACCTTTCCACTTCCCAGTATTTTGCTACTTTCGTACCAGGTCAAAACAAAACCAGACTTCCACTGTCCCACAGGATTTGTGTTCCACTTATAGGGGGAAATATGGGGCTAAAAAGAGAGTTTTGATATATTTCAGAAAAAAAAAAAAAAGTGCTCTGTATCAATTTGGACAAGGGAAAAAACCCAACCTTCAATTCACTTGCAAATTGCATTTGTGCGTTATAAAGCCTCAGGATTCTGCTAAAACAAAGCTTCAATGGCCTGTCATCTGTTCAATTTCCAGAAGCTTGAGTAAAGTCTGATCCAGGCTGGGACTTAGTTTACATTTTTTTATTGCAAGCTTTTTATTTTTAGGACATCATTTTATGGAGGTTTATGTTTTTATGACTCAGGGAAATTTTATTTCATTACCAAAAAAAGGCAAAATTAACACTCAATTTTTCTTTCCTATTTTTTAGTCTTCAGAGGTATGCTAGGTATTTCATAGAAAGTATGAAGGACATCAATGAGCTTGTGAAGGTGAACTGCAGTCTGTAGGCTATCACGTATTTTATGAGGTCAATTAAAGAGAGACACAAATTTCAGATTAGATATAATTTTATACCTTAATTTGATTACAAATATAAGGATGTGCTCCTCCTCAAGATATTTTAATACCAACGTAAGAAAGCACTATTTTTCATTTGGTTTGATTTGGCTAATCACAGAAAGCTAAATGCAGCCAGCCCTACATCTCAGAAGGTTTCAAGGGCCAGAACAATAACAATAAATTCAATGTTAATGTACTTCACAATGAAACTGAAGAAAACCTCCACACTCAGTAAAGAACTGAAAGTGCTTAAGATATACTGAAAATGAGGGTGTATCTGAATTCTTCTTTCACTACTTTTCAAAGTATAGGCATCTCTGGCTGGCTGGCTCCCCCAGAATGGTTACCTCACAGAAGACAAGATCCTACCATTGTTCTCTCAGTGAAGCAAGCGGAACGTGGTAGTACCAGCATTCACCTTTTGATTAGCAACCTTGTGATCAGCAGGCTCCCTCGGGAAATGGAAGAGTCTTTTTCAGAAGAACTCTCCTCAGCTCAAGGGAGTTCAAACCCACATCTCCAGAGGGCACTTGCAACACCAAAATGCATCCTGTTCTTGAATAAGGAATTTTCTCCATCTTTCCTTTTGAGGCTATGAAACTGGACTGGTAGAAATCCAGATTCATTGGTTTTGAGACGGTAACTGGCTCAAGCACCTAAATGAGGGTAAGAGGACCTGAATTCTATGTATTCTCTCAAGTGCTGCTTAATGCAAAATGTCAGTGCATCCAGCCTGCTCCTAATATGCCTAATAGATTTTATCTTCCAGGGACCTACATGAAGAAAAACCAATTTCAGCATCCCAAATGGACTTAAATTAAGGGATGTGCACTGACGTCATCAAAATGTCCCTAGTTCTTAGCGAGCACAGAAGATGAGTACTAGTGCACTTGGGACATCAAAACAACTGTGGGGAGGTACCTTATGAGTTCAGACATCTGCAGTCTTAACCAAAAGTTGAACAGGGACTTTCTGGAACACAGTTTGTGACTTCAGATAGCTGTGTCTTATTCATGCTCCTTAAATTAATTATTGAATCTAGCCTGAAGTGTGCTTCTACTCACTCTTTGGGGATATTCAGGTACCAGGATGGAAAATAGCACATCTCAGACCTCTCAGTCATTCACAATACAGATGTTATGTCCCACAGGAATTTTTGAGAACACTACTTCCACCAAATTCTGTAGCAAAACTCCCCATTGCTTCTAACAAGGAGCAGAAGCATGTACCTTTTGTTTATTATTGTCTCTAAGTGCTGCCCTTGAGATGTAATTTGTGGAAAGAGGACATCACTCCAGAAATATAAACATATGAGAAGTCTGTCTAAACATCTCCGGCCTTGACATTATTACTATCACCAAACTTATCCTTGATGTATTCTGTTTTCATGCCCTTCTACAGCTCTTCACCAATTCTTTATCCATTGCTACACAACAAACAGCCTTAAACTTTAATAGGTTCCATGACTTTTATTTCTTCCCTATTCACTGAATTTCATCTCCAAAGTTGCCATGTTTTATACTTTTAACACAAAGATGCTTGGAGTTGTGACTATGCCTGGAAGATTGGAAAATATCTACCCTTAGGCTGTATTATATGCATATGAAGACCTAATACTATTTAAATAACAGTTAAAACCGCAACCTTCAAATACAAAGCCAGCTATTAAAATATCACTGGAGGCAATTTTGCAAGGTTTATACTAATTTTATGCAAGACAAGAACAGGAGAGAAGGTTGTGTCATTTGAATGACTACACTGTATTACCCTCTATTTTCTAATCATCACAGATTTAATCAACTTATTCTGTTTGTATATTTTGCAATAACCTTTCCTCTTCCGCTATTTTTCAGGGAGGAGGAGAGGAATTTATATAACATAGTAAGTTTAAAAAATATGAGCTACATGGAAGACAGAACAGCAACTAAGATACTGTGATTAACTTCATAGACTTCCAGTAGGAAGTATTTAGTTTATCGGCACATAGTAAATGAATATTAAAATATGCATAGCCCAAGGCTACAAGTGAAAGTAGATAACAGCTGTTGGTCTAAAATGTGGTTCCATAATGCAGAGATTGGAATAAGCTTGTAATTATGAATTAAAGCTAGAACAGTGAAAAAAAAAAAATTACAAACACATTATGAAGATACTCTTTAGCCCATAACATTTAAAACCAGTTCCCTTCACTAAAAAAAAAATGGAGGGGAAGTGAAGGGATTTCTCCTGTCAGGTTCAGAAAAAAAATGTTTGAGCAAAATCAGCAACAACCAGCTGCTTCTTTTACCTATATTTTTAAATACATGAGCTATCTCAATTTTAGATCAACAGAATTTCATAGCAGACAGTAAAAAAAAATTTCCACTGTGTACTTTAATGAGAGATTTAGCTTTGCATAGCAAGTAAGTATACTATCCTTACATATGATATCACAGAGCTAGAAAAGCAGGAAAAAAAAAAAATCAGTCAAATAATCTACTTCATTGCATGAAGTATACTGTTGGCCAGTCTGTTATTCCTTTTACTCAGCATGCTGTCAGTGTGCATGAAAGATGTAAGTCAATCTGAAGGATGAAGCTAGGTTTGGCATTGAAAAAAATATTTGTTCACCCCATTTTTTCCTCATGTACATAGCGTAGTTACTGTTTTTAGCTTATGCCTCAAAATTTTCAAATCTCTTACCATATGAGAAGTCATTAGCAGTGCATTTAAAGTAGTGTTTCATGGATGAAAAGAAAGAGGAGAGTATTTTATATACAAAGCCTAAGCTAAACTAGTCTAAAAAGATTTTTTTTTTCCCACCAGGCAACAGTTCTCCACCAAAAAAAAAAATTTAAAAAAAAAATCACTCTCTTGACAGATCTATTAGTTGGATTTCACTAGCAGCAACAGGCCCACCAATGTCACAACCAAAAGATGCAAAGCACAATTTAAAAGTTTATCCAGGACACAGAGGGGAAGAGAGGAGCATTCATATAATTTAATTCCGGTGTACAAATTATGAGGCTAATTTCCCTGCATACTTGATGGAGAGAGAGAAACTCCCCCAGAAGATAATTCAGACCAGCCTGGTTGCTCTGAATCACCTGAGGGCTTTTCTTCCTCTGTTGCCTAAGCTTGACGCAGGCATACAAGCAAACTGAAGTATGAACATTCTCCCATAACATGAGGTCCTTACTGGTACTAACCACAGCACTACGTACTTACATGGTACATAGGAATCCTTGTCACAGCCTTTCTACTAGCTCTGCCTTTAGAGAAACATACAGCTGCAGTAAGAAGATGGATCCTCCTCAATTGCACCTGCAATTGCCAAATTATGGAGTAATTATGTCCAAGCAGCTGTGGCAGCTGCATCTAATTTAGCCTACTTCTCAACCTTTCTGCTTGACTGACATAATCACACCTATGACTAGTATAGTCATACCTTGAATATAACAGGGGCACAAACAAAGTAGGGTTTATAAGGAACCAATATGAATCCAATAATACCAGTTAAAAAAGAAAGAAAAGTTAGTATTTGGTCCTACTTCATTGAAATTACCTTTTGCAAGTTAACAGAAATTTTGACATGACTTCTGATACACTATAGATTTTAATTTTAAGATCTCAGTTAGGGAGATGTCCTTCTTTTTTAAAGTCTACATAGATAACTTTTAATAGATTCTTGCTCTTTTCATTTTTTTTTTCTCTGCTCCCTCCCCTTTCCCCAAGTGTATATTTCAAGATTAAAACAGCATGACTTCATGGTAACATGTGATTCTTCCCTAAATGTCAGTGACTTTCCAGTGACTAGTACACTTGCAAAATGAAAGAAAATGGAACAGTCTTTAGAAAATCCATAAGCTTTAAAAAATTATTGTTAAAATTTTTAAGTTGTTCTATCTTACATGATTTCATTTCAAAAGTCACTAGAGAGCCCAGATGAGTCACCACATCATAACTTTGTTTCATGTCATCACAAAGCCAAAGCTGTTTATGATATCAAGAAATATCACTTACAAGAACTACAGGATTTTTTGATCTTTGTCCTGCTGCATTTGTCTTCTTATGATTTCCAATAAGTACCTAATTTGTAGAGGACTCTTAAATTCAGCATCTCCTTTAGAGAAGAATTTTAGTGAGAATGAATGAATTTTTAAACCATTATTGATTATGACACAGCTAGTGTAAATGAATGAATTTTATATGAAGCAGACACTGTGCACTCACTTGATATATATTGATAAGCAAAATCAATTAGCCACTTGTTCTTCAGGACTAGAAGGTCTACTCTATTGGATTGTTCTTTCCAAATGATTGTTTGATTAAGTTTTCCACAAAGAAAAGAAAATACAGTGACAGGAATTAAATTACAGAAATTTAGTAAATCTTTGCAAGTATTTTACAAAATATCATTCTTTACTTAATAAAGGGCAAGCAACATATTTTATGATTTCCCATTCATTCGACAAAGCTATGGTGTTTGTAATTGTGTATATAAAGCCATCAGTCTTGTAGAGCCATCTTTAGCTGAGCAAGCCCCAAAGCATCCCGTCCATTCTGCTCAGATCTGATCAGCATCTTTATAGTTTATCAGCCTTGGGGTTCAATTTTGTTTTGGATGCTTTTATAAATGAGCACAATCACTGGTGAATCTGTTCTTCCAGATTGCAAAGAGAAAAATCGAGAGAAGAACTTTAGTAGATTACTGTGTCACTGAGGATAATGTACAAGCACAAATGCACCTAAAGTAGTCTCAGAGATTATTTCATTGGGTGTACATTTTCAGTTTTATTTCAGTAAAATTAGATGATTGTCTTAGTTATTATTGTTTTTGAAGCTATATTCTGTCCCCAGGCAAGGTGCATGATCAATGCACTATCTAGCAAAATCAATT
Organism: Numenius arquata; assembly: GCF_964106895.1. Taxonomy (NCBI): domain Eukaryota; kingdom Metazoa; phylum Chordata; class Aves; order Charadriiformes; family Scolopacidae; genus Numenius; species Numenius arquata. The sequence continues at coordinate 61,579,358 of NC_133579.1, read as the reverse complement.
TGTTGCAAAGTACTATTTATTTAAAAAAAGGAAAGAGGGGGAGAGGAGAGTAATGCATAGAAAATGTGAAAATGATTATAAGATGTTCTTCTAGTAAAGCTGAATTTTATCATTGAAGCACGGAACTTAAGAAATAATATAACTGATTTCACAAACCCTGTACAAAAATACTTCCATATACATATTTAAACTTTAAGGTAGCCAGTGAAGAGCTAGCATCAAGTTTTGTGGCTCCTTCGATTTTTCCTATAAGAGGTAAGTTTCCAACAATAAATTAATGGGGCATATGGTCCTCCTCTGCTATACTCATCAACAACACAAGTGGTTTCATTTTTACATAAACAGGACACAGGAAAGAATACATATAATATAAAATAAGGTTTGGTTTCTTTTCTATAGTTATAAAAAAAGCCGTACTTGCTATGCTTTGTTATTCAAGAGATCATCAATATCACTGAATATCTGATGGGATAAGGGGAATGTGATTTTCTCGAACAGCAGGAAGGCTGCAGTCTCATGACAGATAGGGTCAATTTTGTTTTCAGAAGCTGTTGATGCTCTTGTGTTATCTCTGTCATGGCCACCATATTAGAAGCGTAGAGGAAATCCATTATCTGCAATCTAAGTCAAAACATTTGCCACTCTGAATAGTTATAGGCAACACAAACTTCCAGTCAGTTGGAAGCTGAGAATTCATATGTTTAATGAGAAAAATATTTCCGCAACAATGGCTAATTAGAGCTGATCAGAGTTACTATCACATCTTTATTCAGGATCATTATCAGGGAGATTACAAAAGGTTCTAGAAATACATGAAATTATGATGCTAAATGCTGAAAAGAAATAGAGTATCTTATTTGTATTATGAATCTGAACTCTGAGACCTGTTTCCACCACCATCTATCAGTAACTAGAGTATGTGTTGTACAGAGACATCTAGCACTGATATACACAGGTGTGAATATAACCATTTCATTTTATGACTTGACAAATGAGATAGCTGAGATTAGGGGAAAGAAAACAGCTACCTAAGAATGATGGTAAATCTGGGGCGTTTTCCATCTTATAAGAAACAGTGCCCTCAGTACTGGATTTTGAGGTGGATAGTTTCTCTTCTAGCAGATTAGTAGAAAAAGGGTTATTTGGAATGCAGCAACAATCTCTAATGGCACCACTTAAGTTATCCTCGGTGTCCACTTAATTATCCTACCCTTTAACTGGAAAAAAAAAAAAAAGAGAAGGAGGACCCATGTTCTTGTACAACAGCATGACCAGTTAATCTATCTGGCATTTGCAATTAATAATGTATGTTTTCAAGTAGCAGGGCCACACAATAATGTTTTCTGGTTTTACGTTATCAAGTGATAGGTAGCATTGCTGAAGTAGATCCTCTTGAGGCCATGATGGTGTGAGATTTGAATAAGCTGTTTTCAAAAGGTAAGATGGCACACATTACTCAGAGCTACTTAATGAAGCAACTGTGAGGTCAGAACAGCTGCAGGAGAGAGAGACTTGGCAAGTGAGTTAAGGCAGCCTCATAGGAATTAAAACAATACCGACAACTTCAGCCCCATGGGTGACACTAGTTAAAGCGTTAGATGGTAAAGATAGCTAGCTACCAATGCCCATGTTGTACCTTCACAGTTCCTTCAATTCTCCCTTCAGACCACCGCAACACGGACCATAAACAGATGCAGCCTTGGTTGGGTGAGTGGGTAGATACCACAGTAAAGGCAACCCAAGGAGCGTGTACAGACACCACGTAATGATTTTTTTTGGCCTGTCTGCTCTTTTACACTATTCCTGCTAAGGGTTATTGTGTTTTAATCTGTTCTTTTGGAAATATTTTAATTGCTAAGGGAGAGGGGAAAATTACAGCATAATCACTGCAGTCATAAAACAGAATGTGATTTCCATTGAAATTCCAAATTCAACCACTTCCTTTTTCCCACCCACATAGTGGAGTTTCAGTCCTTCAGACTGTAAATTACTTCATACATACACATAGGCATGGGCACAAAAGATATACATGAACACTTAAATACATATCCAGACATTTGCACAAACATACACATGCTCACCAATGGAGGCATCTTAACATTTCAGTTCTACTTAATCAAGAAATTCCAATTTCCTTAATCTATTCAAGAGAAAACCTGTGAGATGATATTGAGGTGCAAACAACCAGACCACCTCAAAGGCAACCTGCTCTTCCTCTAACATTCCAAATTCCTTTATCAAACTCTAATTAGGCACGTCCTTACCTGTCACTGAAAGGAGTTTTTTTCAAAAAATGTAACAAAGGTTCAGACAGAGAGTGAAAACTCACTCAGAATAATAAGAAATGTGTCACAAAGATGAATACATGCCAAGCCACCTAGAAAAGATGTGTGATTCTGCAAATAAATAGCCTGGCAAATTATGGTGACTAAAAGAAAATTCCTCCATGGATGTATCATTTCCAAACAGCTACTTGAAGTTTCTTGCATTTTCCTCTAGAATGTGTGTTAACAGTCACTGTTGAAAGGGAGATACTGGGCCAGACATAGCACCCATGAGACACAGCATGGAGATGCCTTATGCTCCTGATGCTGAGGTTGCACTACAGACAAACCTGCTCCGTTCACCTGAGATCCAGTTTCAGAACAGAACATCTGTGACAGACTTGAGGACCCTCAAAGACTGGAAAGCACAAGCTTCCAGGGAGGAGACCCATCTGCATATGGCACACTATTGTACATAAAGAAGGAGAGAATTAATAGTTCACAATCTGCTGTAGATGATAGTATTATCCTGGCCTGACAGTTTGGGGTCAAGGACACAGAAATCAAAATGCAAATTAACACATAGTGAATGATAAGGGAAAAAAAATGCTACACAGGAATTATTAGACGAAGAGATTATGACAAAGGAGTCAGATTCTATTAGAACATCCACAGTGCAGTCCTCAAAAGGTACAACACTTTTTTCTTTTTTTTTTTTTGTTGGGGAAAACACAGGGATCAAGATTAAGAGATTGCAGTACAAATAATTACTCTCATTTCAATCCACATTTTACCTTTTCAGTTAGGTTCCACCACGAGTTCTATGCTTAAGTGTACTCTCAGTATTAAAGCTGAAGACACAATCAAAGCAGACAGCATTTTTATGAGTTTCATGCACATTCAATGACAAGTTGTAATATTCATGTATTTCTTATGCCTACTATCAAAGTGGAATCCAACTTTAGCATATTTCCAGGATAAAAAATGAAAGGCTCAGTTTTGCCAAGTCTCAGATTTATCTCACATATTAGAACACACAACACTTTTTTAGGGCTTCAGCAACTGTAGTCTATAGATTGCATTACAAACAGATTCCAATTAAAGAACAAAACATGCAACTACACATATACTTACAATTTCTGGTGAGGAAATTGTGGAGAATGTGCTTGGAAGGTTATGCTACCAGCTAAAAAAAAATAAATAAAAAAAATCTAGACATAAATATTTTCCAGGGTCTTACTGGCAACTTGTTAATGTTTTCATCAATACTGAAGGTGATTTGGAAAAAACAAACAAACAAAACTCCCTAAGCAGCAGATACAACAATAAAGCAACCATAATGAGATTGTTTAGCTATATTTAAAAACAAAAATGATCCAGAAAACTGAAAAGCAGACTGTTTAATCAGGGTGTAAAACCTTCTTATGTGGTTCAACTATCCACATGATTTGGTTATGATTTGGAAATTGAAATTTCTTTAAATTTTCACATTCAATCCTCAATACCATGCATTATGGGCTATAGAGACAGTCAGATTTTTTTGTGTATATGTAAGTTCATATAGAGCTCACATAGCACAATAGGATGAGGAAAAGTAAATAGAGCAAAAAGTTCTTTTTTGCACATTCCTCCTCCTTAGAGCTGCATCTCAGATGACAAGATATACTATGCCTAAATGAGTACTTAAGCTTAAGCTGTTTCTGGTTTGTCCAAGACCCATATCCAAGCTCTAACAACCCAATTCTTCAGACATGCTGTGGGGAGAGAGAAACCTCTGTACTCACTTTACAGTGGACAAGGTTTGCCTTTCCCACATGATTCCTTCAAGGTCAGACAAAGCATCCTTTATTATGCTATTCACATGTTCGATTTCACTAAAAAATTTCATATAATACTGAAGAACTTCATCCATTTCATACTCTTTTTCATAGACTTGTAATAAATCTTGGAGTTAAATGCACCCATCCCAATTTCATCTCTGTGTAGAGCGCTGGACACTGAAATTTATTTACTAAATAGACAGTTAGTAGCCAAAGAGCAAACAAAGAAATAAAATATAATCATGGTAGCAGGAGAAAGCCTCACCCACAATCTTGAGTAACTAATAAAAGTATTTTTCTAATTCAGTAGCTAAAATGTTGACTGTTAACAATGCTAGAAATTAAAAAATCTAATTTTATGTTTTGCAATTAACATAGTAAACTGCAGCACCATCTTCTCAAGAAATGGAGCAAGGTCACTAGTTTTTCCCTAGCTCAGATTTTCATGAACATTCATTCAAAAAATAACTGGCACACCTAGTTATAAAACAATCACAGCTTTTAGCAGCTTGTTACACCTTCAGATCATGATGCACTCAAGGCTGAAAAGCTTTAAAAACTTAATTTTTTCTAGGAGTTCTTGTGCAAGAACATATGTGTTTTGTTAAATTCTAAGAGGGGAGGATAAAACAACTGAGCCAACACTGGAGAATGAATGAATATTTGTATATTTGGAAAGGTATGTGGAAAGTGACATCCAGTTCTGAGGCTTGATAGTTTAGCTTCTGCCAGTGAAAGACATCTGGTGTTCCCGTCTCTTCTCAAGGAAAGAGCGGGATGAAAATACCACTCCATATTGGGGAAAGAAAAAAAAAAAAAAAGAAACAGGGAGACTTTCTAGATGAAAAATATTGCAGAATTATTAAGGTACTGTCACAACTTTCTTTTTCCATACTACCGCTTTTTTTCCTAAAGAGTCTGTTTAGAGATACAAAGGACGTGACTGTGGTTTGATATGATCACTTTATAGAATCATAGAACAGTTCAGGTTGGAAGGGACCTTTAAAGGTCATCTAGTCCAACCTTTCCTGCAATGAGCGGGGACATCTTCAACCAGATCAGGTTGCTCAGTGACCCTGTCCAACCTGACCTTGAATGTTTACAGGGGTGGGACATACATTACTTCTCTGGACAACCTGTTCCAGTACTTCACCACCCTTGTCGTAAAAAATTTCTTCCTTATCTAGTCTAAATCTTCCCTCTTTTAGTTTAAAACTATTACCCTTGTCCTATTGCAACAGGCCCTGCTAAAAAGTTTGTCCCCATCTTTCCTGCGTTGGGGGCCCCACAGCTGGACACAGTACTCCAGGTGGGGTCCCACGAGAGCAGAGTGGAGGGGCAGAATCACCTTCCTCGGCCTGCTGGCCACACTTCTTCTGATGCAGCCCAGGATGCGGTTGGCTTTCTGGGCTGTGAGCACACATTGCTCTGTGTTCATCCACCAACATCCCCAAGTCCTTCTCCTCAGGGCTGCTCTCAAGCCATTCATCCTCCAGCCTGTATTGATACTGGGGGTTGCCCCAACCCAGGTGCAGGACCTTGCACTTGACCTTGTTGAACCTCATAAGGTTCACAGAGGCCCACTTCTCGAGCCTGTCCAGGTCCCTCTGGATGGCATCTCGTCTCTCAGGCATGTCAGCCGCGATACTCAGCTTGGTGTCATCCTCAAACTTGCTGAGAGTGCACTCGATCCCACTGTCTAACTCAATCCCACTGTCTTTACTTTCATTCTTTCTCTTTTGACCCTAACATAACAAAAACTCATACAAATCTGAAAATGCAAAGTCACTGTAAAATGCAGATATACCTGCAAAACACAAATCTAGTTATGAGCATTAAAAAAAATAAATCCACCAGTAATATAGAACAAATTGGATAGACCAAATGAAATTACCCTGCCAAGTGGCCCATAGTTGGGATTATCTCTAGCCACAGAGATAATGAAACAAGAGCTCCAACATTAGACTTGAAAAATAGCACCTTCCAGCCAAATACAAGGATACTTCTTAAGGACTGAATCTCACCTTCTAGATAAACATCACCTGTAACTCCACAATTTACTCAATGCTCTTTCTCTGGTGAAGAAAACAGACAGATATCGAGTTTGCCAAAGCTTTTTTTAATCTTACATTTAATCAACATGCTCTCCTCATAAACAATGGATAAAAAACACAGATGAAAGACCGTAGAAAATGTAAAATAGTATAGCAATCATTACTATTTGAGATATTCCTTTGAAAGCTAAAAATTATGCCAATATAATTAGCTATTTATTTATGCTAATATGTAACTTACATATGTAAGCTAATCTTTATTGTTCTTTTTTGAAGCTGTGACAAGCCTTTAGTGTGGTACATTTATAACAGTGCAAGGGACTTTGAGTATACCCTTAGAGAGGCTGGTAACCCTTCATTAATCCCTTCCCTAAAATAGTTTCATCAGCACAAGCAAACCCAACCATAGCTACAAGGTCTGAATTGCCTTATACTCTACCTTTAATGCCCAGTTCCGAACAGTGTAATGAATTGTGAAGCTCTCTTGTGCAGCCAAATAAACAGATAATTATTCAGGGAGATAGATGACCATTAGAGATGATCTGTCCCAACCTCCTAAAGTACAAGTAGTTTCTAGCAGAAGTTTATCCCTTTCTACCTTCCCTTTCTATTACTCAATGAGAGGAGGGAAGGAAAGAAAGAAAAATAAAAACCACCACAAACAAACAAACAAAACCCCCCAAGAAATGGGGAAAAACCGACGGGGAATAGAAGGTTCACCTAAGCAAGGATATATCAGGGAAAAGATTAAGTACAGGTGAAATTCTACACTTTCATTACCACATACTATTAAGCCAGAGAAAAGCTTCAAAGAAATGCAGAAACATTTTGGCAGTCAAAATATTTAACATTTCCAAGAGCCATCTGAATCTTGCTAGGATATCAAAGTGTTTTCTCATTCCTATATCAAAGTGTTTTGTGCTTAGGCTATTACAAAAACCCATAGGGAGTTCAGAGCAAAAGCCCAACATGGCAGTTGGAGAAAGGCTATTTCAAAATTATGTAGAGCTGTGACAACAGAAGACAAGGTGTTGTGGGGATTCACTGGTTGTAGACAAAAGCTGAATAACTGCTGCCAGAAGCATCTTCTCTGATACTCAGAAAGCTATTTCTAAAAGACATTACCTTGTCTTCAGAACCATACCAGGTGCAAGGAATTCTCAAAGAGCATGGTCTGAGTTTATTCTAAATAGATACTGAGGCATGTCCCGAAGAGAATTAATTTCCGTTTGCAATCTGCCCCCACTGTTGTTACTAAACTCTACCAAAAAAGCACCACAGAAGTCTTAACGAAATTATTTTAGCTATGTGAAGAGCAGTGTTTTATTGAATTTAGTCATGTAACACAGGAACTAGGTCACAGCAACAGTTCATCTGAGCCCATACCTCATCCAACACAGGTCACTAGTGGCTGTTTAGTGAAAGAAATGTAAGAAACGGCAAACCTAGACTAATACTTTTTCCAGTCTACCTTTACCCCTTATAGTAATTTGTGGTCTTACAAACTTCCCTGAGCCAGAAGTTAGATCACCTTCATGCTATGAAGTAGGTCCTATCTACATTACAATTGTACCAGGCACAGAAGGCTCCTTAGACCCCTGATGGCCTGTGGGAAGCTCTGATAGATCTTAACTGCGTTAGCTTCTCCAGCTTACATGGCACAGATGCATTGCTGAGGTCAATACAAGCACCTCAGCAGAATATTGTGCAGGCACAATAACCTATTTACATGATACCAACCACAAAATTAGGACCACAGTATCCTCCCTATTTTAACCTAAGATTTTTATTCCCAATATTAACAGAAGATGTAATGGATGCAGCTCTTAACTGTGTCACAGTTTGGTTGAGACAGCTTTGTTGGGAGGAGATCCCCTAATTTAGTTAGTTATGCATGGGTTCTATACACTGTATCCGACATTGCAGGGTCTGAGGTTCCCCCCCACATACTCTCCAATCAACTCTCAAAATTCAGTGGTCAGCCTCTATATGCACAAGTACTAAAACTACAATAAGCTGTTCACCGTCACTGAAGGGACAGCACAGTCAGTAGCCATTTAGGTGGTCATTATGAGAGTAAAACATAACCTCTTTAACTCTAAAGAAAAAAATGCATCCAGATACCATTTTCCAACTTAGCAGATAATTTTAGAAATACAAAAGAACATTCACAGCACAGATACTTGCTTTAGCACTGCTCCTGTATAACTAAGGAACAATTTTGGTTCATAAAGAATGATTAAAGCACCAATTATTTTGACTAAACACGCATTTGAAACCCTCAGGCTGCCACGGACTTTAAAGCCATTAATTCATTATTTAGCTGTCAGCATGGAAAAATGTCACAAGCTTAAAGGTTTAACAAACACTTCGCAATATTAAAGGAAAATGGTCACATTTGAAATTTCAAACCGTTACATGATTTTATTTATGAGATAGTGTAGATTACCTTTTGTACACACATTGCTTGCAATGTATTCTAGAACAATTTTGTGTTGAACAGAATCTAATCACATTTTAAGCTTAAATTTAAATAAAGAAAGAGAGAAAAGACCCCCTCAAGAGCTTCTGGGAAATCATTTACAAAAATCTTTGAGGCTCAGGTGAAACAAGTTGTGCTGTGGGATTTGAAAGATCTGTGGAAGTGTAAGCTATAAAATCACTTCATCTTGGATGCTTAGAAAGGTGGTTTGGGAAAGAAACTCCACTTTTTCAATGCCTCAGTGATATATGGCACTGACACTAATGGCTATAAAACCTTATTAGGGAGTGCTGTGAAACTCAAATATATGAGTTTCTTATGTGGAAAGATTTGAGTATTCACATTACAGTGGAAAAGAGGACATGTCCACGTTCATCTCCGGAAAGTGGATTGATTCTGGCAATCTATTCGGGTATATACAAAATATCTTAGCTCTCCAGGAGTGTGACAGAGACACGCAAATGGCACAGCACTCACTCTTAAAGCTCTGGCAAGACTTCCTGATGATTTCATACAAAACTTAACTTTCACTGAATCTCAGCTGTGTGGCCTTTAACATAAAACAATGTTACACACCGAGGTTCGGGAACTGCAAACTTCTGCAACAAAGCAAGAACAGCAAATCATTTACATGTCAGGTTAATTTTAGAATTAAGCTTCATATTGAGTATGTAAAGCTAAGCACTGGCTGCAAATTAGCAGACCCAACACTTCAGCAACTGATCTTAACAAGGGGCTGAACTCTCTACTCCTTAAAGCAAAGCAGAGCACTGAGTAACAAATCCCATTCGAACCCCTGCCTGTCAGGGTTTGAAGAGCACTGACAGCCTTCTCTCCAAGGGCTTTGGCTTACTGTGCTCTTGGAAGCTTGGGTCAGAGCTATGAGAAGCCTTGAGGTTTCCCATCCTGAGGCTTGAGAGCTGCACTCAAGCTCAGAGCTTTGCCCTGGGTCCTCACCTGTATGTGGCAGGTACACCTGTGCTGTACTTTGTACTTTGCTGTCCCAAACCTGCTAACAATTTTCCAGCTTGGCCTCTGCCCTAGGTCATCACTAGGACAGGCCTGACAATCACTGCACTGCTAGGTGATCACAGTTCTGATTAGCAGTCCTCTTCTGCACTACTTGCTCAAGTACTGTGGGACTGCATCACTGGACAGTGAGGGCACTGATGTGCTTGCCTTACCATCATCCTTGGCCGCTCAGCCGCAGCATGGAGCAGCCTGCCCTGGCTCTACCTGGCACCTGCTCCAGGAGGAGAGAAGAACCCAACCCACAGTAAGAATCAGATTACTCTCTCCTGGGGAAAGACGTACACCTTGCACTGAATGAGGAGGATGTCCATTCACCTCTGCAGAAAAGCCTATCCAGAAAGACCAGGGAGAAAACAGAAATGGAAAAATTTCCACCTGCTTAGAGGAAAGTGAGAGACACAGCCTGAGTACCAGAGGGAACTCTGTATCTGAAAGGATGTCAAAGTAGATTCCAGAAAAAAGAATGCAATTTTATAAATTCCTGATTGGAATTCAGCCCTGGGAAGAATCACTAAGGAGGACTGGAATTCCACTGTGAGCCACATTTAGGGACTGTGCTCCGCAAGAGGCTAACTGGCAAAAGAGAGAAGAACTAAATTGATAAATCCTAGGTGGCTTTAGGTACTGGATTTTCTAGGTGAAATTCCCAGTCATTTAGTTATCATATCCCATAGGAAAATCAGGAGTCTGAATTACAGATGTATGTAATATATCCAAATATACCCAATATACATGAATCTCCCGTATTAATTTTCCAATCCAACCAATACATTTACCCTTATTTTCCTTCCATCTCGCAAACAATGGGAGATCCTTTTCAGTTTATCACCACTGGCATTTGCAGTATCTCAAACGCATGTCTGTCATTCTAGATTCTAAGTTCTCTGTTAATGTCAATGCAGGCTTCTCTGAGTGGCAGGGACCATTCAGTTTCAATAACCTTGTGCATGAACATAACATAAACTAAGATTACCAGCATTAAAAACTGCCCTCGTCAATGAAGCAAGAAGAGAGCACTTTCCCTCCATGTGAAAGTTAAGAGGTTTCAGTGGACTTAGAAGATACTCTGAAAATGTTTTCACTGTTCTCACAGAAGATGTGTATATCCCCTCCAATTACCTGTAACTGGTAAGAATGCACTGTGAAAAGCACAGAGAAGGGAAAATACTCCCTGAGCAACAGGTCATCAGTGTAGAAATGTATGGTTAGATCTCATTCAAAGTATCAAAAAAAGATGCTGCTCAGCTATCTGTAACATAGAGGATGGATACCCCTTCCCATTCTTGTCAACAACAGAGCATTCCTCCTTTAACTAGGCTGCACATAACCTGGTCATTTTAAGGTGTGGAAATATCTTCCACAAGAAAAATACCTAAGCCTGCTTTGTCCGTCCAATCTCATCGCAATTCCTGCTACTAATAAATGCTACATTCCTCAGTCGGGAATCATCTCAGTGTCAAAAGGAACTGCATGTTATTGCTGAAGCCCCCCAGCCAGTGTACAATCACTTTTTAACTTAAGGTTAAAAAATTAGTTTTCAGTGAAATTAGATACTGTGTGCATCTTAGGAAATCAGAGACAAGGAAAAACCATTTTTTAATGTCATCTCCAAAGCAAAGAAAATGCTGTGAGCAATATTGTGTTAAAAATTTAAGTCCCGGAAAAATAAAGGCCTTAAAAATGCAAGTTGCTACTAATATCAATTGGATAAACAATTTAAAAATATTTAACAGGTTCTTGCTTTCCCATTTACACAAAGAAAAGAAGATTGTAAATACCCGGTAATTATACTACATACTACAGACTTGGCAATACAGAAAATAATTAAGTATATAGTCATGGGCATATGGATTTGCAACTGTTCTTTAATACGGTGAATACAATGAATAACTGAAAAACATTTTATATTTATATATTTAGAGAGACTTGTTTGAGTGTATTTTTTGCTATCACACAAGTATAAGCATATGAATGAAATGTTGGTCCTACTGCAGCCAGTGGTAAAACAACATTGCCCCATTGCCTTCAATGAAGCCAGACTTGAACATTTACGTATGTACAGCCATACAGTAAATATCTTTTATTTATATGTTGTAGCTTCACCCCATAAGTTGAAATCTGAGAGAATCTTAGGTTCCTGGGCCTCTGAAAATGCATACCAAATAATTTTGTGCAAAGATGCATCCAAAATCATATCACTGTGATAGATTCTTCTGGATTCACAGTTCTGTATCAACTCTAGTGTACACAGTAGTTATAGCCTGAAGATACAATAAACTATGCAAGTTAATAAGAGGGGGCTTGAATTTTTCAAATAAGTATTTAGTTTATAATAGCAGGAATATATATGAACAAAAAGAAGAACAGTACAGTACAAGATTATACAAGAGAGATGGCTCTTTTAACTGAATTTAATCCTTCCCCTCCAAAGATGGCAAATAATCCATTTATTTTGTTTGACCCAGTCCAAAAATTCACTAGAAGTCCTGGTTTCTCAACAAAAAGAAGGAAAATTGTCCTCAAGATACTATTTTCCCTTTTCCTTGGTGTTTTCTCAACAATAATGTAAACTTAAATCTTGACTACATCAGATACTTAAATGTCCACATAAAAGCAATGTAAATTGTTAGCAGAAAAATATATATAAACAAAGTTAATCACATGCTTGTTTTGCAGAATACTTTTCAGCATATTTAGGTAGCAGGAATACTAAATTAATCTTCTGGTCCTATTAGTAAAAATCCTCAAGAAATACACATTATAGAAACTTGATGTTGACAAGGAGTATGGTATCAGTAGTTCAGCATCTTAGCACCAATATTTCATGTAACCTGTCAGTACTTAGCCTTTCTAAGAATTCCAGACATTCCTCTTCTATGAACTGACATTGAAAAACACGGGTTCCTGTTTGCTGTTACACATACAGGATGTTTCTTTTACATTAAACAAAATACAAAGTGAACCCAATTTATACAAATTAGGCAGCAATGAAAGCAGCGCGGATCTACAAAAGTTTCTAAAAATACAATTACTACTAAAGAAAAAGGCAAATATACGAAAACAGTTTTGTAAATTGGGTTCTTCCTTTAAAAATAAGAGGCTTCTAATGCTTTTGTAAGTCTTACAAATTGAAAATCTTGTCACCAACTTTCCCTTCTTCCTTCTGTAGAACAGAGAATTTTTCAGATTCTTAACTTGCTTGCTAAAGAGCTACAATAAGTACAAGACTTTATTTGAATGCCCATCTTAGTAATCTTAATGCTAAAAGGAACTGTTGGAGACTTGCTAGTAAATTATAATACAGAAGTTACTTCCCAAAAAATAAGCCTGTGAGCTCAGTTGCACGCTTAAAGACAGAACATCTGACACTTCTGTGTGGTGTTTTTACAGGAACTAACAGCACTATAATTTCCTCTATCAGCTGCTATTGCAGAACCAGAATCAAATAGCAGTGAATTATATGAAATGGAAAACACTGTAAATTTTAGGATGATACATGCCACTGCTTACATATGGAATTTTGTCAGTGGTCTGGTCCCCTGAGAACTCCAACACCAGATAAAACAACTTGCTAGAAAAACTGTAAGAAAGAGATACTGCTGCATTTCCTTTACATTCACAGAGGGATGCAGGCCTAAAAGGTAGGCCTCCAGTGTATGGAGAAAAAAAAATAAAAATAAAACCATAAAAGTTCTGTGAGCAGAGGAACCAAGACAGTCTGGTCTCACAGGAGTCTGTGTTTTATGACTGGGTTTTTTCTAGTGCCTAACAAGGTGTGACTTCCAACCGAAGTTTTTCTAATAGTTAGGGCATTTGTAATGTCTCCCTTCTGCATGGATTCTCTCACATTTGGTAATAAACATACTCCTACCATAAACTCTTTTCAGCAGGGGCATTAATAAAGTTTGGATTTTTTCCTCTTTCCAGATGCTTGGGTAGAAATGTGGACAAAATTATCATCTTTGATGCCTCAAGCTTTTTTATCAAATAATATAGCTGAAATTAGGCAAATAGTTAAAAAGTTAACATTGGAAAACAGGTATTTGCAGAGAAAGCAAGAGGTGATAAGTTTTATTTCCTTCTGAAGCTATGCTAAGCTACAGTAGGCATAGCTTTTGCTGTTTTCTTCCATTAAAAAATCTCAGATCATTTACAAAGAGAAGTACTCCTCTGGTATTTAGGGATAGCTCTATGATCCTAGAATCTAGTTCTCTGAAGCCAGCTGAAAATACTGTAACATAACCAAATTCTAGATCTAATCATGTGGCTAAGGACTTTCTCCTTCAATGCAGATGTCTCACAAACTTGCTTTTTAAGCTGCCTTCTGCAGACCTCAGTGCAAGTCCAACCTCACAGAACACAGATGAAAAAAAGAAGAGCCATGTAGCACTGCACCCACAGCATTGCAAGCCTTGCAAAACTGCCTCAATCAGCAGGTCAGCCAAGGGGCTGGAGTTACTTAGACAGGCCTTCAGGGCTGCCTCTATTTTGTAAAGAGCCTCAGCAACCTCTGTAATAAGCCATGCTGGAAAGGTGCAGAGATGCATTAAAAATTCTCTTAGCCTTCCTCCTCATGGGCCAGATTTGCTGTTCAACCTTACAAAGAAGCTCTCCCAGCATATCTTTTGCTCGTGTTGAGTAGTCTGAAGCAATGTTTGGTTTATTTATCTACTTTGGATGAGAACCAATCCCAAGGCCCTCAGCACACTGCTAATTAATTCCTTTCCCATGAGAAGAAAATTATTTCTTTCCTTATTTTTAACAGCCTTCAAACAATGTGAGGGTCTTTCTGGCTGCAAGGTAATTACAGAGCTGCTGCTCACCTAAATCCTCTCACTATTTGCACAGAACATTTTTAGTATGCGCAACATTCTTGTCTTCCTTTAAATGTTTCTGTAATTAAAGGCAATGCTGCCAAAAAGATGTTCCAAGTTGAATAAAAAAATATTTATTTGCATGAGTAAGCTGGCTAATTACTTGGGTAATCTCAAAAAAATATTTTCCCCATAAATTATGTTTAGGCATAGAAAAACTAAACATCAACTCAGGCATATAGAGAAAAAAAAAATCAGTGTTAAAGCACATCCATTAATTTAAACTTGGTGCACAACTCTACACTGGCTTTTTTTCAGAGAAAAAAAGAGATTCACTGTAAACACACATCCCTGCACGTGCATAGACAGTTATTGCAAGATTGCACCTCAGCTGCTCAATACAACTGAAAACATGCTCACGTACAGATACGCTCTTTGGAAAAAAAAAAAAAATCAAATAAACAGATTCAGACCGTGCTGTTAGGCCACTCACCAGCCCCAACAAGAACTCCTCGTACTATTATGCTCTGTATCTTCCGCTGTATCGCTTCATCAGAGATGTGGGAAACTAACAACTCTGCAAGCTGGTGTTATCAGAACAGTCATACAGCTTCATCTCCTTCTATCACATTTACTTATCATGAATTATTCGGCTACATTTTGATTTAGAGAAATCCAAACTGGGACAGGGGAGCAGAGAGAGAAGGCAGGTGTTTCTATTAAAAAAGGCTGTTAAGGTATTATTTGGAACAGCAATAGTGCCCTTCCCCTTACATGGAAAGATAACTGCTTCTTTTACACAGCCTAGGTCAAGTCCAAAACATAAAAGAAATGTGAAAACATCAGCCCTGCTTATGCAAGCCAGAAGTTATACTGACTCCTTGACACTCAATTATGCTTTCATGCATAACTTCAAATGAGTCATTTCATTCTACCACCTGGTTTCCAGACTCCTCACCCCGCCTTGGTTTGCTTAGGGAGCTCTTCTTGTTCATCTGAATTTTTTGGGTACTAATTGGCAATGAATTTCCCTTCCACTGCTTTTCATTCTGTGTTTTCTTGGTGATCCTTCATCTAAGTCCATTCAAAGACAGTTCTGCTTGCCAGGTACTGAATGTCCTTGAGCTATGTTACATCACCCACAACTGCAAATAGTTTGCAGTGATCTCTCTTGGCCCAACTTTAATAAGAACATTGTAGAAGGGGCTGGTGATTCTGTTTTGGATTTTAGTGTTTGGGTTACTCATGTTTTTATAAAACTGCATATGGGTCACAAAATGGTGGCTGAACTAGATTTATAACCTTTATATGGGAAGTTCATCTTCACTGAGACATGATTCCTGCTATGCCTGAACTCAGCTGCAAAGCAATCTTATCAAGGCCTGAAGCCCTTCAATGGAAAATATTTATTTCAAAAAAGGTTGGTTTCTGTAGTAAGTATCAATTATGCAGTAGGGTGTGCAGCCACATATCTTCACCTTTCCATACTTGTGCTCCAAAAAAGAAGCTTTTTTTCCTCCAAAAGTGTAGACCTGACTGATGCTGAGAGCAGTACCTAACATCTCAGAGCAACATGGAAAAAAGACTTCACAATAATAAGAAGGCAAAGAGACAAAACCAAACTGACTACTTCTGAGTCGTCATGATAGAATCTCAGCCACATTTCATGTCAGGCATTAACAAGCTCAGGTAAGTAATCCACACACTAAGCCAAAAGAATAAGGCCCAGCTAACATCAACAAGGCTGCAGAAAGGCAAAACTTAGACAAAAATCTCGATCTTTTAAAAAATGAAAATGGTTCCAGGAAACAATCTCAAATAATAGCAATGTTATACTTAGTCATTTGAGCCTTTTAGCTGCTAGATGATACAGTGAAAATTCTTAAACAGGATGTATCTACCATGCTCTTTGAAAGGAAAAAAATACAGGATGAAGAGACCATATTTTTCCAGATTGTCTTAACTTCAACAATAACTGTAACTCTGCTTAAATTTCTGAGAGGACTGTACTGTGAAATGATGAGAAAAGAAGAAATAGGGAAAAGAGATGATGGTTTGGGTAGAACATTTCCAGAAGACAGTAAAAGGTTTAAACTTGTGATCAAGTCAGTTCCAAATAAGATAGCACATCAAGAAGATCTGGTACTCTACCTATGAGCTATCCGTGCAGACTCTTTTAGCCAGTACTTCATATATTATGTCTTATAAAAATCACATACAGTTTGCTAATGCTACATATCAAAAGAAAAACAAGTACAGAAACCTGGTTCCCCTTAGATTGTTATCTGTATTAAATAATGGCCAAATGCTCTGCTGGCTTAATTCCATTAAGTTCAATGGAGTCATGCCAGGAAAGAATTTGGCCCTAAGCATTTCATGAGCCTGTTACTTGAAAGATTAGGGCACAGATCCTCCTCTGGTATAAACTGGTATAAATTCATTGACTTCCATGGAACTATGCCAACTCACAACAGCTGAGGATCTAGACTTACAAGTAAGTAAAGTTACGTTTGCTCTAACAAGTGTATGTGGCTCATAACCTCATATATGTTCCACTTGTCAAATAGTCTTGCAAAGATCAAGCCTGGTCTACAAGCCTTCCTCCCCAGAAATGCCCAAGTGGTAATTCCTTCGGTTTTTATGTATCAGTTTAACAACATGGAATTCTCTTTCTCTTCTCCTAAGCTTTTAAGCAAGGATTCCACCAAATTCATACTCTTAAGTCATATTTAGTTTGTCTCTGTCTATCATGAAGACCCATTAATGCAAAAATTATTTCATGTTAGATTCTCAAATATTTAAAAGTCGTAAGACATTTTTGCAATGTACATCTATAAATCTTTGTCTTCCTTCTTTAAGAGAATATCATCCTGCCTCACAACAATGCTGGAAAGCAAAACAAATCATGTACAAAGCTCACTCTCATTCTCTGATGAAGAGTTATTATTCTGCACGCAATGACATTCAAAACCAATCTTCTGCTTCTTTTTCCTGTTACTAAGTATAGATCAGCTTAGGTATGTTTATCAATTTTTGCTCGTGGTTACGAACATTCTAAATCATTAGTGCAAAAGCTAAGTCCAGTCAAAGGCTTTAAATTAACAATTGCAAAATACAATAAGCATTCTTCATACTTTCTTCCATCTGAGTTGTCTGATTTAATACAAGTATGACATTTCTGATCCTTCTGAATGTGCCAGTCAGCATAGAGCTGGACTATCAGCTGATGTAAAGCAGCTTAGCTCCATTAAAGTTGATTTACACTTCTAAAAATCTACCCCCTTAAAAAGGAGTAAAATAATTCTTTGACTAAACTATGTCAAAGCTTTTGGACAATATCATGTTAGTAACATCCTTGAGCATTTTAATGCGACTGAAGTTACAACTAGTTTCTCTGCCAGATTTCTTCTTTGGCGTGGATTCTAGGCAAACAAGAAGTGGGGTAGTTTCAAGAGAAGAGGAGAAACAGAACAGCATTATATTCAAATTATTTAGGAAGACTTTAGAAAATTCTCAGTAATGGAGAGGAAACACACTGACTTAACACATAACCAGACTTAAAGGATTCACCATCTGGACAGTCCATAAAGTACTAGGCACAATATCTTGTATTGGTTGATCAAGAATATCTCATATAATCACTTTAATCACTCCCAAATATGCTGATGGAAAGTCTGGATAAGAATTGTCATATGGTCTTCACTTAATTGAAGATTTTTCTGAAATGTATGAAGGAAGTATGCAAACAGTGCATTTATATAATAGGAATGGTTAGCAATATAGCATTAGGGCACTCTAGGGCATGTTTTATTGGTTCATTAAATCTTGCCTCAGGTGTGTTCTACCACTCGAGGCAAGTATTAATGGACCAATAAAAAAGGCCCTGGGGTGTTTTAATGCCATAATACTACGGCTGTCTACATTTAAATTAATTTTTAAAGTAGCTTTTAAAAATAATTTTCCTTGGTATTTAATGTATTTAATATATCCTTTCACTATTTAAAAGTTTGTAGTAGAAAGATGAAATGGCTAGAAAACAGACAGAAAAGTGTATTGTCTAATAAAATTATAAGTACTTTCTGAACAGTAAAAAGCGTTAACCTCTTCTACCTCAAATTCCTCCCTCATTTTTCAGATTTTCTCTTGTTTTCTGATTCCATTTCATGAAACCACTATGAAAGACAGCTATGCAGACCTGATTTTTTCCCTTATTTGAATGCATCAGAATCAAGTTGTTCTTCAAAGCAGCTTGATTTCAACAAATCTTAGCAGGTGTCTAGTGTAGTAAGCCTAAGTGAAACAAGAATTTCATCAGTTTTTCTACAGATGGACAAACTGATAGTCTGTAGTAAAAACTGTAAGACCAATTTCAGCCAGCAGCGGACGTGGAACAGGAAAGTATAGACCTTGGAGACAGACTGTTTTAGGGAGGAAGAAAAGGAAGAGCAATAGCCATCTTAAATTATGAAATATCATAGAATCATGGAATGGGTTGGGTTGGAAAGGACCTTAAAGATCACCTTGTTCCAACCCCCCTGCCATGGGCAGGGACACCTCCCACTAGACCAGGTTACTCAAAGCACCATTCAGCCTGGTCTTGAACACCTCCAGTGCCGGAGCATCCACAACTTCTCTGGGCAACCTGTTCCAGTGTCTCACTACCCTCAGTGAAAAATTTCTTCCTATCAGCATTGATTATTGTACATGAAGTGTTTCTGAAAGGAAACATGGGAGTACAATTGCCTTTTTTCCTCTAATTCTGCTAGCTAAGTCCACCAAGAGATCACACCTAGAGCTGTATTTCTAGTGCAACCACTTGAATTCACATTAGATTTATCTCACCCTATAAAAGCACAATTCATTAAACAGACTGATAAAACTGGTCTGTTTAAACTAAGGCAATTTTATCACAGTCATTTCAATTATTTAACACTGCTTTCTTAAATCAGTACTTAAAGCTTTCCTTTGACAAGTATTCTTTTAAATAAATGAGCTGTAATTTAAACAATGAGAAAATAATGACCCAGAACAATATATACAATTAGGGAGATATTTCCCAAATATAAATGCTCAGTATTTTTTAAAAGCGATACACAATATCTCAGGCAAGGAACACATTCACACTCAAGTGGCTTTCACAGTTGGTAGTGGGATCATC
Organism: Numenius arquata; assembly: GCF_964106895.1. Classification (NCBI taxonomy): domain Eukaryota; kingdom Metazoa; phylum Chordata; class Aves; order Charadriiformes; family Scolopacidae; genus Numenius; species Numenius arquata. The sequence goes on along the minus strand of NC_133579.1, from coordinate 61,559,734 downwards.
CAAAGAACTTCTAACCCAGTGAGTAACTCCTAATCCCAAATTTTGACAAGTTTTTACCACAAGGACACTGTTGGACAATTTAAGATTGCCCAACCCAACCTATCCAATTCTCAGCACAGGACAAAAATTATGGAAACATGACACTTGCCTTGAAGCCAATGACGTATTTTGAAGGAGATCTGCATTGAGCGAACTACCTGCAGTAGCGAACTATATGAATTTCAGCCAGGGTAACAATCAAAGGTTATGAACCAAGTTTGAAAGAAGGCAAGCAAAAATATGAGCTCTTCAAACACTCTTGTGTGCTTCTGGTAGACTTTTTTTTTGGAGGGGGTTTTCTTCTAGTTAGAAAAGGTTTCTTAAACAGAAGACCTGCACAAGGACTGCATCATTCCATTTTTTATATTATGCAACTTTACTGAAATCACTTAAAGAATGTAAGTGTATAAGTGCGAATTTTTAAAGACCTACTAATCAAAGAGACCACTACATTAGCTTTGGAATCGCCCGGACATACCTTCCAATTATTACCTTTATTCCAGCTAGTATCTCCACTCTGATGGCTTTTAAAACAAATTCTAGATCTTCACAGGACATAAGCCACACCACATCAATGACAACAAAATTAAACATGCATTTCAGTTTTAAGACTACCTGCAATAAAGCTAGGTAAGATTCCAAAATCAATTTTACCCACTCTTCACTGAAGCAATTCCCTATATGGAATTCACTATGACACATAGCCACAATGAAATGCTGAATCAAATTTTAGCCACAAGAGAAAGACGCTGCACTCTCTCCGTCCTAAATAAGTTTACAAACTTTTTAAATGAAATAAAGAAAGTTTCCTATCAGGTACCTCCTTTGATTTAGTCGTGTATAGCCAAGAATTCAGCATGCTATGACTATTGAAATTTAAACTTTCCTTGTTAAAAATCTTCAGGTTATTTCAAAGGGAGTAACATCATCCAGCCCCAAAGAAAGGAGATGGTTTTGCAACATTGCCCCTCTGGACCAAGAATTCAAATTTTCCTACTTTGTCATCCTTAGCAGCAGCACTCCCGTATTTGGGAAACACTTCAAGCCCTGACAAATAATATACAATGACACATTATATGAACACAGGTACCACACTAATTACTTTCACCTGACCATACTTGTTCACATATTCCCATACTTGGCTTGAAGATGATCATCATGCTACAACTTTGTGTAGCCCAACTCTGAAAAACAGTGAGCACTATTCAGACCCCAGAACATCATGTAGATAACACTCAAACTGCATCATTGTCCTGGGTCGAGAGACACAGGACTAACTTTTCTTCTAATGCTGGGGAAAATTGCACTTTTGGAAGACTCTAGAGTCTGAATTTGTGAAAATATTTACTTTATAGCCAGTCAGGCTCTGTGGGATTCAAGGTTAGTGTTTTCGAGCCTTGCCAGGTGCAGGGACAAGGAGGAGCAAGGCCTGGGCATTTGACCCAGGCTGGCCAACAGGATTATTTCATACCATGAACGTAACATTCAATATAAATTAGAAAAGTTTGCTGTGTAGCAGGCTCTCTCTCCCTGAGGGCAGCAGTACAGACAACTCCTTGCCCCAGTGCTGGAACCGTGAGGCCTTCCCTTCCTCCTGAAGCCAGTGTGCTCTCAGTGTCCGATACTTGCTATCCACTGCTGGGAGTGCACAGCTTCCTACTGATATAGTTGGCTGAGTATAATTCCTGTATACCCTATATCAGTATTGGGATTAATACTCGTTCTTTAGTATTATTGTTAATTATTTAGTCTTAGTCTATTAAATCTATTTATATTTCAACCCTTGTGTTTCTTTGTGTTCCCCGATTCCCCTTTCCGGGTGGGGAGGGGTCATCAGGTGACAGAATAATTGTCTAACAACAATAGATTGTTATGGGTTCTCTCAAACCATAACAATCATTCATAAACATCTGGTTGCATCAAACTCAGGTTTTAAACCTGAGTGAAAATTGTGTCTTAAAGCAAGAACAGAAGTTTCCTTTCATGGAAGAAAATTAGCAAAATAATCTCTACACCAGGTCATGCCATAGTATTATATAGGCACCCAGTGCAATCACTATTAAATCACACTAACATTTTACTACCCCAGGAGCTTGACTGAAGTTAGTGGAGCAGCTTCTGCAGTAATATACTGCTCAGCCTGAGTGAGGCTGGCAGAATCTGATCCTTACTGACATTCAGATCATCACTGTCATTGCTGTTGTCAGATCTAAAAGTGGACTGGTTCTATCATTGATTGCCATTTTTAAGCTTATGAGAAATAAGAACCATGTGGCATAAATGAATTCCAAAATTTTCAGACTTTTCCACTCCAATAATTCTGAACATAAATTCCCAATTCCTTTTCAAACCACAAAGTTTGTGATATTGACAAGAGATGCATAAATAGTGCTGAGATTAAAAAGAAAAAATATTTGTATGTTTTAGCCTATACATACTATTCCTATACCATCAGTTGCTGACATATAGCTTTTGAAAAATAAACAGACTTATGCAATTGCTACATGGACCACCTGTGCAGTATAAATGCATATTCTGCTAAATACAAAAACAGCGCACACGCACAAAAATATACATGCACCAAGGATTAGTTATAGAGGAGCTAACAGAAAGACAATGCCTCCTGGGTTTACTGAGCAAATGTAATTTCTATAATGAACCTTTTTTTAATCCCTGATAGTTTTAGATCCAGGCAATAATGTAGAAGTTTTCGTAAGAGAAAGTAGTACAGAGGCAATACCATGAGAGAATTGATCCCAAACAAATGAATATTAAATAGTCAGACATCAAAAGAAAGCACACAATTGTTGCTTTAGGAAGGGGGAGAAAAAGCCACACCATTTTCAATAGTCATCAGTAGCCAAAAAAACAACACAAAACCACCATTAGTGTTTATTGATGATAACGAGATATGGTTCTGTTAGTATTCCAGAGCCAACCCTGCCATAGTAATGTTTATTATTACTCTTTGTAGCTGTAGGCAGCTAGAGGCTCACTGTGTCTATTCCTTTCTCATCATTTTAAAAAGATTAATCTTTAGACAATGATCTGCTGATATCATTAATCTTAGTCTTGAACTTCTTTGTTGTTCTTGCCCAGTAACGAACAGTACCACAAAATATGCCTTTCCTTCAAAAACAACAGGGACTTGATTTGTTGAGACTTTTCACTTTGAGTAATTTTTCACTGCCGCACAATATAGATGTAAAATGGCAACCTAGGTGAGACAGCCTTATTCTCTACATCACTAGCCCATTTTTTATACCAAGCCAACTCCATTTATGTTAATGCAATTATAGCTGCTGCCAGCGTATAAAACTACAGTGTCAGGGTTTCATATCTACTCCATGACACAGATGGTTGTGCACATCAATAGTGTATCAGGAATCACAGAGTCTTCTTGGTTGGAAGGGACCTTTGAGATCATCGAGTCCAACCAACAAAAAAAAAAAAAAAACCCAAAAAACCCCCAAAAAAACCCAAACACAACACCAAAACCAAAACAAAACAAACACCCACAACCCCACACCACACCCACCCACAAACAGATGCAAACCAACAGTCTCGGGCATTAGAGCATGCCCTGAAGTGCCATGTCTACATGTTCCTTAAATACCTCCAGGGATGGCGACTCCACCACCTCCCTGGGCAGGCTGTTCCAGTGCCTGACCACTCTCTCAGTAAAGTAATTCTTCCTAATATCTAATCTAAACCTCCCCTGCCGCAACTTCAGACCATTTCCTCTGGTCCTGTCATTATTCACTTAGGAGAAGAGGCCAACACCCACCTCTCTACAACCTCCTTTCAGGTAGTTGTAGAGGGCAATGAGGTCCCCCCTCAGCCTCCTCTTCTTCAAACTAAACATGCCCAGGAAATAGTACCGAAGTTTTCATCTTCTTTGTATTACAGAAAAAGAGAGAATCTTTCTCTGACAAGGTGTAATGACTTTTTCTAGAATCATTACTCAAATGTTCAGCTGCTCATATAAGTTCCACTCCATAGAACTCCAGAATTCGCTGCTCTATGAAACTTGTCGCTCCCACCGTTTCATTTCTCATTTTAAAATAATCTTTGCTAGAAACAAGAAAAAATATTCCTTGCTCCACAAAACATTGACAATATTTTTTGTCTGCATCTTCCAGAAAAAAAAAAAAAATACTACTTTTAGCAGAAATTTATATCCACTAAAAATTCAAAAGTTTAATTTTCAACTGTAGTTGTTCGGGTTTTTTTCCATATATAACATTTTTCATTAAAATCAAGATTTGGTGGAAAACCCAGTTCTCTAGACACCAATACTGTTCCATGCTGGTTAGCCCAGGTCTAGCAGGGGTCTATTCACTCAGATAAAAACAACTACATTGCTTCCAAACCCAAGCTTTTTCCATGACTTAGTGTAGTGCTCCTACTCAGAACTGCTGGTGATGAGTGGTGCATGGCAAAACTATTAACTATGTTTTTTTCATCTGTTCAGTATATCTCACCTCCTTAGAGTTCCAGGCAACAGAGAACTGAATGCAATAATCTGTATGTCAGATAGGCACAGATCATCTTCAGTACATTCAATACAACACAAACTTTTTTTAAAAAACCACCATGATACTAAGGTAATGAAACTTTATTGGCACAAACAAAATTTCAAAAACTTATGGTTGTGGGAATTATTACCAGTTTCACTATTCAACTTCAGAACACCTTTCACAAGCCCTCTTTCCAAACAGTGTGAATTTCCCTTTATAACTTCCTGTTTGGATCCACTGTTTCACATTCAGATAAATTCTCATACTGTGCCACCCACACCAGTATTACATGCTTTTTCTTATGACTAAAGTCAATCCCACTCAAATGCATGTATGCAGATGACTTTTTTCTCTCTTCATTTCACCAGCAACAACACATCTGCTGGGGAAAAGTGAAAAGGAAAGATCAATGTGCTCAGGAGAAAACTTTTAGAGGAGTCACACTTGACTCTTCCCAAATATTGTAAATGAAGACTCCTGCTTCCCAGATTAGGCACACTGTATAAAATCTTGGAGCAAAGTCTTCTCTTTGTCACTCTTCTTGCCCATTTAATCAGTAGAACACAGAAGAGTTGCCCAGAGTTACCAAGGGCAAAATCTGTACCAAATTTGTCCCACAATCTCTATCCTGTAGTAAGTTAATTCTGTACTGTATGTGTTTCACCAAGACAAGCCAATATGCTCTAATGAACGCCAAAACCCAGTTTCCTACGCTCTCTAAATCATCTGTCTTTTGGGGGAAAAGTTTCCATGCTCAGTCTTTACTCAAAGTTAAAATATTTGCAAATGTAAAGTAAATGGACTCATGAAGAGAAAACAGAATTCAGTCTTTCTAAATGCAGATTCCACTGCTGGCTCTGCAACAAATTATCTGTGCAATCTGTAAGTAAAATACTCAGACCCTGATTCAGCCTGCTGGTTGTACGATCTGGAGTTGAGATTTGTAAGGAGTTCCCTTTCTATGTACATACAAGGGTCAGGAGGAAGAAGCTGAATGGTGGAAGAAACAGAGATCCGTATTTCTCTGAAAAGTGCAAAAGAACTGTAAGTGGTTTCCTATGTTCGTCCCGTCTCCATTCATTTGGAAACCCAACACAACTGGGCTTCATTCCCTACAAAGTATGTCCTGGTGCCCTTTGGGTTATCCGAAAGAAGAAAAGGTAATTCTTGTGGCAGAATGGGCATGAGACCACATAGCTTCTAACTACCTTGTCCCTGCTTCCTATCTGCTAAGGAGGGAATATCAAATTACCTTGCAATTGTACTGCAATAGAGAATTCACAAAATTAAGCTCAATTATTGATATGGTTTATCAAACAATGGTCAACTTTTGAAAACTTGACATAAGAAACATAATAGGCTCCAGAAGCAATGATAATTCAGCTGTTATGTGGATGTCTTGCCTCAATATGCTTGTTTTTCCTCTGTAAAACATAAAGTTACCTTATCATGTGACACAATGGCATAATAAATAATATATAGTTCTTTCCTTTTTTTTTTCTTTTCTTGACATTGTCATTTTTGACAGCAGACTATTTACATCACATTTCATAAATATATAACATATTGTATTGTATGAAAATAAAATCTCTTGAGAGGTATTTTCAAGGTTTTTAATCAAAAGAATCCAAATCTGAAAAACCTCACATAGATATTTAAGCTCCCATCAGTGAAGTTTCTTGAATGAATACAATCAGGCTTGCACCTTTCTTTCCAGTTTAGTGGCCTAGAAGAACTCAGATGAAAGACAAAAAGAAACAAAAAGTTGGAGCATTAAAAAAGTACAAATAAAGCAGAAAAAACAACACAGATGCCAACAGAGGGAACATCAGAAAAAACATCCCCTTCACCGCAGTAAAGGAGCTATCCAGCAATACCTGACCAAAGACCTTGTTTCCAAGTTTTGTTTTTATTTTTAGACCCTGTTAAAACATTTCTCATATTTAGAAATGTTGCATATTTTCAAGCAATGACTTTGAAAAGCAGTAATTGTGATATTAAATTTTATTGAAATTTTCCGGGCTCTGATTTGTGTACAGGTTCTTACACCAAGTTCCCACGAAGCCGTAAAACGTTTAAAATACTGTCTGTGCAAATGCAAAATTTATGAATTCACACATCTCTGGTTGATTTATGTGAAATAATAATGCACTATTTAATGCTTAAACATGGCTAGGAGCAACGCTAGGCTATCAAGATGTACAATGAAATAATAGATTTATAAGACGGATAACCTTCCTGCCTAGAGAAGCTTGTTTAAAGGTGTTGTACAGATATATTAAACTATATGTAATTTTATACTAACTTAATGCTGTAGGCCTATACTGCAAGCAGTAAAAGATTACTGCCACAATATTTGCAATAATAAAATGATCTGGTTATTCAACATAAGGTATCAGAGGAGTGAAAAAAAAATCTTTATGATTTCAAACTTTTTGCTCCTCTCTTTTGATTTAATTTAAACATTTAACTGTTATCTTTGCATATCACAGCTCACTGTCATCGACTCTCAACTGATTTATCAAAATTGCTTTTGTTTCACCCTCCAAGGGCAAGATTCTACCTTTCTCTCTGACACTAAATAACAACATATTCAATGATTTTTGCATTGAAATAAAAGGGACTTTACGTGGGACATGGTGCCTCCTTCTAGAGCAGACTTCTGCTGAGACAGAAACTACCACCATGAGCTTGTTGTGAGTGGCAGCTTCCATCAGCTACACGTTCCTGGCAAAGCATGCAAAAGTAGCAGGATCTAGCCCTTAAGTAGATAAGCATCATGCAATATTGCATAGGGACTTATAATATTGACTGACAATAGCTGGAGCACTTGTAAAAGACAATGTGAAAAACACAGACTTAGTATCACGTATTTAAGAACTTTATTATTAATTCAATCAGAATCAGAATCAGAATCAGAATCGTAGTGGTTGGAAGGGACTTCAGAGATCATTGAGTCCAACCAACAGTAAAAAAAAAAAAAAAAAAAAAAAACCACCACAAACAAAACCACCACCCACCACCTGAACACACAACACAACAACCAAACCAAAAACCATCACCCACCCACACAGCACCCCACCACAAACCAGTAATCTTGGACACTAGAGCATGCCCTGAAGAACCATGTCTACACGTTTCTTAAATACCTCCAGGGATGGTGACTCCACCACCTCCCTGGGCAGCCCATTCCAATGCCTGATAACCCTTTCAGTAAAGAAATGTTTCCTAATATCCAACCTGAACTTCCCCTGGCGCAACTTGAAGCCATTACCCCTTGTCCTATCATCTGTGACTTGGGAGAAGAGACCGACCCCCATCTCTCTACAGCCTCCTTTCAGGTATTTGTACAGAACAATAAGGTCTCCCCTCAGTCTCCTCTTCCCCAGACTGAACAACCCCAGCTCCCTCAGCCTCTCCTCATAAGACTTGTGCTCCAGACCCCTCACCAGCTTCGTTGCCCTTCTCTGGACCCGCTCCAGCACCTCAATGTCCCTCTTGTGGTAGGGGGCCCAAAACTGGACACAGTACTCGAGGTGGGGTCTCACCAGTGCCGAGTACAGGGGGACGATCACCTCTCGGTCCCTACTTGCCACACTGTTCTTGATACAGGCCAGGATGCTGTTGGCCTTCTTAGCCACCTGGGCACACTGCCGGCTCATGTTCAGCCGACAGTCGACCAACACCCCCAGGTCCTTTTCTGCCAGGCAGCTCTCCAGCCACTCTGCCCCCAGCCTATAGCGCTGCCTGGGGTTGTTGTGACCGAAGTGCAGGACCTGGCACTTGGCCTTGTTAAACCTCATCCCGTTGGTCTCGGCCCATCGATCCAGCCTGTCGAGATCTCTCTGCAGAGCCTCTCTACCCTCCAGCAGATCAACACTGCCACCCAGCTTGGTGTCGTCTGCAAACTTACTGAGGGTGCACTCGATCCCCTCGTCCAGATCATTGATAAAGATGTTGAAGAGAATTGGCCCCAGTACCGAGCCCTGCGGGACACCACTCGTGACTGGACGCCAGACAATGACAGGTATCTTCTCACATAGTTGAGAAGCACCCATGGACCCTATACAGAATATCCTTCCATGTTCACATTTCATTTTCCCATAACAATTTGCTTAGAGTTTGCTTGTCTGTTTGTTTTTTTAATTTAGTACTAAACAAAAGGGTTTTAAATAAATAGCGCTTTTAGGCAACTTTCACAGTGTAAGGGTATTTTCACAGAAATTTTGAATATCCTTGGAAAGAAACTCACATTAGAATTCAACAACAAACAATTTTTCCTATGGTTTTCTTTTTTTTTTATTTCTTCAGTCCTAGTCCTGCTTATAAATTGTTCTTGACTAGATTAATTTTTTCAAAAATCTGCATACTAATCAAATATGTTGGGTTCATATTTTCAGAATTTCATTGTGTGGATTTCTCATGAACCATTCACAATAGTAATAAGAACTCAGGCCAGGCCATAGAGACCGTACTCATGCTGCTGAGTTTTTAGTTATCCAAGTATTTAATTATTCACTTGACGGGCAATTTTATTTGGTAGACACAAAAATGACCACATTTTTCTTAATGTATATCTTGCCAAGATTACCACAGACTGAATCCTGCTTCTGTTTGATACTCTCAGGCCATGAGAAAGCTTAGAGCCCACACTGAAAGTGTTCAAGTGACTCTAGGTTTTGACATGCAACCCCTGGCTTATAAACATGAAGGAAAAGTAAACTGTCCAAATCCAGTACAAGATGTAAGCAGCTAGCACAAAACCCAGCCAGAACAAAGGCACTCCAGTATAAAAATAAGTTGAAATACCTTCCCACTCAGCCAGTTAATTAGCTAAACCCAGTAAAGCCATCCTGTTTGGCTTTGAAGTTCCCCAGAAAACTGTAGTTCTCCTTCTGCAGAGGAACAGCTCAGTTTGAGAAATGCAACACTCATGTTATACCTGAGCCCAGCCGAGATGCATGAATCAGGCAGTTCTCCAGCTACCAACTTCAGGGGATTTCCAGAAAGTAAGGATAGGATGCATCTTTTCCAATTTTAAACATTGACACTGCAGATGTCTGCTCATGAGCCAGCTAATAGTAATTCTAGGTTCAATCTGTCTCATATTTAAGATGAAGGTCAAGATGAATCATATCCTAGAGATGCCCATTTCTTTACATTGACTAAGAGCAAAAACTACAGGGTCAGGTTCAGAGTTCTACGCTGTAGTCTAAAGACAAGATGAATTCCACTCTGAGCTCTTAAAACAGAGGGTTTAGACTTTGGTCAATACTTTATTTCATTGAATCTTTATGTGAATTACTAAAGAATATAGAAGCTATATGATTTTGTTATACAGAATAATTGGAGGTAATGGTGACTCCAAGGAAGAAGGGAAGCTAACCAGAACTGAATGCAGAGATTTCCCCTAAATCAGTGGCTATACTGAGCATCTGAACTGAGGCCCACTATTACACGCTTCCATTCTCCTCCAAGCTTTCAAAACTGCTACCTCCTACATGAAAGACGAAGAAGAGCTTCTCTGTTCTCTGGCACCAGCAAGCAGGACACAGTTGATTCTGGCTTATATAAAGCTGTTCTTTGATGATGTTCTACATTTTCAAAGTATCCTAGAGACTTCCAACTAAACCTTTTAACACCCTAATGAGACAGGGGAATTGCTGTTCTGCCTCCTTGTAAATGAAGGAAGTGAAAGACAGATATCACTGTCTATGCATTTAAAACCATTTGCTAAATTTGAGTAATTCAGTATCTGGATTCTCATTTTGGGACTCCCAAAGCATGACTTTGAAAGGTAGTCAGTACCCACTGCTCCGAGCTCAACAAGAGCTGAGATCATTCACCTCCTTTGAAAATCACACTGAAGACATGCAGGCATGCAAGAAGCAGAGCACACAAAATAGTGGGTCCTTTTTAAATATGCTTTCCTAAATTAGTGGGCTATTAAAAAAATATAAATCTGCTAGCCACTCTAACATTAATTAACAGCAGAGAAAGAGAAGCAAATACTATGTTTGAGCATGTAAATCATATATCTCTATGTTGCCTAACTACTTATGCATGTTAGTTTCCGATTCCATTATTATTTTAAACAGAAAAGAAAAACTCACACAACTGTAAATACCCCAGTTTACTTGCTCTTTCTTTCTTCTATATTCATTCCATTCTCAGTGGTGGTTAGCATATCACAAACATTCTATGAGGAAAGAAGTTTGTTTTGTTCTAATGACACTTTTAATAGCCATTTAAACCCAGATGAAGTAGAGTGTAGACAGTTTTATATACATCTAGGTGTTGAGCCTTCTTTCTAACCAGCAAAACTGCTTTTGCAAAGTTTAGAAAGAAATTAAGTCCAAACTATATAATATTTTACTTCCACAAATGCTAGCCACAGATGAAGAATGTTTCCTGCATTTTCAGAACCTGAGCAAATATTATTTTAAGCCAGCATGGTACTGACTGTACCAGTATTTATGACTATATATGCTGCAAAGGCACAAACAAGACGGTGAAGGGAGGTGATGGTTACAGAGGCTTCATGAATCATGGTGTCTAATTGGGTCAAAATTTATCTTACAGCTCTCCACTTGAGAAAAAAGCAACTTGAAAAAGAGAGGCAAAATAACCCCCACTGAACATAGCTACTCTCTCCATCCTTAATCTCTGTGCAAATCCAGCCACTTTTAATTTCTCCAATAAATACTGACTTTTACTCTAAATCCTCCATTACCTAAATTTGCAAAAATGTCATAGAAAAGAGTTGCAACTAGAGTTCTACAACCAGCAAGGAGAAATGCAAACCTAACTATACATTAACATATGTGTATTTAACAAGTACAATTACAGGCATTTACAGCAAAATTCTCCCTTCCATTAACTAGAGATTAGCCATCAAGATTTGATGCAGGATACACAATGAAACTTGCCTTAGGTAACCACAGGAGGACCAAAAAAAATCCACTAGTTTCATCCAAGGTCATTTTTAACTAAGTTGTAGAAAAATTACTGTGAAAACTTCCAAAATAGATAATAAAAATTATTCCATATGGACATACTCTCTGAGGAAGAGAGGAATTATGTAACACCAAAAAAAACCCCTCTGATAAAATAGACCACAAATAGAGGGACTTCTACATCCTATCATGCTCTCTACTTTCATAATATGCATCTAATAAAATAATATATTAGCTCACCGTTAAAAATATACAACTTGTCTGCAAGTCTACTATGGATGATCTTCAATGAACAACCAAAAACATCGCAAAATACTCTAAATGTAATAGAAGAGTAAAACACTAAATTAAATATAGCATTAAAAGATGAGAAACATTTCAATTTAGATGCTGAAAATATCCTGCAAAATCCAAATATAATGTGCAAACAGGTACACAACAACTCAATGAGTTTTCTCAGGGTCACTTATACAATCTTAATACTTTTTAGGAGTAGACATCATAGTTCTGTGAGAATGAAATGCTAGAAAGGAATGTTTGCTTAATATGCAAATCTCCAGGAAAATAAAATAACTACAAAATAATATTAGTCATAAAATAACCATGACTTTAATTCCACTGTGATATGAACTGAAAATGGAACATAAGTCAGTGAAGGAACAGAGACATCAACCCAAGGTCACCATTCTGGGTATTCTCATAAACAAATACTGTCATTTGAATAGTCCAACAAGCTACCTATTGCGCACAACACTGGTTCTAGCCATTACCATTATTCAAGCAACACTTCCCAAGACTTTCTTAAAGAAAGGAGCACTGAGCAAGCACTACATGCTGATACTGCTAATATACAAATATTTTAAATATTTTAAGTTGTTCTAGGAGACACTGAGTACATATTTCAGCATAGAGTTGAACATGTGCCATATTAACACTGTGAGAAGTCACTGTAGCTATGAACTAAATGTTACAGTAGATATGATCTGTTTATTTGGACAATATATTTAAATTTGTTGCTTAATCTTTTTTCCCAAAAATTGTATTCCTGTATCAGAACACATCACACATAAAATTCTAAAAGAAAAAATCCAAAAACCAAAAACCACACAAACCTAAAAAACTAATCTGATCTCTACTAGTCTCATGTAAATCCAAAGCATTTATTGTCAGTTTGAACCATGTCCCCCAAAACTGTTTTTATTTCCATATGTATAACTGAAAAAAAAAAAATAGCTGAACTTTCTAAGAAAATGCTCCATTAGGCTATGACTAAGCATGTAAAGTTTCAGAGCCCAGGAGGGAATTTTCTGCAAAATTACAAGCAATTGAACATTTCCACTACAATTAATCGTGTGCCCTAGGAAATGTACATCTCAGACAATTAAATTTTCTCCTGCTTATGCTCAGTACAGTATTTTCAATTGGTCATAACCTTTCCTTGACTCCATTTCTTAAAGTGGATGGTCCTGCTAAGAGTGTTTCTATGTCACTTCATAATGTTATATCTATCAGTATGTTTAACATTTTTACAATTAGGTGCTTAAAGCTATACTTCTACAGTAATGTTTAAGAATCTAAGAGCAATTTTGTTGCTCTGAATGCCAGGCATTACAGCTCCAGTTGACCCCAGTAAATGTAAGTGGGAGACCTAGTCAGTACAACTAAAAAATTAAATTTCTCTTAAAATCAGTTTGATAATTTTGGTATAGTATGAATAATATTTGGCATTGAATGACAAAATCTCCATCCAAAAACTACTTATTCATGGAATTTGGGATGTTTTGAAGCAAAGAATGCAATGGCAGAATTTTATCAGCCAGTAACATGCTTTATGGGCTTTCAGTTCAGAGCCATTGACCATATGAAACTAGATCAGTCAAATTATACATTTGAGTGTTGATCACCTCTTATCATTACCAGCAGTTTTAAATTAGCTGAGTCAAACTAGTAAATAGAAGCCCCAAAACAAAACTAAAAACAAAAGACATCTTGACATAACACACTAATGCATTCCAATGTCATCTAAAACGTAAAGCCTTGCTGTCCTGAGGGCACAATGTACAAGGGTTTCTGCAACTCTTCTAAGGCCAAAGTGGCATCCTGACAAGTGAATAATCTCAGGAACAATGAAACTGAACAAGTAAGAACCAGTTCAAAGCAGATTATTTTTTTTTTAACAGAGTTACCTTGGTATTTACGCACTAGCATTACTTAAGTGTGGATTAAAGCTAGAAAGCTTGCAAAACACTCCACCATCGCATGTGTCACTTCCCAAGTACCAGAACCATTTTGCAGAGAGTCTTGGGGTATTGGGAAAAAAGAGTAAAGAAACAATACTGTATCCCTCTGCCTACCTGCATGTCACATCCTCCACCACCGTGGGAAAAATTGACCCGTGAATTCACTCTTCTTCCACCCATCTATGCACAGAAGGGGCTGTAACAATCTTAGGCAGCTGATGGAAACCTGAGAATCACACCTGGTGTTCTGCCTGCCAGTCTCATAAGAGCTGCAGGAACAGGATGGAAGTTCCCTGTGCCAAAACCCAACCAAAGTAAATGAGATTCCAATATCTTTTTAAAATAATGTATGTGGGCTGAGGGGAAAATATAATTCTTATCCTTTTCCAATCAATGAAATGCAGTATCTGCAATTATCTACAAGGAGGCTTCTATGCAGTGAAGAGGAATTACTTGCTTCTGGCACCAAGATTCCCAGTGTTAAAGCCCCTAACTGTATCAGTCATTCCTGAGGACTTTCCATTCCCTGCATAATCTGGAAATCCTCTGGATGCATGAACTAGTTGTGTAACAAAAACTGCATTAATACACCCTGGATGACTTAACCTATCATATTCACTTTTTTTTTTTTTTAAATTCACTGCACTTCTTAAAGACACTACTACTGAAAATGACACTATTTTAGCAGTGTATAAGCTCTTAGCATGCAAAGCAATCAAGTTAACAAGCCAATATTAAGCAATTTTTTTTTTTTTTTCTGGTAGTAAATGTAGAACACAATAAGCTCAATGTGATTTACAAGGCCTTAATAAACCCTCAGGTAAACAAATATCTTTATGATTCTGAAGGAGTTCTAAGACAGCTAGGCAGTCTTAGATTCATAGCTAGTTGCAATGCAGGAATAAAAACAAAAGCAAAAAAGTTTTTAAGTGCAGTCACAGAAGTGGCTGATACAGTGAGATGGTTCCCTCTTCTGGTCAAAGCTGGAGGAGACTAAACTCATTTTACTTTTTTAGTTTAAATTGGACAATCTGTAGAATTAAAAATAAAAATAGCAACCTAATTTGACTTTACATCAAATTCATTTCAACATTTTTACAATATATTTTCAGAAGTTAGTACAGAGATGAAGCAATTGAACCTTTAATGAAGGTCATATGTCTCATCTGTGGAAATTCGTGTTTAGATTACCTTACTGGTAAGCAAATATCAGCATAGGTCTCAGAAACATGTATTCAATTGACTGTTCTCATAATGAATATGCATTCTTCAAAAGAAAAAAACTGTAAAAAAGAGCTAGAGCTAAACTGAAAGATTATTTAAGCATATTTCAAAAAAAAAAGAAGTCATTCTCTTGCTGACCCTAACCTTGTAATTTCCAACAATGCTCCAATCCAAACACCGGCTGGTACCTATGGCAAGGCAAGCTCAATAACTATAAATGAAAAAGAAAAAGAAAAAGAAAAAGAAAAAGAAAAAGAAAAAGAAAAAGAAAAAGAAAAAGAAAAAGAAAAAGAAAAAGAAAAAGAAAAAGAAAAAGAAAAAGAAAAAGAAAAAGAAAAAGAAAAAGAAAAAGAAAAAGAAAAAGAAAAAGAAAAAGAAAAAGAAGAAAAAGCCCCAAAGCAGAATATCTCCTTTATACATATTGCAACCAAGAACCTAACTACACCACTAACAGTACCGGTGCCCATTCAAGAGCATATATTATCCTATTACCACAAGGTAAATACAAAAATAATTTAATATATGGATTTGTACTAAGAAGCCAGGAAATACCAAAGTGAACTGAAAGAGCAACTCCTAGGGCAATCAGTAAAAAATATTTAAATTAATAATATAATTTTAGAGTTGAATACATAATTTTCTGGCTTTATATGGTCAGAGGCTATTTTGGACCTCATCCAAGGAAATAAGATCAGCAAAATGTAGAAACCAGAGAAGATAGTCATTTGCTATAAAATGCCAAAGAAAGAAACTCATCTTAAGGATCACCACGATATCTTACAACAGTGTTAAAGCCGCTTGAGAGATTGTTCAGAGCACAACTGGTAACATTTAACCACAGAAACACAATGCACAAGGACATCTACACACATCCAGCAAAAGAGTGGACAAAGAAACAATGAAGACACAACTGAAAAGATGCAACAAAACACTTCCTAGTTAACTCCCATCAAATGAAGGGAAAATGGAAATGATGGGGCATCCACAGGACCCAAAGTTTTATTCTGATTCTAAAGCTCTGACAGAATTTGGGGATGATGTCAGGTTCTTCTATAGAAATGCATGCAGAAGTAAGGATAGACATAAAACAGTGTATTTGATGCTGCACTTTAGTATGATATAAACAGACTAAGTTCAGCCATTTGCCTACTTTGAACACCATCTACTTGTCTCCGGGCGCCATTTCTCCCACCTTCATCCCTCTTTTTGAATTGCACAATTGCACCCTGGAGAAATTCCCTGAAATCTAATTTTTTTTTTTTTCAATCCCAATTACTGTAATACATTCCTGACAAAAGACAACATTAAGTTTTGGAGCTGAAACAATGTGTTTTCCAAACTGATACTTTTCTGGGACATTATATTGCCTTTCCTAGGAAATTTGCAGCCGCTCATTTGTTGAAAATCCTGCCAGCCCTAACTGCTACAATAAAAAAAATAGCGAGATTGCACTGTGCAGCACATGCCACTCAAGCCAAAAAGCTACTTGGTTAATGATGACAAATTGGGGAAGGACGTAAGAAAATATTTATTCTGTTCTCTTGTGCTTTAGGACTTAACAGTGATAGATTTTGGTATGAACTCACAGCACCAAAGTTCTTCATAAAAGGATCATTTCCCCCAATTTGATGTGGCCAAATAATTCTGAATTCCTTTAATACCTCTTCTTTTTCCTTCACTTGCCTCACTTCATTTATTATTCAGACACTGAGTCTACTACCTCTGGTTCGTATCCTGCTTTTTTTTAGTTCAGGAAAAATCATAGCAAGTCAATCAAAGCTTAGTGTTAAAACAGTAACAACAACAACAGAATTAAAAGCAAACAGACCATACATTTTGGCTCTGCAGCAGCCCACAGAGAACTGGGAAGCAAGAGCATGGATGGAGAAAAGGAAGATTTTGAACCAGGTGCAACCTTGTTTGCACTCAGCAGGAGAAAAAGTAAGTTGCCTCTGAAAGAGTTCCATTAAAAACTGTGGTAAAAAAGAGCAAGTCTTGCTTAGAATGAATATGTACAGCTACAGTAGCAAACAGAGCACAGCCAAGGCACAGGACTGAGTACTAACTTCTAAACATCTATAATACCTAGCTGTGGCATGTTGTCCACTATGGCTTCATGACATACCAAGTAGTGTTCTCCCAGACAATGCCCAGACTTGGTCCAACAGCCAATAGAATTAATGTTCTCACTACATAGTGTGGATAAGGCCAGCTTATTCTGGGAGAAGGCAGGCAAGGAATGGGTAAGAATGAGTTTAGCTTTATGGACATAAACTATTAATTTGCTTTTGTAACTCTCCCTTCTCTACTTCACTTTGCTTGGGCACCTTTTACATGTAACTTAGAAGTGTAAAACATATTTAATTGGCTAACACACACAAAAGACAACTAGGACAGATGAGCTACTACACTAAGCATTAATATGGTCACCATCCTTACTAATATACCTCAATAATAATAATGAATATTTTCCAGATAGGCAGGCATCAGCCAGGTGGGGAAAGGTTGGTCTCTGTTGCTGCTTGGAATGGCTACTCCTTGATGTTGTCAAGTTCCCATCTTCCAACTCCATGTTTTTCTTTCTATTTTTCCATGTTAGTGATTATCCTCTTGAATCCCTGAGAACTTTTAACTAAATCCAGCTCAGCTATCTTACCTCTCTCTGCAATTTTACCTGTTCTGTCTTGTGCAGCTCTCGTTTAGGCTCTTTCTCACAACTCAAATTTCCTCTAGAGTCAGAGCCAAAGTTACACTGCCTTATCAACGTTGAACTTTGGAGGAAAGTAATCCCTAAGAGGAGGGTTACATCTTCAGGTCAAGAAAATGAGCCTTTTTCCAATTTATTGGCAAATACAAACATAGCAAGTAAGCCCTGAGTATTGCTATTTGAAATATGGGGCCAGTACACCTTGGTAGGGAGTGGAGGTCACAGGCACTGTCTCTTACAACATCATTTGGACAAGTTCAAATTCATTTGTATAATAACAAACTTCCTTGCCTTGAATCTCTCCCCTCTAGTGCAGGCTGTGGCTGTCTACACAATAAAAAAAATAAAATTAAAAAATCAAAATGTTTCTTACCACAGTGGGATGTTGCCACTATCCAAGTATCTTGGTTTTCAAAATAAGTTTTCAGGAAAAGAAATAATTTCATGAAGCAGACTGATCTTAAAAGAGCTGAATTTTCTGACATAAAAGTGTTCAGTTTCAGTTTTTCTAACCAGTTCTGCCACAGCATTCACAGGGGTGCTGTGAATGCTAATTTATTGATGTTTATATGAGCAAATTATTTAAAAGATCCTTAGTTAGAACTGTTTCTTGAATATTAAAGTACTGTCACTCTCAATATGAACAGTAGCTTATAGATCAATATTTTTTTTCCTTGGAAAACAAAATCAAGTCAGGAGAAAAAAAAAACACTGCACTTGGCTTCCTGTAACAATTTTGTCCTGGATGTTTTCATTGAAAAAGTTATGAAATATTCAGAAATATTAGAAAGAAGATATATTTTGCAGGCAAAATTTATGTTACAGTCCAAAAAGGGACTTAAATAATATTTAGTTTTGTTTCTCTTTGAAATACAGTGAATTTTAATGTTAGAATGATCTAACATTAAAAGGTTTTCTTTAAATGCATGCTATTTATACAGCATCAAGATTTTCTTATAATGGCAAGCTTTTCAAAATACAACTTTTTGGAATAATTTTACAAATAAAACGCCACTTTACTTTTTGTGTAAGCTTGACTTCATCACTTGTTATTGTTATATAAAAGAATGACAGAGAGAAAGTTTTTACAGAGCACACAGAATCAGATTGCTTTGAACATTAAAACAAGCTTTTGTAAATTTCCTTTGTCTCAGATGATTTGCTTACTGAATCTTAACTTCCCCAACAATACTAACATTAATAATGCTAACATTACTAGATGACATACAGTATTTCCTCACACATGGAGTCCAGTTGAATAAAGAGGAATTAAGAGAAAATTTCCACCAACTTCAATGATGATAAGCAGTACATGAAAGTAAGGCATTTACTTGACAAAAACAAAGGCAAGAAAGTGATAGTTAGCAGAAGTAAGTATAGGCAAACTGAACCCCAAATTTCTAGATTTCTAAATGTATGAGGAACATTATATAAATTACTATCAGGTGTTTTATGCCCCTCTGTACCTAGTTTCTCAGATTTTCTTGGTGCAGGAAAAACAGTAAACCATAATGTGTTAATGTTGGTATTGCCATTTCCCCAAATAAACACAGAATTTTATGACTATAACTGAAATAAGAACAAAAAATCCAAAAGAGAAAATTTCACACTTGAGCAATCTGAAATTTTCACATGCTACCCTCAAGCAATATTTCCATTTTTATTTTTTTTAAACAACTAACAGTCTGGTTTTGGTATGTGAAGATTTTGGCATTGTTTGAGGCAGATCTCATGAGCAGAAGGTCAAACCTTGAGTCACATGAATAGAAAATTTCTGGGAAAGACAAAAGCTTGCTGTTTAGATTCGCCTCTATAACCTAAAAAAGCAGCTTCTTAAGAAAAGACTCTATCAATCAATATTTACTCTGAAATATATTACTAATAATTCTGATCAACAGCCATGACGCTACTTGTCCTTATATGTTCTATGCATCAGTTTCTTATCGTTTTCAAGGAAAAATTAAATCATACCTTCAAAAAAACCCACCCAAACCAGACTTACAGATAACATTAAGAGGTTTGCCTGTGACTTTTAAATGACAGAAGTTCATCTTTCTGTCAAGTTCATGGATGTTATATTTTGGTATAATTCAGCTTCTAATTCCTGATGATATCAACGTAAACCACAATTTGATTCCACTAGTTTAATTTCTATAGACACACATGTAAATTTAATATTATGCATATTATCATATTGCCATTCAGTTTTGCTTTCTATTCTTAGTGTAATATAAAGTATTCTTAATTAATAGCAACCATGGAGAAACATAACACAAAAAAAAAACCAAACCACCTCAGAGTTGAGTAAGATACAGAGATCAACTACCACACTGCTTAGGATTTTTCTTTTTCCAAAGGGGGTCTAATGTAACTCTACATAGCAACAACTTAGAAGGCTATATCTTGAAAAAAGACCAGTTCAGATGCAGACATCAAAATTTACAAAAATTAGAAGAGGTAAACCTAAACAAGCTGAAGATCTGTTGAGATATCATCTATAGGCTCATAGATGACTCATTATAATTTGCCCAGTTACAATTCTACGTTTTAATAGAAGTCAACAGCAAATGACAGATTCACCTGGAATGTCATTCAGTTTTGCGGTCAACTGGCATTCATGGCAGATGCACCATTAGATGGAAGGAAGGGACAATGTTTAAGCTGCAACAGTGTTGTGTGGTGTTCCCTCACACCCAGTACTCTACAATGACTGACAGATGTATTTCTAGAGACAGTTTCTCAGACAGGCCTGCATTTACAAGGGATGATGCCAAGCACTTTTCTTTTGTATTTCTGAGGGTCTTTATGCTGAGAGGTGACTCTTGACATTTTGGCATATTGATGTTAAAAGCACGGATATATTTTCCTGCAGTTTTGCATAAGACATATGGGAACCAGAATGCACCTGTCACAAGTTGCCAACTGTAATATGTAGCTTGTGAGAAAACATAACCTCTGGGAATATCCATATGATATTAATATAGTGTGTCTAAACAGACAGAGGCCATAGTCAGGCCTGGCATATAAGGACACAACTGCCATTGACTTTGGATGGTGTAACACTTCCTTACACCATAGCTCTACATGGTCCCAAATGACTATCAATTTAAAAAAACTTCATGTTTGAGTTAATCACAGGCGTAACAGTAAAGACTATATATATATTTATAACCTTAGTTTCTTTCAGTGTTATTATGAAAGCATTCGAAGTAAAGCAGAAATAACCTTTAAGCCATTGAATGGCTTTCTCCTGAATATCTTCACTCAGAACATATATGTTATTTCAGTGCCTAAATGATGGGTTCAATCACCCACAACAGTTCTCACTACACCATAATTTCCCTAAAAGTAAATAGAAGTAAAAATGTCATATATAGAGATACATCTGGAAATTGAAATAGTAAATTTGCTGCAAAAATAATTGGTTATAAAATGATTCTTCAGCCAGAAGTTGAATAACAGATCGCAGCTGCTGAACATTCTAAAGATACACAAACTTCTGAAGTTATAGTATGTCATATTTTTAATCTGAGTAGGGATGACAATTTTAAAAAGTTCTGTGTAAAACTGGTGAAATGTTACCAGAAATACAATCATCTATGAAACTTAAATAATTGGTATCCTCCTAGAAATCATCATGAAACAGTAGTATATCAATCAGTACTTCCTCAGGTATGTTGTTACACTTTCATTCTTATTCAACTTATGAGCATCCGCAACATACAGAGAGCTCAACTAAATGACTTTTTTAACATACCCAATAGAAGAGGCCTAATCATCAGTTTGTGCATAGTTAACGGCTTGCCTGCAATGTCCTAGTAACATTGAAGGAACTTACTTTTTAGTCATTCTAATAGCTATGATTCTGACTCAACAGCAAATCAAACACAAAGAGTGTCTAGAAGCACGAGTAAGTATTATAAAATCACCCAATCTAAAACCTGTACAATTTCTTTGACAATCTAAATTATCAATATGTTAATGGAAGACAATCTGCAGCTGCACAATTTTCACACCCTGTAACACTCCTCTGTTCTAAGTCCTCTCTAGTCAAATCGTAGCACCTTCCTAACAGCCAACTCGTGTAAGTTCTTGCACAGGCAATACTTTGCTATAGTTTGTTTCTATTCATTTTGTTTATCATTTGCACTGAAACAGTAGACAGGCAGTGTGTTTTAATTCCTGTACAAACTCACAGTAAAAAAGAAGTTCATATCCCTGAAAAGGTTGCAAACTCCAGTCTCACAATATTTAACATAATTAAAAATATGTGATATCAGACCTGATCTTGCATTCCAAGAAGTGTTTCAATGAACCAAAATTCCCACTGTACTAAGTGGAAGCAGCAGCATTTCTCATAAACCTGAAGTCTACCATATCCAGTCAGTACAGTCAAGTGATATACAATTCAATTTGTGACTGAGGAAGCACAGTTACTGAGTGATGTGCATCTTGCAATGCTGCATGCTGCAATCATTTTTATATCAAACCCGTGTAATCACTAGACAGCCCTGGGGAATGCTACTGACTAAAGAAACAACTGCTAACTTAATATTCAAACTGAGAGGTCTCATTAGATACCCTAGGACCGTGCTGGCACTTTTGTTATCACTAGAATCTCTGTCACTGAAGTCCCTGTTCCTGAGAACAGGGATCAAATAATTAAAAATCCCCACACCCAAACCTTGCATATTCATAACATTATACATTTGTGGGTTAACTGCCAGATCATGCTGCAAAGCAGCTTAATTCTGTGATCTTCCTACAATAGTTGACTTCAGATCACTCAAAGCAATGTGGTATAAAAAAGATCATATTAAGTAGTTTATATTTTAAACCCCTGTGTCTGATCTTATGATACTTAACATCATGAATTAGGGAACATAATATGCACTCCTGAAAAATTATATCAAATTCTCAATAGGTGAAATTTCATTAAAGAAAAAAAAAGTGCAACCAACAGGTTTAGACTGCCTTGGGACATTGTGCTAGAGACAGAAATGTAGAAAAGAATGGCACTGATTTTGTATAGCTTTTAAAGGTTGGCTTTCTGTAGGTTTTGAGTCTTTTTCAATTTACGTACAAGGAAAACTAACAGAAAATTCATCATCCTCCTCCATTTTTGTCTTTTCTCTTTTTTTTTTTTTTGTGATGATCTATGGTACTGCCTAAATGATTATACTTCACAATCTGGTTAACCTTATCAGCAAGACACTAGAAAACATATCCTGTGCAATACAATTTTATCTATACTTCAGTTATTCTGATCACAAGCAGTTACCCAAAACTATGAAAAATTGTTATGGAGACTTGAAATGTGCTGCATAAACCACTTGTGACTGAATTCAACTAAGGGCTCCTGCACTTTTCAAGGAAAAAAAATATCCCCCAAAACTCCACTCATGATCATGATTTTCATGAGCAAGAATATGCTACATCAGATCCTAGACAAACAGATAATACTGGTTGATACCAAGGTATTGCAAGAGCAGAGCTCAGAGCACCCAGAATCAGATTAAAGTTTTTCATAAGCAAAAAACCGCAAATATTCCAGTCTTGGTAACTTATTTGGGATCTAGTGAAAATAAGCAGCAATGAAATTTTGCATTTAAATCTTCAGGGCAAAACAGACCAACAGTTACACTGAAAGTCTCACACAGTGGCTATCCATATACATATGAGAGAGAAAAACCTTTCCTTTACAGCATAAGAAATAGGCAAAACTAAATATCTCATACAGTACATGACAGAGTCATGCTGATAACCACAAATAATTTCTTAATAAGAAAGCCACTTTACTAGAGGGATGTGTTTCTGTGTTAATGCTATGAAAATTGATCCTTCTCAGTTTTTGAGACACTGGAGTCTCCTAAACAGGCCACTGAAACTTTAAAACAAATTTAGGCCACACTAGGAAGTGAAGTGCAAGTCATCAACCATACTGACTGGTTCTTCTAATTCCTTAGGGAAAAGGATTTGCCAGAGCAGATATTTTTCTTGTAGGCATTCCCAAAGAAAGAACAATGATCTGTTTTTCCTAAACAGAAGCCAGGAAATCCTCTTATCTAATTATCACGCCATTGCCTGCAAAGGCAGAAACCTTTATGAAGTAAGGGCAAAAATTCTAATTGGAGTTAGTAAAAGAATACCTCTCCAAGAGTGATTCAAAAAACTTGCTCAGCTTTTCTCTCGCAACTTTCGCTGGTAGAAATACCACAGTCTTACTGTCTATTGTAAGGCTGCTTCAAGCTCCTATCATGAGAAAGAAATGAAAAAAATGAGAAGAAAAAGCATGAAGAGGTAAATTGTGACTACCTCACAAGGGTCATTCAGTATTCAGCAGGTAATATTCCAAGTAGATTGTCCATCCTTAACTTCCTGATGCAGCAGTTTTTACCAACAGAATTGAAACAGATCACAATTTTAGTTCTATTTAGTCCCATGTACTATACAAGGTCAAAAGCAACAAAGAGATTTGCTCCATAATTTAATGCAAACTGTTCTACCCGTACACAACATTTCAATAGTTAGGCAGAGCTCTTTTGGGTTTCTGCCATGGCCTTTATCCACCACTAAAGTGATAAACAAGACAAATGAGTAAACTACATGGAGGTAGGAAGAAATTACCACAGGAAAGCAGCGTAAACAAAAACTGCCTTGTACTCCATGCCAGGCTCTTATATAGAGTATGGTTAGGTGTGTGGAAACCTTGGATCTCACTGCTATAGAAAATATATGGTATACTGCATCCCACTGGCTAAAGAAAGGCTTCTATGAATTATAGCAGTCCCCAGAAATTCTCTAATTTACGCCAGGAACTGTCATAATCCCTCTCTTGACAGTGTCTTCCATATTTCACCTCTCCGGAGGGTTGCATCAAATAGTCTGCCCCACTGGGTCATGTATATTACAGGAATACACATCTTTTACAGCAGGACTTCAATATAGTGGGCAGCCCACACTGTTATTTTTGGAAAGAACAAAGCCAGTATCTTCTGATAAACACCTCACTTAAAAGAATTGAAACATTTTTGTTTACGAAACCGTCAAATGACCCTGTATTTATTGTTACCCAAATGAGAGGCCAATAACACATTGGCTTACCCTTAATATATAGATTTTAGAGAACAACTATAACCCTGTTACAGTTTATACTTCACCAGTCTCAAAAATGACCTTAGAGGACCACCACATCCTGCTAACACTGAACTTGGTGTTCTGCATTCCGAAGGAATTCCATCACTCTTAACCACTGTTACAATCTCTCTAGTCCTCATACCTACAGAACGCCAAGAGCTTTGAAATGCATTACTATGCAAATATCTTGGGTGCCTTTACTACACATTTATATTGCAGAGTAATCAATAAATTATTATTTCAATATTTATTGGAATCTCAGAATAAGAGAGAAGACAGATTACACAAATCCATCTTAGTTGATTAATGGGTACTCCAGCAAAAGGCATACACTGATGGAGTGGGTCAGTATGCAGACTATATTACTGAATATTTCAGCTCGGTTGTAAATATAGTATCTGTTTCTCTTAGGGACTGTCACACTGAGTGCAGTATAAAAGGCAATAAATTTCAACAGATTAATTAACTCTTTGGTTACTGGGGCTGTGTGTCACCTATCCTGGCACCTAATAAAAAATCCTTTAATGCCAAGACATAAAGAAGGGCCTCTTTGGAAATGAGTTATTAACAGCATTTTGTGAATAGATGGAGAAATTGTAGCCCAGCCATTTAAGTGTCATAAAGTGCAGCAAAGGCTGCTGGAGGCCTCTGAGGGACGCCAGGCAATACCATAACAATCAAATCTGAGATGGAAGAGGGATTGAGCTGTCCACTCAGAATTTTTATATTGTCAAAGAGCAGCGAGGAAATAATGTGATCAAGAAGTGAATTAACCTTGTGTGTGAAAGAAAGGGGATGATCTGATGGAAAAGGCAGTAAAGTAAAAATCACTCCATAATGCCTACATTGCAGGCTGGTCATGAGGGGCCCCTAATGTCTGCAGGCTGTCAGGGAACAGATCTAGCCCTCTAAGTATCATAAACCCATTACCTGCATTAGTCTGTAATTGGAATACATTTATTCATACTTTTTAAGTTCTTAGGGTCCTGGTGCTGGCTAACCACACAGCATTAATTTCTATAAATGTTCTCTGTTTCCATCCTTGTGATAGAACATAGACAGTCTTCTGGGGCAATTAATACTCAAAAAGGGATGGAAGTTATATGTATGTCTATATCACACCGTACTGTTTAATCTGGTTTCCTTGGTGTCAATTCCCTGTGAAGCTATGTTGGCATTTCTAGTAAATAACAATCTGCAGAAATTTGCACTATTGGAATTGAAACAACCATATGGGAGGACCACATCAAGGAGGAAATAATCCATACCAAGTCTAACAAGGTTGCTTTGACCTAAATGTCTTTAGCAACATGCTAGTCAAGCAAGAGGCAGTGAAAGTCATACAGTATACTTCTGTCATGTAGGAGTATGCAATTTAATTTTTTTTTCTCCTTACACAAGACAAAAATTTTCCTTGGACCACTCTTTATGGAAGTGATGGGCACAGTCTAGGAGCAGATGATATCTACTGGGCATAAGCCTCTTACCCATATATCATTCGCAATCACATGTGACACCAGTGAGGCCTAGTATAAATAAAATCATGCACACGCACGCTTAGTGACCCACAAAGACACAGATAAATAACATGCACAGTGGGTTCACACTTGATGTTTTGTATGTTTAACAGTATTTTCTATTATTAATTAAGGCTGCCTTCCTCAAAAAATTTGTTCACTGTTACCTTAAAGCAGAACATACAACAGTGCAATGAGAGCAAAAGACCATCTAAGCAATCGGTGGCAGTATCACTAAATGAACTGAGCACAAGAAAAGCATCCTTTAAAGAAAGTCTAACAAATCCTTATCCAACAATTAGAAATAACTAGAATTACAAAACCAATATGCAAGTTTAACAAAGATTTTTAAATGCACCATGGCTGTCCAAGAATTATTACTTCAGTGAGGAAAATGTAGTTACCATCCATTCCAGAATACTTCAGACTCTCTAGCAACCAAAATCGGGTTGAGGAATGCAAGCATGCAAAGTCTCCTTGTTGCTGCCAAAAGAATTTGCCAAAAAGAGTGGGTTTCCGAGCCAGCCACTGCCCTGATGGGAAGGGCACAGAACTTCCAGTATAAATCATCTCTCTTAGTAGTCATGTTCAGCCACCATCCCGGGGATACCACTTGCTCTTGGCTTACAAATCTCCTCATTCCAGCCTCTAGCACTTCTGACTCTCAGAGTTTAACGGAGAAGGTTTATTAAAATATACTGTTGCACCTAATTTTCAGAGGGCCTGAGATAAGTGCTATTGCAGCTCTTGCAGTCCACCCTTTCCTCTAACAAACTGACACTAAGAAAAAAAGTTGCAACTGATATTTCTGTGAATACCACTTCTTAGACAAGCTTTTGCGAAACAGTGTTTATATTTACTAATTTACTGGATTTACTAATAGTAGAAAGGGATATAAAATTAAACAATTAATTTCATAAACAGGAAGTGTTTACCACTCATGTATTCTCTTCCTCAAATAGAATAGATTCAGCAAGTCCACAATAGCAGGAGTTAAACAAGCTTGGAAAGCTTTGAACATGCTTATATAACAAAGAGATTATGTTATGAATATAACTGTTGAGTTACCCTTCTCTGCTCCTTGAAGATTGTCCACACTCTCTTATATGCTCATGACAAACAGACAGCAAAATACCTTGTGTCTGTCAGTATTATATCCACTTTTATTTTCCACCAGAAAACATACAAAAGCTGCCTCTTGGAGCATCTCTCCAGGGCATGGAAAAATGCATCCCTAATCTTTCTGTCCCTTTTGTTCAGCCAGCCAAATATCCAAAGCAGCCAAATGAACAAGCAATACTGGAGAATACATTCAAAGCTGAAATTAGGTTAGTCACTTCCTGACTCTGAAGAACAACAAATATTGTATCCAAACCTATTACCCAAGAAAACATGGAATCAAACTGTGCAGCACTGAGCAGATTGAAAGAGCACTTTCACCCAAAAAACCCCCACAAAACTATTTGCAACAAAACCAGCTGAATAAAACAAGCATTTCTCCAGGTTTGCAGAGTAGCAGAGAATGCCAGGCAAGGCTCAAGTACAGCAAAATTAAATCTAGCAGAAGTCCAGGCACAGACTGCCAAGCATTGTGTGCAGCAGGAATACAGAAAACATTTGCCCTGCTCCTAGACCTCCAGTTCAGTATCAGGTGAAAACACCTCATCATTTTTAGTAAGATCATGCTGATAATCAAATCGCTTGAAATAAAAAATAGTTTTGCCAAAGAATATTAAATTCAGGCAGTATTTGCTGTGCTTAATGACAGTTGAGCACATGGCCACAAAAAGAGCAAGACCAAAGCTCAGTTTTTCAGACTATCTTTCAGTTTGGTGGGAAACAGACACTTTGTTCCTCAACGACATTGTAAAAATTGACACCTACCTGAAAAGCTTGTTTAGTAGTTCAGGTGCATCTTTGTTCCTTAAAACTTAGGACTTAATCCACGGGCTCCATCTTCTGTTTATGAAATGGGCACTTCAATGCACACACTACTAGGAGGAAGATTTCCTCAGCCAATGGTACTGTTCACATTCACATTCATGATCAGAGAAGCCTTCCTAATCCTGATTAACTCTTGAATTACATCTAACTAAAATCAGGTTGCATGAAACTTTTTCCATGACTACTCTACATGCCTAAAGATTTCTAAGAAAATTTTCACAGAACAAGAACACATATATATATGAGTAAATAAGAAAGCAACAAATGCACTGAACAAGCAAAATTTTGAGAACAAAGACAAACTCGCCTGTCTTCATCAAAAAAAAAAAAGGAATCAGCCTACATTTTAGATTGCAAAATGAAGTCAAACTCTCCTCAAAGCTGAAGCATTCTGGGACAATGATCACTGGGCTGTGAAAGGAATTAATGAGCTCTAGCAATACAAGTACTACTGCCCACTGTGTTATAAGTGCTTCACTCACTTCTTCAGTTTTCTCACCTATAAACAGGAGCTAGAATAAAAACAGCATGGTGTTGAAAGCCTACTTGTGAGAGTTTACGCCATCTTCAGAAATTATCAAACACTGTACTAGTTCAAAGTATTACAGATAAATGGCTGGACTAAAAGACCACATTTCTATGCAGATGACTTCTCACTTCAGGAAACAAGCAAACAGAATGGTTTTGATTCTTTTGTAATGGAAAATGTTATATATGGACAATGTAAGTCATGAAACATCACTGTTCATTGCTTAAGGTCATGTTTACCACCACACTCAATCACTTTAAAGTGCACTCCTATTCAGTTCAGTTTTGTAGTCATGGAATTCAAACATCTACATGGACACTTCAGCATGCAAAATACTGAACATCAAGAGACTGGAGAGTCCCAGGGAAAACTACACAAAGGAACTTTGTTTCCATCTAAAAAAAAACCAAACCTGTTGGTCTTGGAAGAGTCACTGAAATATGTCCAAATACCTCAGCCAATAGCAATGATTCTGGTTAGTGAGCGCTGGAACAACTGTGCTGGTGAGTGAACTATCAAAGATTTCCTAATAGGGAGGTTAAAAACTAGCAGAGTTCTAGCTACTTCCCATAAGGAACAGCCTTTAAGATACCTGAAGTATAATATCTTACAGGCAAAGGACCATGATACAAACATTTTCATACAACCAGGTGCTCTTCTAATACAACTGTAGTATAGCATGTTTTCAGAATGGCCGACTGCAGTTAATGCTCACACAAACAAATAGAAAAATACTGACCATTCTTAGCAGTCAAGGCATTTGCCACAGCCAATACCAAAAGAAGATCAGTTATTCACTATAGTAAATCTACAAAATCTATTTTTCTCTTTATTATCTTTTTATCTCCTGCAGTAAATCTGAAAAAAAAAAAAAAAAAAAAAAAGAATTGATTAATCTTCAAAATTAAATGCATTGGGTACATGGAAACTAAAGGCCACTAGTTTCTATCTAAGCAAAAATTGTTCAACACTACCTTTAATCCTTTAAAGTGTAGCCTGCTGGTTGTTGCTTGTGGAAGGATTTTCTAGCACCAGCTTTTGTGCCCCAAGTAATTTTCATCTTTCTCACACACCATTAATAATGCTACTGCTCCAGGTACCACTAAACAATATAATTAATGGAGCCCAACTACACTGCAACCTAGCCATGTTGCAATGTGATTTGAGCCTATAAAGAATATGCTGAAGGCCTTGGCAGAATTGGCCGGACTACCCCAAGTAATAACGTTGTATAGGTTCAGAAAAAGAAAAAGAAAAAAAAAAAAAAACACGCCAAAAAAACATAAAAACACACCACTTTCAGCATAACCAAACAATTGGAATACAACTGTAATAAACTAAGAATAATGAGCGTGTTATAATGCTACTTAACTTATTTGTAAATATCAGTTTAAACTGCTTAGCAAAGGAAAAAAGCTTGCAAGATGGACCATGGGGGAAAAAAAGACTTGAGATTATTGGCCTAAGTTCAGCAGCAGAGTTAGCAATTTATGGACTTGATTATACCTTCAAAATGAACAATAACCCAGTAACTACTGCAGTAGAAAGGTACTAAATTTTTATGATATGGGGTAATCAGGTTGGCTACCAAAGACATAGTAGACATGCTGCAAAGAAGAAACAATTCACATTAAAATAGCCAAGTAACAAATCCCCTTCTTGAAAAGGGTATTTTTCTTTATATGATGTCTTTAGCAGACTGTAGGCTGTTTCTTTAAATGAACGCATATGACACAATTTTCAGGCACACTTGGTTACAGAAACAGGCACTGCATTGTACATCATGTTTAGAAATAAATAGAGCTGTCATACCTGGATTCATATTGACATTTACATCAGACGCTTAATCTGTATAGATTTGACATATAGGAAAAAGTCAGTCACCCCACATATAAATGATGCTTACATATTCATAATCAAAATGTTCTTGGTTGTTTACTCAGTAAAGCAAAACTAGTTTCTTTATATATCTCTACTATGGCAGTAAATAGTCTGACATTTCAGCATATTTGAAGACAGTATGCTATTTTATTGTAATTACTATTTCCAGCAAAAAATTAAGGGGCAAAAATTGTGGTGATTTTTCAAAAAAATAATGTATTCATTTTTGTAGAAGGTTGAAAAGAATTGTATTTTTTGCTTCATGGTGTAATGGGTACTCACAGACTGTGGAATTAGCAATTTCATGCAAAATCAGTAAACTTTTATATTTAGTGCATGAGTTGTTAGTAAAAACGAAATAAAAAATGAAGTACCTACGATGACTCAATAAGCACTCAAAGGAATGTAATGCTTTTTTAATTACTTAAGGCCTACAGGAGGAACTCAGTTGCTATAAAAATGATGCAAATGAAATTATAAAATAGAACATTCAGAATTTAATATAAATAATATCCAAATGTTTTAACGACTCTACTATGTTTTTCCAAATTTTTGCTATCTTCTAGAACTTAAAACAGTTTTTACACTGTCCTCTCCTGAATGTTTATGTAATGGGTTCAGCCCAAAGTTGGGCACCATCCCTGTATAGTTCAACGTTGCATGCATCCATTGGGATTTCCAATGAAGGCAATGAAGTCACATATGACATGACACAAGTTTTAGGACATGGAAGACAACTTTATAGCTATCAATTTATCTTTTTCAGCTGCATTAATTATGCCACGAAGTGTTCTTCTGCTCAGGCGTTTTAGATGATAGACTCTGGATACATTGTATCCTACCCTCCTTAAAAAAGGCAACACACAATGCTTTAGAAGGAGAAAAGAAAGTTTACCAATATACTTAAACCTAATAAAAAGAAATCAACATAACACAAATAATGCTGATAAAGCTCAATCTTCAAAGAGACAACTGTGCTCTTTGCTTGAAGGTATACATACAAATTTTGTCCTTCCAGTTATTTACCAAAATGTGTGGAAAGGTTGATTTCTGTTTGGTTGGTTTTTAAAATCACATACTCACAAGCTAAGAGCTGTGATGTTTGTCAGCACAATGAAGGATCTAACCACACTTCTTAACTGGGTATTTCTTGAAGAGATAAAATTCCCAGTGTAATCCACAGCTCAAGGGCTCAGATACCTGTGAGTCAAGACCAGGTTTTAAGCAGCACACTGTGTGATGTTTATTTAGGTTTACTAAGCTGTGAAAGACTATGCAAGCTAAAGCCACACAGGAAAGGAAAAGGTAAAACACAAACGAAATGCTGAAATCATAATAATAACTCAAGAGCTCAAGTGAGAAACACCAACATGTCACAGTACAAAAGCCTAACAAAAAACCTGAAGAGTCAGAAGAGACTCTTGACAAACTAAGGATCATCCTTTTCCGAGGAACAATGGAGATCAACACTTCCATACCTTCTGGAAAGCTATCAGATGTCTGCACTGAAAGTGGTGAGATATTAATGGTTCACCCCATGACATGTTAGCCCTAGCTATCCACCACGCATGCTAGTGCTTAATAATTGCCGTGTACTGGAAAGTTATGTGTGATATGCTTGCACTCTCTCCATGCACAGTAGAAGATGCCCAAATAAAAAGTGAACCCACAGAAGGTGTATTATACCAAATGGACTGTACATCATATGAATCAGAATTTATTTCTATTTTTCCCTAAGTTATTCCACATTATAAGTTCCCCTGGTCAGAGAGTTTTTTTAATGTAAGTTTATACAAACTCGAGCACAACTCAAGTCCTGTGTTGCTTGAAGAATCTAGACGCTATAGCAGCAATAATAAAGAAGATTCAAGCATAATTAAAAGACTTTCTTACTAATGGGAAAAAGAAGATAAATTCTTACGCAAATATGCATGATTTCCAAAAAAATATTGCTATAAAAGGACAATACTATAGAAATAAAATGCTTAGAGCTCTTTTGTGACATACGTTCTTCATACACTGAAATATCTACTTAATAAACATTTTATACTTCTATCAGTGTTACAATTAAGCTTTCAAAATGCAGCGGGGGAGAGGGGCGCGAGGAAGGTCAGCGTTGATTATTTATTCCAATGCACAGGGTTTCAACTAGTCAGAAAACACAGGCAGCTGTTTGCTATTAGATGGGAACGAAATGGTTCTTCGGGAGTCTATAGTAGTCAGTAGCTGTGCAATGATCATGTGCATGTCTGAAAGCATGCAGCACCCTGCTGCCTTACACAAGAGTATCTCCAACTGGCTTGAGCAGACCATTAGCACAAGAAATCAGAGGTTGTGTTCACTGTAGTGGAAAGATAGGCCGGGCCAGTAAATGTGCACTGACAATATAACACTGAAAAGCATCAACTAACTCTGCTTCCTGTCTCTGTACATCATAGTAACATTGAAATCACACAGGAAAAAAACCAGCATTTGGGAGATACAGCATTTGGGAGACTAAGTACAACTTTCTTGAAGGCAAATGATACTTTTCTTTTAGCGGGGGGGGGGGGGGGGGGCGGTGGAGAGAAATGTCTGCTCTGCAGTTGCCCCTACTCCTCTTCTGTACAGCTCTGAAACTTGAACAATTCTCATTTCTGAAAGTGTTTTAGTCATTTTCATTGTCTTCACAACATATTTAGTATACCAAGTAAGATCTTGAATACCAGGGCCTCAGAGTAAGACAAATACTTAGAAGCAAAGCAGTGCTCTTGCAGGCCCAGCACCACTGGTCCAGACATCTGGGCATTACACATTACACTATAATCATCAGTCTACACAAATTTTTCCTATGGCCTTTTAACATATAGCAAATGATAGTGAGATTGTATAGGAGGAAGGATATGCTCAATACATCACTCCTATCTCATCAATTCCATACTGTGTGAAACCAGGGATGAGACATTTCCTGTAACACAAAACAGCACTGATGCTGTCACTACAAACCAAACCAGAATGCAACTTTATAGCAAGATGCCAGAGGATGAAGCTGGCAGTTACAGAAGTCTCTGGCTCTGACAGCTTTGATCACCTGCCTGTTGCAGAAATTGTACTACATTTCTCACCAACAGAACCAGAGGAAGCTGAAACTGGCACGTCTCTTCAAAAGAGCCTCTGTCCAATGACGAGTAGAGAATATCTTTGACGATGACTCTCTGGCTACTCTAGTAAATTCTCTGTAGTCTCCAAAATACATTTTCATGCATGCAAGATATAACTCTATGCTGATTTGGAGCAGGGAGAAGTATGCTCAATTGTAAACATTTTCAGTGGATACTCTTTGCCGTAGTGCGCTATATGGATCCATTCTCAGATAACTGCAGGGTCAAGATAAGGATAGCTTAATAGAACTTTTCATAAAAATGGTTTGTCACACAGATGACAAGTTCTCAACCCTTGTAAAACACAAGGAAGAGTTAATACAAGAGGGAGATCTGCATTCCCTTCCAACCTCAGCCACAGAAGTCTATATAAACCTGGACATATCATTTTATCTTGTAGCATACCGGTTCTCAGTTCTAATGCCCACAACACAGTGACAAAACTACTTCACAGGAGTGCTGTTTAATCAACTCATGTTTGAAAGATACCCATAAGACACTATAAAATACCATAAAAACACCCATGAGTACAAAACAAGTGATGTGAGAATTCATTTTAAAGCCTTCCCATGTGTAACATGTTAGTTTCTTCAGATTACATTATGTTATGGAGTTTTTTCACAATTTTTCTTGCCTTCAGAAAATTTGAGAATACATATAAAATCCATTATTTATTGTACCGGGTCTTTAGTAATAAATACAGTATATTGCTTTTAACTGCAATTGTGGCTAATTCCCAGATGACAATTTTTCTAGCACATCAGCAAAGCACAGAGTTCTTTGACTCAAGCTATTAACTATTATTATTAACTAATTCAGCAGAAGAAACCACTGAAGTGTAAAAATTACTTCAACCCTCTTTTAAGAGGAATTAAGATGTAATGAACTTCAGAAACTCAGGAATTTTTATTCAAATTTATTTCAACACAATATAAAATATTTTTATGCTTATCTAAAAGTATCATTCTCCAGGGAAGCCTGTCCAAACCCATTCTCTCCCTAAAGCCACTGATCAGAAGCATAAAATAGACTTCGTATTTTCCTTTCCTTCTTCCGAGTGATATCAATCCTTCCTTTCCGGTACCCACTTGACACCAAAACCTGTTTGTTTTCTTTTCCAGGAACATACCTTGCTTGTCAAACACCTGCCTTCCAAGTTCGTGTACTTCAAAATACCGTATAATTTCTCCACTTACCCGTTCCATGACCTTTACAGTACTCTTCAATCCCAGATATATCTAAGCAGAGAATCTGTTAAAGCTCTCTACAGAAGTTCCTTAACTGAACATTACAGAGTCCAAGAACTTAAATGGGTTTAAAGCAAGATAAAGTGATGGGGGAAAAGTCTTCTAGAAGCCAATAAGCAATCTAGACACAACCTCCATACAAGTTACTAGCACAAGATAGGGGGCTATGCTTAATGTACCTTCAGCTTCCTAGACTCCATCAGAGATAGTGACTAAACAGACCATTGATCTGACCCAATATTTTTTCTTAGCTTAGCTCTCAAGCCCAGATATCCCTTGACATTTCATCAAAGCACACATCACATATCTCCAGGATGTATAAAAAGCCACATCCTTACTCAGCAAACCTCCCAAATCTTACACTTGAAGAAAGAACATCCATTACTTCTTCACTTTCAGAATTCAAACTTTGCACAGCCATGACACACCCTATTATTTACAGTCTTGAAAACCCTAAACTATTACAAAAATCATGCGATAGGACAGTGAGGAATTTTTATATAGAAAACATTCTATCAATCAACCTGCCTCACTAGTACTTACTCTGCCATTGTCTCCAGTGTAACAAAAGCGCTGCAGGCACAAGTAAGACAGCTTTTACTTGCATGCTCTGGAGTGTCATCAGTGGAATGCTGTCAATTTTGGGTCATACGCCTGTGAATAAAAAATATGTTATTCTAAAGGCTGCTTGTGACCTAAACTTACTGGTAAAGTTACTTTACCCTCCTCAGATCACAAAGTACAAAATAATTTGAATACCTCCTTTCTTAAGCACAATTTTTCTGATATCAACCAGTTATGACCTCAAAATTCCCTATGATGTTATTCCAAATAAGTGGTAGAACATACATCTGCATATCCACTCTCTCTAAAAAAATTACTGTTAGCTTTTCCAAGTACTAGCATGTATATGCTAGCAGTGAAAAGACAGAAATAATGAAGTTGTATCTAGACAGTTATCAACACTTGATAGATTATCTGTCTGGTCATATGTTCCATGTTTTAAGTGCAATTTAAAAATTTAAAAATCAGTATTACAGTACTTTGTAATGTCAGAGGCAGAACCTTAATTTAACTTTATAATTCTAGATACAATAGCTTTCCCTTGAATACGAAGTGATGTATCACACATTTCAAACTGGGTATTCTATAATCATAGTGCTTTTTGTTACTGTTAAAACTGCCATTTAGTTTCTGAGGCAGTAAAATGCAGTAGTACAAGGAATACATTAGAAAACGTTTTAAAAATTAGGCTAAGAAAAATCATTGCAGCTGGAATTTAAGTACAGAAAATTATAGGAAAGGATTCAGAAAACATTTATTAGAGAAGCCTAAACAACATATACATTTTAAGGTAAAATACATGCTTTTTTAATTGCATTGATATTGTGATATTTAACTAGCCACCCCCAGTTTGGATGGGCACTTATTCCTAATTTAAAAAGTACTTCTAGCAAAAAGCCAATCAAACCATTCTTCCATATGTGCCTTATTTATTTTGTCCTCATTCCACAACATCCCAGAGTAACAGCAAAAAAACCCCAGAAACTGTACAAAGCTGGCAGGAAAATCTTACTGTGAAACATACAATATTAAATTATCAGTAACACCACTACATTTGTCAAAGGAGAAGAGAACTATTGCTTTGCTCTTCTCTTCCCCATGCTACAGAGGTAAACAGCCTCTCTTCTTTTTCTCAGTCAAGTGTCTAGGTTCACCTAACTCCCACAAACTCAGCGGATGACGTTACGACAGCCAAAATGCACTTTCATCTAACCAGAATACTTACTTTTGCATAATACGTAGTTGTCTTCAATGTAAATCCTAAAGCACAATTCACAGAAAAATAGGAGGCTTTGCATGTAATTCCCCACTGGTTTTCATAAAGACAATAAACCAGTGAATTTCATTGGGTTTAGCTGTATCAAGGCTCACAAACTGCACCTTCATTTGCATATATCATGTTTAGTCAACATAGCCGATTCTAAAATTATTTATACAAAGCTAAAAAACACACAGGCTGAAATATAACAAAACTCCCTCATTGTTTTGCTTCACTAACTTCATTTTATTTGTCAGCTGTGTGAAAATGTTTGTGGATACTTGTGTCACGAATGGTGTACCTATGTACATGTTTCATAGGGAAATATATCTGTATTGGGTAATTTTTGCACACACAGGAAATATTTTTTACTCATTTAAATTCTTAACAGGAACACACAATATTACTATCCATAATCCACTAGCAAAAAGCAAGACATGCACCTGTTGAAAATATTCCATGCTTGTGTTCCTTTCCACAAACAAGAAATGTACAACACTTGTTCTGGTTAATTCCCAGCCAACTATATAGGGCATGGGTATAGACGTACCATTTAACAGTTGAAAAATTAGAAATGCTCATATCAAAAGAGCTGGAAAACTAGGCTAGACAACAAAGACAAAAAACAAAACTAATATGAAGCCGGCATCTCTAAGTTAGATTGTAGTGAACAGAAGTTCTTGTCAATAAAACTACAGCCGACAGCATTATTGTGTATCTTCACTTATGTATTCCAGAAGAAAGACATAGGACTAAGTTTGTGCACAGAGTATGTTTCCCTATTGGTACCTTGAGTTGGTCAAGAAGTAGTACAGACAGGCTGCATGAGAACTTTGAGGTCTTTAATACTTCCACTGCCTCTGCTTGTGATGTACAATATCTATTTCCTGGCTAAACAGAGAAGTTAGGTCCCCAGAGTCTGAATCCAGTACCTTTCATAAGCCCTAACTTCATTTTTAAAAACGATAAAAGAAAATGTAATTTTCTTTCCAGCTTTACCAGTAATCCATATGTGTTCATATTGCAGACTGCAAAAACATCTGTGAGATCAATAATAAACATCCTCCCACTCGTCGTTCATTCTTCTGCTTTATTTAAAGAGAACATTCCCCAGCATACACTCCGCTCTATGCTTTCTCCAGTTTGAATGATGGAACATGGATTACAGAAGTAGAAAAATGCATTGCAAATGGCAGAATGTATGTTCTTTACCAATAAGCAGCAGACCTTCCAAGAAGAATTTGAGCTTTCTAATTTCTACATTTCTGAATTAAGAAAATGTTACAGTAAGACAGCAACAAGACTGCAAAGTCTCAGATATTAGGGACTAACAGAATCACATTTGCCAGTGTGTCTCTCCTCAACGCTCTTCCTAGTCAAGAGCTCCATGCCCCCGAGTTCCTTGTTCCCAGTAGAGCTTATTTAGTCAATCCTATTTAGCGGTATGGTTTGATTTTTCCTCCTATCCATCTGCTTCCACTGAGTCATTCAGACACACTCTACTCCACATCTTGCCTCCTACATATTTTAACTTGCCCTCAGACTTCACAATGTTGGGAGCTTTGTGATCCCTCTCGATACCTATTTCCCACCTAGCAGTAGCTGGAAAAAAATAACATCGTAGACAAGTAATCACTCCACTTCTATCCATAATAGTGAAGTTCATTATAGACAACATGTCTAGAGAATTTACTTGTAGGAAACTAGAAATTCCAGCTGACCATGCACAAGCTTGGATTTATTTACCTGAGTTATTGGGGTGGTTCCTTCTGTCATGGAGACAGTGAAAAGCACCATCCCTATTGCTGCAAAAAGCACAGTTGTTTGCTAAATGTGAAATCCCTCAACCCAGACAGAGGAAACACAAACCAAGAAGCACTGGAACCTCTAAAGAACATGGGTTCAAGATTATTATTATTATTATTATTATTATTTCAAAGTCAACCTCAAACACATACTTTCTTTTTGGCATTTGACACTTAATAAATATCCTTAGCAATATAGAATCATAGAATCATCTAGGTTGGAATGGACCTTTAAGATCATCAAGTCCAACCATTAACATAACACTGCCAAACCTGCCACTAAACCATGTCCCCAAGCACCACATCTACCTGTCTTTTAAATACCTCCAGGGATGGCAATTCAAGCACTTCCCTGGGCAGCCTGTTCCAATGCTTGATAATCCTTTTCATGAAGAATTTTTTCCTAATATCCAATCTAAACCTCCCCTGGTGCAACTTGAAGCTGTTTCCTCTTGTCCTATCGCCTGTTACTTGGGAGAAGAGACCGATCCCCACCTCGCTACAAACTCCTTTCAGGTAGTTGTAGAAAGCAATAAGGTCTCCCCTCAGCCTCATTTTCTCCAGACTAAACAACCCCAGTTCCCTAAGCAGCTCCTCATAGACCCCTCACCAGCTTCATTTCCCTTCTCTGGACTCACTCCAGAATCTCAGTGCCCCGCCTGTAGTGAAAGGCTCAAAACTGAACAGTACCCAAGGTGCAGCCTCACCAGTGCCGAGTACAGGGGGACACTGACTTCCCTAGTCCTGTTCATGACACTATTCCTGATACAGGCCAGGATGCTGATTTTAAATGCTTGTGCGCTTGTTGCTACTATCAATAATACACACTGATTTACTGCGGCAGCATTGGAAAGGGTAAAAGAAAACTTTTAAAACACTGAAACATAAATGCTCAAATTTCCCAATGACTACAGGACATACTTATATATATTTATGAATAATGTTAAATACTTCTGCACATTGTTACTAGAAACACAAAATTTCCATTTTATAGCCTGATATGATTTTATATATTTTCAAGTTAGATCTAATTCATATATTCCCACAAAAATGCCTTTAGCTACTTTTCGTGTAGAGCTTTTTACCTGATTCTTTTGGCTCTTATGTTCTGTATGCATTTTGTTGTTATTGCTCTCATTTACCTTTTCACTTGTCACTATTAAATATTTTTACTATTTTCTTCCTGCAGCCTCATGTGGAAAGATCACAAGAACGCCTCCCTGTCGAGTAAAATTCTTTTTTTTTTTTTTTTTTTTTCCGGTTTTTATGAAGGCAGCAGCTTCACGTGGGTGGGTGATTTACTACCCGGCTTAGAATGGCAGAGGATTAGCCAATTCTTGGAACAAAACTTGTCACGGGTTCCAAACCATCTCGATTCCACCCTGGTGCGGAACAGAGCAACTCCTGGGGCTGTTCCAGAGCGTTAAAGCCGTACGGTTCCTAAGCGACCTGCACCAACACCCTGACTACCGGCCCCTGTGCTGACAGAACGCACCACAGCGGCCGTTACAAGGCGGTGCTTGGAGGGCGGCGGTTGGACAGCGGCCGTTGGAGGGCGGCGGTTGGAGAGCGACCGTTGGCCCCGCCCCCCCGCTGAGGCGGCCCCTCCCTCTCCACAGAGCGGGAGAGCGGGCAGACGAGGAACCCCTCGGCGGGGCATCCCTAGCGGAGGGGCGCTGGCTCCTGACGCCCGCGACTGCTTTCCCACGCCGGCAGACCGGCTCCCCAGTTGTATCCCGGCGGGATGGAACGCGTATCGGTACCCGCCGGGAAACGTCGTCGCCCGGCCCCGGCAGCCGGAGCGGAGAGCCCCGCCCCGGTGGGTGGTCCCTAAGGAAGAGGCCCCGCCCCCAGCGGGGCTGAGGCGGCAGTTGGAGGGCGCCGGCAACCCCCCTCCTCTCCTCGAGGCCGCGTTAGCGGAACGCCGAGCGAGCGGCGCTCTCTCGATGCGCTCGGTGCTCGCGCCGGCCCCTAGCATCCCTGCCGCCACTTCCGGCGGGACCGGAGGCAGCGGGAGGGCCGTCGCGGCGGTTGGCGGCGGAGGAGGACGGGAGGGGGGCTGCGGCCGCCGCGCCCCTCCTCCCCGGCCTAACAGGTACCGGGGGCGGGGCCGCTCCTCCCCCGGACACCGGGAGCGGGTGGCGAGGTGGCTTCCTGGGAAGCGTCACCCGGCAAATAGGGGGCCATGGCCGCGGCGGTGAGGAGTGCGGGGGGGAGGGCCGGGGCCAGTTTTGGCTGGCTGGCGGGTTTTGGCTGGCGGGAGGGTTTTGGCTGGCCCGAGGAGGCGGTGTGTCGCGGCGCTGGGCCCGAGGAGCCCGTAAGCAGCGAGACGTTCCCTTCCCTGGGAGGAGGAACGAGGAATGGCGGCCTGTCGGTGCTCGGAAGCCGCAGTCCCAGCCCCAGCCCGGGGCAGCTGGCAGGTGCTCGGGTAGAGCCACGTCTGTCCTGGCCTCGGGGCGTGGCGTGGGCCAGCGCCCGGCAGCTCAGCTGTCAGAGGGCTGGAAGGAAGCTTCAGGGATCATGCCGGCCCCTGTCCTTCTTACCTCTTTTCTCTTTTGCCTCTGGGGCGGGAGCCAGGTACCGCCAAGGAAAGGGTCTGCTCGGGTTTCCCACAGATGTACGTTTGCACCCCTGTAACCCGGAGCATCCCTGTTATGGTGCCAGCGACCGTCCTGCTACCAGGGATTTGCAGAACTGGCTCCAAAGAAATGGATCTTGGCCAGTGTGGAACTTGCATTGTGTGGCTCATGCAGGCAATATTTCTGAGAGTACTGAGATAGTAGTTTCTGCCAAACTGATGTTTTTAATGGGTATTTTTCAGAGTCAAATAAAAAAGCCCCTGCTCCTTTATAATGTTTTTTCCATGCTTGGTACAAGTCATTAAGTTTTTGGAGGCCAAAGAAATTTTGCTTTTCTAGTTACTTGTTCATTTCCTTCCTTTCTTGTAATAATCACTCTATTTTACTTGTGTGCAAGTTTAAAATCTTGCTCTGCATGGTGCTTTTCAAAGGGGAAGGAACGAAAAGTCTTTGATCTAAAGAATGTGTTGTTTACACTTTTATACACAGCATTAAAGAAAGGGGAAAATGCTATTTTACACACATCAGGACAGCTCTTTAGCCACTTGACTCTTCATAAAACAGATTTTTGCTGCGTGTTTGTTCAAAAGGTGAATCAGTTGCTTGAAGTATTTTTGGTGAGAGGAGGTTGAATAGCATTTTTGATACTTAGAAAAATAAGAGTTTGAGAAGTCACAGCAGATTTCAGAAAAGTTCTGTCACTGTTGGTAATGAAATTACTTCATAGAGAGCTTTTCAGATGGATGCAGACGTTTACACTTTCTTCAGTTGTTAATAACCCTCTTCATGAGGGAGTGTAGTGATTGGATGAGGGGTAACAGTTTTAAACTGAAAGAGAGGAGATTTAGATTAGACATTAGGAACAAATTCTTTACTGTGAGGGTGGTGAAGCACTGGAACAGGTTGCCCAGAGAAGCTGTGGATGCCCCATCCTCGGAAGTGTTCAAGACCAGGCTGGATGGGGCTTTGAGCAACCTGCTCTAGTGGGAGGTGTCCCTGCCCATGGCAGGGAGGTTGAAACTAGATGATCTTTAAGGTCCCTTCCAGCCCAAACCGTTCTATGATTCTGTAATGTTCCTTGAAATGTTTCTTGAACGTGGCATTTTTTTTCTTTCCTTTAGAACATAATAGAGGGAAAACAATTACTATGCATCATCTTCTTATCGATGGCTTTGGGCATGACTGGAGCTGTCAATGTTGTTTATTACTACTTTAGTGGTAGACTCAGTAATCTTCAAGAAATTTAACGGACAGACTGTAAAAATTGATAGTATTCCTGAGGAAATATTTTGAACATAAATAGTTGAAAATCAGAAAATTTGTGTTAATTGTGGTGTGGGTTAACGCTGGTAGGCAGCTAAGCACTATGTAGCCACTTGTTCACTTTCCCGCCTCACCCAGAGGGATGTGGGAAGACAAAAGGAAGGGTGAAAGGAAGAAAACTTGCGGATTGAGATAAAAATTGCTTAAGAAGTGGAGGAAAAGTGGAAAAAGAGTGACAGAAGACAAAACAGGTGATGTAAAGGCAATCACTCCTCCCACAGGTAGACTGATACCCAGCCAGTTCCTGAGCAAAAGATGCCTAACCTCCCTAACCCCCCTCCTCATGCATTTTATTGCTGAGCGGGAAGCTTTATAGCATGGAGCATATCTGGCTAGTTTGGGTCACCGTCTG
Source organism: Numenius arquata (assembly GCF_964106895.1). Lineage (NCBI taxonomy): Eukaryota > Metazoa > Chordata > Aves > Charadriiformes > Scolopacidae > Numenius > Numenius arquata. Next base: position 61,516,772 of record NC_133579.1, on the reverse strand, counting down.
GTTGAGCCCCCTCCCAGCCTCTTGCACACACCTCAGTTTATTCGCTGGAGGGGGGGAAGATGGAGAAACAGAAAAGGCCTTGATGCTGTGCAAACTCTGCTCAGAAGTAGGTAAAACGTTAGTGTATTACCAGCATTGTTTTGGTAATCTAATCTAAATCTAAACACAGCACTGTACAAGCTGCTATGAAGAAAATTTACTCTGTCCCAGCCAGACCCAATACAAAAATACACTTGTTACTGTTTCTTCTTCCCTCTATTTCTTCTGATCCTAAAACATTTATTAGACAAGTAATATCTAAGTTAGTGGCCAGAGTGGAAACTGTAGGTACAAAACTATGCGTTATACAATTAATTCTATTTTTGGACTGTTGAAGTGCACATGAGAGTACGTGGCTGTGTCTTCTGCTGGGCATATGTCATTCTCTGTGTTTCAGTGTAGGTAAAAAAATGAGACTCAGGTTACTTTGGCAGCTTTTGTTCCTGCTGAGAAAGTGTGACATTAACGAATGCTCTGTGCCTCTCAAGAGGAAGTGTATGCTGGACAGGAAAGATCTGAACAGGCACCAATGAAAATACAAGTTCAGCTAAGATGGCAGCAATGGGTAGATTTCTGAATACATTGTCTTCATAGTGATTTATTCCTTGGCCTTGAACTTTGGAGTCCTAACTTTGTATGCAGTTCTTCTGGGGAAAGTAGTAATTCACATCCTGGTTTAGTGATCAAGTAAGGATCACCGAGTATCTTCTACAGGCACCTTACTTTGCTTTCCATAGTGGTGGTATGCTATAAACACAGGACTAAAGGGTACTGAGCAGTCATCACACCCAGTCTTAACAGCTCTACATAATTGGTTTCATAAACTTCACCTTAAAAAGAGTTCAGTTGTTCCTTCTTTCATTTTTATGTTGCTCTAGAATAGAGATAGTCTAAGGATGAAAAGGTAGTTTTTAGTAAAGTTTGTTATGATCACTTCATGCCCATTTGCTCTCATGTTATTATCCTTAAAATTAGAATTATTTTTCCTTGTTACTGGTAATCCCTGTGATACTTTTATTGAAAGCAAGTGTATTTTCTTTTCCTCGGGGTTTTGCTAGGGTAGGCAAGTTATGTTTTCATCCTATTTCAGTTCATAAGGTGGAAAATCTGTTCCTCCATCCTGATAACCTTTTTTGCAGTTGTTGTTTGATTCTGTCTTTGAGGATGATCAGAACAATGTATGTTATTGTATGTGAAAGCTCACTAGTGCCTCATTGCATGACATTGATACTTTTCTGTTTTTACAGAAGAGAGTCTACTTAAACTTTTTCCATTTTTTATGGCCATCTCATTTTGGGATTAGCTAACAATCCACAAAGGTACTTCCTACCTCCCACTTTTGGTTTTCAACTGAAGAGCTCTGAACTTAAACACAAATTATTATTATAGTCCCTAAACTCCTGTTATGGTCCCCAAGCTATTCTTGTTCCAACCAGATAGTAGGTTGTATCAAAAAAGGAGACATAACCACATTGCAAGTTTTATACTAATTCTTCGTTTTTCAGCTAAACTTGTCATTTCTTGGTTTGTGTAATGAATTACCAATGTCCATGCAGATTACATTTACTGCTTTTACTGCATGATCTAGCTTTTATATACTAGCACATTTTCCATTTAAAAACAGTGGGAAAAACATTTTTCATACATGTGTGATGAGCAGAGGTATTTTTGAGCTGGGGAAAATAAACCACTAAATACTTGAGAATACTTGAGACAAACAGAATTTAATTATTGACTGCTTGCTGAGCTATATGCTGACCTACATTTAAAAATCTTGGGATAACTGAGTGACAAGTGTGTTTATCATAAGGCCAAAAAGAAAAAAAAGGAAAGAAAAAAAAAAAAGCCTCAAACATCATACTCTCTGCTGAGCTGGAGAAAAGAATTATTTGCCTGTCAGTCTATTAAGCTGCTAAATTCCTTCTCTAGGCTTCAGTTATCCAATTTTGTTTTCTATTACATGTGGAAATGTCTGCATGTGATTAATATTAAAGGTATTGCCATACCATAGACCTCATCAGATAACCAATCTAATTTCAGAGACTGACGACTTAATCTTCTTGTTTCCATCTTCATGTTCTTTTCCTCAGAAGTGTGTGAGAAATAAGTAGTGAGTAAATGTGAGAATGAGAGTTCAATGCTTGTAAGCAATAATAGGCTCAAATCTGTAGTTTTTAGCAAGTCTTCTCTTGTAGTGGACTAGTCTTTCATATTTTGCTGTGAAAATGAAATAGAGTAGACAGAACCATAGTACGTCAATACTAGTTCTTTCAGTGATTTGATCACGGGGATCACTTCTCTCCCAAGCAGTCAGTCCTGTGAGTACTGGCATAAAAGAGCTAGTTTGAGCCCTTGTGAAACTGTAGCTGGTTTTGTGTTGTTGATGTTTTGGGATTGTTTTGTTAGTTTGTTTTGTAGAGTGTAGGAATGCTACTTCCCACAGGAAGCAAAAGTGCTTTCATAAAGTGTTGCTGGCCTCTGATATTAATTGATGTTGACTTTGGACATAGAAAAGATAAATGAAATTTGTGAATAAAAACAATCCAACAAAACTCTTAAACCTTTGTATTTTCCATATAAATGTCTTTACTGTTATTGTTGGAAGGCTGTATGTTATGTCTTACCTGACTTCAGTGTTTCTTTCAGCTTTCAGACACAGAAAGGGAAGAGCAGAAGGAAAATAACAATAGCACCGAATGCAGCGAACTAGGAATCATGGATTTGAAATTCCCTTCATCAAGAAAATACATTTCCATCAGTGTGCCTTCCAAATCTCAGACTATGTCTCCTCATATCAAATCAGTAGATGATGTTGTAGTTCTTGGCATGAATCTCAGCAAGTTTAACAAACCTACTCAATTTTTCATCTGTGTTTCTGGAGTTTTTATGTTTTACCTAATCTATGGATATTTACAGGTGAATATTATGAACTTGTGTCTTAGGCCAATTCCCCCTTCCCCTTTTCTTTTTCTATAGGATAATAATATAGTATGTGTTTTAATATGTATAGACATTTAAAATAGATATTGATTGCAAAGTCAGGCTTTCAGAATTCAAGAGCAGTAAGTAATTGTAAAATGTAAAATTCCATTATAGTTCATGTGCCTACAAGGTTTGGTTCAGTTGGGATTTCATAACTTGATCTTTCATATCCATGTACAAGATACACCTTTCATTATTGTTTTGAATGTGTATTTTTAAAATGTGATTTCATAGTCTTCTGAAAACAAATTGTAGAGCCATAGAGACTTACATGTAAGTCTTTATTGGTGTTGAAACCTTTAGCTCTCCTTGAGTTTCATGAGTGCTGTACAGTAATAATAGTCTATGGTTCTCTCTGCTCTCCCTTCAGGACAGAGCTGAAACATGTACTGTGGTTGTTTGCTAAGCAGAAGCATAATGTTGATGCCATTTTAGTTAAATGTTTCTCTTCCTGCTAACCTTTTCTCTTTTATCTTGAGCAGCTACATTTCTGTTCCTTTTTAAAATTGTTTTAACTTCATTGTGTCTTCTCAATAAGGTAGTGATTTAAAAAGTTAATAAGTAAAAATCACTGTATTTCCAACACAGTTTTCAAAAACAGTTGAGAAGTTTGTTAAAATAAAGTTACTTCCAAAGAGTTAGGAAAAGTTATCATTAATTGAAAGTAGAATCTTAAAAAGGAAAATATTAGGTAGCCTTTTGTTTCTATAACTGACACATCTACATAATTCTTTATGCAGTGCATGTGTTTTTCCATAACAAATTGCTCTGAGTTTAAATGTTCCTACAGCCTGAAAATTTATAAGCTCACAAGTGCTATTTAATGTAAGCACGCAAAATATCAGGTACATATTCCTAAGAGATGAAAGTTGCTAGTAAGTACGTCTGTTAGAGAAAGTTTGTATTTGACTTACTGTGAGCTATTTATAAATTCTGGATAAAAGCAGTCTACTGGAGTAAATGAACTGAAAACTAACAGAAAAGTAGGCAGGAAACATCTATAAACATCTATAATTTGAGGTAAATATTAATGAATCAAATGTATTACCCTTATGTATCAATCCATTAATTTAAGTGGATTTACACCATCAGTAAATTTTCTTATTGCATCTTGGAGGACCTAAATTGTCTTTAATACTTTGCAAGTTACCTATGGCAAGTAAATTCTAGTTAACAACCAGCAGCTGCAAAGGCTACATTTGCATGTACATGAAGAAAAAAAATCTGTTGATTTTGTTTTGATTTAATATTTTGATCTACACATGTGACCTTGGTGGGTTTTTGTTTTTATAGGAATTGATATTTTCAGTGGAAGGTTTTAAACCTTTTGGGTGGTACCTTACTTTAGTGCAATTTGGATTTTATTCCGTTTTTGGACTAATAGAATTGCAGCTGATTCAGGACAAAAGGAGAAGGTATGTGTTTTTCAGAGCATTTTACCTGCTATTCATCAAATTAGAAACATTTTTATATTTATGGTAAATTTAACTTCTGTTGTTTGAAAGTCAATACTGTGAGGCATCGGTAGCAGTTATATAATTAAGATAATGTGAATTTACTGGACGACGTTAGGAAATGTTATATATATACCCACTTAGATTTCAAACCTGTATGTAGTCTTGTTGACTCTTCTGTTACTTTGTCACACTTAGAGGTCAAATACTGTCCCTAATGTAGTTGATACAGATGGACTTATATTTGTGTTGCTTGGGTTTATCATGTCCAAATCGGGCCGACTACGCTTCACAGCACTTGAAGCTATCTCTCATCTAATACCTTTTCTTCAAACCTTAGTGCCTCCTTACCAAGAGGTTCCTCTAACACTCTGTGCATCTTGGTGAGTGTCAGAGGTCTGCTCTCCATTTGTATTGGGTGCTTAGGTTTGTTTCAGTGGGTGTACTTAGGTTTTGAATTTTTCATTTTAGATAGCTTTCATAACACCCTGCCACAAAATTATTCTGTATTTTTTCACTGCAGTTGACCAAGGAGATTCTTGCTATCTCAAATCCTATGGCTGTGGGATAGTTTGATCTCAGTGTGGCCATTCTGTGGCTTCTTGCCCAACTACAGCCTCCGCAAACTGTATATTGAGGCCCTCTGGAAGCTTGGATAGAGGCTGTCATTGTGTACATGAATTTTAAAATTGCTTTAAGGCATTAGTTGTGTATAAGTTGTTTTCCTTACCTGTAGTGAACCTTGGCTGATTTTGCGTATACTGCTTTTAGGTAATAGAATTCTTTTCTAGCCAGGTAATGTAACTTTGAGAGATTGTTTTTATTTTAAACACTGACAGCTTATATTTCAAGTTATCCGACTTTTTGAGATGCAGCAGATAATACTGCCTTTTGGGCGTTCTGTAACTAGTATTTAGGTTTTGATTACCAAATAGTTGCTGATGCTTACAGAGCATGACCCTGTAAGTAAATTGTGCTGAAAATGTAGATCTTAAATATATTTTATGTTTATTTTCTATAACCTAGGCATCTTCCTGTAGACATTAAAAAGATCTGTTTCTGATTTTTTTTATGCTGAATTCTCTGTTTCTTAAATTTTAAATTTTTCTTGCACGCCTCAGAGTATGCCCAGATCACACAATGAGTTATGGATAAGACAGGGTTACAGCAAGACATCTCCTTATGTTGCTTAATGTGGCTCTGAGTATGCATAAAAAATAGCTGAACATATGCACAACAGTAACTGTAAAAAATCACTCTACAAAGCGAGCACAGCAATTGCAAAAAATTACTGGTGGCTCATCTGTTGTCAGGTGATAATTTCATCAGATTGCAAACATTACATCTGAAAATGTTCAAGGAGGCCCTCTGTGTGTGATATCTGAATCACTTCTCTCTTAGTTCTGTTGAGCTTTATAAAACAGTAGTACTTTTTTCAACTTTCTGCATGCTAAAAATGTGAACGATCATGTGAAAACTTCACCAAAAAATTAACACAGTGACCGCGACAGGACTAAGATTCAGGATATCTTGATATACCAACCTTCTGTGTTTCCTTTGACAAATAACCTGAAGCCTTTGTCTTGATTCTTCTGTAAAAAATATACCTTCTCAGAGGGAGGTTAAAGAATTCCTGCTTGAATACTTCATGAGTCATGAAGTTTTTATTGTCTTGTATTTGAGCACTGTTTATTAGCAGTAATTGAAAGAAATGAAATTTGAGATCAGTTACTCATGCTTTTTTAAATTCATACTATGGAATGAAATTCAGTGAGAAAGACTGTCAAGTTTTATGACAAACATATTCCTTTATCTAAATTTTCCAAGCTAAATCTCCTCTATGTGTGTCTGTAATACCAATATTCATATGCTTATGTTTTATAGAATTCCTGGGAAAACCTACATGATAATAGCGTTTTTAACAGTGGGAACTATGGGTTTGTCCAATACCTCTTTAGGATACCTGAATTACCCTACTCAAGTCATCTTCAAGTGCTGTAAGCTGATTCCAGTTATGATAGGCGGGGTTTTTATACAAGGTAAGATAGTCTATTAGATGATTTTTTTTTGTTATTTCTTTGGGAAGCAGTCACATATGGAATCCTGTACTTTGTTAAATGCTGCTGAGGCTCTGGGATAGAAAGGGATGGGTTAACATTTTTCCTATAGGAGGAAAAATGTGAATTTCTGAACCATCTCAGAAAATGTACAAATTCAATTAGATGAACAGAAAATGTGGTGAAAAAGAAGTTGTACGGGTCACTTGCAAAACTTCATTTTTATACAGGCTTTCTTAATTTTTCAGTAATGTAACTTTATTTTGTAAACCAAATCACTTCATAAATGAAACATTTTCAATACTGAAGTGAAAAACCCTGGAAAAAAAAATCCAGCCATGATTTGTGAAGAAATCCTGTACTCTTCTTGTTTGAAAAGCTTGATTCCTAAATTCCTAATTAAAATTACTAAATTCCGATCAAACGTTAATCAGAAATACACCTGACTTTACATGTCTTTAGCTAATCATAAAGTCATAGTTCATATTCCAAGAACAGAGGAAGGGATCTGGAGAACAACAGGTAAAGACTACAGTCATATGAATAAACATACTTCAGTATTTCTGTATTTAAGGTACTTAGGTATATTATTAAAGTGTCTATTTGTTCGATACACAAGGACTCATTAAGTCAATAAAGCTCTGCATGGGCAAGTGTTATGGAACAGAATTTAAAATGGTGTATTTCTGCTTCTGTAGTTAATTCTGGCCTTCTGCTTGCAATAGAAAGTTGAACTTTCAGAGCAGATTACAAGTTTATGTATGCACATGTGCACACAGTATTTACCTTTTATTAGGAGTAATTTTGTATCATTTTAATGCAGAGACTGGTATTCCCTCAAAGCTTTGTGAAACTTTATATTGTGTTGTGGTAGTATTGTATTCTCAGAAGCTGTGATTATTTTTTTTTTTATTTATTATTTTTAAAAATTTTCACTTAAAATTTTCAGTTCAAAAAAGTTCTCTTAGAAGCTTATATTGAGAGTACAGCTTCTGGGAAAGGAATATGTTATTTAAAACAAGATACATTAACTCCTGCCTTTTCATTTCCCTAATCTATTTCTTTCTCTACATCCCTCCATATCCCATCTCTCCCAAACTGAAGGACAATGTAGGGTTCTAAAAGTACCCAAAACATCTGTTAGTGTTTGGGAATGACTTCTCTCTGATCAATAAAGGCAGCCGAAATGTCTTGCATGAGGGGAGAAAATTACGAAAATATCTAAGCTGTCCTGAAGTTGCTGAGATGGTGCTTTGTCAGGGAGGATGTGCTTTATTTCATAGAGAATGTGCTTTATGCCATTAGGACTAAAACTGATCACAAGAATCAGATAGTATCTGTTAAGGTCCTTCTCCATGTTAGGAACTGCAATTATTGAAGAAACTAATTCCTCCAGTTATGGAAGGCCAGGGAATTGAGTCTTCTGCTAAGTAAAAGAATGACATTGGAATAGTTTTTCCTTTGCCTTCCAATCTGCTAAACAAGATAAATGTGAAATTCTGAGAGTGTTAACAGTCCACTCATGTTGTTTGTATTGCTTTTGTAGGAAAACGTTATAATATTGCAGATGTGTCTGCTGCCCTATGTATGAGCCTTGGATTAATTTGGTTTACTTTAGCTGACAGCACAGTTGCACCAAACTTCAACTTCACAGGTAAAGATATATTATATTTTAGAGTTTAACGAAATGCTTGTTTTTTTTCCTACAGTGAGCCTTCCATAGAAGTTCTGAGAACTCTTGGTGAATGCCTTCAGGTATCATACAGACAAGGCAGGTTTCATTGTAGCTTTGCACTAGCAGAACTATATCTCTGGCAGAAGAGGCCTTTATTCAGTGTTAGTTTTTAGGTTCTTTAAATTTCTGTAAATTCCAGCCTTTAGGTTGAAATGTCTTGTGCTTGTTCTCAAAAAATACTTACTTCCCAGTAGATGTGTTAAAATAAATACGATAAAATTCAGTTTGACCATTTTAAAACTTCAAAGGATTAGCTGACTTTTCTAGTTAAACCTTGAAGTTTTTTTCCACTTCTGAACCATTTACTTTATATTAATTGATGGTCTCACTCAGATTTGCTGTAGTTCTTAGCTGTAGTGCCCACAACCTAACTTTTTGACACTGTGTAAAATCAGAAGGAAAGAAAAGATTTTAACCTGCTTAAATTTCCTTCTTAAATAATAAGAAAGAATTGGTTATTCATAAAATCTGTGTTATTTACTTGGCCAACGCTTGGATTAATATTGAACCTAGCAAAACTTGAATATTCTGCTTTTAGTGTATTCTTTTGAAATTCTGAGATGTGATAGAATGACTGTTAAGAGAGACATTCAGTGTGAAACCTTTATTTCTTAATAGTGGAGGCACTGATTTAGAAGTTTTGTTCCTAAAAATAATAATAAATTCTCTGTTTTACGGAAAAGGCTTCTTGCCCTCACAAACTATTATTTCATCCAGTGTTAGTAATGATCAATTTGTGATGTTGTGTAAACTGTATGTATCTTTTGCCTTGCTCATAAATTAATTCTCATGCCTTTTAATGTACTTTTAGTGCTACTGGTAGTGGAAGAAATAACAAAAATCTGTTAATTATGTAACCTGCTGTGCATTTTGTGTGTTTGTGTGGTGTAACTGGTGGCTGCTTGAAAAAAAAATTATATTTTGAGTACAGTATAATGTTGGTATGCATGTAATTATATTCTACTGTTTCTGATATATAGATATGTGTTACCATTACGGCTCATTTTGACTATAGCCTCTAAGTGTACTCACATTTTAATATATTCCTTTTGTAAAATTTGAATTGTCTAAAATACGTGCTATGACTTAATTCTGAAAACATTTAGAAAGTAGATTCTTCAACTGAATGGGTGAGGGTAAAGTACAGCGAATGTAGCAAAGTCCTGATGCCCTCGGAGATCTGCAAAACACAAGATAAAAACTTAATGTCTTCAGAGAATAAACAGGGCTGTCTTGCATTCTTAATTTATTTTGTACACTTCAAACAAGTCTGTATATATTGAAGCTTAGAGCACTACCATTTGGAGGAAGCTAGTTCTGTGAAAATAGAATACAGAACTAGAATTCAAAAGTCTGGATCTCTCCTTAGGAAGGTGATTCAAAATTTTCCTGCTTACCTTCTGCAAAAGTTCTTTCTGCATTTCTCTATTCCCTCTTGCCTGTTTTGTTTTATTCCCATGTCACTTAATTTACCCAGAAGAAACTTTTCATAATGGGATAGGTGGAGTTTTTCCTTTTCTAGGATGAATTATGGAGATAGATGATCCCTTCCTTCAAGAAATGTACTGATTTTTGGTATTGCAGAAATACATAGCTGCCGAAGTGTAAAACCAGTGATAAAAATTAATAAAAACTTTGCTCACTCTGCAAAATGGCATATTCCTTTGAATAATTGCACTTTTCTTGATGTAAATCACAGAATAAGTACTGAAAGTGGAGAGGCAGAATTTAATTTTGTATCTTCCCATAGTATCTTCAAATAAATAACAAAGTATTTAAGGATGCTAAAACTTTAAAAACATAAACAGAAAATTAAATTACTGTTTTCTAAACCTGCAGTTTATGTTACTGCCTACTTACTGTCCCCTAAATTCCTGAGTCCATTCCAGTGATTTATGCATGTTTATATAGAACGGTTTCCACACAAACTAGTGTGACTCTAGCATGATTTCATAGAACTACTTCTAACTTGTTAAGAACAAAGATGTTTGCATTTCACAGTTCTAAAAGAGCAAAACTATGCTATCAAATTGGAGAGGTAGTGGTAGATATCCTAAATAGCTGTGAATAATAGATACAGGACTTCCAAAAGAGAAACCAGAAGAGAAGGGTGTGCAGAAGGAGACAGTCTTGTAACATTGGTGCTACAGGGAATGCTGCTGCTCTGCCATTACAGGTGTAAGTGGAAATTAACTATTTTGAAGACACAGTAAAAATATCAATTGCATGCAAATTCCTGCACCCTAGACTGTTTGTACAGGTGAAGTTTAGTTTAGTCTTTTGCAGACTGAATTGTTTTGCCCTTAGCTTCACTGTTGTTAAAATGATATTACTTGCTTAGCTACTACCTCTATTGTATCTTCTAATCTTCTAAAATGTGGAGTAAAGAAGTTTTAATGGGCAGGTAAATTCCAAACAGCTTGCTAGTCTGACACATTTGTGTGGTGGGGATTGCAAGTTGAAGAATGTGTTGTTGAGGAACTTATGTAAATATCCCAATAGCTTATAAATGTATAAGTAGTGTTAATATTTTAATGACTTCAAGCATCACATTAAGAGTGTAAAATACAATGTAATGTAGTGTTTCAATCAAGTCTGTTGGTGCAAGACCTCAAGGTTTAATTTCTTTCAGAACTAATTTAGGTCCAGTTCTTCCAATCATTTTTACTCATGCTTTACATACTACATAACATTACTGGTCTCATCTTGTTCATGGTTTTGCTGCTGCTGCTCAGCAGGTGCAGCATTATCACGAGTGGAACAATTCTTCTCTGCAAACTGTGTGTGTACATAATACTAACATTTGTCTTGCCTCTACGTTTCTCCTTTCCATGCACGCTTGCACTTCACATTCCAGGTAACCTTTTCATCTCGATCCAGTGCTGAACCCATGCATTTGTCCAGTGATTTGCCTGGGCCATTAAATGCTGCAGGAACCAGTGTGATAGAGATCACAGATGGAGACATACTGAGTCCCTTTACAGAAGTGATCTGCAGCAAGGCTATGGCTGAGCTGGAGGTGTAACTACACCTTTGGACCAGAGCTGAATCCATGTAGTTAATATATCTATACTGTGGTCTTTAGCACAACCAATGTTATTCAAAGTATTGTGTCATTTCCATTGACTCAAACCTTTTCCAATACCTGATAACTTTGAATAAAAAGAGTCATTTTCTGTTGCTTCAGTTGCATAAGTCTAGCCTGAGAAAGGAAATGGTTCCCAAGCTAAAAATGCTGGTTCTGAAGTTCCCATGTATCCAGAAGTTGGCCAGGGAGACAATACCTTAAATTTCATTGGTCTTAAATATGTTAAATCTTTCAATTCTGAAAAAGATAGAAGTTGGGATTTATTTTTTTTTTCTTTGTCAAGAGCTTATACTCCATTTGGTCCATCAGAATGCCTTTTCTGAGGCCTCTGATAGTAAGCACATAATATCAAGAAAATATAACCCTGCTTGTTTCTCGTTTTCCACTCCTCGTTCTTCCCTGACACTTAGGGTGTTTTAAGGAAAGAAGACTGGAGCAGACAGTAAACATGACTTTGATGAGAGATATCTTCTGTAATGTTGTATACTTAGGCAAAGTTATATTTCAGCCAGTGTGCATCATTAAATATAAAGGTTGCTACAGTCATGAAAGAATCGAAGTTTGGAGGTTGGGAAATGAATTGTGACTGGCATGGATAAAGAGTTATTAAATTTTTTATTGGAAAACTGATTACGTTATTGACTGTGTAGTGACTTTGTTATGAACAAATATGGTAAACTGAAACCATGGGGTTTGTACCTGAACAGTAGTTTTTTTAAAATTAGCATTTCAGTAATGAAAGATTTCTGCTGTGAATCCTGTTGCATTTGTTTTACCATTACATCTAACATTCCTATTTCCCTTTGTCAGGAAAAAATAATCTAGGATTAACTTCTCAAAAGAATATGTTCTCTGGTTATTTATTAAAAATTATTCATTAAAAATACCTAAATAAATGCAATTGACATTCTTTCATTCTTGTTACTACAAAAACTACATCTTCCTTATAGCAATGTCCAGATGTTCCTATCAAGCTTAGAGACACACAGTGCTCAGGGGTTAACTGACAGAGGGAAAGGGGTTGGACACTGCTTTATGCTGGTATAATGAAATAGTCTTGCTGCCATTTAGAATATGATATTGAGGAGGTTTTAGTATTTTTCTATTCCTGAGATTATTTTTTTTTTCAGGATAGGTACAGAGTGGTTTTTGTCACTACTCTGCTGATAAATATTCTGAACAGGTTTTTGTTTGTTTGTTTTTTTCTTATATTAGGTGTGGTCCTAATATCCCTTGCCCTCTGCGCAGATGCAGTTATAGGAAATGTACAGGAAAAAGCTATGAAGTTGCACAATGGTTCTAATTCAGAAATGGTAAATACCAGATTTGCAATTTTAAAAGAACACATTCTATCATAGACAAGGCATACAATGACAAAACATGAAACTTGAATCTACTTTTCTCTTGCACATGTAAAGAAGAGCTCTTGGTGTACCTTTCTTGGGGTTTTCTGTTTGTTTGTTTGGGGGATTTTGCTGGATTTTTGTTTGGTTTTGTTTTTAACCTTTCAAGGGTGCTGCTTTCTGCGTGCAACTTCAAATGTATATTGCAGCTACAAAAACACTCATTTATAGCAACAATTTCTTTGTCTGACCCTGCAGGCCAGAAATCAACTGAGCGTTTTCTGTATGATCATGCACTTAATCTCTGAAAAATATATACTGTTCCTCTGGTATAGATGAACATGTGTTATGTGGAACATGTTGTTTTTCTTACTTGCTAGATTTTGATTCTAGCGTGTGCTAGCATTTGAGAGGCAGCCTTTTTTGAAGCTTATGAATTCTGTAAAACTCTGACTTTCAGAATGGATGAATATCTGTCTTCCTGATTCAGTGAAATGCATAATTTTGAAGAAGTCTTTCTCAGTATTTTTTATATAATTATTTGGGACATGGATTAGCTGTTTGTATGTTCTGATTTTTTTTCTTCTTAGACAAAATTTATGTTTGACTTTGGCATCTTTTTCTCTAAAGTCAAGTAAATGCAAGGAAATCTTTTATTATAACAGATAGTATTTGAATATGCCACAAGTAAAAAAATATTGAAATTTAATTGGTATAATTGGCATGTATTTGAAATTTAACTAGAAAATCTAGTTTCTCCTTTATGAGAATAGCATCATAAATAGAGAAAAAAAATAGTTAGAAGGAAGCTTCAGTTAAGGCTGAAGGTGATTTATGTCGGCTCAAGAAGTTTGAGCTGCAAGTTTCTGGGAAGTGGAACATACCTGAAAAGCGTCATTGTATTCTTGTTTTTAGTTTTGTACTTTTTCGTAGTATACACAGTTGACTGCTGCTGGAGGCAGAGATTTTAGCTACATGGACCTCACCTGACCCAGTGCAGCCTTCTATAGCTGTAATCTCTGAAATCCAAAACAAAGTACAATCTGTAACTGTTTTCTTTCCCACTTTGCATCTTGCCAGCAGTCATCAGACAGTTGTTAACTGCCTTACCTACGAAGCTCCTGTTATCTCCAGGACTTTGCTTCTGACAAATAGTCTGACAAATGTTGTTCTTCATATTGTATACTTATACTACTTGTAGAGAATCAGTGTAGTGATTATGGATATAAAGGTTTTGTTTGTTTGAGGCTTACAGATGACACTCCAGGATTTTGTTCAGAGAATATAGTGCAGAACTACAAGCAGAATTTCATGAATTATTTTTCTAGATTTGAGATCATGGGTAAAAATTTAAGAGGTCTTCTGGATCAGAGATCATGTTTAACGGACAGTGATCTGGAAATAAAAATGAATAATGAAAGAACCTGTCATCCATAGAATCTCTGTTTTGTTGCTGAATTTGGAACTTGCCCTGGATTGAGCAATTATGGAAAAAAAAAAAAAGGGTGTCTTGCAGCTGAAATAGCAACCACTGCTCTGGAAAGTTATACTTGATTTTTGCCTTGTGTGTGATTCTAAGGAAGTGACTTATATCACACTGCCTAACAAGGAACTAGCAATGTGGTGCTCATTCCTAGTTGTGAAAAATTAGGTCTTTGGGTAGTTTGGGAGAAAAACTGGATGCAAAGGCAAATGAATAACTAAAGACTAGCTTTTGTGAGTATAAACACTGTAAAATAAGAGCTCTGAAGATCAGATCATTGTTTTTTAAGAGTCTGAAAGCAGTTCTGCTCTTGAAATGGATATTCATCCTCCTTTTTGTAGAGTAGTGATGTGTTCTGTTGTCTCATGGCATTGCTATCAGTTGTTAATAGATTTATTTTTGCAAATAGTTGAGATAGTATAACAAGAAAACAGCTCATGAAACCTGTGTCAAAAGAAGTAAGCGTGTAATTGACACCATGTTTTGAAAGCGTAGTAGATCAGCATGTTCTAGCTAGTAAGGTGTAGAACAGTTCTGTTCAGTGTCTTCCTTTTTCACAAGAAAAGGCCACTAAACATTACCCAAAGAGCTGAATGCCTCCTGCTGCACGGAGCAATGTATGGGTGGGCAGTTCCAGATTGTATTGTTGCCTCTATACGGGAAAGGATAGAATGAAGATTCTTTTGTTGCTGTATGAAGCTATGAATTAAATAAGGGTACAAGACAAAATGAAGAGCTTACCTGTTTGCTGAGTATAGTCTGTTCTGTGTACTGAACTAGGCCAGACCTGGTCATATTTGAAAATCTTGTATCCTGTGACCATAATGCAGGTGTGCCATGTACGTGAACTGAAGTGACACAGATGAAATTTATGTGGAACTTCTGGCAGTTCATGGTGATTATGTTCTATTCTTTGCAAAGTTAATGTAATATGGATCTTTACTGAGCAGGATAAGTAGCAGAAAATGAGATACATTTAACATGTTATTCAAACTATTAAATTATATAGTTGTGTGAAGTTTTATTTAGCCTGTGAAATCCTGAATTTGAGGGATTTACCACAGTCAACATTGATCTCAAGATGTTATTAACTGAGTAGCTTACAAAACTTTTTTTATGTAGTTGTGGGTAGGAAGAATGTCTGTAACACTTACTATTCACTTTTCACTGTACATCAGCTATTATAGAAATCCTTGTAAAAATATCTTCAATCACTGCAAGTTCAACTCCAAGAAGTTAAGCACATTAATAGGGCCAAGCATTTGAAAGTATTTAATTTTGTCCTTTTGTACAGTATCACCTGGTAATTATTTTCTCTTGAACTATTCTAGGTTTTGTATTCCTATTCAATAGGTTTTGTGTATATTTTATTTGGACTAACATGCACTAGTGGATTAAGCCCTGCAGTAACATTTTGCTCAAAGGTAGGTATAAAGATTTCCTTTTTTCTGTGAAGAACCTCCTTGGAAAACATTGCTTTGTACAGTTTAGAAAATCTTACCACTTCTCTGAAGTTATTTTTTCATCATGTAAACTGGGTAACTTATATAATTCATATATTAAACAAGTTGTTACAGTCTTTGATGTATTAGATAGGGTAATGTTTTAAAAAACAAAACAAAATCACAGGACCGGACTTATGAGCTTATAATTTTCATTATTATTTTTCCATTATTTAACTAAAATTAAATAAGGATCTTTGCATGAATGCATTGTTGAACAGCTTATTATTGCTCAAGCAGTTTATTAAAGTCTGTAGTTTTATGTCACACTGCAATACCTCAGGGTTTGTTTTACATTTTCCTAACAGGCTTTTTTTGGTTTTGTTGCAGCATCCAGTTCAGACTTACGGTTATGCATTCCTTTTCTCCCTGACTGGGTATTTTGGCATATCCTTTGTTCTAGCTTTGATTAAAATCTTTGGTGCCCTTCTGGCTGTAACAGGTATGGACAAATGATATCTTTACTGCTTTTGGTATAAAAACAGAAAGTGATCCCATTATTTAGGACAGAGTTCTTGAGAATTGTTCTTTGTGCTGACTGATGGTGGTTTGTGTAGCATGGATCTTCTCTAGTAGTAAGTGTTTGAGAGCTTCCTGGTTCTTTCTGTGCCAAGTTTTAACCTTGAAGACCCTCTTAAGTAATCTGGTGCATGTAGCCTGTGCTATGTTTTAGTGCAGAAACAACACTGTTCTAAGCAGAGGAATTGCAATGGAAATGTATAGAAAAGTGTAAGGAAAAGACAGGTATTTGAAACATGGAAGGAAAAGTAAGGATATTCCAGTAAGGCATAATAGGCAGTGTCATAGTCCCTAAGCACAGAAATTATGGAGGTTTCCAGCAAGTGGTGTTGCTAGAAAAACTATGAAGAACTCCCCCAAAGCTTCAGTGGAGTGCTGCTGTAGAAATGTTAAATGTGTGCTCCAGACTCAGTTCAGAATAAACTCAAGTGGAATAAATTCAGACTTTTGTGATGGTCTGCTCAGTTCTTTTTATTAAATTGAAGGGAATAAAGGGTGTGTATTAGTTTTGGAAGTCAGGATTTGAACTAAACAAACTTCTAGTGGGCTGTGTAACAGCTGCTGTATTGTCTTTAAATTGCAACTTGTGTATTCACAGGACAAGGTACAAGCCGATTGTTAATAATGGAAGCAGACTCTGTCTAGTCTTTTAGATCTTCTAGACATCTGATGTAATTGTCTGACAAAAAATGGAAGCAGTCATATTTTGTGTTAAATGCTTAGTACAGCATATGAGTGTATCAACCATGTCAGAAGAAATAAATGTGAACAACTCTGATCAGTAGTATGTTGAAAAGATTTGGGATGCTCACTTTTATGTCTGCTAGCCGCATGTAAATGTGGAACAATACAAGGCCCTAAAGTATGTCAGAAGGCCATGAAGATGATCAGAGGGCAGGAGCACCTCTCCTCTGAAGACAGGCTGAGAGTTGGGATTGTTTAGCCTGGAGAAGAGAATGCTCTGGGGAGACCTTAGAGCAGCCTTCCAGTATCTGAAGGGGGCCTACAGGAGAGATGGGGAGGGACTTTTTACAAGGGCATGTAGTGATAAACAAGGGGTAATGGCTTTAAACTGGAAAAGGGTAGATTTAGATTAGATACCGGGAAGAAATTCTTAACTGTGAGGATGGTGAGACGCTGGAACAGGTTGCCCGGGGAAGTTGAGGATGCCTCATCCCTGGAAGTGTCAAGGCCAGGTTGGATGGGGCTTTGAGCAACCTGGTCTAGTGGGAGGTGTCCCTGCCCGTGGCAGGGGGGTTGGAACTTGATGATCTTGAAGGTCCCTTCCAATCTAAACCATGCTATGATAAAAGTTACTGGAATCCTCTGCAGGCTAAGAAAGTCACCATATGCAATCCTGTCTGTTCCTGTGATAGTTCATGCACAAATAAAAAGTTTCTGTGATATGGTGTTCTCACCCAATAATGTAATAATTTCCTAGCAATAAATGCAAGTCAGACCTATCTGCACTGACATACCCCAGGTATGTGTCCAGATGGATGAGGAAAAGGAGGATGTGAAGCAACAGACAGTCACAACCATTATAGATTTTCAACCCTGTATAGATATTCAGACTTGACTCTTACACCGTATGCAACTGGACACATTCTTCACTTTGAATAACCAGTCATCTGGAAAAATCATGTGGAGAGATTGAAATCCTACTAGCTGAGATTGGCTCTCTATGAATGAGGAAGCCACTGAGCGCAATGAGTCTCAGCACTGCACTGGCAAGTAATGTCATCTGGTTATGCTTGGTCATTATTAATGCATTGGCTGATGTGTGCCTTAGAATCAATGAAAAATATTAAAACTGAACTATATGGCTTCAGAGAAGGAAATGTGTTCAGATGTTATTGATACATTGCCTCAGATCCTTAATGGAGGAAGCAGTATAGAAAATGATTAAATCAAAGGAATCGCTAGTAAGAAAGATGCGACAGAAATTGTGGTTCAGAAATTATTCATACTAATTTATTGTGGCTTGCATCTGTATTTGTGAGAACGTGGCGTATTTTAATTTGCCGCATTACTTGAGTGTGGCAAAGCTAGCTACAGCCATATGACATAACTGTATTACAAGTGAGTGCTTTTAACCTGTGTCATCATGAGTTTGTAAAACAGTTATATGACTGAAGTGTTTACATATCAGAATATTCTCAGCTGTTGGAATAAGGGAAAATGACCCTGCTGTTCGTTTTAGCAGTAGTTAATTGTAATTCTAACATTTTTTGTGTATCTAAAAACACTAAATGAAAAGCCTGACACTTGATTATTTTTCAGCATCTTACTGTATACCTGTTTCAAGCTGTCCCTAAAATTATTACTCTTTACTATATGCAACTGCTATAGAACATAAAATTGATTGTCTGTAGAAAATTGTTACTTCCAAACTTAAAATGTAACTTGAGTGTATTTTTAAAAAATCAGTCATTGCCTGTATAGCCTCTCCTATCATTTATACAGTCATTACAGTAGTATGTCAAGAACGGTTACACCAGGCTCATTGCTTCCTCAGGTCACTTTTTCTTAAAATGACAAACATTAGTCACAAGGGCCTGGGAGGGAAAGGTGTAGCAAGATGCAGTGGATCTGGAGCTACTTTCCTCTCTTCCCTCTACCCCTAAAAGCTGGTTTCTGTCAAGTGATGCTCTGCTTCATTCGCAGTAGTGGAGTGGAGAATACAGACAGTTGTTTTCTGACATGAGGACTGCATGCTCTGCTTTCCCATTATATGTTGCCTCTGCAGCATTTCTATTTCACATTTGTTTTTAAAAAAGTTCAGTACGTCTCCTCACTGGAAATTGGTCCAGATCAGAGGGTTGGTTCATGTATTAAAATAGCTTTTTTTTAAAAAAGTCTTCATGTGCTAAAAATATTTTAAAATGCTGTGGAATAGCAAACCCTTCCCAGGTTTTCTTATGCCTGACCTTGACAATCCTAACACTTGAGCCCTTTCTGTCTTGCCTGTAGCAATGTGAAAATGTTTATTGTGCCTTGGAAGAACACCACATTCATTACTGTCCCTCCCACCCCCCATTCACCCTCCCCCTTCTTGGGGGGGAGTGGGGTGAAAGAGTTTAATGAAAATTGTATTTCTATTAGCAGAATGAGAAATTATCAGACTTAATTGGGAAAAAGAAGAAAAGGCACTTAATTTAGAAGGAAATGGTTACATAAATATTTTAATTAATAACTGATTTGAAAGAACAGAAATAATCGTAATTAGAAAAACTGCAGTAATTTAACCATTTTTTAAATTATTCATCTGTAAACTGTTTTCTAATTAAAACTCAATTTTCTTTTTCATTCTCCTTTAATTTTTCATGTAATAGAAAATCATTTTATTTGATGAGCATAAATTTCTGAAAATGTAAAGAAAATTGTTACTAAAAAGTTGGGATTAGATCAGATAAAGCAATGGTGAAGGCTATTTCTTCAACCACAAAACATGCTTTTAAGTAAATATTTGTTTTGTGGGGAGGGTTTGGGAAAATGAAACTTGCTTTACTAGCCATAACAGCATGAATACCGTAACAACATCGATATACATCAGTAGTCATTGGTTCCTTTTATCAGTATGTTACAGTAAGACGAGTGTGGATATAACTATACAAGTAAGGCTTTCTAGTATGGTGTAGTTATAGGTACTTCATGGTAAGCAAAATATTTTCTCTTAATAAAAATCATAGGTTTTTTTTAGATGCAGACAATTGTACTGGGATCTTTCTTGAGTGAGCAGCCTGCACTATTATGTAACACCTTCTCAGGCCCTTGATCTCCATAGCTAAACTGGTGCGCCTGGCTGCATTGTTGCTTTTTAAGAAAATATTTTCTATAACTTTTACTCATTTATTGATTTTGTTTCAGTGATAAACTATATAGGTTTCCTAGTACAGAATTTGCTAGCAATGCTACATTCTTGTTCATAGCAGATAGCATTGAAATTGTTCAAATCATTATTGGAGCAATAGTTAATTTGAGAGTAACCCAAACAGATAGTTTACTTCCATTTTGGTAACAGGATTGTGTTCTCAACTCTTCTTACTACCTTGACTCTTTCTAGTGGTAAGATCACATGTAGAAGAAGGTCTCTCAGTGGTTTTGATGAAAACTTCCTAATGCATAATGATTGAAGTCACACATCCTTGGTCTGTTAAGTTTCTAATCAGAATTGTATTTCTCTGCACTGTTAGGTAAATTTTCAGTAACTTCAAAAGATCCCGTTCCACTTCAAAATGAAGCCCAAAACACCAATGAACTGAAATAGCATGAAGTGGAAATGGCAAAAGATTTAGTGTATCCAAATAGTGATACTACTTCTTTCTGCTTTAACAGATTAGTTTATACTTGCAGTTACTTGCAAGGATATACGTCAGTTACTTGCAAGGATTGTTTGTTGCTTTCAGATATTGTGAATCCATTAGCATGAAGTTATTATATGACAAGTCTTGTTCTGGAAGTTTCTCAGCTGCAGATACTGTGAATGGAGCTGGTACTACTGACGCAGTGTACTTGTTTCAAACAGCATATGGTTCTAGCACTATTTTGGACTGGACTGGGGCATCTGCAGTCTATGTTTGCACCAAGGATGATCATCATTTTAGCCAGACACTTAATTACGTGATGAGGTTATCTACTAATACTGAAGACTGTAGGATGTTCTTTTGCTGTAACTGAATTCTTAAAGAAGTAAATATTTGTTTTCCTCTGCAGTAACAACCGGAAGAAAAGCAATGACCATTGTGCTTTCTTTTTTGTTCTTTGCAAAGCCATTCACATTCCAGTAAGTATTTCTGTTTTTAAATGGGTTTTTATATATTTCATCAAAAAATTACATTCTTGATCATGGGAATATAACAATAGTAATTAATCATGTTCAGGCTTTAATGCTTTTAATTTCATATCTTCTACAAACGTTGGCCATCTGCTGTAAATATTGGCTGGCTTGTTGATGCTAATCATACTAGAGATAATAGTTTCCATTTTTCTAAAGGTCTGGAAGACAAGCTATTGCATGTGTTGGCATTTTTTGTTGGTTTTTTTTTTTTTTTAAGAAAAATCTTACATAATTTCTAGTGCTTATGATACTTAATACATTTTTTGGGTACTTTCTCTAGGCTAAAGGAAGGCATTTTCTCCATTACAGTATTATTTCCTCTTTTATGAGCTCAGGTTTGAGGTTGAGTTAAATAACTGCAAGCTTCTATTATCTTGATATATTAAATTGCAAGATTTTTGAGTGTGGATTTCTTCCCTTTTTTTAATTTAAGGGAAGAGCTTACATTGAAAAATGCAGCTAAGCTGCTACATTGATCCTAATTGCTTCTGGTTTGAAACTAAATAGTATTTAATTTTATTGCTATGTATAAATTTATTTGAGATTTAAGAACAAAGCTTACAGCCAAATGCCCAAATGGAATTTACTCCAGCTAAAAATATTTAGGCTTAAAATAATGGAGAGCTGAAACAAAAATGTGCTTACATTGGGAAGTATAAGGCACTGAGTGAGAACCTATTTTGGAGCCATAATGGAGACCGTAGCTCTCATAACTGTAGGACGGAAGAACGTACCAAAACCCCTCAAGACTACTTTATTCATGTAAGAAAGAACAGCTGCTGTTTAGTTATTATTTAACTACAAATGCACCTTAATAAGCTCTCCAGACAGGGTGGGAAAAGGAAGAGTAGAAGGATAGCAATAATAAAGATTCAAGCAAATTCTTTCTCAGAGTCCACTAATTTGTGGGCTTTTTTTTCCCTAATCTCTTCTCTCCTTAATGTAGGGGCTTTATTTTTATTTAATCCACAGCTATTGCTATGTAATCACTACAGATAAAGTGCTAATGCTAACTTTTTTTCCCCTCCCCTTTAGGTACGTGTGGTCCGGCTTACTGGTCGTCCTTGGTATATTTCTTAATGTTTACAGTAAGAATATGGATAAAATCAAACTACCTTCACTGCATGGTCTTTGGAAAAAAAGTGTGGAAGAAAGAAAAACAAGGACGTTGTCACAAACTGTATAGACAGTGGTTTATGCCTTGTCTAGACTATGATTTACTATTATTGTTTTATTGGAACAGTCTTCAACTGATTCACTTTCCAAAGGGAACATTATTAAAACCAAAGGAGCTGAAGGCATATTGTCTGCTTGCAGACTGCTAGAAATGCACATTTTTGTGAGCCCTTTCTTCAGAGCACTTGAATGCATCGTAAAATGTGTTGTAGGCCATTGTTAGATGGCGTTATCAGGCAATGAAGGACAGCAGCTCCTGGCAGACTGCTGAGAAGCTGCGCTCCAAATGGGGACACAGTAGAAGACTTAATTTGGGCATTTTTTATAATATTGGCCATGTGGCTGATCTGAGATTAGTGGTTCTTTGTCTTTGTTAATTGTCTAGGCAGGGTAATTTAAATGTAATACTGTATTAACATTTAATGGAATCTAATCAGAACTGGTTGACCAAAATGCGATTTTAAAGGTGGAATGTTTAGAATATGGTATGTTGTCACTCTTTTTCATTTTAAATAAAATGTTGGGGTTTTTTTAAGTTATTGATTAGATCATCACAGAACTTGTTATTTATCGTAGTTGTTGAAATTTTTATGGAAATCTTATGGTGTTACTCTTTTTGGTTATTGCTTGCAAGTAACAAGAATGGGATAGAGTTTGTGCTTTTAAAAGGGAGGAACAGTCTTTTAGGCCTGAACCAGGGTAAAAACACAGAATGAAAAAGTCGTGATTGAAACAGTAATGTAAGAAGCTGTTATTTGATTATTCTGTGGTGAAATACAAAATTCCTAGTGGCCTGTGGCCATCCATATCGTAGTGGTGTAGAGAGACATGGAAGCCATCTAAATTAGTATCAAATCAAAACTCTTCATTTTTAATATTGGAGTAAAGAATAACAGCATCTGCTAAAGTATTTCGAAAATGTATTGTGTCAGTCTTTGTGTGGTCCTTTGATGAACTTAAGAGGATTAGGGTACAGATTACAAGTCTCTTTATTTAAAAACAGGAGGAGACAGTGCACTACCAGTTGGTCTTTTTTGTTATGAATTTAGGAAGACTTAAGTCCATTTGTCTCTGTTACTTTGATATTCAACTTGCTTTTGAATCGCTTGCCATCTCTTTCATTTTATATATTTAACAGTAGCACTTTAAAAAGACTAATCACCTTACAGTTCGTTTTTCTCATGTGGCCATGACTTTGTTGTTGTTGTTGTGTCCCTTAGATGCATCTTGGTGTGTGTCCTTTCAAATTAGACAAAAGTAAATTGGATAATAGAATTGTATAGTCAGGAAGAATGTATGAAGAATAGAAATATCTCACAGGATTGCCTTCTGCCAAAAATACTAGTTTATGAAGGTTTTCAGAATGTGCAAAATGGTTTTCAGACACTTAGGAAGAATTGCTGTTCCAAGGAGCCTGTAATCAAAGCACAGACATGAAATAAATGTGCCTTAAATTTTGCCTGTTGAGTTGGTAGCTAGCATATGCCATATTAAGTATGTTATAAAAGAGAACGTGGAATAACATAGCCATCTTAGCATGATGGGACACATAGGTGAAGAGCTACACTAGCCTAAGCGCACTGTTTCCAGCACTCAGGCTACTCTGCTGTGTCAGTAAAGTCTTTCAGTCTTGCCAAGTTATGAGAATTTATTGTGTGGGACAATTACGTTTTTTTTAAAATTCCCAGCTACTGTATGATTGATTGTTTCCTGGAGAAGGTAGAGAGGTGTGAATTTGACAAACAGATACATCTTGAAAGAGAAGGGTGGCCTACCATTTTCACGTTGCAGCCAAGTTTTATGATAAGATATGAGAAAGGGTTACAATTCCAAATTTGATGCAAGACTGTATTTGCCCAAGTCAAGGGGATTGATACACATTTCTTTCCCTGTAATATTTATCAACTCTTGTATTCCCTTGCATTCTTTTCACTAAATGAAGTTGCTCTTTCCAATGAGGTTAAGTTACCTATCAAGCTTAAAAGAGGGGCAGGTCTTGAACCTTTGAATAGAAAGTAACTACAGAACATTTACTGCTCTGTTCACTGGTTTGGTGGAACTTGGTAAGTCTCAGTTTTGCCATCTGTAAACTCTGTCTGTTGCTAAACATTATTGAACTTCAGGAAACCAACTTATGTGAAAAGTACCATACATGCAGGAAGTCGTAGTAAATATAATTCTTTTGGCATCTGTTTTATATAAACAAATGAGAAGTCAATCCTAAAGTTTCTGACTAGAATTCAAATGTAGTATGTAGGTTGCTGAACAGTTTATATAATCCAGTTTTGTCTCTATTTTCTCTCTTTGGAGAGTGTAGTGTTCGCAGTCATTTACATTTTAATTTCTTCTCTGTCGTATACAAGACATAATGGAACACACATTAGGGGAAATTTTGATTTATTTTTTTATTCATTTTCTTTTTCTTAACTATGGAAATGTATGCTTTGTTTTACAGGTGTACTTTAAAAAATTATTTTTGTAGACAAATGAATATTGTAGGCTTAGTGTCAGTAGCATAAATTTAAGAGTCAGATTTTTATTTTCACAGGGGTGAGTCCAGTACTTGCTAATCAACAACATGTAAGCATGTTAACAAAAATGCACACACAAGTGAGAGGAGTTCGTAATTTGTCACCTGTCATGGTCTCTGCAGTTTCATGCTTTCATTGAGACATTAAGAAAACTTTCATTTCGGTGAATTGCTGTTTGTGGAGTTTTTTTAATAAGCTTTATAGCACATGCAAATAATCGAACCTTACAAACCTCCAAGTGTTGTTCTTACAAAATTTTGTTTTAGGATCTTCTGTACTGTATGTGTGTGTTGGGTTTGTGTTGTCTATGAAACAAGAATAAGGGCTTGTCCACAGAGTAACTGTAAATTCTTTATTTTTCATTTAAGAGCACTTATATTGGTATGTTGGTTAATCCTTCCTAATGTTGCTACATAGGGTGATCATAATAACTTTTGCATTTTATAATCATTGTCTCCTGGCCTCTTTACAGTAGGCAACCACAGAAAAAACATTCATTCTGTCACCATAAAGTTTATTATCTAGCACCATAAAGTTTATTATCTAAGTATAATGTGAATTAGTTGCTTCTTATTCTTAATGCTACACAACTTTTTCTTCTCCACAGAAACACTGTGATATAAGAACCAGTTATAATGGGATTGAAGTTCACACTAAAATTTAAGGCTGCCCAAGGTCTCCACTGATGTCAGCAACCTACCTCTGTGACACCCTTGCCTTCAGGGGACTGAGGGAGCTCTGTTTTCCTAAATTAGTATGCATTTGCAGCTGCTTTCCCATTACATTTTTTCATTTATTTGGCATACTTGAATACCGAAGTAATTGACTGTGCAGTGCAGTGGATTTCTTCAGTATTTCAGTACGTCAGTATCATCAAACTGCTAATTATTCAGATACCTATATGTGAATACAAGAGTGGAGAAACTAATGCTCTGAAGCGCCCCGTAAACCTACAGTGTTTCCTGATACTGCATTAAACTGTTTTTCTTAATCTGGTTTTACCACTCGTGCTTTGAATTTACCAAGCATTTTAACCTAAAACTTACGCGTACATCATTCCTCCTTGTCTTCCTTACTCCCTCACTTGCCTTTCTTACTTTTGGATGCTAACTCCCTTTTTAGCATGCTCTGTTGCTGCACTATGGATTGTTTCAGGTTTCCACTCCTGCATTTAAGGGCTCACATCATACTATTACAGACTGATCACGTTCCATATTTTCTGCTTCATATCAGTTATGAGTGTCTCCATGATTCCTTTAAATCCTTTTTTTCTCCATGAAAAAATACTTTCTGTTATTTTTGGAAAGGTCTTGATGAGTGCATGTATGAGTTAACTCCTTGACCTCATTCCATCTTCCAAGAAAATCTCACTTCTCCCTTGCTTGCCTTTGAGAACTAAAGGAACAGGAAATAAATTACTGCAAGTGCTCTTTTTTTCTTTATTAAGTGCCTTCCTTACTAACCTGGTTTGTCTTAATTGTTTCTTTTCTTTCTGCCTCCCATGCACCCAGGCACAAACAAGCCCTTCTCTTATGTTTGACCACTGCTTGTTCAGTCACGGAAACTTTTTGAATTGTTTACTGTTCTGGAAAGTTGCATGGAGTTGCATGTATACTCTGGAGGGCAGGAAATAACAAGTAAACTTCACAAGTTAAGGAAGTAATTAAATGGATTCATACTTTTTTTTTCTAGAGGGATTTTATATATCGTTTAGGTAATAGCTCAGAATTGTTAGTGGAAGGGGTTTTTTTTCTTTTATATTTTACCTGTTTAAATTTCTGTAGATTAATTTTAATATTTAATATAAAACTCCTAACTATTCAGGCAGTTTATAGACATTAATTTTAGTCTTGCCTATGAGGCAGAAAAATCCTATCTCCATTTCAGTGGTAAAGCAGAGATGGTAACTTGC
This sequence comes from Numenius arquata, assembly GCF_964106895.1. Taxonomy (NCBI): domain Eukaryota; kingdom Metazoa; phylum Chordata; class Aves; order Charadriiformes; family Scolopacidae; genus Numenius; species Numenius arquata. The sequence goes on along the minus strand of NC_133579.1, from coordinate 61,490,111 downwards.
CCAAAGTTGCCTTAGTAAGTCTGTGGTGAGCAGGGAATAGATGTTAATAGTCTCAGTTATTCTGCGCCCCAAGTCTAACAGAGCCCTTCTGTACCTGAAATAAAACAGTACCATCGTAACTAGTTTTCTTTTACCCCAGTATTAGAGATTCTAAATTGTTTGTGTTCTATACTAGTATAATTGAAAGTGAAGTTAAGACAGTCATAAAGTAGGCTTCCTGCGTTTTATTTGAAGCTTCTTTGTGTTGTGTCCACTGTTATTGTCTTGTTGATTTGGTCTGTTTTCTGTGAACACCGCAACGGAAAACAAGCCAGAGAGAGTAGCATTCGTAGGAGAAGCATAATATCCTTCACTTCCAGGTGACTGGTGTGAATTTAGTTCACCTTGCTACTGGTCAAAAGCTGCTGCTATTGGAAAACTGTGAGGAATTGTCATGATATGAGGACTTGAGCATAATGATGTCATGCCAGATCTGTATTTTTTTGCCATTCTCTTGTAGAGAAGCAAAGACAGTAACGCAATAAAGAACACTCATGCACAAATACTCGGCTTAGAATATAACGCTGTCAATGCTTCTTTTCTATACCTGGATCAATTTCTGCTGTTTTGCTGTTTTTTCTTGAGATGTGATAGTAATGTATTGCTTCTCTACGCTTTTGGATATTTAAGTATTTTTTGTATTTCTTAGATTTCTCAGTTTTATGCTTCCTCTTCTCTTCATTTTTTATTTTAAGTGTAAAGTTTTACCTTGCAATTTTCATTACACCTGTAGTACTGTGTCCAGTTCTGGGCTCCCCAGGATGAGAGAGAGAGAGAGGGCTACAAGAGAGAGTCCAGCAAAGGGACGCGAAGATCATGAAAGCACTGGAGCATCTCTCCTGTGAAGAAAGGCTGAGAGAACTGGGACTGTTCAGCCTGGAGAAGAGAAGGCTCAGGGGGAATATCATCAATGTGTATAAATACCTGAAGGGGGGATGCAAAGAGGACAGAGCTCAAGCCCTTTCCAGTGGTGCCTGGTGACAGGACCAGAGGCAATGGGCACAAACTGAAACAAAGGAGGTTCCCTCTGCACATCAGGAAGCACTTTTTTACTGTGAGTGTGACCAAGCACTGGCACAGGTTGCCCAGAGGTGTGGTGGAGTCTCCATCCTTGGTGATACTCCAAACCCAGCTGGACACAGTCCTCGGCAACCGGCTGTAGGTGGCCCTGCTTGAGCAGGGAGCTTGGGCCAGATGGCCTCCAGAGGTCCCTTCCAGCCTCAACTGGTCTGATCATAAATCTCATGATCCTTGTCCAGATTGTAATACTTCCATTTTTTCCTCCTGTTTTCAAAGCATTAATAAACATACCTAAAACAAGTAGCTCTCTTTGGTTTGGCTGCTCAGCTGAAGCTGAAGAAGCCACACTGACCATGCCTGATGGTGTGATTCTAGCTGAATAGTGAGTAGTTTCAGAGCACAATCCCCTTGAGAGAGAGACCTTCATTTGGTAACTGCTACTCACTGCAAAATGACAGTATGTGAATCTGTTGGAGCAAATGCAAGAAACTGGTAGATGAAATTGATGCCATAAACACGGAACTGTGAATGCATTCATTAAGGATTTCAAAGTGGCTTTTAATTTTCTGCATTTAGCTCTTAACCATGCTATTGGGAGGTTTAGTGCAGCATCTGATCTGCAGGTGTTTGTTAGAAGTGTTGCTACACCACTTGCTGCCTGTTAGTTGTCAGCGTTTTGCATGAACATGGTCAGCTGTGGTAGATGCCTTCCTATTTGTTCAACACCCAGGTGTAAATTCCACTTAAATATTGTTCTGTAGCATCAGGCATTTACATGAGCGTATCTGTGCAAAAGTCTATCCTATAGCAGTCCTATATAAAATGGAAGTAAAATTGCGATGTCAGGTTGAACACTTGAACCCCACCAGCACTGGAGCACATGCACTAAATACCTGATCACCATTGTACAACCTGTCACACGGTGAACTGCTATTTATCTGTAACTGCAGCAGTGAAAGGAAAATTGATCAAATAAATATCCCCTGGGATTGTTAGTATGGTACATCTAAATACAGGGTGTTGTAGGTTTGGCTTCTGCTGCAGCCTGTCTCCTGGAGAAGACTTGGTGACATGTTCTGGGCGAAACTTCCCATTGGGCTTGGGAGAAGGCTGCAAGACAGCAGGATTTGGGTATGCTCTAGGTCTGGTTGATTCTGTGCTGCCAGCACGTCTGCCTTGCTCTCTTGTTAAGACAGCAAGGCTCTGTCCTCAGCTTACTGAATTTTCTAGGTAGCCCAGGCAGCAAACTGGGTCTACCAAGCCCGGTCTTACACATGGTTTAAGAAGAGTGCTTGTGCTTTCTTCCTGTGAAGTGTAGGTCTGGAGGAAATGTAGACATCCCAGAAGTCTCTAGCATTCATAAGAAAATGGAAGGTGTTTTTCCAGTTGAAGATTATTCGGAATAGAGTGTTCTCCCTGTTCTCCCTAGGAAGGACGAACGCAGTGCTATTATACGAGGAAGGTTATAGCTTCAGTTACAGTCTGTAAAGTAGTTGGCAAGTGGTTCAGCCTGCCACTAAAATAATCTTTGGGAATTCAGACACGTTTGTAGGATCCGCTTACCGATAACATTTGTAGAAGAATGAATCTTTCCTGACAGGCTACAGTTCCTGTTTCTTCACTCGTGCCTCGTTCCCATGTTCCTGAACTCCTTCACAGTTCCACAGCACTACAGAAACTGTTGGCACGCAGTGTTAACACAAATATGGATACAATCAAACCTGTGAAGAGAATAGTCTTTTTCACACTATTGTCCACAACTGAGGAACAGGAATGTTGTGGCTGCAGTGGCATCTAGTGATAAAGCATTAGGAAAGCTCTGTAGCACAGTCTCGCCTATAACCTGAAGTTCTTGGCCACATACTACAGAGGTGCATCCTCATTGCCTGCTTCTCTGTGACTTGAAACACTGCAAGCCCTCGTGCTGGTTTCATGACACGAGAACTATCGCAGTGTTTTGCAGGACTACACATTACAGGTAGAGAACACCCAGCACAAAAAATTAAGGGCGCTACAGGCTTTGCTTAGGAAGTGGATTATGTTATAGGCTGTTTATAGAAGGCAAAGACACTCAAATTTGCAGATAGGCGAGTAATTCAAACCCATCTCAGCCTTAATTTGAATGACCAGGTCCAGCTAAATAGTTGTCTCTCAGGAGCAGAACACTGATACCAATCAGAATTGGAAGTGCCCCATCTTGACTTTCAGAATGACCTGTAGATTAAAAGTTAAAAGTACCCCTTCAGAAGAGAGTTGAGGGGGAGATGTGGCTCTGAATGTGGTGGCTGAGGAAAGAAAAGCCATGTCATCCAACAATGAACAGTGTTGGTTTAAGATAGAAATGGCATCTGTGCTCACTGTGACTTTAAATGTAGCCTTCGATATTAATACTCGCATGCCTAATCCACTAAATGTGCTTATGCTTACAAACAGGTAAAGGTATACCTATTTGTTTTGAACCTGATGGATGCTTCAATTTGAGATAGACATTGCAGCCACAGGATTTGGACAATCATGGACATGTCCACAAAGCGGATTTGAGGCCCCTGGAAGGCTTTAATGCATAAAGCAGAGTTCATATAGGCTTCAGGCAGCGACTAGGTGGAATTTAAGCTCTTTAGGCTTTAACATGCCTTTAATCCTTTGTTGCTCTAGCCTAAAGTTAGGATTATTTATTTTGTGTACTATCCAAATTTTGGTACTGGAAAATCATTTTAGTGAGAAATATGCTAAAAATTGCCCTTAATAAGCAGTTCAAGTTAACAGCTGGGAGTGTTCTATCTCTTGTTTACACCATCCTGTGCAGTGCAGCTAATAGTGAAATCTGAATGTGAGTGCTTGGCCCCTTCAAATGAAGACTGTATTCTTGCTGTTAGGTAGTATCACCATCCTCGATTTTAACAAAAGAAAACAAATTCTACATAACCACACAGGTAAGAACTGATTTAAAAGTAGTTGATCCTTACTATGAGTCACTCCTGCTTTCCCTGGACACCTTCTCCTCAATAAATGAGTCATGCCTGGCTGTACAAGCTTGGTTTGCAGACTCCTGTCTTTCCTGGGATTAAAGCAGCCTGAGATTAAGCAATCACACTTGCCAGGGATGAGAACAGTTACTGCCTAAAGGTTTTTGGTCCCCAGGCACATAGGTAAAGGCAACTTGAATTGACCATCTTAGACCTGGTAAATTTTGCATTGCAAGACAGCTTCAGTATAATCTATTCTTTCTCAGATAAGAGCTCATTTTTTTTTCCAAGAAGTTGAAGTGTAGACTGTGTATAAAAGATATGTTTGGCTTCTAAACAAAAGTGTCGCTAGACTGGAGAGCTACCTTTTTTCCTACCGGGAGCTAAATTTGTATGGAGAACAGGTGTATTGGAAAGGTGCAATGTGGTATCTTTTACCAGATTATATTTCTGCACTGTGCATTGTGGTAGGATGAGGAAAGAACACCAATAAAGGAAAGAAATTAAAATCAAGATGCGTTGGACAGCAAGAGTGTTAATTCTTGGCTATCCTTTTTTTTCCATTGCATAACGTTGGATGTGACAGATACAAAGCAGGTTTCAGTCAGAAGACTAAGAATCGGGACAGGGATTTTTTCAAAGCAGTCAAAGACAACTGAAGTCCTGTTGAGCCTTAACTGCTTTACTGTTCTGAAAATACCAAATTCAACCACCACAGAAGAGCACTAGACTGCCCCTCTCTGTGCAAAGCTTCCTTTGCTGTCTGTGGAGATCCACTGCGAAGACAGGTTCATCTTAAATGTATACCTTGATCGATGGGCGAAGGCATTCTTTTTTAGGTATGCTGGGACTTCATGGTTGGAAATAGGATGGCTCCTGTCAGTCATCTTCATTGCAGACCCTTCAAAGTTGAGAATTGTTGTGCCAAGCTGAAAATGAGTGAAACCCATTTGGTAGATATGCAGGTGGCTGAAGGGAGCTGCGTATGATTTAGCATGTGATTTCTTCAATCTTCTACATTTCTTCTGCCAGAGCTATGACCGTTGGATCAGTTTAACTGTTCTCTTTCTGGTAATGACTTACAGTGTTAAAATGTGTATTTTTGAGGTTCAGGTTGATTTTTTTTCATTGTATTTTTCCTAAGTAATGTTCTGTGGCACAGGGGATACTTCATAAGTAATTTTCAATATTGACCTTTTATCCTCTCTGTTTAATTTATTTATTGAGACTCGCAGATAAGGGCTGTCTGCATCTCTTCTTCCCTGTGTTCATTTCTATTATTGTAATCTCTCTTCAACAGAATTGGTAACCTGTGGTATTTTCTCATGTAGTAAATAATTGTACATGTCTGAAGCTTATCACAACAGCAAATAAGATGGTACATAGGCATCATCCTCTCCAAATTGCCATGGCAGGGAGGGCTGGCAGTACATACATTACCTCTGTTGTTTCTTGCAAAAAGCTTGATTTTTCTGCCCATGGATGTTGTAGAGCAGCAACAGAAAAAGAGCTGAGGTAGCTACATGGGGACGTGGGCTTTTGGGAAAGCATTGTTCCTTTCAGTCAGAGGAGCAATCCATGCTGGACTGCTTATGGTTTTATCCCCATATTGGAACCTCTGCCCTCACCCTTTTCATTTTTTCGTTCCTGTAGTCTAACTGGAGAATAACAGTTAAAAACCTGGCATCCTAGTCTCTAGTTTTATACTATGCAAGTAATTTTTCTATCATTTTGCATTCCTTTCACGATGACAACTATGACCTTAATGAGTGTTCATAGGCTTATTCTTTTGTTATCCTTTTGAGCCAAGGGTATATATATTCCCTCTTTATGCAAAGAAGGTCTTGAATTATTGAAAAAATAAGGACCAGATCCCCCAAAATACGTAAACATTTTGCTTCATTAAATGGATGATAGACACCTAGGAGTTTGTGTTCACAAATTTGTGACGTGAGAATCAGAAAACTGCCATGCAGTAAATTCAGTAGAAACTGCCTGCGTGCACACACTTCTCACTGAAAAAAACATAAATTATCTCATATATATTGAGCTCATATGTTGTTACAGTGGAATAGCTGACTGTAAGACCACATTCTTCCCTATCTTGCAGTAACTTTTATGTGTCTGTGATCTGAACTCCGCTACATTTCGCAAGAAGCTGGAGTAAATCTGGTGCTGAGCAGAGAGGTGCAGCTGTGCTTCCCTGAATACACATGTAGCCTCATAACCTCAGAGCTCTCTTTACAAGAAAAGATGAAGAAAAATCATAGCAAAGTCCCATTGCTTGTAAAGTCTATTAATATCCAACTATCAAAACACCAGTACCATTAGTCTATGGGTTGCACACTGCTGTAGGGGTGAACATCTCTGCTAAACCAGTTAATATTAAGCATGAATTTATACTTGTAGTATTCTACTGATACAGAAAAGCAACACATTTTTCTAACAGGTATAGTTTCACCTCGGTTAGTATCGTGAGCTACATCCTGACTTAACTGTCAATGAATGTATGCGGTCAATTGATGATTTATTTTGACTGTGTGGAATAACTGACACGTACGACTCTAACTTAATTTAGTCTCTTTGCCTGTAGAATACTGGCATCCAAAAGCAAACCAAGTGATTTACTTGGATTTGTTACTCAGAAGTCTGTAGCTGACAGTACTGAAGATTATTTTTTAAACAATGGATTAATAAAGGTCTGTTCAGTCATGATTCCCTGTTTCTCCACAGTTGTCTATTTATAGATTTTTAAATCTATATTGTTAGTTTGCAAGAAGTGCAATAACTACAGATTCGTACAAATTCCATTGAATGTAGTGCATTGCACAATGTACCATAAAGCCTCTTGACACATATGAGCAGCCAGGACTGCAGATCTATTGTTATTTCACTGCAAGAAGACTGTAACTGCTACTTACATTTCAGAGGAGAACAGAAACCTCAGAATAACAGAATCTCATATCTTCGGATTTCTTGTTGAAACAGAGGAACTAGTGCTTCTCTTCTGCCAAAAAAAGAGAACATCTTTCCTGAAGAAAGTATTTGAGACCTTTCCTTGTAAGTGAAGGACAGGGCACTACTATGAGCTTATATGTTTAATATACATGAAATCAGGGCTTTACGTAGAATAACTAACAACAATTAATAATTTTTAAAGAAACTGTGAATCCAAATAGGGATTTGTAGAAATTCTTGAAAAGCAAAAATGTACAGATTACTTCAACAGGAGATAAACCAGCTCCTCCCTGGGGCTGAGTTTCAGCAATTTAAACTCATTCAAACTCAGCAGCCAAACAGTAGCAATTGTGTGTGTAATATTTGGCTTGGGCTGAAGGCAAAATAAAGCCTTAGGGGAAGTGTAGGGAACATCTTGGTGGTAGGAAAGGCAGAAGTTTCTCCAGGAAAGCAAAAACCAGGGAAGAACAGTTTGCACTTAATGGAAAACACTGTTTGCTCTAGATGGGATGTTACATTTTTAGTTAACGATACCATTAAACAGCCAAAAGAAACTAAGAACTCGATTGATGGAAGTGCTGGAACAGGAGACTTTTATCTGGTGGTCTACTTACCAGACCAGTCAACTTGGGTGTTGGAGTCTCTTTCAGTCCCTTTTTCTTGAGAAGGCTGTAATGTTGCCAGAGATGATAGTAATTATTTATAGAGCAGGTTCAAATATAAGGATGGAAAGATGGAGGGACACTATGCCACCACATTGTACAATGTAATCTACTTGGGCATTGTTGTAGCTAGTAGAGAAGTGAAATAAATAATAGAATTAGGTCTTCTATATAGGTTTTCTATAAAAGGTGTATTGTTTCTTACCAGTTTTACAGGATGAAATTGAATCAGCACATTTACAAATTATTCTGTTCAATTTTATTCTTTATATTTTCCTAGCATTTTAGCTGGAGCATCAATACCTGAGAATCTGTTCCTTACACTTTGGTTACTCCTCCAAAGTAAGGCTGGGATGGCAATTTAGCAGGAGGTCAAGAGTGCATTCTCTATGTGGGGAAATACTGTGTCCTGTTTTACCCATCCTTCAGAGATCTGGCCACTCTGAAAGTCCCCTAAAACAGCAAGTAAAGGGGAAAAAAAGTCAAAATACTAACTTGTTTTTCTTTGCTCTTGCTCTAGACATTTTTGGAGTAGGGGACTGCATGGGGGGGGGGGGGGGGGAGCGTATTTTTTAATGGTGCCTTCATTAGAAATATTGAGTGCTAGTACTGTATTTGTGTTTCTTAATTGGCATTCGTGTAACAGATTTTTAATAGTTTATCCTAAGGAAAGTCTTGAGTTAAATGAAAATTAAGTTCAGGTTTTGATAACGTAATGCACAGAACATAAATTTTACGGGGAAGCTGTAGCTATCCCCAGCCAGAAGAGTATACTTTCTCACACAACTTTTTTCTGCCTTGCATCTAGGTATGCAAAGGATGAAACACCGGAGGAAAATGTATTGCATTGTTTTAAAAGTGCTTAATTTCATGAGCTGAAATGCCTCTCTGTCACTGAATAGTTACAGCTTTGTGTCACTCCAGAGCTGAGGTGAGGCTGAGAGCTTTAGTTACATTCTCTACTTTGCTCCCTGTTTTCTTGTAAGAGTAACCTTAATTGAATTTTCTGGATGTAGAGTACTTGGTTTAGAGAGAGTACTTGAACTGTCTAGTTACCGCTGTTTGTCTTGGGGTAACACATACCCAGCTCTGCCTCGCTCGTTCCCACACAACCCTGCAGTAGGAAGTTGTCTTCATTGGGGAAGGCAAACGGAATCAACAGGCAGTTGCCCACATGTGAAAAATGGCCAAATATTTCTCCCCATTTCACAAATAAAGAAGAGAGGATGGCTGAAGCAGGAGCGCTCCACAGGGTGACTCCAAGATGGACCTACTGGATCTCAGCCTGGTCCCTTTATACCCTAACTGCTGTATTTCTCTTCCTTTGTTTTACCGGTGGCACTATTGGTCGGTGGCTTTATGCTGCTGTTTTAGGAAACGGTATCGCGTGGCTTGATTCCCATCAGCTGACAGAGATGTGAGAATTTCATTAGCTTGGTAACTGCTCTCATTCTGGCTGATATAACATGAAAAATGTAGTTTGAAAATACCTTCCAGGCCATCTGCGCTGGCCCAGATAGGGCTGTGTCAGAGACCTCAATTCATTTCATAGCCTTTCAGTCCTCTGGATCCACGTTTACTAAATAGACTCCCACAGGTTTCTCCACAGCAGGCAGAAGGGCAGATGAGCAAAGGGCTTAGTACTTCAGCAAGTGTTTGGATACTTGCTGGAGATTCAACAGGAAATGCTTCTGATGCAGTAACTTCCTAAGGCCACCTTAATTAGCACAGGGGCTTGCAGCCTTCTCTATGCCAGGATGGTCTCTCACAGCAGCAAGATAGAAGCAGGTCCCTTTCCCACCCAGCTGCAAAGGGAGCTGTGAATCTCTTGGGCAACACGACCCCAAAGCAAAGAACTCCCATCCTCATCTGTGAGTTACAGATTAAAATGTTCATCTGCTCAACTATATTTAGGGAAATAATGTTCAAATCTTGAAAGCCAGAGTACTCACAAAGCAAAATTGATCCATACATCCCACTTTCCAGACAGAGAACACAATTATGCCATGTGACTTCTGCATCCACTCAAAATGCTTTGACTAGCTACCATCGAGCACCCAACTCCTCCTGGATAAACAACAGGCTACAGATTCATCACAAAAATTGGCAAATAATGTTGAATTATAAATATATTTGAGAAAATTGTACTGTGTTGGCTGACAATTCATTAAAAAAGAGGAGTTGAAATTGATCAAATGAATTGTTTGTTACTAATTATTTGCCTAGTGCTAGCTGTGATGTGAGACCTTGAGGGTGAGAATAAATTATCTTAATGAGGGATTAGGTTAAGGCATGTTATAAATTCTCATTTCAAGAGCTAACCCCACCATTAATATATTTGCCTATAACTGTGAATCTTCTTTAATAGCTGCCTGTCTTCTTTGCACTGCATAAAATGTTCCTCTTTTTTAAATCCGTGTTCTGAAATGGAAGTATGTAGCCTCCCGGATTTTATCTTCATTAGAAACACCAAAGAAATACCAATGAGGAAATAACAGTAATATAGACTGTAAGTTATATTTCATTATGGAGAAAGAAATCCTCACATCCCAAGGACAGATGAAGTACTAGATAACTTTTACTGTGAGCTGAACACATCCTTGCTTTCGAAAACCTTGTTTGTACAGTGCATGTGGCCTTAGAGATATGGTTTTCTAAGTGAAATGAGGATGGGGAAATGGGGATAAGCTGCCTTATACAACTTGGAAGGGAAAAGAGGAACAAGGATGCATAAACTGTTTTGCTTGTAGTAGAGTCAAAAATTGCCTCTTATGATCCAAACACTGTAAAAGCTCACAATGGTAATGTTTGCCTCAGACAGTCCAAGTAGCAAGGATTTTAAATCTGATCTTCCTCCATTAAGTTTCTGTAGCCACATTATTGTATATCATACTGTTACGGTTTGAGAAAACCCATAACAATTTATTGTCATTTAGACAATTGCTCTATCACCTGATGACCCCTCCCCACCAGGAAAGTGGAATCGGGGAAAACGAGGAAACATGAGGGTTGAAATATAAATAGATTTAATAGGATAGGACTAAATAATTAACAATAATACTCAAGAACCAGTACTAATCCCAATACTACTATAAGAATTACAAGAATTATACTCAGCCAGTTGTATCAGTAGGAAGCTGTGCACTCCCAGCAGTGGACAACAAATGTTGGGCACTGTGAGTGCAACGGCTTCGGGAGGAAGGGAAGGCTGGCACCGGGGCAAGGGGTTCTCTGGACCACTGCCATCAAGGGAGAGAGAACTACACAGCAAACTTTTCTAATTTATATTGAATGTGACATTCGTGATATGAAATAATGCTGTTGAGCAGCCCGGGTCAAATGCCCAGGCCTTGCTCCTCCTTGTCCCTGCACCTGGCAAGGCTTGAAAACACTGAGCGCTTGAATCCCACAGAGCCTAGCAGGCTATAAAGTAAATATTTTCACAAATTCAGACACTAGAGTCTTCTAAAAATGCAGTTTTAGCCAGCATTAGAAGAAAAGTTAGTCCTGTATCTCTCAACCCAGGACACATACTTAATTAGTATATATCATGCTTAATTATTATAACTGCTATTAATAATTCACAGCAAAACCTGAGACAGGTAAATCATAGGCTGATTGAGATAGGGTCCATTTCCCTTTATGTATTTGTGCAATGTCTTGTAAGTCTAAATACTACTGCAATACAATAACCATGTAATAATAAAACATTATGGTTTTCTCTCCCTGTCTCTTTCCCATTTTCTTTAGCTGTCCTCAAAATGCTTTTAAAAGAAAGGGCATATCATTGTCTGCATTTCTACAGGCATGTTGGAACCCGCAGTCATTCAGCAGGTCAATGTGGCAGTCAGTGCAAAGACACACAGCTCCCCGTGCCATGCCTCACGTGCATGAGTCCTGTGCGTGCTCTGTCCCTTAGATATTGACTCCTCAAAAGATCAGCAATGCTGACTATTTTGTAAGTAAAAGTCGAGGATGAAGTTGTAGGAGGACGTATGAGGTGGTCTTTCCTTTCTGTGAACTTGTTTTGTTACAGAATTTATTTGACTGAATTTCCTCTGTATTTTTAAGGCATTATGTAATGGCTCAGTTTGCCAAGAGCTTTAGAACGCTTTTAAAAATGACAATTTACCTTCTTTTTGGTTTGTCAAATATACACTGCTGTTTTTCACTAGTTACTTGGTGTAGAGTTGGGTAAGCTCTGGGAGCACACAGGAGATAATACACTATCCATGCAAATTGTCAGAGCTCTCTGGAAATGCTGCTCATCTCACTGGAAACAGAGTTGGGCCCTCTCTGCTTCCAGAGAGACTTGTTTCCGAGCTCTGTCAAGCCCCTTGCTATTGAAATTCAGAACAGTAACCAACTTCCCAGCATTCATTATCCTATTCGGTATCAATTCAGAGGCAGCACTTGTGTATTTGTGTTTGTGCAGGAAAGATTCATCACATTTTTGGGTCAGCTACCTTGTCAGCGCCACAAACACATACACACACACACACAGAGGGAAGAAAAAATGAGCTTCATACGCTTCATTCATGTCAGAACTCAACAACTTTAAGAGTGCAAATATTCTGCAGTCGCTCATGAAAAGAAATTTTTAATAATAAATATCTAACAATTAATGGGCTGGTAGCTGCAGTTGTCTTCAGGGCATAATATCTAATTTCCTTGCAATGTTTCATATCCTTACTTTTCACGCTGCAACAGTCTATCATTAAAACCGAATGCAGGTTTCTATCACTTTTATTTATTTTTCAAATCAACTTATAAATCAGTGCCAGGCCTTGTTACAGATGAGTTCCAATAAATTATCGGCTGTGGACAAATTCTGAATGTTAAACATTTTCTGGTTTTTTTTTTTTCCACTTACTGTGCTCCTGTGTCACCCTCTGAGCCTGGAGCGCACGACAGGCACTGGGGGGGCTGGAAGGTTTTTCTCCCTTTTAAACAAGATGAGAACCTGGTTACTTAACTGTGATTTAAATAATGTAAAAAATGTATTTGTTTTTCAGGAAAAAAAATAACTAGGGAAACAGTTTCACACAACCTGCAAGGAAATTTACTTCTCTGGGCTTTAGTAAGATAGACATCATCTCTTTTACTTCTAGCTGACAGGTAATTCCCAGAGCGACTTGTAGCCCTAATCTAACTCATATTAACTCTTTTACCAAAATGTTCTGTCGTTGCCCTTTGGAAGCAGGTCATAAGTGCTTTTGTGAGCTAATGCTAACTTTTCCTTAGCTGATCTGTCACTTCTAAATTGGGTTATTGAATTTAGCAGTGTATCGCTGATTTTGATGTGACTCTCAGTTAAGTAAATTTTATTTCTAGGTTTACCACTGGGCTGAGATACATCAAATGGCCTAAAGTGACATAGCCTTGTGTGGCTGATGGGAAACTCTGACTATTGTAATTAGCAAGATGACCTTTAAAAATATTCTGGGTTGCAATTGTCTACGGATGGGGTGCAACAGTGAGTGAATTAGCTGTGGTCCTTAGCCTGGATGAACTTTGTATCACGTGAACATGTATGGAAGTAAAGATGCCCCCAAAAACATTCATTTATACAAAGTCCTCTGCAAAATGTTGTGTTCTCTCCCAGTTTTTCTTTTTGGAGTCTCTCCATTCTGCGGCCTTTTTTTTTTTTTTCCACTTTTATGCTTCTTTTCTCTTTCACATCTCTTGGGTTTTCAAAACTTTCCCTCTATTGCTAGACATCATGGTTTCCAGTCCATAGGGTACAATTTGGCTAATTTTACCTCCTTGAATTCAAGTAAACTCCAACCCATTCCTTGAGCCATAAAAGAAACCAAGTGGAAATTGCCCAATGTTCCTTCTATTCTTTTCCTTTTTTCAATTTTCAATTTTTTTTTAGTATAAACCCCCCTGTTATTATACTCACTCATAATTCATCAAGTGATATTTCTGCGCATTGTCTGACATTTACCTTGCTGGATAAATTATGCCATTCGATATATTGTTGAGTGGCAGACAAAGGTAATCCTTAGCATAAACAGGAAGAATTTCTACACAGCATGGCAAAGCCATGGCTTAGATGAGAGCCAGAAGTGTGGAGTATGCAGCAGTTTTAGACACTTTCTTTCTTTCCATGAGAATTTTTTTAAAAAAACACACCTTGTAACTATATAGTGCCAACTTGTGGATTCATCTGAATGCATTGAGAAAATCCTCGGTGTGTCTTCGAGGTCTTTTCTGATTCCTGCCTAATGAATCATTTTTAGTCTTTTTATGCATCTCTTCCCAGGTACCTGCCATTATTTCAGTAAAGCAATTACTTTTTTCCCCTAAATTCTTCGTTAAAATACCTTTACTCCTAATTGGCCAGATAAAACCATCTTATTCCTGTGGCAAAGTAATTATATATATGATTTCCTCTTCCTCCTTGCCCCTCAAATTAAATGGTCTTCAGGGCAAAGATAGTGTTGGTTTCAAGGCCTGCTCTACATGCACTGTACCACTGTAGAGCACAACAGCAAATGCACAAATAAACACAGGTTCAGCCACTGATTAAAGTCCCTCTGATTAAAGATGTAACTTTTTCTACTATATACATGTATGTACTTTGCTCTATTTATCAGTTCAGATGAAGGACTGACAAGGGGATTTAAAGATACCTTGATCTGCAAAACCTGCAGACCTAGGAACAGAGCAAAACTACAAATTGACCTTTGCTATCCTTCCCTGCCTTACTAAATGTAATTCAGCCCATTTACACTGTTCGTGTGATACAAAAAGCTGCCTGGAACAAGCATTGAGCTGGGAATGTGCAATTCAAAGCTTTCCTGGGGAAGCATATTTTAAATCCGGACCCGGTAAGAAAAAGCAATTGATTTTTGCATCCTTCCCCTTACCTAGGTGATAAAGAAATTGGGGTAAGAGGCAGAGAGAACCTCTTCCGTTCTCTCCAGTGAGCCTTTTGAATTTATTTCAAAAGTATTTAATGGAGTTGAGAGGAGTGTACTTATATATCCATTGAAATCCTTTAGTGACTAAGCGAGATGGGAGAGATGTTCCTACCACGCACTAGAGGGACGAGTCTGTGCTTACAGAAGGATTCAGGTTCCTGGGTTGGTGTGAGGAAAACTTCCAAGGGCTTCCATGGACCTTTTTCATTCCTGCACTCAGGTGGTGCCTCTCAAACTGCATGGGATTAGGAGCTCCTCTCATCAGTCTGTCTCTCTGTCAGCAGTATATCTTTACAATGTAACGTGGTCCTATGATTCTATGATTCTAACATAGGTATGTTACACCCAAACCATAACACAAACCTCTCACAAACCCATGAACTGTACACCAAATAACAGCCAGGTACACAGTTTCCATGACCTGTGATGGTGAATTGCCAACAGTTTGAAATCCAGATGCTTTCAGCCAGATAACCAAATTCATACTGAGATGCCTAGATTTAAACTGAGATTTAGCTGTCTATGCTCAGTGTCACTGAAAAGCAGGGCACTATTATTTCTGTGTTTATACAGAAGCTAATTTTGGAACCCAAACTGAAAAATAATAACTGATACTGATATTTTATTACTGAGAAATTTCTTTCTTGATCTTCTAAACCCACTGTGCTGCTTTGCACTGTATAGAGCAATGTTGACTACAGGCAAGCTGCAGGGGAGTATGAATCCAGCTTCTATCTATCCACAGTATCCCACTGACTTCACATGAAGTCTAGGACAAATCTCCCTTTTTCCCCATCTGCACCCTCTCAGTTCCAACAACAGTGTGGTAGGGGATACTACTTCCCAGAATTGCTGTGAGGACAAATTAATTTGCAGGGTGCTTGGAGTTGTTTGAATGAAAAGTGCTACAGAAGTGGAAAGGTATTTTATTATTATTATTATTATTACTCTTCATAGTAATAATAATAATTTCACAGGAGCCCTTTGCATTGCTCTCAGGAGCAGCCCGTGCCTGGTGGAAGACTGTCTTCCAATCTTTCTAGACACAAGTTCTATTAACATACAAACGAACAGGTCACACTATTCTTGGAGCAGAACTCTTTAGCATGTTAATGACAAATTCACACTAGTGGCCCCTGAGTGCTCTGGAGAAATACAGGTTTTGCTTAGCGCTTAATAAAAAAGGCCTTCATAAACTATGTCACTTGGGGACGATTAATACTGTCGCAAGAGATAAAATGGAAGAGGAAAATGACAGAAATTTATCTTTTCATGGGTGCCAAGTGTGGCTTCCACATGTACTGCAATCTCACTACTAACACAGTATTCATTCCCAGCTACTTGGCAGAGGCATCTATGGGGCCACATTTTCAAGTGAAGGCTCACAAAAAGGGCTCAGCTTCTGTTTCTGGGCACTTGAAATGACCACCTTTTGCTCTGGTTTAGAGAAGAGCCCAAAGTCAATATGGACTAATGTGGAGATGTCCGCTAGAAGCCATAGATCCAGGACGGATCCACAGCTGCTGTATCCTGTCCTAATGCCACCAGAAGACTGCTATGGCTGGTGTCATCTGAGGAGTCATCTCATGGCTCTGGCTACTTAGTTTGGTCCTTCTGTGCAAGATAAGCATTTCTCAAAATCTGCCCCTACGTACAAACGGATGAGCTCTTTTTGTACTCATGGCCACAGCGACATGAAGCACTTCACAACTTCAGGTATATTTTAGATGTGAAAAGGCATAGGAAAAAGGCACGTTCCTTATTTCTTACAAAGCATGGTTTAAGAAATAATTTTTTAATTAAGGATATTCTGTAGGCCACTTACACAAGTTATAGATGAGAGAAGAAAATTTTGCTCAAAGGACTTTATCCATAGCCCAAAGAAGTCAGCAGAAATCAGTCTCCTTGATTCTCGTGGGCCTTGGACCAAGTCCTCAGTTAGGAAACAACATTTTATTCCTGAAGAACATCGGTGGCAAGATTTGTATGCATGCCTTTAAAAACAGTCTTCTTTTTATACATACTTCATTAATTTTCCTCTGTCATTTTTAGTTTAGAAGCCAACAGCTGCATCAGGGCACAGGAGTGCACAGCGGCGTTACCCATATTCAGAGCTGGCTGCTTGTTGCATTGTCCGTGATAGCAAAGGTGAGTTGTTCCATAAGGGGAAACACTCGAGGGCTTACAGCAGCCGAGCACAGCGAGCAAGCAGAGCTCTGCACCAGCCAGAGGCTGTCCACCTGCTGCTCCAGCCAGAGATGCTCTGTACACACACTGAAAATCATGGCAGGGATTTGAAGATGGCATGCTGACACTGATGTTGCCATTTTAAATTCAAACAATTAATGCTATGAAGAGGCAAAACCATTACTGTAGTAGATATACTGCTGTTGCCCTCATGGAGCTAAACTTTATACCATGTGCTGGTGCTAAGTGGTTTTCTGAGTCCTATAAAGGTTAGATTGTATCTTTGAGGATTTCATGCATTTCTTTTTTTTTTTTTCTGATTAGTTCTTTTTTTTATTAGGTCTAGTGAGGGAGTTTATAGAGGAGCGAATGACAAAATGAAACTGAAAAGCAGTATAATTGGTATTTTAATTGCACAGATACCAGCTTCAAAATTCTAGTAGCAAACCAAAGTTACAATATTTACAAGGAAAAGAGCAACAGAGATATTTCTTTACAGGCTTTTAATTGGAATCCTAATGAAATCACCTTTTGAAGGTGTGGGGTGCCTGGAGCGTGCATATGATGGCAAAGAATGTGTCTGTACATTAGCATTCAGACAGAGTACAGCCTGTGGCATGGTTTAGGCAGCATCCACTCAAACCTTCCCAGCTGTGGGGAAAGCAAATTTTGTCACTCCAAGAATGGGAAGCTGAGCTTCCCAAGATATCTTTCCAGGCTCCTCTTGCAGTCTATGGGGAGAGGGGGTTTCCTCCAAGGGGCAGCGGTGACTATGTGTAATTACGGACCTCTGTGAGATGTGACAGGACTCTCTTTGCCTTCATTCCTGTGTTTCCCTCTTAGGAAAACTAAAGCACCAAGTAGAGATGCGCAACTGATTTTCACCCAGCGTGAAGTTAAGAGCTGTCATGGAGCACTGCCTTTATCCAGCTCAGGATGCTTTCCAAGGCTCCACAGCAAGACCTAGCCAGATCAGGCTTCTCCTCTGAATCACCTTCCTGCCACTCTCCATCAGTCAAAGAGGAAGAAGGGTCTCAACAGGTGAAAGTTAATCAGTGTGGCTTAGGTACTCTTGAAAGTGTATTAGAAGGGTAGTAGCCAGGATGTTACATTTCCTAAGGACAGACAAGTCCAGGGGGTGTATGCGTTCTTAGTCCACTGCAACTTTGGAAATGGCGGAAATGGATAGGCTTATTTTTTGGCTCACTTTCACTGGGTTTACGTAGAAGGAACTATCCCAACTCTTACGAAATTAGTCTTTATTTCCATAAGTGTGAGTGTACTAGTAAGAGTACCAGTGTGCTTACTGTAGTAAAAGAGCACCAGCCTAAGATATTAGTGTTCAATAACCTTGGCCTGGAATAAGGAATATTTGTGTCACATGACAGTCTGCCCCTGAGGGGACGGTGGTATTTTGATCAGCATTCTCAAATGGTCGTATTCTTGCACCTACAGAAAGGATCCGGTTTTCAAAGGTGCCACCTGCCTAGCAGGTTTCATAGGACTAAGAAGAACTGCTTTGATGAACATTTTGGAAAAGTAGCAAGCTGTTTAAAAGCATTAAATACGGCTCTGGATTCCTACCTGAAAGTCCCCTTTTAATCTGATTTTAGCTATCTTATAGTGCACTGCTACATCACAGCAATTTTCCACTCCTATTACACAGAGAGCAAAGGAGGAAGAAACCAACTTACCAACCAAACTGAAGACGGACATGACCTCACTCATTCATCAAAGTCAATACAACAGTGTCAGTAAATCCTATGTAATAATATTTAATATTATATATGTAATATGTATATATATATGTATGTATATATGTAATAACCTTTACATATAGAGATTCATTGTTAATCTATGTCTTCGAAATGTAACTCACTACACACCAAATGCTCAATAAGACAAAGGGGCAGGAATCATTTGTAAGACAACAAAAACCCCCAAAAACCAAACCCACTAAAACAGTCCAGGACTGCTAAGACCAATTATAGTAGCTAGCGCGAAGATCACTTTATTTTCTGTTGTCTAGTGAAAGGCCTCTATTAAGCAGTACATTGGCAGGGGATGTTAAGATGTGGTACTATCCAGACGTATCCTACGTTGCAAGAATAGCAAGACAAGGTGTTAAGCTGGGCAAGATTTTTGTCATAGGAAAGGGTAAATTAAATCTTTCAGAAGAAAATGCTAGTTGCCATGTGAACATCTTCAGTCCTGATTCTCATTCCACGTATCATTGTCTTTCCTTTGCAAAATTCTGCTGACTTGGGATTTTTAAAATGCAGCTTTCAACCACAGATGCAGGCAGATTTTAGCTTGCATCACAAACCAGCACATACTGGTAATTGAGTGAATGCCATCAATTGCACTGTGCCCATCCCTACTCTTACTGAAGTCAGTAAGAAGCTGGGAAGAGCAGAGTTGATGGGCATCAGCAAAGCTTGTAAAGCTCTTTGGAATTTTTGGGAGTGCAAGAGGCCATGCCTATGTAAGATCAAAATGGATTTTTCCAGCAGAATGGAAGAATAATAAGAATATTTAGAGGAATTACTAAGTGACATTTTATGGCATATTTTACTCAAGAGATCATTCTCTTCTACTCTAGACCTAAAATCTATCATCTATAACGCCACTCCTTTCTTCTCTCTCTTCCTCCATGTATACATATGGCTCGCTTATATGGTGTCTGCATGTACAAAATTTGAGCCTATAGAGATTAATTATAGATTTGATAATACTAAATTTCAGACATGAATTATCATTTAGATGGGCTAAAGTAACCATTTAATGCAGTAATACCTAATTACTTATTGGTGAATATTCTTCTGCATAAAACTTACACTTTCTTTCATTTGAATAAATCCAGTTGTGCACAACTTCAGGGCTTTTATTATAAGCATTCTAGAAAATCTTTCTGAGAGTCAGTAAAGAAAACTCAAAGTCTTGTCTATGAGAATAAAATAGCAATTGCCCGGCTAGAGTATTTTGGGGGTTCCACATTCAACATGATACTATATTTAGGGAAAAAAAATCCTCATTTTTCCTTGTTGGGACAGATAAAAAACACTAACACAAGTAAGAAGATGTCCACTAACTTCAGTGAGCTCTGGATGAAGCTTCGTGTCTAGGAAGAAGGATGCTGCTGCGTATGGATGCCAGCAGTTATCTTCCCCCCTACACATATCCAAAAAGCAATTTAACGCACCAGCAGCAGTTGCCTATTAATCGGGTTAGAAAAAAGGTAGCCTGGGAGGGTGGGTTTAAAAGAGGAATATGGCACTATTATGTATTGCTTGCAAAGTAAACAAGCAACATCAGTATAGTCATTTCCTAATTACGAGCTGTTTCATAAACTGTAAATGCTAACATGGGAGAGGTAAATCATAGCAATTTAATTAATAAAACACTTTAGACAATTAAATCCATATGTGCATGTCCTGGGGCACAACATCAATAATAGAAGCTTGCAGGCATATTTTGGAAATTTTATGCAATCATTTGCAGATCTTGTAGTCAATAATTGGTACAAACTGTTTTAACTCTTCCTTGCCTGGACTGGAAGAGGGAAAGGAATTGTTAATTACTATTATTATTATTGATTTCGTTACTATTATTATGTTGCCTGTTTTTCCACCCAGTGTGTGTATTTTAAAATTATTTCTGTGCAGGCTACAAGATGAATCTCCTTTCTTCCTTACATATATGTGAGCTCTGTAAGCAGTATAATGAATGAACTTCATCCTAGAAAGGTAACAGACCAGTTTTCCTGATCCACAGAGCTAGACTAAAATTTGCATTGCACACTACCTACAACCTCGGGCTCTAAAGTTTGAGTACATTTTCTGAACAATGGGGCTTGAGCTCTGAAGTCACAAGGATCTGTCCACGACCAAAGCCATCTTAAAAGATTTTGGAGACCCTAACCACGGAGTTAAATGGAGACTTTGACAGTTCCAGATAGATGATTGACGGATGTGCAGAGAATCTACCTCATGTGTGCAGCAGGTCAGACTATTGCAGGGGCGGTTAACCTGATACATTGTAAACCAGACTCCCAACCATCCAGAAAAGTGACAGGTAAGCACAACCAAAACAGTTGAAAGACCTATGTCCCATAGAGTTTTCCCATGGGACACGGAGCTTGACAGTATAGTATAAACCTCTATAATTTGGGATATTTAGCAACCTCCATTGCCTGTTAAGCCTGGGAGCCCATTTGACCACAACAGCAACCACATAAATCGGCCACATGTGATTTTTCTACAAACAAACTGCTAGCAATACCCAAACCCAGCACTTATAAAATGTCTGAACATCTCCAAGGAACTAGCCCCAGGATGAACAAGCCGGCTGTAGGTGAGCTCAGTCAACACTCGAAGAACTGGCCAGAATGTTGTGTCCCCAAACTCCTGTATACCAAGAAAGTGCTTGGGTTTTCTAAGGCTCATTAAGCTTGGATAAGAAAATAGAATGGATCACATCCCTGCACTGGCTCCCAGCTAATTTCCAGTGTCCATGTAAAGCTTTGTTCTTACAATTTCAAGCAATAATGAATCCAGCCCTGGCGACATCAAAGCATGGAATGATCTTTGAACCACTGTAACTGCATGTCCTCTGGGACAATGCAAATCTCAAAGACTTTTAAAGCAATTAAAGGATTCAGCCCCATTTACATCAAAGTTCCAGTTCCGATTTATGCACTGCCATGATTGCAGTGCTCCCTGGGGACAAGGCAGTTCACAAAGTCCCAGAAGTAGCATGTAAATGCTGGGGACATCTTGAGTTAAGGGGATCTCACAGTGGAAAGTCTTCCAAAAGAGATAAAACAGATGTTAAGTCTCCAGGGAAAACAGTCAAGCCTTCTGAGAAACTCCACTTTGAGCCATACATGCAGTTTAAGCCCCTGAACCTTAACTGGCTACCCACTCTGAACTTTAACATCCACTCACTTCCCAAAAAGAACCAAAGAAGAGATTAAATTCCAAAAAGGGAAGACTTGCCAACGACCTAATGAAATCCACCAGGTCTTTCATAATTTCTGTTGCTTTCAAATGAAAAAAAAAAAAAAAAAGGATAATGATTTAAAATTGTGGAGTAGATAAGTAGAAAGATGAATTAGCTGGCAAAGTGATTCTGCTGTCTACTTATAAAAATACTATGGGGGAAAAATCCCTTCTCTGAGAGCACACTATCACTTCCCATGAATTCCAACTTCCCTTGCATTCTTGTTGTCTCAAGTTATGTGAGGTATTGCTATTACCTTTCTAATAGCAAAAACTCAAGAGATTAAACGTGTCCCTCCTCTTCTTGATCTTTAGGGATGGTGTTCCTACTGCCTATTGTTATTTGTAGGATCAGGACTTCACACATTACAATCTGCAGAGCATTTGAGGTCTTCTGAGAGAGTAAAGTAAGTATGAATCACTGGTGCTGTTACTGATAACAATGCAAAAATGTTTGTCTGCTGGTAGGGAGAGTAAAAATCAGGAACCTTCTGGAAATGTGTGTTACAGAGTGAGAAAGATTTAAAAATTTCTATGTCCAATTGAAAATCTTTATGAATTGAAGCTTAGCTTTTTCAAATTCCTTTTTTATTATTATTATTCCGATATTTGGTAATTCAGCACAGTATACCACAGCAGTTTTATTTTAAACTGTGAAGGCACTTGTAGCATTATATTCTAACATGAGGGATGTTGGTTGTAACTATGTGGGCCATTATCAAGTAAATTGCCAATATATAATAATGAGTATTTGCTTTTTATTTTTATTTATAATTATTTTTTCTACCCTGTAGAACACAGTAAAACTCTCTTGGTTCATGCATGTTTTCACAGCGTGGGGCGATATCAAAATGAATAATGCTGAGGTGGTTACTGGCAAAGCATTGTTGAGAATATGCTTGTATGACATCGTTTATATGTAAATCCTGCTCCAGTTCATCAGGATGTTAAGCAATTTCAAAGCCATACTGCTCTGCCTTGCTACCCACTTGAAGGAGTGTCTTCTATTGTACTGCTTTGATTCCTGATACATGCCAGCCTGCTTCCTCTGAGGAGAGGCGAGCAAATGCCCTCATTTCAAGTCCCATCACACAGTCATGTTGGCAAACATTTCCTCTGATAACACTGATGCTAAATCCTGCTGCCCCAGCTCTAAGACTGTCTTGATGTCTAAGACCAGTTTTCCCATATGTGGTTCAGTGGCTCAGTATTTCTTTACTGCAGAAAATCTTAGTTGAAAGGGCAGAATAGGCATGCAATGCTCAGAAGAAGCAACACCCCTGTGGGCTGGCTTCTTTCGCCAGTTTGGAGCTGTCAGAGAGCTGGGATGTCACTTTGAATAGCAAAAGTTAGGAGAGCCACAGAAGAAAGTACGCACAAAGAGCTTAACAGTACAATTGTTAGTTGTACCAGGTAAGCAGTGAATATCACACCTAGCATGATTAGCCAGGATGGTCAGCCCATAGGACCTCATCCAAAGTTCTCTGGACCCAATAGAAAAACAGTGGTAGAACAAAAACCTACCAAGTTCTTCATCATCCAGTCACTGCAGACCTACTCAACTTCACCTGTATGACATGCAATATGAGATGCTGTTTCATTTTAACTATCTATTCAGAAGATTACAAAGATTAACATCTTTTTGACAACATCCCTTTGTTTCTTTGAGCAACATCACAGGCATCTGGAATGGCCATTAGTCTTGTGGCAGAAGAATGATCACCACGTGCAAGCTGAGTTCTGTGGGCTTCAGAGAGAGGGGAAACCACATAGCAATACTGGTTAGTCTAAAGATGTTTTTCTAATATTGTTTGAATGTCTCTCTTGAGGTGAGTCCTGTTCATTGTGCTTTTAGAGTCAACCCTTTTGTTTAAATGGGTAAAGAACTCATTTAAAACTTAATTTATTAAAAATGTTGTATCTATGCATTCTCTCAGAATATGCATATATATTCTATATTTATACTGTAATTATAAATTGCATTTCATCAATGAAATATATCACTGCTTATTTCAGCTCTTTTTTTTTTATGAGCTAGACGACTTTTAAAGACTACGCGCTCTTCAAGAATTAGAGATAAGATTAGCCTTGGCTGTACTTTTAGTTGAAGCCTACAAATAGTCCTACAGAATCAGTGAGATCATTTCCATGTTTAATGAAAAGATGATTATGAATTGGAAGATTTTGATGAAGATTGTTCTGATAATGAAAAATAAACTACTCTCTGTTACCTCAATTGGTTTTTAGGACTTTTGTTACAGAATCTGCTACATAATTTAATGGAATGCAGTGGAAATTACTCTAAGATTCAATACTGAATATCTAAACTATTTTCTAAGAGTTTTTTTAAACAGAGAAGAACTTGATTTTCATCAATTCTACTGCACTCTTTCAGAAGACAAGTCACTTACGCGGAAACAATGCGCTTATTTGAAACTAAAAGTAGATATATACTGAGCAAAAAAAATTTTGGTTTGAAATTCAGTTGTTTTCACATTTCCAGTTAAAAAGACCACTCTTTTACTAATTTTGTGGAGCAAGACATGTATATCTAGGATGGCTGCATTTTTTTGTTTTCTTAGTTGTCCTGCTAATTTGTGATTACCAATGCTGTAGACTGACTCCACACGTGGATTTTGGTATCTCTAATAGTATATGGTCTTGTGCAGTTGTATTTAACTGCTGAAATGATACCCAAAAGCCCAAAAACAATTTGAAGAAGGTTATTAAGCGGAGACTGTTATGTTCAATCAACTTCATTAATGCATTTGGGTTTTTTAATCCATCTCATCAGTATGTTTGTGGATTTGATTTTTATTGAGTCTGATGTGTAGCAGAAAACTATGCTGTATGATTTAAATTTGTGATAGGCAAACTGCGAAACACAGGGCTTAATGTGAGATGTGGACTACAAAATGCTGCTGCCAAGGTGGCACATTGCTAGGTACCTAAAAAAAGAGGGAGCAGCTCTTAAACAGGAACGATGTCGGTCTTTTTACATTGCATGAGCCTGCCTTCATCTTAGCTAGAAAAGATATCCATAAGCAGCATTTGCTACTGGCAGCTGTGTATTCTCACTGTTAAAGAGCAGAAGCATCATGACCTTGGGTGAATGTGGGAGGAAACACTGGACAGGTTAGACAGCCTTCCCTTAGGCCCTTGAGCAGTTGAAGGGAGGCCACATGCAAAGGAGGTGATTACAGGTTACTTCAGGTGTGCAATATTGTCCATCTAAACTGGATTCTCTCCTCTCATCACTAGACTGATGGAAGATCTTATGGACATTATGGATGCTGGTATTTCTGTGGGATCTCTGAGGAAACGGAGATATCTACTGGTGGAACATCACCACCATCATCTAGTTATTCTTATTTAGATATTATTATAGCAATAATTATTATAATGGTGATAACAACAACCACAAAACCAACAAAAAAACCTCACTGCTGCTTTAAAACAAAGTTATATGGCCAGATTATACAGATTTAGAGAACACTGGAAGTGTTTAGCACAGGTACTCAACGATGAGAAATCCATTGTTTTAAGAGGAAGAAATCATACTGTCGTTAGAGAGGGAAAGTGGTGCGAAACCAAACAGCTCCCTGATATATCTAAAAGTGAACACTGTCAAAAATTAAACATGGGCAACTTCTCACTGTAAGAATAGGGAGTTTATTAAGACTTGTTATTTATATCCATGAAAGCCCTCTCACTGTCAGAATTCAATGCTTTTTCTCTCTTCACTGCATTTGGTAATAATAAAAATATAGTTTCAGGAGATTGTATGAGCTCATGGTCCTTTTTTTTGGTAATAATAGCTACATGGGTTTAGGTATCTCCCCAGTAAATTATAATTTAATTTTCAGCTATTTAAAGGTCACTCTGAATAATATATATGCTGCTTAATAATCAGTTAAAATAATGGCACCTTTCAGGAGTGTAGGCTAATAGCAGTATTGCCTTTGTGCAGGCCTTTGCTGTTTTCATTTGTTGTGTGATCGGTGAAGCAAGAGAGAAGTTCCCCTTGTATGCCCGAGCCAGATCTTCAGTCTCTCTTTCTTTCTCTTTTTAATGGGAGGAACAAAAACCTTTTCGCAATCAGCAGTAATCTCTCCAAAGGTCTTTTAATTTAAAAAGTCATAAGTGTTAATTAGCTATTATTAAGTGCCCCCTGTATAAATTAACGTGATTGATGAAAAAATTAAGGGTAATGAAAAATGTAGCAATGCATGTATTTTTAAGAGACTATATTAAAGATGAAAGTCCCCAAAGACAGAAACTAAGGCCTGCTGCACCCGTGCCCTGCCTTTATTAGTATTAATAATAAAAAATATATAGATATATATCTCAGGAATGCACATGGCACATTGGATATACCAGTTGTAACATATTTCTCATTTCATTGTGCTTTGAACACCTCTTTGTGACACAGTCTTACTCCAATGTGGTGTAATTTGTCCAATTTCTTTTTGGTTTGTGGACCAAAAGGAAGTTCTTTGAGAATGGAAACTGGGATCCAGAGGTAGAGAGAAAAGAGAACTGAACTAACTGATTGACTGGGTTTTTCCATTGATTTTACATGTACCGTGGTAAGGCATTACTGTGGTTTACAAAATCAGTTCTCATTTTATCTGTTGTCAGAATCAAAACTCAAAGTATAAATAAGAGAAATATTCATTTCCCAACAAGGCTGATATTCTTCTCTGTTATAAACAGTTAGTTTGTAACTGTTCTGGGTTCTGCAACCTGTTTGCTTACATGAACCCGGTTGGATCACCATTTCACAAGGAACGGGCTAGGTTAGGCCACACCAACTGTACATCAAGAGGTGTCTCCCAGCAGAAAATGTTTGAATAAATAATATCAGATCTGAACATTTTATTTGCCTTCTTCCCATCCACCCAAAATATATTACCTGCATCTTATAGTCACTCATTTACTTGGATTTTTGTTCTATATAAAGGCCTTATATGAAATATAATCATAATGTGATATATACTACATGAATATCCACTAGTTCCCACTAAAGACTAGATTGGCAATACAAAGAGAAATTTACTATTAGCACTCTTGCATGATATAAACACAGGGTCGCTCTTGAAGAGCCAGGGATTTAGCCCTAGACTCCAGGGCCCTGGACTCCAGGACCCCTCTGAGCTGTGCCAGCAGCTAGCAGTTTCACAGTTTGCAGCTGTAACAAAGCCTGGTTTCCTATGACACTGTGTCACATCATGGGCCACAATAACTGCAGCCCTTGACTGTTTCTCCACCTCCTGTTGCTTGGTTGGCAGGCCAGAAAATAATCTGTTTTCCTATGGGGAGTGTGAACCTGTGGGTTGTGGGCTAGCTGGTCAGACCAGCTACGCTGAGTGGCAAGTGGGTTAGTATTTGCTGGCTCCGGGCTTGCCTACAAAGCGCTCAGCCTCTCAACAGCAAGTAGTCCCCAAAAAGGGCTTCATAGAGTTCATGAACTCTCCTTTCCTCCTCTCAACCGCAGGCAGTTATTACATAGGACTAACATGGGAGTATCTCTGTGTGTACCTCTGCCAGGCTATCTGAAACTGGCCATGATTCAAGTTATTGGATAGTCACCAACAGCATGAGCTTATGAGCCTGTTTTCCTTATTTTTCTTCTTTCTTCCTCCATAGCTTCTTCACTCCAGTACCTCGGTGCAGTTCTGTACCTTGCTAACTAAACTAAATGGGATTAAACTGCATTTTTTTACAGTCTGTGAGCCCTGGAAGTTCACACTAACTTGTCTGTTTCAGAAGCCAGCAGAAGTCAGAGTGATGGTATACATAAGTGACACCTAACATCAAACCTGTCCAACACCTTCCAGTATGAGAGCTTTTTTTTTATTTGTTCATCACCTTTTCAATTAATTAATTAACTAACTAATTGGAGTGAAATACTTTTTCAGGGCAAGCATCTGTGTCTCACTGATTGTTTTAAAGCAAAAAGGACTAGACATTTTTGAGAGAAAGTGTGTTTTCTGGTTCTAATAAAAGAACCTTGCAATTATTCGTTGATAATATGCCCCACATTTTATGCTCTAGTGCAAAAGTTTGAAAGTGGGAAGAAGATACTAGATATATGCCTTTAGCACAAATTTGATCAAATCTTGAATCTCTATAAACCCTCTGAGAAGTCTGCTGTCAAGAATTGGAAAGATTTTGACAGCTGAAGTCTCGGAAGAGCCTGATTGCATTAAGCAGCCCTACGCACTGACCAAGGCGCATGTGCAGCACTCCCGAAGGGCTGGGCTTTTTCTAGCCAAGTGCTCCGGAAGAGAAGAAAAAAATTCTCTCAACACACCCGAAAAGGAGAAAAGACCAAAAGAACAGCTATATTGATTCAGATCAAAAGTTAATCTAACCCCCTAGCCTATTTCTGATATTGACAAACAGTATATGCGTAAGGAGAAGTACAAGGGTAAAGTAAGTATAAGACAATAGTAGCCTTGAATATCCTTCAAGTTTCTGAAAATTTGCAACTCTGGGACTTCCAGAGTCAGAGGTAGTTTCTGTTTATGAAATACTCACTGGATTTCTCCTCCACCAGCATGTCCAGCCCTTGACTCCATGTAAACCTCAAGCTTCCATGCTATCCTATGGCAAGAAGTTCTATGAAAAACCTTCTTTGTTTTGAATTTCTTCCAATTCCTTTGAGATCCCAATAGTTCTTGCATTGGAAGATGAAGTGAACTATCCACCACTATCCAATCTATATTAACAGGACAATTCAGGCCAGAGGTACCCTCAGGACACCATCTAGACCAACCTCTTACTTAAAGCAGGTTGGGAGCAGGCTAGTCAGGGCTTCATCCAGTCTGCTCTGGAAAAGCTTTGAGGAAGAAGACTGCACAAGCTCTCTGGGCAACCTGATTCACTGTCCTTGGCTGTCCCTGTGGGGAAGAAATTTGTGTTGGGGAGCAGCAAGAGCAGGGCTGCTCCACAACAAGGAATGAGCTGGAAGATGAGTGTGACCACAGCCCAGGCAATGCCCACACCAACCAGGATACAGTCACATAGAAGGGTGGGATGGGTAGACTAGGGTGGCAGCAACAATTTCCATTGACAGTCCCAGACAAGCCCAAGGCCATGAGTCAGGTCTCAGGTCCAGCCAGGGTCCTACTAGGGGGTTCCCGTCAGAAGCAGCAGATGGGGCCAGAGGTGGAACTGGAGATAACACTATGAATGTAGGTCTGAGGTTCATGCAGGAAACAAGCCCAGAAACAGGACTAGGGAGAGGTACATCTGTGATGTACTTCAGGAAGAGATTGTCCTGAGCTTAAATAGAGCTCCTGAACCAATGATCTTAGGCTTGACTCAGTTACCCTCACATTGGCTTCTAATGGAACCTGAGATATTCTAGAATACATACCCTAGCTGCCACACTGAAAGGAAATACACAGCAAGTTCTTTATTATATCTACCAGCAATGTGTGAATATGTTGGATTTTCAAAGATGTCTCAACTGCTGCTGGATACTTATGTGCAGGCAAATGAACCAGGCCTTTAATGTTACTTGTATGGCCCTTCCATCCCACAATTGACCACCCTTGTTGTCCTTCTCTGGAGACCCTCCAGGTGTGTTAGATGCTTTTGAAGGTAGAGACAGTAGAGACCAGATCTGCACACAGTATTCAAGATACACACCTGCAGAGGTTTATTGACATTTTCTGGTTCCATCTCCGCTTTTTTTTCTAATGCTGTTTGGTTTCTTTCCTTGACCATTTGGGAACTGTTTTGGTGTTTTCATGTAAATACTGATTTTTGTTGTCATAATATCCGGTTCCTGAGACGTAATGTGGAGCACAGAGGACAACATTTTATATATAAATCTGAGACAGTTTCTTTCCTGGCACGCCAGTGACATGTACCTACACTGAATTTCATCTCCCTTTCAGATGAACCTGACTATTGTCTTAATTTTCATTCTGCACAAGCCATATTGATTCTAGTATTTTTAACTCCAGAGCACTTCATTCCATAGCTTTAACTTTTAACATTGATTTGTTTTGCATAATACAAGTATGTGCACTACATGCTTTTTTAAAATCACTTTTTTTAGGCACAAGAAA
Source organism: Numenius arquata (assembly GCF_964106895.1). Taxonomy (NCBI): domain Eukaryota; kingdom Metazoa; phylum Chordata; class Aves; order Charadriiformes; family Scolopacidae; genus Numenius; species Numenius arquata. Next base: position 61,460,266 of record NC_133579.1, on the reverse strand, counting down.
AATGCAAAACAGTTAGCAATGCACATCTTATACTCCTAATAATTTATTTTTTGAAAACTTTATTGCTTATGGCACAGCACAAAATGAATAGCAACACTTAATTATACCACTAGCTACTGTTGAGAAGAAAATACAGTAAAGAATAGTTAAAGAGAACTTGAATCTCATGGAAACTCACCAGACGAACATCTGTTGTTATTTCAGTGCATGATAATATATGGAAGTGGTGTGAAAATTTCCATTGTAGCAAATCTCTGCTTGTAAGATGAAAAGTAGTTACACAGAATCATAGAATAATTTAGATTAGAAGGGACCTCTGGGGTAAAATTGTTCAACCCCAGCTCAAAGCAGGTCCAACTAGTTGCTCAGATCCTTGGCCTGGCAAGTTTGGAGTATCTCCAAGGATGGACAGCGTGCAGCCTCTCTGGCAATGTGTTGCACTATTTGCCTGCTCTCATTGTGAAAATTTGTTTGCTAATATCTCATCAGAATTTTTCTTATTGCAGCTTGGGCCCACTGCCCATAAACCTTTCACTATGAATCTTTGAAAAGGGACTGGCTCCTACCATCCTTATGCTTTCTTGGGTGGTATAGGACACCAATAAGATCTACCCCAAAACCTCCTCTTTCCAAAATAAACGACCCGCTTTTCTCAGGCTCATACATCATGTCCTTCCACCTCCGACCATCTTGTTGGCCCTCTGTTAGACCTGTGTCAGTATATCAACATCCTTCTATAATGGGAAGACCAAATCCGGACACAGTGCTCAAGATGCAGTCACATAGATAATTAAAGGGCCATATTAATTATTTATACTTCAAAGTAGTGTCACAGGGCCCCTAGACCCCTAGACAAAGGTTTCATGCTTGTTGTTAGCAAACTGGCATGGAAGGGAAAGTTAGCGGCTCATTGGTAGAAGCAACAGTGGAGGCTAGTTTCCAAGAATACAGCAGAACCTGATCCTCATTTGGTATAAATCATCACAGCTGCATTTAAGACTACAGAAGTTACCAAATCTATATTGGCTGAGAAAATGATTTGCTGTGCAAACCACAGGAGCACAATATAGCCAGTCACAGAAAGCTTGTAGATCTGTTGCTTATTCTCAGTCATCCCAGAACAGAGAAAATCCTTATTAATTTGCCTTTAAATGTAGAATAAAATTACTTTGTGAAGAGCTAACAGCTCTATTGGCTTGGTCGAAAGTCAACCACATCAGCAGAAAGATTCCCAGTGATTTCAGTGGACTGTATTTGATATTTCATGAAATGTATGGTCAGTTTAACAAGTACTATTATTCTTTACAATCTGTAGCACAAGGAATGGATCTGACACAGATCTTATGCCACCTATTTGCATGCAGTTTCTCTATTACTCAAGAGCAAAGCTTTTTTTCTCTTTGTTTAATATGCAAAAAAAATACCACCAAACCATCAACCCAACAATTACAAGTGACAAAAGTGGGTTTTTAGACTAAAAACCAATAGAAGTACCTATCCACTTCTGTAAAATTAATGAATGCTTTTAATTGCACATGGTCATACTCTGTGAAAAAAATACCCTTGGATTCTGTTCGAACATGTACAAAAACTCTGAAATTTTTTGCTGCTCTATACCATAAATCACTCCTCCATAATAATGCCTTTCTGTCCAAGCACACTAATCAAATCTCTTCCCTGTCACTGGAATTATTACATTTTAACAAGCACAGGATTTAATCATCAGTGCAGGCTTTTCACGCATTTACTTCATACAGGCCTTGACAGCAAACCTTTACTCATGAGTTGTCCTTACAGTGGTGGTTTGATTACCATTTTGACTACTCATGTGAGTAATACTTTCCTGTTTCAGGCCTTTAATTAGCTGAATGCTTTCAGAGATATTTCTATATACTGCATTTTCTCTGTGCATTAACCATGGTATCCTTCCTCCCTCCCTCATGTTAATGACTTGGGCAGGTATGTATTTGTCTAACGTATCAATCACTTTCTTCTCACTTTCTACACATCTAAACTCTTTCTGATTGCTTCTCATGAATTTTAAGAAGCTTCTCTGATAGAAAAGACCTTGGCATCTGTATTGCATGTCACATAGGATTTAATCTTTCATGATTGAAATTAAGGGCATTGCCCAGCTAAAAAAATAGCCCATGTTATTTTCAAACTTACCAGCTGCTTTGCGTCTTTGTCTTTCTGATGCCCTCTTAAGTCTTCTGCAGCTTGAAGGTCATCAGTGCATGTTCACAGGTCTCCATCAGAATCCAGGAGTGACTACAGATGTTGCTGAGGTGATTTCTTTAATTAGATATGTAGCTGTTCATTGGCAGAATATTCTGCACCTGGGACTAACAATGACTTTATGTAATATGTTAACCTATTCCTGCTAGAGACACCAGGAGAGAAAGGAGAAAGAGTTTATAAAAGATGACAAATTGTCTACATTAGCTTGTTATTCAAAATGCTACCTTTCAATATTAACTCTGATGGATAATCAAAAGTTAAAACTCATCTGCAATACAGGGGCTGTCCTACAGCCAGAAATGTATTTACAGTCTTTTTTCTTCTGTGTCATATGTTGAAGGAAGTCCAAACTAACAAAGCTTTATAAAGAAGATATG